>NC_090942.1:136129746-136754746 GCF_040807025.1 Struthio camelus | reverse complement strand
TTCCCAAATCCTCCATTCAGATCTTGCAGAAAAGGAAAATGATCCCGGTCTTCTCCCTATAAAGACTCGAAGTACATGTAAACATGCCTGTAGCTGGATGGGATGTTAACAGCTCCTTTAAAAATCCAGGTGGTAAAACACTGCAGTTTTTACCATGATGTCATATGTTCTTGTATTTATGAAATACTTATTTTTCAGATACAAAGAAAAGAAAATGTCTGTATCCTCAGTCTCTTGTCAGAAAATTACAAACCCAAGTCCCACTCATTTCAAGTCAGTTTTGTATAAGGCAGGGAGAGTCAATGGACTCCAGTATGGCATTTAAATGCTGCACTTTCAGATAAAGAGGAAGGCTTCTATCAACTCAGTACAATTCAGTATTCAACAATAGCTCTTTTTTTGAACCACAATGAAATATGCCTACTGTGTTTAAAAAATGGGTTATTTTGGCTTCAAATTGCCACTTGCCTCCTACTCAGTATTCTGACACTTGGGATTATTTCTGCCTCATCCTTGAAAGCTTTCCCAGTACAAATTAAGCAAGCTGAAACTCGTAACCAAAGTTCTGTCCTTGCATGACTTTCTTCTGTCATTAAAAAAAAGAAAGGAATTTGGTTCTCTTTCCTAATGAAAGTCCGCATAGCTGACTCCTTAATATGCGTTCTTAGACTTTTCAATGGATAGCTTATCAGTTAAATTTGTCCTCCTTCTTTTTTTTAAATATGAAGGGTAAGTGATGTATGCTGAAAGGTTAGAGCTCCTGTTTTGAGTTTATGTCACTCTATAGTATGAGCCAGATCACCTTAGTACCAATTACTTCATGAAGTCCAACTGCTGTAATGCTTTTGCTTCTGACAGTGTTCTGGTAAACACTTCTGTCATGCAGGCATTGTGCCATATAATTTCCTTCTTTCACCTCTAGATCTGTGTCCATACTCAGACTTCTGTTTTCCCACCCAGTTTAAAACTTGATTTTACCTTTCATCCCTTTGTGACTTTCCAGAGAGAGTTTCCAGAGGTGTAGTTACTATGCTTCAGCCAGCTCTTTAGGTCTAGTGCCTCAGGCTAAGACTAACTTAATGCCTCCCATATAAGAACAAAGACTGGACAGTTTTATACATCAGAGCAAAATCCCACCTTGTTTTTTGTCTAGCAAGCCCATTTTTTTTCCAAAGGCCCTTGTAGTTGACTCAACTCTGCTATCATGACTGTAAACCTAAAAAAGATAGGGGCTCTGAATTCTGAGAAGCTTGGACATATTTGAAGAATTTTCTTTACGGTCATATCAAGACACTTAAACATGAATGCTTTTTTTGATGACCTATTTAGCTGTTTGCTCTCAGATAATGCTGCTAGTCTACAGGATAAGATAGAGCAAGACTGTCTCAGTCTGGCATAACAGATAGCGACCTTCCTGAGCATTAGAAACTTTCAAAATCTTAACTTTTCTAGATTTAAGAAAATGTTTAAAAATAGCCATACTGCTCTTTTTCATGCTGTCCCCTCAACGTTGAATGAAACATTCTCATAAGCTTTAATACATTAATTCTCAGAGTGATACAGCTAGGGAGAAAAGGGGAGGTGAGAAGAGTCCTATCCCTGCCCTTATAGTATTTAAAGACTCTTTCTTAGACTTAGTTGATAAGAGAAGGCATTATGTAGTACATTTCTTTTCCCTCAGATTGGACTTGCAATGGAGTCTAAGATGGTTAGGTAGCCACCTCTCACTGAAATTCAGTGTGAACTGAAAACCCCAGTTATTTTAGTGTCCTCTGAAAAGCCCAGTTTTATGTCTTATTTTTGTTGTTATTTCCATTGCTGGATTCAGAAAGTCCAGACTAATTACTATCTATCTTCCTCCTACTACACCCTGTCACTTTTTTGGAGTGACTGTGATTTCTACTGTCATGAAAGTGCTACATTTTTATGAGTTATGTTCGCCTTCTATGTATGTGTGGAAAGGAAGGAAGATCATTTGGGGTGGATGTATAACTTGTTTTCTCACAGTTGCTGCATTTCACTTTCTTAGAACTGTTTGCTTGGGCTGCTCTTTCTTTCTATGCTGTTCATCATCCAAAGTAAATTTCATACTGATTTTTTTTTCTAAAATAAATGTTCTGAAGAAGTACGCAGGAGTTTCGCATAGTTTCTACTCTCTTACAGCTCAGATAACACACCTAAGGAAACCAACCTGGAAGCTTCCTTGTTTAATTGAGAGTCTGGGATCTTTTTTCATTTCAAGCAGTAAATGTCTCCGTGTAAACACACTAGAAAAGCCGAGTTTCCCTATGGCAGAGACAGCTGACTTCTCTCTGCTTTATGACCATTTTTCTGCCCAGGAAAATAGCACAGGAGATGGACCAGAACAACAGGATGACCATAGGGTCATGGCCAGCTGTCCACTATCCAAGGTATTGGAGTACCAGCATAACCTGACTGATGGAAAAATCTGGCTAATACAAGAATTATAGGATGTGCTAAGGTGCACAGTGGGCTATATGGAGTCTATCAGGAATGAGTAGCTCAGGCTCAGCACCAATTGCATGTAATAGGTACTGCTTTTACTCTTGGCCGTCTCTGCACAAAGCTCCCAGCTCTGATTCTGGCAGGACTTATTAGCCTAAGAAAAATGTAACAAGAATGCATGGCACAAAGTCACTCAAATGTCTGCATGTGGAATGCATTTTCTTCTGTCAGAGTTGTTAGCTTTGAGGCTGCCCAGAAGAGCCAAGCAGGCTGTCACCCAGCACAGCTTGCCAGTATGTATTCTCTCTTGGCTCTTTACCTCCTCCTGACCCTCCCACTGGACAAGCAGATCGTTCAGCATGTTGTACAGCCTGTCCCTGGCATTCATGGGGACAAGGTACAACTTCCCCACAGCCTGGGTCCAGCTCAGGGGCTGTCTGCCTACTAGCTGCGCCTTAGACATTGCTTTCTGGTATGACCTTAAATTAGATAAGACTAATATTAATTACTTGATGCGTTTGGATAATTCAGCCTGTTTAGCTGAGGGTCTGTTACATTATTTTCCTCCTCCAAAAGTCAAAGAATGAGCAGACTTTCAGAATGAAATCTTTTTCCTGTTTGAAAGCCACTGCAAAACTCCCATTGACTTTATCTGCGCTAAGATTTCTCTCTAAGCATGTTTAGTCAGTAACTGTTTCTGATCTCTTCAAGCAGGATAATGTCACAGGCAGTAATGACTCAGAAAACTAGGAAATGGTCTGGAAGTGATTCCAGCTCAGAGAGGCAAGTGTTGATATTACTGACCTACTAAAAAAAGTCACAGGCTTTTCTTACCCACATTTATATGCAGTGATAGCTGAGCATTGGCCCACCTTGCTGCCTGATGTGAGTCACTGGTAGTCAAATAGTAATTTCTTTCTTATAAAAGTTCATTTGAAACAATGAGATGACTGCTGACAGCATACGCTGAAGTATATATGGTCCTCTGCTACATTCACCTGTTGTCACCTGTGGTCATTTATTTCTTCTTTCCTCTGACACAACATCATGCCATAAGGACCAGCCACATGATGGGACTTAAGCTTCGGTACAGTAGTCTTTCATAGCAGGGTTGTGGTTCTTTGCAGATCCTTTTGCTATAGAGTGAAAGACTGGTGAGGACTTGGAGGGAAGGTCTGAATAGTGCATAGTCACTGGGTGATGTCCTGATCCTGAATCAAAGATTCTTGGCAGGTAAAGATAGCTGCTGTGAGTGACACATCTTTCAGATCAGGCTCTTAGACTAAAGAAATGATTGACAGAAATTATCTTTAAAATAGGGATTTTGCTGCTCTTTAGCTTACTTTGAATCCTGTTATAGCCTCAAAAATTCAGCCAGTGCTTGTAGCTGTCATTTCCCAAAGGCCCTAGCAATTCTAACCCTCTGTAAGCAGGATTTTAATTAAATAGGAACGAATACAGGTTGTGAAAAAATTTTAGCGTGGGTGGAAAAGTATTGTTGTATACCTTTTGGAATCATATTGACATTTTTCCTTAATTAACAAAAGATTAATATGAGAAGTGTGTTGTTTTCAGGGACTAACTAATCCAAAGATTTTCTGGAAGGATAAATGGTGCTTTCTGTTTTAACCAATTGAAGGCTTGCTGCCCAGACCGTAGGCTTATTACAGAGAACAAAACTCCAGAGCAAGCTTGTTGTCTTGCTTATGATTGTGACCAGAACCCAAACCAGGCAATGGAGGCAGATTCTACTGATACAGGTTTTCTTTTATGGACTTTTTATTGGACTGAAAGAAATATATGCTTCACATATTGTTCTCCACGGTCAGTAGGAGGGTAATGGATGGAGGTTGGGGAGTTCAGTCAGTAATTCCTTTGGGATAGCTCAGCTCATTAAGCTCAAAGAGAGTAAGGGAGTTCCAGGATTGAGAATTTCTGGCAGTATCAGTTGTGTTTGATGCTTCAAAAGTTTTGGATGTTGATTCACTGGTAAACTTTAAATACTAGCTAATTGAGTGCTGAATCAATCACTAAAGCTTGCAAAGTAGTTGGGCCTTTGGAGTGGAGGAAACTGAGGAGAAAAGGACCCTGAAAAAAAAATTAAGAGGAGGGAATTCTTAGTCTCTGGCAAAATTAGTATTTCTCTATGTATGAGGCAGTTTGAAATTGCTCTTTTTCTTGAAATCTCCTTGCAGTGAATCCCCACCATGTGCTTAAGTGTCACTGCTCCCACTGCAAATGAAGCATCAGGGGAGGTCAAAAAATCAGCTTGCAAAAAGTGTCCTAACTAGCCCCTTTCTGGATCCCCGTGGCATTAATCTTGCAATGACATTGAAGCAGAAGTCAAGTCTGTCCAGCAGCATCTCAAACCATCTGCTTTAGTACAGCTGATTCTGCTTCATTTATTTTGACTCCTCTGTCTTCCATCTGATTTCCAGTTTTGTCTTTGGCTCTGGCTATTAAAGTGCATGTCTAGCCATGTGAGTGTATTCTGGTAATGACGCATACCTTTCCTGGTGGTGATGTAATTATCCCATCAGTCCCAGTTTTGGTGTAGTTTTTAGTCCTACCAATCATTCAGATTGAAGCAATGATACATCTGCTCATCCCCTTTTTTTTCTTGTCTTGTCTCTCTTTCTAAGTACCATCTGTTTCAGAATATTTGCACTCTTCTGAAATGGCCCCATTCCTTCTAGTTTTTGTTTCAGAGCTGCATTCCTATCTCTCTACTGGGCTCCACTGATTTGTACTTTATCCTGGTTCTGATGTCTGTCCACCAGATTTCGATCTTTCCAAAATGCTACATTCCTGTGATTCTGCTGTGTCACTAATTCTCTTGCCATCCCTTGCTTCTAGTTAGCCTTTCTTACTCTTGCTGCTCCCAGAAACTCTTTTTGCCACTGTTTGTGAGGCAACTGGTCATAACGTTTACGTCTAACAGTGACACTTGTAAAGTCTGCATGCAGATGGCTCTCTCCCAGGTGAAGAGTCAACTGTATATGTTATATCCAGTGAATTACAGTGTTCTTCCATTTCTTTTTTCCAGCTCTTCCATCTTAAACTAACTATATCTTTATGCAATCACTACCAAAAGTATTAGTGGCATTCAACAGACTAGAGAAGCTTTGGAGAAAAAAAAATCTGTTCTTCAGAAGTATTTGCAGAACTGCTTGAGTGACTGTTGAAACTTGCTAGACACGTTCACCTAGTATAACCTTGGCTAAGGCAAGAAATGATGCTTAAATTTTAAATTAACTAGGAAGTTTGTTTTTCCAGCTACAAACTGTGCTACAGGCTCTTCATATTCACCCATGAATCTTTGATAGGGAGAAAAACATATATTACCTGTTTCACTTTTCACATTGTTTTTGCTCTTCGGAGAAAAACTTGCTGTCATACCCTAAGACCATGTTTGGAAATCATGAAAATTAGGGTTAGTGCTCAGCATAGCCTGAAATGTACTTTGTGATCTTTAGCTTGCCATGTGCTAGATACAACAGTAATACTACCTTCAGCCACCAAATAGTCAAAGGTTCGTTTTCTAAACATTTGAAGATTCTGCAGTGAAAGGTCCTAGATGAAGCTGGTTGTTAATGATGTCCAATATAAAGAAAACAGGCTGTAATTCACGTCATGTTCTCTTCAGCTGTTCTTGCAGCTAAAGTCCTGGATGCATCCCAGTGCAAAAAACTATCTGAATTACTTGTGTTTATTTCCATTAGTACAAATGCCATGAGTTTAGTCACACGCAGGAAATATTTACAGTATTCACAATGCCCTTCTTTAGGCAATTCATTCAGACGTTTAAAACACCCACTATAGTCAGTGTAAGGAGAGAGGGAGGCTTCTCCAGATGACAACTGAAAGCAGGAGCGTAACTAAAAAGTTTGTAGCTATACCTGTACTGATAAAAATCAGGAGGTAGAATAGATTGCACCCACGTTACTCATGACTGGTTCTTTCCAGGACCAGCTAGGCACCTTCATATAGCATTGGACATGGCTGGCTTCTCTTCTGGCCAGCAAGCAGCGGCCATATGGTCTTAAGACATAGGAATTTTTTTAACCAGTTCAAATTGTCTTAAGTACTTTTATAGTACTTAAGTACTGGCTCCCATACTGGCAGTTTCATGAGCATGTAGTGTTTGATGAGTGCTTGATGGTGAATCAAAGTGGTACAAAATCTCATCCATACTGTCCAAACAGAGTGACCGCTAGAGTCAGCCAGCATTAGGTAGCACCCTGGAGGGCACTAGTGAGCTTCTCTCCGGAACAGAGCCTGGAAACGACTAACGTACATGAAACAAGGAGGAACAGAGCACTAGGATGCAGAGGAAGACACCAGAAGTGATGTTTTCTCAGGCGAGTAACAACTGAACCAAGCTGTGATCTTTTTGCTGTTGCTAAGCCATGCTCAAGTCACCAAACCCTCCCTTTTGTCCTTTGGTTCTCTACCGGAGCACTGAACACCACACTGCAGTTCAATATTGCCTTCTGGGTGGAATTATTAATGTGGAAAAATTACAAAGCAGTGGGGAAGACAGGTGGAAATATCACATGATACTTTTTATCATGTAATGTATACTTTTAAACTACTTTTTATGTGGTTAAACCAAGTTTTTTTTCCTGGGTGCCAGCTCCACTCTCTCTGGACTCTTGGCTCTGGCTCACCTCTCTTCCCATCTGACCATGTCCTAATTTCCTTCTGGAGCTGCCAAGTTTCAGCCTAAGACTGGGCTGAAACTTGAAGCTCTTTTAACATTACCAAGCTGCCACGTGCAGTCGTGTTGATGGGAGCATGGTCTATGTGGATTAATGCCAGCCTGCTGGAAAGTTGACTCCTCTCCTCCTCCTCTCCTCTCCTCCTCCTCTCCTCTCCTCTCCTCTCCTCTCCGATACATCTTTCTTGGAAGTGGTGCTTCACTCTGCAATGCCAGGGCTTGCATGATACCCAGCAGTGAAGGCTTTCTACCAGGCAGTAAGGAGAAAGTAACATCTGCAAACACAGAGCAACGATTCTAAGCGTGCATGTAATGATCAATTCCAAATACCTATTTATTGTGTATACTTCAGCTCTTGGCTCCTATAACCACCGCGGAGAGTGCGGCATTGTTCTAGGTAGTGAATGAAAATGGTTCCTGCCATGGAGAGCTTACAATCAAAGTACAATATGGGAGTCAACAGGTGGCTATTGCAAACAGATGGTTGGAATGCATGCTAAAAATAGAGGGGTAATGACTGTGCCGTTAAGACATTTCTGAGTTCCTTTAAGTAAATGTGTTATAGCTGCTTTGACCAATGCTGAGAAACTTAGTTGTCCTGGCTGCAGAGTTTAGCTTTCCAAGTGATCACTGGAGGGAAGAAAAGATCCATATAGTACAACTACTTTGGTCTAAGTGCTTTTTGCCACCTAGGCAGATACTTAATAGTGGTACACTATTTTCTTGACTCTTCTTCAGTGTTCCAAGCTTAAGTTACAAAATCACAACAGCAAGTTCAGATTGCATTGAATTTTTGTTTTACCCTTTCCCCTTTCTTCCTCCAGGATTCAACTTCTCATGTGCCCTTCCTATCCTGCTGTTCTTCTTTCCCTTTTCCCCTTCTCTTCCCTTCCATGCCTCTTAGCTCTGGTTTTAAAGTACTAATTTGGTCATAACTGATGTGGAAAGCAGAGTGCTTTTCCTTTACATAATCCTGATATGAGATGTGAGATATATTGACGTGGATCCCCTTCACTCTCTAGAGCTGACTTCATTACATTTTGCATAAAATATGTGGGTAAACATTCAGTGGGTCAGAGATAGGGACTATGACTTCCTTGCTCAATGAGAGTTACACTCTATCAGTTTTGCCAAGAACCTGTCAGTGCGAGCAGCAAAACAATAAATAAACTGTTTACAAAGGTCAGCCTGTGGCAGAAGATGTTCATTTACTTAAAAGACACCCTGTGTTTCTGAGTAACGTGGATGTGAACACTAGCACACTATACATCATATGGAGCCCTCAGGTGTATAATGCTATGTGCATGTAAAACTTTGGAGGGAGAGGAAGTATTATTCCCTTTTTCTAGAAGGGGAAGATAGGAACTTGGAGATTATGTTCTCTGCTCTAGGGTCTGTTTCATTGTAGGTTGCTTCCACGTCCCTAAAGTATGTTTTGTAAGAAGAAAATATTCTCACAGTGGGAATGTTCCAAGGCAATAACAATGACTATATGTTTGCTTCACAGAGCGTCCCAAAGCAGTTTCAGAGATCCAGGAAACCCAGGACACACCAGGAAGTCTGCTCTGCCCCCTTGTACGACTTCATCTCAGAGGCCTTAGCTATTTGGTATTATTCCTAGTTCAGGAGAACAAAATTTGTGTTCTTTCGATGAAAGGGGGCAAAGTTACCACTTGTTCCAAGATCCTAAGGGAACCTCACCGGCTGTAAAGACTTACAAGTGGGGTAATTCCCACCTTGGGGAGGAGCCAGCATGTGTTAAGTTAAACAGCACACAGCTTTTCCAGCTATTTTCTTCTATAACAAATTAAAGAAAGAGCAGAGAGATTCAGTGAAGTAGAAATGATGTTTTTGAAAAGGCTTAAACAAATTAAGGTTTAAAGCAAGATAATGTAATTTACACCAGACATTTTGACATGTTTTGTTAGGCAATTCATACCTACCTCCGGCAGATGAACACACTCATCCGTTAGCTCGGAGGCTTCAGTCCATTTATAGTGTGCATTAATAGCTTATGCAGCGTGTACTTTCATATTGTTACTATTGCTTAAACAAGTATTTGCCAGAAGTTTTACTAATATTTTTTTCAGATAACATTGATCATATAAAGTTCACTATTCTGGCTTATGGATGAAGAAAGTTGTCAAAAAATAAGTGGGCAAAGGAATGCATAAGCAGAAATAATTTCAAAGGATAAGAGGATGTGCCTTTATGGGGATCGAAACAGACAGTCTGATGAATGAAAGGATAATGGTTGTCCACTGAGTATGAGGGAAGACTGAAGGCTTCCACAGTCTATTCTAGCAGTTGAGAATTACTGGATGTAGGGTTGCTTCAGCCAGTGCTATATTTACATAGTCTTGCACTGAAGGCTGCCCTAAAGCTTTTAGGGAAGACATTCTTCACTACCCAAGAATATCCTTCAAAAGGAGTCAGGAGTCCTTCAAAAGGATACAGTTTTACCAGGGCTGCTAAGAGGTCTGGAGCAACCATGCCCAATCACAGGATGCAGAGTGACTTTTGTGGGTCCTCCTACCCCCTCAGGTTTGTGGGTGTGCCATGTTATTTCCCACTTGGTCTCAATCTTCTGTGGGGCTGGGAAGAAGGCAGCAGACTCACTCCTTTGTCTTTTCTAGCCCTACTGCAAATGAGTCCTTCACAGTTCTGCTGTATTGTGCGCTCTCTCAGATCAGGGAAGGGGATGGAAGATTGTTCCACATTTGAATAGCACTAATTATGCTCTTGGATCTTCCTGAAATCTGTGAACTGTCAGACTCAGAAAACAAAACAAAGGAGAGAGGCATTAGCGAGAAAGGAGGAAGGTGAAAAGAAAATCTGAAAGGAAAGGAAAGAGTTCTCCTGTCAGTAGCACAGGTGTGAGTCCACCGTTACTGCGCTGAAGAGATAAGGAAACAAAAGTGCAAGGTGCAAAGAAAGCAAGGTGTTTGTATAATTTTGACAAAATAGTTTATTGACTGTGGCTAAAAAGGTTTTTAATAGGGTATTATTAATATACATATTAAACTATACACTACTTTGATAATTAAATGTTCACCAACAGCTCATGAGCTAACATCAGGGATTCTTCCTCTTGCGGACAGAAGCATTCGTCTTTCCAAAGCTATGAGAATAGTTTTTAACAGATATAGTATATTTCCTACTGCTTCAAATACTGCTCTACTTCACAGGAAAAAGATGTATTTTTACAATTACTCAAAAAAGTGTTTGTGGAAAAACTAACTCTTTTTGTTATCCTCCCAATTACTTCTATTTGCATTCAATATTGAATCTTCTTCATTTAATCTGCTCTTACCTGTCCATACACGCTCTGGCATTTGCAGTACTTTACACTTTGTAGTACTACATAGTCTCTGTGACAGTTATCTGGATTCTTTTCTACTTTTCCTCTTGTCAGCAGGATGGTTAAGAAGTTCACCTTACAGAATCTTTGTTTTTGTTAATTAATAGGAAAAACTTATTTGAGATGATAGGTTGAATAATCAAGAAATCAAATATGAAAATTAGGAAATGTAGTTTCCCATATAATTCATTAGAGTGAAGTTCTGGCATGACCGCAGTTAATGAAACTCATAATGAATTCAGTAGGGAAAGGCTTGTACCTGGATCTAGAAGGTATTGGAAGAATAAGCCTAGAAGCCCACAGAGATGTTTTTAGAATCTCTTTTTCAGAGAAACTGAACTTCAGGGATCACAGCTTCACAGTAGTCCTGTGTGTTTATTATGTTTTTGTGTTGCTCAAAAGATCTGTAAGGAGTGGACATTTTCTGGTCATGCAGAGTATAAGTCACCATGTCATTGGGTTCGTTTCAAGAATTCTTTACAGAGTTATTAGAGTATTATGAAATATCATCTAAACTAAAAATGGGAAACTTTCAAAATCTGATAATCATTCAGAAGAAGACACTTTTTATAGGTTTCCACTTTCAAGCCAATTGAAGGTGCCTCAGTCACCTTGCTGTTACGGAAATTCATTGAAGGTTGGAGGGATTTGTGTCTATTCTTCTTTTTACATAAGTTGCCATTATTTCACTTTTTAGTTTTTTTGTACTCTTTTCTGATCAGGTGGAATGTTAATGGTTTTGAAAAATGTTAAGAGACTTCTTGCTTTGTGGCTTTCCTATTGGTAGGTAGTGTTTTCATGTGGAAAGAAGGGCTATTATGGAAAAGGTTATGTGCATTTTGTGATTTTTATGTACATTTTGTGATTTTCCTTTAAAAGACATTTCACTTGAGATGAGCTCTTAATTGACCAAAAGATTCTGCAGGTTTGTGCATAATGTTGCATAGTAAACTGCTGAGGCTACAGTTACTATTTTGCCCATCTTTCAGCCCAGAATGTATGTTGTTCATGTGTGTTGTCCAACACCACACTACTTTTTCTCTGAATAAGGCCTTAACCTGAGAAGAATATCACAACAAACCTTTATTCATTCTTTCTATTTTCATTTGCTCTT
Organism: Struthio camelus; assembly: GCF_040807025.1. Classification (NCBI taxonomy): domain Eukaryota; kingdom Metazoa; phylum Chordata; class Aves; order Struthioniformes; family Struthionidae; genus Struthio; species Struthio camelus. Next base: position 136,743,085 of record NC_090942.1, on the reverse strand, counting down.
TGTCTTCAGTGGCTGTTAAATCTCTAAAAGTAAGGTGGAAGGTGCCGCTAACAGCTGCGCAACGCATCATCTCAGTCCTGTCTATACCTATGACCCCATTTCAAAACTCTCTGTTTCTGTGTGGAAAGAATTTGTCTTTCTGACAGTTTCAAGCTCTAACCTGAAACATACTGGGGCAGGCCTTGGATTATGATTTCTTTTTGCATTACAAATTCATTGCCTGTGGAATGCCTGTCATGTTGTAACGCACTTCACATCGATGACAAGATTCAACTTTTGACTGTTTTCTTTGGCTTCCAGTGGTGGACTGAGCAATGTTTTTTTTTTGTGTTCATAAAGGGTCTCCATTTGAGCGTGTGAAATGTGCTGGACAGAAACAAAACACATTACGCTGTAATTCACTGGGGTATTGTGTGCCCTTCTTGCAAGTTGTGGGACAGCCATTGCTTCCTCCCTACTGTATCTCCGTGTGAATCTGGGCTTCCCCTCTATTTCCCTGGTCATTTGTTATTGTTGTTCAAGAAATGCCAAATGTATTTCTAACTGCAAAGCATTGCATGTTCCTGCTAACTGGGCCACTCAGTTGTTTCTTTTCCTTCCTTCTTCCCTAGCCCAGTCAGGACACAAGTTTGTCCTATGATATGTTCTCCAGTGATATACCTCGTTCAATTTTAAATATCTCATATAAAGGAGTTCTGCTTCGGAGGCTACTTAATACTATTTCAGGGCCAGATTGTGGCTTGGACTTTGCACCACATAAATCACCTAAGCTCTCCGACTCTTGGTTTCAGGCATGCAGAATTTCAGCTACTGTCTTCATAGAGCGTGTACAAAAGAGGTGCAGGAAATGCTTGAACTGTTCACTTCACTGTGTCAGCTTAGAGGCCAGAACACTGGTTCAAGAGCAAGGTAGTTGCTGCAGAACAGGTCGGCAGTAAATGTGGAAAAGAGGCACTGTGATAAAGAAATTAGTGTGACTCCTAATACCTCCAGTGGCTTCTCTGAGGGTTTTGATCATTATTCTTGTTCAGTCAGTGTTAAAAATGACAGCTATGCTGATACTTAGAAGATGTCCCTATCTATTTATCCTCTGAATATCATCTGAATCCTGCAGAAGAAGTTCCTTTGTGTTAGTTACATCTTAGCTTGAGCATTTGCTGAAGGAGTAAAGGCCCTGCCTATCCTAGCTCGAGTTGTGAAGCAGACACCTACAATGCTTTAAGCTGTAATGTTACAAGATATAGCTGAAAACTGTGTAATGTTAAGATGGAAGTTAGTGCCAATTAGATTTTTGTTTTCCGCTAAGATTTCTGCATCAGTTGTGGAAAGGCTGTAAGCTAAGTTCTAGCATCCCGGTTCCTAGAATGATTCTGAAATCTGTTCTACATAAGGAAATGAAATATCAGTATGTGGTCATTGTGGCTTCATTCCCAGGAGCTGGATAAAGCAAGGTGTTTTTGGAATGCTTTGCCTTGTGGAATGCAGAGTTTGAAACTGATCTGCAAGATATCAGTGCTATTTTAGATATCTTTTTGGTCTAATTGATGTAAACAAATAAAATATAATCATAATCCGAACTGCTGGATTGTCCTTGTTTCAGCGAAGAAATGGCAGCCTTGTGACTTCAGCTAGACTTTATTTCTAATAGGCTTAGAACAGCCCAGAGGCCCAGATTGACTAGAATTTGGTAGTTTATAGATCATGACAAGGAAGATTAAATCAAATCATAGTATAAATTTGTATGCTACTGGTCTGAAGGGTGCAATAGTACGTTTACTGAGTCAGATCTGATTCCTCCTTCACCCTTCTCCAAATTCCTGTGCACATGGAGTGAATAGGGCTCGTGACCTGTATTCGTCTTGCGGCTAGCCTTTATTAGTTTACCTTACCATAAACCTTAGCTCTTGTTTTCACTGTTGTTTGCCTCAGGAAAGCTACCCTCAGGTGAAAAAACTTAGCTGTGAAACCAAGATAATAATGCATTAACAATGCCATGCGTACTGTCAGCTTCCATTCTTTTTAGATACTCAGCAAGATCACAGAAAGTCAAACGCTTTCTCAGGAAAATGTTCCTTTATTACTATGAATATTTTGCATTGGTTTGATTTCGAACAGTCCCATAGGTAAACTGAATTTCTTCAAATAGACCATTACTTTTTTGCTTCTGCCACAGGAGGCTCTTGTGTATTTAAGGTCTCTTAAAAACTGATTTGTCATTCGTGTTCCTTTTGGCAGTAATAACTCCACAGAGCAGCAAATTAATCCTTTCCAGGTGAAATGAGAAAGCAGAGTTCTGATTGTTGCCGTTCTGGATGTGAGCATAATAAGATGTCAAGGAAAAATTTGGTTTGTGGTATTTCTCCTCCAGTTGGATATATGCAGTTCAAGAGTAGCTTATTCTGGAATGCAACAAATTTCTTGATGAGGCTTTCAAAATAATTAAAAAGTAAGCTACCTATTCGTTTACATATACAAGGTTAAGAAGCTTCCACATACAAGGACACTGTATTGGGAACTCACTTGGAAGCAAGAGATACTGTAATGGTTTTGTTTTGTTGCTGTGTTTCTTCATCCTGTTTAAGCATGTCAAAATCTGAATGTGAAGACTTTTCTTCTCCCTTTAAAAGTAGTTAGTGGGGGCTTGTTTATCATCACAATTTTATGCCAAGAACTTCCCTGAGAACTAAAGGTGTCATTTTAAGAGATTTTGAAAAAGATCTGCCTATGAGAATTGAAAACAAAAAGTTTGATGTCATTCAATTGCTGTTCCTGAGCCCATTTGACTCATGAGAGTCCATTTGACTAGGGAGCACAAGTATTCAGCAGAGAGTTTGTTCTTTGTAATGAAGCTAAATGATGCTTGTCTCATAGCTCTTTTCTGTCTAGCTTTCTATCATTAGAGAAGGCATGACATTCAATTCTTTTTTCCTTTTTCTAGGGTTCTAATAGTTGTGAATAAATAGGACCAACTAGCCTTGGTAGCTGTCTCTAAAGGCATAATGCAATGTGAATGGTCAGATCATCTTGCATTTTTTACGCTTCCTGGTCCACACAGTCTCTTGTTTCTTCTTAAAATAAGTTTCTTCTTTTTCTAACAAGTGATGAGGCCAGAAAATGATCATACTTCTTTATTCTGTACTTGCTTCTTCTTAAGATGATGGTAAAACTGCTGTTGGTTTCCAAGGAACAGGTTCAGGGTCTGCACAAACAGTGAACAAGCCAGCTGTGTTTCATCAACTCTTGACTTGGTATATTAATACTGAAGACCAGAATTTCTGCATCTGCTCCTCTAGTTTGACTGGTAGGGGAAACATGTCTTGACCATGAGAAACTTCTTTGATGACGGTCCTGGCAAAACCTAGAGGAATGACAACAATAAGGATGCAACATTACAACCTTTTTGTATTTGGCAAGATTAAGCAGCCCCCCAAAATGGATTAAAACACCAAGCTGAAACGCTGTGGCTGGGTGCTGTGTTGCGTAGCTCAGGGTAATTCAGCTTTTCCAGATGTTCATCAGGAAAGAGGACATGCTCTGAGCTGTGACTATTATGTTTTGATCTAACCCTATAAGCTGATTTTTTTAATAAGAACCATTCCCTCTTCTAACAAAAATATGAAATTATAAATTTACCTGGGATTCTTGCAGTCCGTTTTATTGGCTATGCCAAAAATTTTCTGTTATCATTCCCTGACTTTGGGAACGTTCGATATATTGCACCTGCTATGCATCTGAGCATAACTGCTCCCCTTCCATTCTCTCTCTCTCTTTTTCCTGTATACAATATTAGAAATGAATTCTGTCTCTCCACTGTATTTTCTTGATCGGTAATATCCTGCCTTTATCCAATGAATTTTGAGTCTGCTGTATTTAAATTCCCACAAAATTGAAACTCTAATCAGGGCAGTAATTTGCATATATGGTAACCTTCAGAACCCAAGTCAGAATAAATTTTTCATTCGCATTTTAAAGGAAACTCTTTCTACAATCCTAAATGCATGCATTAGCAATAATGAAAACGGGGAAAATAAGCAAAGGCACTTGATTACTAGAAGAAGGCTGTCTCTGGTAGTGTTTCCTATGAGTAAAGGCTTAAAGTACAAAGCTACAATAACTTAGGTTCTGGCAAATGATGTGGTCCCTCCTCTTGCAGGTATGTTACGCTGAGATAAGACTTGTTGAATTAAGCTTCTTATCTGAGAAAAAAACTGGTACGAGAGAGGAGGATCAGGATCTGTGGAAGATCTGCAACAGCAGCCTATTTACTGAAATTATTCAGAATAAACAATATATCTGTGCTAGTGCTGCCAGATCCAATAAAACTACCTGTAAAGTAAGGTGTGATACAATGTGAATAAATATATTGCATTTTGGCCCTTGAAAATGAACATCAAAACTTGATAAAAAGTTTATTGAAATCAGTGCAAAGACAGTCATTATTTATTACATTCTCTGTATTTTGATTTTTCTCTCTTTTTTGATATAGAATAGTTCTTGCAAATATTTTCCGTTTTTCTTAAAACCCACAAATGCATACCTACTAAAACGCATCAGACCTTGATGACTGTTTTCAAGCTACTGTATTCATGTGGCTTTGAGCATCCCTGGGTCTTGGCAGGTTTGAGATCTGGATCTGAGTCTTCTTGCCTAAAATCTGTTTATGAGATTCAGAATCTAATAATGAGATTTATGAGAATCAGAACAGGGTAAAAATCAATATCCAGTGGGGTATTTGTATGTCATATGAATGATGTTAGCAATTGTCTTAGCTCAACAGACCACCGCAACAGGACAAACTCATGCTGGTGACCTTTCCTTGTGAGTGTCTTGCCATTGTGTGGTAGATGATGCGTGCCAAAGTGCCTGGCAGAAGAAGAACATAAGGATACCTGGCAAGAACTTGCTGTTTCCTGTGATCATCTCCTCACACCTTCTGTGTCTATACAGCAGAATTTTAGTCTTTAAGGATCAGAGTTCAAAGCTCTCCATGTGTCTACAGATGTAGACTTCTCACAGCACTACCTAATGACTGGGAAATACCAACAAAAACTGAGCATCTTACTTATTTTAAAGTGCATGAATAAATTCAGTAGTAGAACAGAAACTTATCTTGGCTTTTTTTAACAGCATTTCTTTTTTTTTTTTCCCACAAATGCTATCAAGTAGTTTATTTTCTTTAACCTTGGATAAAGATACCAACTGACTACTAAGTCCTGAAAGTACTGACTATTCTAGATATGCATTTCCTTGATTCTAAGGGGAAAAGAACAGTATAGGATACTGTGACAGTATACCTTTTTTGGCATTGATAAGTAAATCCTAGTTTCCTGCAAATAATTGTATTTTTTTTTGCGTCTGATTCTACTCTTTCAGGGACAGGATTCAGGAATTTACTGAAAACAGAATTAATAATAATGTAAAGTCATGAATTAGAGTGAACACATATTCATGTTTACAATTAGGCTTCTGAAGTCTAAACAACTACAACTGCTTTTGCTTCTGCACTATTATTCCTGGATGAATGATCACTTGCATAGCTGGTGGCAAGAATATGTTCTTCTGATAAAATGTCAGTTCAGAAAATAGTGCTAATTGGAAATTGTTTCACACCACTGCTGTGCATATGGAAAGCTGCAGAGACTGAGACAACTAGAGGACATATTATCAGGGAAAAGTTTTCTTGGCCAAAGAGGCCTACTGGCAAAAGGTCAGAATATGAAAAAATGTAAAGATACATTGACCAGATTGAATTTTGAAATAAAAATTTTGAACTGATTTTTTTATTTCTACCTAGCTATTTCTGCTGAGACTGTATTATCATGTGGTAGTAGATTAAGTTTGTGCAGAGACTGACCAGTGGGACCAGGTTTCTTGTTTTATGTGTATGGCTTGGTTGCTTTAAGGTCTGCTTTAAGGTCTGCTCTAGAAACAGTGTAACAGAATAGCATCCGTCTCCACTGTCTCTGCACCAAGTATCATATAACCTACATTGTCGATTGTGCCCCAGCTAACTGATTGTAAAGGTATTCATACTTTGGTAGACCCTGCAAGTCCTCATCAGGGTTCAGCCCTAGATTGTGTGAGAGCTATGTATAGTAAAAAAAAGAGTATACAGCCCAAAGAATATGCAGTTCACCCTCCTTAATGCAAGGAACTTAACCGAGGCACCTTTGTTAGGAGCTGAAATGTCTCAGGCTCTTTCTGTAGTCACTGTGGAAAGAGAGAGGGGCAGCCCCATAAGGAGACTCAGATCTTAGACGTGTGTGTAGATGTGGGATGCCAAACATGTGTGAATAACCCAAACAAGAGAAGGAGCACAAGTTAGATACCAGCAGGGACTGCAGCAATGATGTGATCTAATACGCTGATATCATCAGGGTGTTTTTTGTTTGTTTGAAAGGGTTTTGATATCTTTTTTTCATAAATTTTCTTGCAACTTAATGTCTTTGGCTAGCAGCAGAGCTTCCTCTTTAGTTGCTCTGAGGTCTCCCATTAGTGATAGTGGGTAAGGAGGTTCTGAATCAATGGAAACCATGTGTGATATCCCTGTACTGGATGTTGCCTTGTGAAGAGCTTCCTCAGCCCATTTTTGGGGGTAGCCATTTTCTCTGTACTTGATATATTCCTCCTACATCAGGAGAATAAGCGAGCGGGTGTGTGATGTTTGATGGCATGACATGCATGCAATTTGGCACCCTGACAAAATCACTGTTATAAAGCATGGGATTTCCAAATACAAGGCAGATGAACAGAACTGCCTTTTCTTTGAAGGTGGCCATAAACCTGTACCTATATACCTAAATCTTGCACTTGTGTGATGTCTCATGCTGTGTTTCTTGTGCTACCTTCAATTTTATCTTCCCTTTTTTGTTTTCTGTGACATGAGGATTGTTTGCCTCAAGGTTGGTGCTGAAGGTCAGTTTATAGCACCACAGTCCCTATAATCCCTTTGATACTACTGTTCAAATAATACATCTGGTCTGCCCATCTTGCTTTGTTGTAATCTCTTATCTTTCCCTGCTGGTATTTGAACTTACTAAACAGTTTCCCCGGACCTGACCGTCACATGTTTTCGTGTAGCAGTCTCATCAGGTTCTAGATTGCCTTTATCACCTCTCTGAGAGAAGGTACTTCAACCACCCTGACATCTGTTGGGAAGACAGCACAGCTAGGCACAAACAGTCAAAGAGGTTCCTGCAAAGCATTGATGATAATTTCTTGACCCAGGTGGTGGAGACGCCAACGAGGAGAGGTGCAATGCTAGACCTTGTACTAATGAACAAAGAAGGTCTAGTTGGAGATGTGAAGGTTGGAGGCAGCCTTGGCTGCAGTGACCATGAGATGGTGGAGTTCAGGATCCTACGAGGAGAGAGCAGGGCAATGAGTAGGATTGCAACCCTGGACTTCAGGAGAGCTGACTTTGGCCTCTTGAGGGACCTACTTAGGGGAATCTCCTGGGGTAGGGCCCTAGAAGGAAGAGGAGTCCAAGAAAGCTGGTTAATATTCAAGCGTCACTTCCTCCAGGCTCAGGATCAGTGCATCCCTCTGAGGAAGAAGTCCAGCAAAGCGGGCAGGAGACCTGCATGGATGAGCAAGGAACTCCTGGCAAAACTCCAACAGAAGAAGGAAGTCTACAGAATGTGGGAAAGGGGACAGGCCACTGGGGAGGAATATAGGGATATTGTCAGAGTGTGCAGGGATGCGACAAGGAAGGCTAAGGCCCCTTTGGAATTAAACGTGGCAAGGGATGTCAAGGAGAACAAGAAGGGCTTCTTCCAATACATCAATAGCAAAAGGAAGACTAGGGAAAATGTGGGCCCGCTGCTGAATGGGGTGGGTGCCCTGATATCGAAGGATATGGAGGAGGCAGAGTTACTGAATGCCTTCCTTGCTTCAGCCTTTACTGCTAAGGCCAGCCCTGGGGAATTCCAGATGCTGAGGACAAGAGAGGAAGTCTGGAGAAAGGAAGACTCTCCCTTGGTGGAGGAGGATCGGGTTAGAGATCGTTTGTCCAAACTTGACATCCATAAAGCCATGGGCCCCGACGGGATGCACCCACGAGTGCTGTGGGAGCTGGTGGATGTTATTGCTAGGCCACTCTCCATCATCTTGGAAAGGTCCTGGAGATAGGCGAGGTGCCTGAGGGCTGGAAGAAAGCCAGTGTCACGCCAGTCTTCCAAAAGGGCAAGAAGGAGGAGCCAGGAAACTCCAGGCCTGTCAGCCTCACCTCCACCCCTGGCAAGGTGATGGAACAGCTCCTCCTGGAGGTCCTCACTAAGCATCTGGAGGACAAGAAGGTGATCAGGAGGAGTCAGCATGGATTCACCAAAGGGAAATCATGCTTGACCAATCTGATAGCCTTCTATGATGGAGTGACTGGCTGGGTAGATGAGGGCAGAGCAGTGGATGTTGTCTTCCTGGACTTCAGCAAGGCTTTTGACACTGTCTCCCATCACGTCCTCCTTGGTAAACTTAGGAAGTGTGGGTTGGATAAGTGGCCAGTGAGGTGGCTTGAGAAGTGGCTGGATGGCCGAGCTCAGAGGAGTGTGGTCAGTGGTGCAGAGTCAAGTTGGAGGCCTGTGGCTAGTGGTGTCCCCCAGGGGTCAGTCCTGGGTCCAGTCTTGTTCAATATATTCCTCAATGACCTGGAGGAAGGGACAGAGTGCACCCTCAGCAAGTTTGCTGATGCTACTAAACTGGGGGGAGAGGCTAACACACCAGAAGACTGTGCTGCCATTCAGAGGGACCTGGAGAGGCTGGAGAGGTGGGCGGAGAGGACCCTCCTGAATTTCCACAAAGGCAAGTGCAGGGTCCTGCACCTAGGCAGGAATAATCCCAGGCACCAGGACAGGCTGGGGGCCTACCACTTGAAAGCAGCTCTGCAGAGAAGGACCTGGGAGTCCTGGTGGACAACAAGTTAAACATGAGGCAGCAGTGTGCCCTTGTGGCCAAGAAGGCCAATGGTCTCCTGGGGTGCATTAGGCAGAGTGTTGCCAGCAGGTGGAGGGAGGTGATCCTGCCCCTCTCCTCAGCCCCGGGGAGGCCTCACCTGGAGTACTGTGTCCAGTTCTGGGCTCCCCAGGACAAGAGAGACATGGCACTCCTGGAGAGAGTCCAGCGGAGGGCTACCAAGATGATTAGAGGGCTGGAGCACCTGTCCTATGAAGAAAGACTGCAAGAGCTGGGCCTGTTCAGCCTGGAGAAGAGAAGATTGAGAGGGGATCTCATAAACGTGTACAAGTATCTGAAGGGGGAGTGTCAAGAGGATGAGGCCAGTCTCTTCTCCGTGGTGCCCAGCGACAGGACAAGAGGCAATGGGCGGAAACTGAACCACAGGAAGTTCCATCTGAACCTGAGAAAAAACTTCTTCACTGTGAGGGTGACAGAGCATTGGAACAGGTTGCCCAGAGAGGTGGTGGAGTCTCCTTCGCTGGAGATATTCAAAACCCGCCTGGATGTGATCCTGGGCAATATGCTCTAGGTGACCCTGCTTGAGCAGGGAGGTAGGACTAGATGATCTCCAGAGGTCCCTTCCAACCTAAACGATTCTGTGATTCTGTGATTCTGTATTGTTAACATGCTAGCGTGCATCTTCCACATTTTCAGGCAGACTAATTGCCACCTAACAGAGCGTATGTGACACCATAATGCATCACTCAAGGTTGCTTGTCCATTACAGACAAGCCAGGTTCTGTCAGAGCTGCATGATACATTCTGTTGTTCCTGTTAAACCAGCCCATAAATTTAGCTGTCCATAGCAAAATTGGATCAATAGCAAACCTTTGTGCTACCAATATAAAAACAATTTAGGGATATTTTACAACTCCGATGCCTAGTGCTTGTGCCTAACAGTGCAATGGAAACAACAAAGGCGAGACACCTGATAATGAGATGACTGTCAATCACTAAACTTCTAGTCTTTTATTTTTTAATTGTATTGTTCAAAACGGCATGGAAGTAGCACTATGAGGAAAGTTTGTTTCTGTTACGACATGGTGTGCAAACGGATTTCTCTTTCTTAGCTTCTTCCTTGAAGTGGAAAACTACTAGAGTTTATTTCAGATGCAACGTAGCGGATAGTACTAGTGGAGTGTGAATTGGTAAGGAGAGACAAAAAGAGTTTAAAGTAATTCTGTTTGTCTTATTTTGCGTTATTGCTCTAGGGAGATAACAGCCAATTCATTTTTTCTAAGTTTTTTGGAAGCTGCATTTTCAGGCCCTGTGTTGACCTTCAACCCCGTTTCTGATTCTGCTTTCTAGCCTCTCTTTCTGCTGTTAACATTTTAGGCTGTAATCGTGTTACGTATAGTTTCCAAGTAAATTGAAGGCTACTGCTACCTTAACATTGAATGCCAGTAGAAAAACATGTCCTAAAAGTGAATGGGGCCACCTATCTTCCCAGTTGAAAACAAAGAAGGAAATACAATAATTAAGGGGCTGCCTGGCTGAACGTCTTCAAATCAGCTGAATTTTTCACCAATCACAGCCCCTCATCATGGGTGGACAGTTCTAATCTCCAAAATCACCTCTGCCGCTGCATGGCTGGTGGAACTTCTTTGTTCTGCTACCTGCAGGATCCCGTGATTATTAAGCCAGAAACTGTATTTGCTCCGTTCCACATGGTATGACTGTTACAGAGCTACTAGTAAGGTTTAGGAGGTTTCACAGTGTTGCTGATTTGATGTTACCTGTAATGCTGTCATCTCCTCTTGCACAGATACTGGCATGTGGGTGTTTAACTTTCATTGAAATATACACAAAATACCAATTTACAGGAGCCTTTTTCTGGCTACTGAAAAAGCTGTGGTTTGGTGACTAAGTTAGGTTTTGTTTTTTTCTGCTGTTGCATGGTTACTCAAATTTAGGAGAGATATTTTAGGTGATGCACTCAGAGATTGCATTTCCAAACCAGAAACTCCAATATATTAACTTCCTGTCATTGCTCCCATTACATTTTAATTATTTTCTTCTGATTTCAGCAAGGAACTGCCAATTTTATTTAAACTACATAAAATGCAAAATTAGAATACCCTAACTGTGGTTGGTACCTATGGGTATCTCTGTTTTCTTTCAGATCTCCTCCAGTATCTCTTTTTAAGTTATAGTTCTTGTGTTTTTACCTGTTGTGCATAAGATTGCATGATTTCTCCCACCTTGTAGCTGAACCTGTGAGTCAAACTTGCTGGTCTGTCTGGTTTGCAGCTTTCCTCATCAGGATCTTATGACCAGTGCAGAACAGAGTGACCAGATGTTCTTAAAACCAAAGTTAGGTTTATGTGGAAAAGGGGACCATACCAGAGCACAGAGGAGAACAGCAGGCAGATGCACATCAGTGAGGGAGTCTGTCCCATCCTGAGGTCTGCAGTGCTGGAGGTACTGCTGTCAGGAGCCTGGCTGGGCGGCCTGGCCCCAGGGCGGTTGTGTGGAGGAAGTGGAGAAGTTCAAGGGCTTCTCTAAAGCAAGGCCCAAAATAGAGAGGGTCTGTGGCCAGGAAACACACCCAAGCCTCTGGAGAGTGGAGCACTTCTGGGGCCAAGAACAACCAGAACTGTCTCCAGGCAGCAGCAGATTTTCGTTCGGTCTTTTTTCTTAACTCTCTCCCCTTCTTTGTGGGAATAAGTGTGTCTTTTTTCGAGGTGGTGAGAGGGTGTGTGTGGGTGGGCAGCTCTCTTCCTCGGAGTTGGCAAGCAGAACACCATTCTCTCTTGTCTGGAAAAACAATAAAATTATCTCCATCAGAAAAGCATATGTTTGTTTTCTAGAGAAGGTGCTCTTAAGCTTAGCTCTGCTAGGAGAATTAGGCTGGCCCACATTGAGAGCAGCTGTCTTGAGCTGGAAGCTGGGGAGGATGTAGTGTATGTGCCCTCAGAGAGAAGTAGTTTTCCAACCTCTGGATCTTCTTCTCATGTGGAAGTGCAGGCAGCAGCACCTCTGCCAGGCTGCATGTAAGGTTATTTCTGGAAATCTAACTATAGATAGACTTCCTGCCTTCCATGAGGAAAAGAAGATAAGGCAGATCTCTGGGAGGGTTCATAGCCACAGGTGGGATGTTTATCCCCTCTCTGGAACCTTCACTCTAGATAAATAACACAGGACTCCAAGCGACTGGAGCAGTACAGGATTGCACACTGACAGATCTGGCTTGTTCTTTCCAAATTGCTGAAGCTTATTTTCAAAGGTCTCATTATTGGAGATCTTCCATTATGTATTTAAAGCCACTGATATCTTGCTGTCAATTATATGAAAACAAATTGCTGTTACTTTGTAATTTAAGGGGGACCTCGCAATAAAAATGTGTTTATCAACAGTTACACATACGGAAGTGTTTTAAAAATATTTTAAGTGCACTGCATTAACTAAAGGTGTGAATGAAGTTGTCTGCATTCATTGCTGTGCAAACAAGGCCTTAAATTCAAGGACTATCCAAGTTGCTGGGCTATTTTTCTATATATATGGTCAATGAAATTAGAAGCCTTATCTCTAGGCAAAAAAGTTCATGTTTTCTTTGTTTTACGTAATTCTTTCAGGTACGAATTATGCAATATGAGTAGTTTAAACAAATATTTATCTCTTTATAGCTGCAGTGAAACACTGATTTGTGAAACATTGATGCATTGTTCTATGCTTTTTAGTAATTTCTTTACACAATATACCAGTGTATAATGCAGAGAATTCTGAAAAGCTACTGTGGATTTCTGAAAAGTACAGTTACTTTAAACTCAGAGAAATGGTGTTATGGTATATGCAATCAAAGGAAAGAGGGCTATTTTAGGGGGGGAGAAATGTGTTCATATTGGAACATGTGAGTCTAATTATAAATATAAGCCTCCTGTGGTTCATGAATCTAAAACATTCATCAGTGCACAACTGCGATAGTTTTATGCAGAAATAGAAGCGCTGAAGCACATGTACATTTCTGCATGTGAATCTTGGGTTCATATCAGAAAGGCTGGTTAACCTTTTTTTGTAACACGTATCTGTTTTGTGGCATTGTTACTCCTCTCCTGACACTTCATAGTGGGAGGAAATGGCTGAAGTGATTCATTGGCAAAAAAAAAAAAAAAAAGTAAAAAGTATGAGACTTAAGCATTTCTAATAATGGAAAAAAACCAACATATTTTCCCCTCCCCTCAAGCTTAATTCTTTTTACATGCTGGAGCAAAAGAAGTGTAAAATATGTATTGCAACAGAGGGGTAATTTATTTCAGATATGTGACATCTAGTGCATAAATTGGCAAGTCAGTCAACAGACAATTTAAGTGCTATAAAGGAGCATATGATCAATGGTCTTATATTATAGCCATGGGCTGTACTTGTCACTTGAGTCTCCTCACTTCGGCTGAAGGCTTTCTTTTTTATCTGTGAAGATTGAACAGATTCTGATGGGTTTGTACAATCATTTAAATATAAATTAAAAGGAAGAGACCTGGCATTCATGGTGTTTTAGGAATGCTGCGAACTAGAAGTGAGACTGCGGAAGCTTTGTTCCATAAGCAAGGCCACACATACCCTAAGAAGCTTCCTATATTTTTAAGTAAGTGTTTCACATCATCTGCAGGTATAGTATTATTTAATATATCTTAGGAAAAAAAATACAGAAGATTCCTTCCTTGCTGCTATTATTCATGTCAGTGATTTTTTTTCATCCTCCTCATCTTCCTAAGATCACTTGAACAGCTAAAGACCCCAGCTTGTGGTTCCAGTAACATCTGCCAATAGATTTGCCCCAGCTTGCATTGATACTGACAGGTGACTTTGGCAACTTGGGAGAAATACTATCCTTCTTTAAAACTTGTTTTTTAGATATTCCCCTTTGAGTCCTTGGCATAAGTGGGACAGCAACCTGGAGGAGCTTACTTCTTACGTGCAAATTCAGGGCTTGCTTTACTTCTTTTCCTCCCCCATGAACTCGTTGCAGATGCAGCCAGAAATTCCTTAGTACATCTGGCAGATGCGTGCCTGGGTGGGGTAAAGGAGGAGAATAAGTAGTTGAAGTCAGAAGGGACCTTTGGAGATCATCTATTCAAATGCCCCTGCTCAGGCAGGATCAGCTAGGACAGGTTGCCTGGGGCCATGTCCAGTTAGCTATTGAATATCTCCAAGCACAGAGACTCCACAACCTCTCTAGTCAGCCTGTTCTGGTGTTCAACTACCCTCACAGTGAAGAAGTGTTTTCTCATGTTCACACAGGATTTCCCATGTTTTAGTTTGTGCCCACTGCCTCTACTCCTGTCACTGGGCACCACTGAAAGAGTCTGGCTCTATCTTCTTCACACCCTCCCATCAGGTATTTATACATTATATATATTTATATGAGATCCCCCTTGAGCCTTCTGTTCTCCAGGCTGAACAGTCCCAGTTCTCTCAGCCTTTCCTCATATGAGAGATGCTGCAGCCCTTTAATCATCTTTGTAGCTCTTTGCTGGACTTGCTCTAGTATGTCCATGTCTCTCTTGTACTGGGGAGCCCAGAACTGGACCCCGCACTCCAGATGCTGCCTCACCAGTGACAAGTAGAGGGGAAGGAGCACCTCCCTCAAATTGCTGACACCGCTCTGCCTAATGCAGCCCAGGATGCTGTTGGCTGTCTTTGCCATGAGGGCTCATGTCCAACTTTTTGTCAAGAACCACCGAGACTTTTTGTCAAGAACCACCGAGAACCACCAGGTGGCATCAGAACTAGCTGGTGGGTCAGTTACTCTCCCAGTTTTGTGTCATCTGCAAGCTTGCTGAGGGTGCACTCGGTTCCTTCATCTAAGTCATTAATGAAGGTGTCAGTCAGAAGGGTCCTCAATATCACCTGCGAGGGTATACCACAAGAGACCCTCTGAGCCTAGCAGTTCAGCCAGTTTTTGAAGATGATTGGTCTTGGAGAAGATCTGGTTGATTTCTTTTACATCCTCTCTGGTGCTGCAGTCTGCTGACCTCCTCCTGCAGCTCCGTCACTTGGTGGCATACCTCCTGCAGGCTGGGAGTCCATCTGCCCCAGCTTCAGTGAGAGGTCCCATGCACTCCCTGCAGCCCAAGATGGGCAGAGCTGCATCCTCCTTCTGAAGCTGCATCTGGGTCAAAGCCTCTGATGTTGCAGGGACAGTTGTGCCAGTGGCTGCTGGGGACCATGCCCTGTGGCATGTCACTACCATAGCTGAGGACATACATGCTAGTCTGAACAGAATTGCTAGCCCCTTATTTGCACTTTGCTACATGAACTGCTATGTCTGCTGGCTGCACCCTGGGCCTGTCTCTTATATAGGCCTCTCTCTAGCACTGACTGAAAGGATGCTTGACCTTCCCTAATCAGGGGTCATTGGAATGAAGGTCCCAAGCACCCTTTGAGCAAAGACAGCTGATAGAGCTTATTAGAAGTGACTAGAGCTCACTAGCAGCTTGCCAGAAGTCAGTCTTCTGTGGCTATCCTTAAGTGTCAGCAACAGGCACCCTCAATTCCCTCAGAGGGTCTCCTGATGATCTCCAAGTCCTGAGAAGATGAGAGACTGAAGCAGAGCCCAGAAACTGCTGTGCATTCTGCTGCATCCACTGGCTGCCTCTGTCAGCTACTTGGAGCTGAGATAAAGGCACTATCTGACACTTTTCTAAGTCTATTTATTTCTATTGTATTCCAGTGGGAAATTGAGATTATTATAAGATATATAAGAATTTAGGGGCAAAGTTTGCTTTGCTGCTCCTCCCCCATACCCAAGGTCTCCTTTGTTATTTGTGTTGCCACAGTGTCTATAGACCCAGCTGTGATCAAGAGCTTATTGTGTGAGGCACCATAGAAATGCATTGTACGTCACAGTTCTTGCCACAATGACAGTACGGTTTAGTCTGAGAAGACAAAAGGGGTAGCTGAGGCAACAGAGTCATGCTGTGACTTGTGTAAAGTCACCCAGTGAGCAGCAGTCGGGATCAAGAGTAGGACCATGACT
The DNA here is from genome assembly GCF_040807025.1 of Struthio camelus. Taxonomy (NCBI): domain Eukaryota; kingdom Metazoa; phylum Chordata; class Aves; order Struthioniformes; family Struthionidae; genus Struthio; species Struthio camelus. The sequence continues at coordinate 136,727,157 of NC_090942.1, read as the reverse complement.
CCAAGTCCCAGTGCCCCAGCAAAACTAGTGACAGATTTTTTTTTTTTTAAAGAAAGACTTTCACTAAAAAAAAATGTGATTTTTGGAGATTTTCTTACTAACAGACCTTTGGGAATGCCGGATAGAAAAGGAGCTGAAAAATTCTAGGTGAATCATTGGATGAATTAGGAATAAATCTGTCTGAAATTGATTGGAAATAGGACTTGGGCTACCTTTAGTGACTTTATCCCGGTTGTCAGAAGATTCAGTAGGAGTTTCGCTTCCTTTCCCTACATTTAACTAACTTAACAAACTCAGCTCTACCCTGATATCCTGCTGCTTAATAAGTTATAGAGAAAATTTCCACTCACACTGACTATTATTTTTAATAAAAAGATATGTCTTCTTATTACAAACAATATTTTCAAATGGGTCAGGAAATTTATTAATTTATATCAAAGAGAATCTGACCCCACATATAGTTGATTTTTCCTCTATTTAATTTTCCTCTGATCAATACAGGAACTCGTTAACAAATTGATAAAACAATAAGAGAAAGAAACAGGAGAAGCACTGGCTCTTGAAAAACCCTTTTAGGGATGTGCTACAGGTCCACAGCTTATAACGATGTAATAGACAAGACAGTGAAGAGAACAGATAGAAAGACGAGAACAGTGAAATGCTGAATGATGTGAGCTGGTCTCGAGTAAATCTTAAGGAACTCTAAACCCTGATATGAATAAATATCCAAACATCTAGATGCTTTCCCAGTCATCTAATCTGTTCCCCGACTAGGTCTTCCGGAACATTTGGGAGACCTGCTTCAAAAAACAGTTCAAAAGTCCTGCTCATTATTTTCAAAAAGACTAGGCATTTGACTCATTTGCAGGTAGTGTCTCTTTGAGCTATCCTGTTACAGACACTGGGCCTTTTTTTTATAGCACTAAAATCTAGAGAAATACTGTTGAATTTGATTAAATCCATTGTTCCTCATACTTTAAACATATAGCTTATATATAATACAATATAGATACAATATATAATAATATCCTACATAATTTATGTTGAAAAAACTGTGTCCTGCTGATTCAGTGTTTTACTGAAGTGGGTTGGCGTTCTTGGTAATTTCAACTAAAGCTAAAAAGGCTTACCTGCTGCATTTTTTAGAAATATGCTGTAATTTTATCAATACAAATTGAAGGAAAGTTAATAGAAAATTACCAACTATGAATTATGAGTCCCAAACTTACATTCCATTGGCTAATATACCACTGGACAATAAGAAAAAAAAGCCCCCATTGCCACATCATTTAGAACGACCCATTTCTTTAATAATTGCCAATTAGGATATCAATATACCTATTCAATATTCTTATTCTTATTTGATATTCTTTTCAATATTCAAGTTTATTCAATTTAATATTCTTATTCAATATTGTTATATTACTGAAAACTCATTTTAGATGTTGTGGTAGCCAAACTATTTATTGTACAGAATAGGCAGCATGAATCGCAAAAATATTTCTGTCTCCTTTTAATAAAATGAGTCCATGTCTTTGAGTCGAAATGGTTTCATTAAAAATATATATCTTTCCAGGGCAAAATTAACATTTTGATTTAATTTTTCTTATTCAGAATGGAAAAAAGACAGAATTTCCACCATATGGCAATGCTGGCTTCTGAGCAGTTTTTGTGCTAGGCACTTCACTGCCTTTCCTACTCTGTCCTGAAGATGTTACGGTTCAGCAGAACACTGCTTCCATTTGCTTCTCTAATTTTAGTTCAGGCAAACAAGATAGGCAGATAACACAGTAGAGGGATAACAATGTCCTGCTACACAACAGTGGGGGAATAGTCTGTACAAGAGATTTTTTTTTCACTTGTTCAGTTAGAATCCTCACAGGCACGTTGCACTGTAGAAGAGAATAAGCTGGGGTAATACAATGGCTACAAAACATATTTCCTCAAGGTACCCGCTGTATAGCTTATGGTGGTCATGAGTAGGAAACGGCCATTCCCCTCACGGGGACAGTACAATGCTCCATACCAAACAGGGTGCTGGCTTCTCTGCTGGGCTTCCTCTGTGCGAGAACAGAGCTCATAGAAAGTGAGCTATCCCAGCATGTCTCTGTAACTGCAACGAGATCATGGCCCTGTTAGGTAAGGACATTCAAATAGGACTGGCATTCAAATAGGACTTTTTTCCAAAGAAAGGTGAAAGGACTGGCATTATGGTCAGATAAAATAGATGATCCCTTCCCGGAAAGAGGCTTGAGGCATCCAGAAAGCAAACACTGAGATTTCTTAGTAATTGGTTCCTAAGTCAGATTTGTCTCAGCAGGATGTACAAATAGGACTTTACTGGATCTAGCAGTAGAGGTGGATCCAGGAAACCAAGACAAGCTCTGGTTTTGAACACTCTAGGCTTCCCTCCTATTCAGAGCTGGAGTTGGAGTTTAGCAGTATTTCTACAGAATCACAGAATCACAGAATCGTTTAGGTTGGAAGGGACCTCTGGAGATCATCTAGTCCTACCTCCCTGTTCAAGCAGGGTCACCTAGAGCATATTGCCCAGGATCACATCCAGACGGGTTTTGAATATCTCCAGCGAAGAAGACTCCACTACCTCTCTGGGCAACCTGTTCCAACGCTCTGTCACCCTCACAGTGAAGAAGTTTTTTCTCAGGTTCAGATGGAACTTCCTGTGTTTCAGGTTGTGCCCATTGCCTCTTGTCCTGTCGCTGGGCACCACGGAGAAGAGACTGGCCTCATCCTCTTGACACTCCCCCTTCAGATACTTGTACACGTTGATGAAGAGAAGAGCTCTAGGCACTTCAGGAGTGGAGCACTTGTCATAGAGTAGAGGGTCCCTAGAAGGTGTAGCACAAAGGAGAGATCATTGAATTGGTGGGTGTTTCACTTGAGAAGCACAACCTTTTAGGGAACTTCTATTTTTACTTCACACACAATTCCATTTTATGTTCAATATGTAATTCAGTCTCATTTTTACATGATAAGGATATTGTGATAAAGAAGAATAAATGATCCAATGAAAAGGCAGTATGTTCTTTCTTTGTCAGAAACAGAATAAATCAAACATTTCCACTTCACTCTGCACTAGACAGGGATAGTACATACATCACTACCTCATTGATTACTTCAGATAAGTAATTTTATATTTAGACTGTGATCTGATTGTTTTGGATTTAGTTGAACTTCCCAGGCTTGGATCTAAAGTTCTCTGCAGCATAACCCAGCTATCTGATTGCCCCCATGTGTGTAGTTAGGCTATCTGGATCTTTTTTGTGCTATTCTTTCTTCTTCTACTCTTAATTTTAACTTGTTTGTATTTGCAGTTTTTAAAAAGTAGGATCTATCCTAAAATTCATTCTTTCATTCCTGTATATGATTTGCAGTTTAGTAAAGCAGTCATGAAAATTTCCTGTCATTGCTTCTCATTTGGTGACTGAAAATAATTCTTGATATGAGTTACTCCAAATCAAACTGGTCAAAGTCACTGTTTGACTACCTTCATCACAAGAGTACTAAATTTGGTGTAACCCTTGTGTTAAAACTCTTGCAGGACATACTTATGTTGCAGTGCTAATTCATACTCTTTAGGCTTTGGTTTCATTTGTTTTAGCAAATATTTTTGAATTTATTCCTATTTGCAGAGTGAATTTTAATTTGGAGGAATGTGGGATTTTATCACTGTTTCTGTGGTCTGGCCACCTGTGACACTATTTCAGTGACACACATTGATCATCCCAGTTCTGTTAAAGGTATTCCTTCCATTCAAAGCAACTGCCAGAGTTAGCAGTTGATCAAACAGCTGGTGTTGCTACAAGATCATTTTAGCTCACTCTCTAGGAGAGCAAGTATTCTTGCCTGTCATGTGAACAGAGAGGAGCTGGTGTTAGTGCACGAAGGAGTTGCCTAATCAGGAGTTCTAGACCCCAGAATTTTTTAGCTTTTAATTTTTTAATCCAGTAGAAATGTTTAATAAAACCAGCCAGTTGGGACTGTTCACTAGCAAAACTCTGTCTAAAACATAGATTTTTTCAGACTTTGTATTTATTTCATTAATACTTGAAAAAATGAATTCCATGTGCAAATAGTCTGAGTCATTTTGCAATGAACAAGCTGTTATTTATGTATTAACATTTCCGGAAGAGGCAGTTTCTATAGAACATCAGGAAGCAGCCATAGAAGTGAATATGGGAAAAGTCTGAGACAGAAACAACAAGTGGATGCATTTTGCAATTTGCTATAAAGAAAGATTCCATAGCAGAGGTAGGATCATATGCAGTACAAATCACTTGCCTTTGTGAGCTGGCACAAAATATAATTAAAAAGTGACATCTTATGTGACAGAACCTGAGTAGGCAGCACAGCATTTATCACCTCCTGTTCACTAGCTTTTCTTTTTTAAAATTAGTGAGATTTATCTTATAGGACGCCTACTCATGGGTCTTGTTGGCATGAACGAAAACAAAAAAAGAAATGTAGCTATGTTAAATAGCTACCATGAGCTGCTGTAGCCAGCATATAACCAGGAAGGGACGAAGTCATCCCTGGTGCTGTGGGAAAATAACTGTATGAGGGTGGATGCAGGCCCTAAAGTGCATTTGCTTTCTGGGGCTATTTTTGTTTGGTTTTGTGCTCAGAAATTCTGCTTGGGAAAAGCTATACATTGAGGTATTTGCCACAAAATGAGGATTGGACTGAGATCTTGATTTCAGCTGTGTAAACTTGAAGGTATTCTGCCAAAGCCAATGAAGTCATTCTGGGTTTATACTTTTAAGCCTTTAATCAGAATATGTCAGTGAACAGGAAGATGTGACACATGAAAATCAACGGTTGATGCTGCTATTTTTCTTTCAGGCTGAGCATTTTGACACCTTGCATGCATGATTTTCTGTACTGAGTTTTCTGATTCAGCCAGGCTATGCACTGAGACCAATAATACTCTCTCTTAAGAGACATGGAATCTGAGATGTTTCTGAAAACAAAACTAAATCAAACAAAAACAAATGTAGCCCAGCCTAATTTTAAAAAACACAAACAATCAATCAAATATTTTGAATTTTGAATTACTTGATTTTAACAGAGAAATGAAGAGTGCCATCGCAGAGAAATCTTCATCTAAGAGGAGGAGCAGAGCAGGGAAGAAGATGAATTATTTTTTGAATATATTTATTAAATCAGAGCTTGCAGCAGAACTCAAGCAAAGTCTCATAGAATGGGCTGAAGAAGTGGAAGCACTATCCACATAGTAACTACATACAATTCTGAACCCCTACTTTTAGCAGGGGGGTGAAGGGAACACATTTTTGAAGGAGGAAGAAAAGGGCAACCACTGTTTAGATTTTATCTTGTGATGTCTTTTCTGAAGAGTCCCTTTTTAATACCCACACTTGAAGAAAGCCTCTAAATGTGTATGTGGGAGCACACACATAACTACAACCTGATACTAATAAAGAGGTACTCTCCTGGAGAAATGGAAGGAGGCCAAGATCCCATCTCCTCTCACTGTCCTTAAGCTGCCAGTCACTCCCCAAAAGTAGAGGCAACCATTATCTGTAGTCCAGAGAGAGCAAGAACAGCTGTTCTCCATTCTCCTTTCCTGCCTGATACACCCACATCATCTGACCTGCTGTCATTTGGGAACAAACATACCAAATCTGTTCTAGAATTTGTGTGAGCTTTGCAGGGCCCTCGCATGGAAAGCGATGGCTTGGGTGATATGTAGGCTGTTCTTTTTCAAGCTCTTCTTATTCCAGCAACACACATCTGTGGTGTGAGTGTACCCAGTTTGTCTGCATACAGTATCACGTACTGCACATTGCGTTCTTTGGTATTTCAGTAAATAATAGAAAATATAACATAACACAGGCCTAGGAGAAAGGAAGGTATATGAATACAGCAATGTACTTGGTACAACATCGCAGCACAGATTTCACTGTGAAAAAGGAACAGCTCAGATGATAGGCTCAATGTGGAGGAGTTAACTCTGTGACTTCATTGTGCACTGGGTGCAATGAGAGTTTTGGATGACCAGTTACTATTCTACTGTACAATTCCATTACCATTTGCACGTTATCTTACCTGTCTTTTCTATATACAAAGTGAGCCATCTTTTGATCTATATTTTCGTAGTAGCACCTGACAGCCTTGAATGTAAAACTCATGCAAGCATAACAAAACACCTATGGTTGTTTGCTAGCTGTCAAGATTTTTTAGGACGTTAAATACCAAATTGGATAGATACAACAAGCTTATGAAATGTGTAGAACACCTACCACAGCCTTTAAGGTGACTAGCAATTGTTAGACTGAGCGTCCAGTATGACCTGTTGTATGCCAGTGCACTCTTTTGATGGGTCTTTCTCCAAGTAGTCTAAGTGCTTTAGGTATACATCAGTGACACATAGCATTGACTATGAGCTTATATATAGATGTAACTTTCCTGTAGGTCACCAGTCTTGTCGTAATTCACATTCATTCATGTTTTCATCATCAGAGTATTGGCAGCAGCAAAGCATTTACCAAAAAAAAAAAAAAAGGCATTTGCCACTGAAAGTTATTAACTGACGCTTCTCATTTAAGCAATGTCACTTACAACCAAATATTTAGACTCCAAATCAGGATAATGAAAAAACATTTTCAGAAGCGTGATGGAGCTTCTATCTAACTGACACTTGTACTTCTCTGCAAGTGGTGAGGATCAAGTTTCACAGAAGCATGAGGAAGTCAACAACGCAGATTCTGCAGCCTTGACACACGTTGTATGGACAATATTTAAATCAGTAATGTCTTTTACTCTCACTGCTTACTAAATTCTCTGCGTTTGCTAATAAGGAGACAGGTGAATACATACCTTGTCACTTAGCAACCTCAGATGAATGTTCTGAACAATTTTTGAATGAATAGTTGACGAATTCTCAAAAACAGCAATTTTTTTTGTTGTTTGTGCAGTTGGAAGGTGTGGTAGCCCATATGTGCTTGTGTGAAATGATGAGCAGGCAACTGAAAGGCGAGTGACACAGAAGAGGAAATAAAAATGGAATCATATGGTGAAATTGGCATATATATATATAATTTCTGTTTCTATTCTTTTAAGTTGCATCTGCATAAATTTTCATGACATACCTCAAGTTCCCTCTCTGTTGCACGGGATGCTAATCAATTCTTTCTTGCAGGAGAAAAGGGCACAGCGATCCTTTGGTATACTACACAAGCCCCCTTCTACAAGGTAGAAAAATTAGTGCTGGGACTTGTTATTTACTTATGGTGGGTCATAATATTACTATTTTTGGCTGTAGAGGGGTGTCTGCACTAGACTTCACCCCTGGACCTTAGAGCTAAATAGCAACTGGTAGCAATAGTTGAAATTGTATTAATGACAGCAGCTGGGGGGCAGGGCGAATTGGACAAGGGTGGACGTGGTCATGTGCAACCTGGGTGAAGGGGGGCAGCTGTGGGCAATGACAGCTTTTGTAATATGTTCTCTAAGCTGTGCTGTTGGAGTGGGGAAGAGGGCTACAGTGACTTCACCTTATCTAGCAAATTCACACCTGGACAGGGCAGAGTCACTTTTAGTCCAGAGCAGATTGAGATTCTGCAGTAAATTAAAACAGACGGCCCTTGGTGACTGGGTTTCCTTAATACTATGTCTGTAATGAGCAGCCTGATGATGCAAAGCACCTATAGTGGCACTTTAACTGGCCAGCAGTGATTCCCTTTCTAAAGCATAGTCTCTTGGTGACAGAACTAATCTAGCAGTTTTATGTGGCCCTGCTGCCAGTTTACTTGTCACAGGACATTCCTATGAGAAAAGGAGCATGGCAGTACGAGGGCTAATTTCTGTCTATACCTGTCTGCTGGAAAGGTTTGTCTGGGACAAAATGTGCCCCCACCTCAACAGCTTAACAGAATGTGCTAATAAATAGAGTAAGGTCCTATTGTAAGTAGGCCCTATGGTAAGGGTATAATTTTACATGGTTGTTCCCAGCAACGAAGAGAAACGTTCATTTCTTAAGAAACCAAAAGTGTCTGATTTCCCCAAACTTAAAAGCCACAAGTATTGCAACAGCTATTTATTTTTGTAAATGGGGGCACTTCTTCCATTCATGTGATAATTTAAAGCACATTATTTTTGTTCAGTGTAGGCACTGAAATACATTAAGAATAAAGACAGCACTACTGAATGCTGCTGAGTTCTTTAAAAGCTTTCTTGGCTTTCTCTTTCAGCTTCCAGCTTTTTGTCTGAAAAATAAGAAACGCATTCTAGTGATGAAGACCACAGTGTGACGAATAAACTGGGGAACAAAGAGAAAATTACTATAAGAAGTGTGAGAGAGGTCAGATAGGTTGGTTGACAACAAGCTGTCATTAGTGATCTGTAGCCCACTGTCTCTGGGATTATACTCTTCATAGCATAGGGATTGCATTTAGTTAACTTAAACACTGAATAAACTAATTACCAGTTAACTTCAGGTTACACCTATATTTGAAAAGGTCACTCTGCATGTTGTCCTTGCTTCTGTTCCAAGCTACATATGTCTGTAGACTCTTACGACTGTGACGCTCTCTGCTTGATGAGAAGATGGTGTGCAGCTGTGCACAGTTAATGCTTAGGTCCCTAAGTGTCCAGACTGGAGAACCTGTGTGATGCACTGGAAAGGGCACTTGGGGCTCACCCAAGAGTGAGCTTGTGAAAATCCCACTCTGAGATGTAGGCAGGGTATCCCCAAAGTCCACACTAGGTTTTGACAGTGTTGGAGACACTGGTTCCACAGTGCAGGCGCAGCCTAAAAAATGCCTGAAGTTTGGAACAAAGCAATAAGATGAAACCCAATAGCCCTTCACAGCCTGTTTACTGCCATTAGGATTTGGCACTAGAAATGGGAGTGCAGCCATCTTCAATCTCATTTTCATCAGAAAGAAAAGAAAAGTTTGGCTAGCTTGTGGCAACTAATACCAAGTAAAATCTTAGGGAGGTTTTGGACAGGTTGTGAAAGGCACTTTGCAAAGTTATCAAAACAAAACTGAGCTTCCTGTAGAGGCAGAAAACATCAAAATGTTTTCCTGAAGTTGCTAACTGGGCCCTTTTGTGCATTAGAGACTGATAGTTTCTTCTGCAAAGGGTGCTCTGTGTTTCCAGTGTACATTTTAAGGTCCAACCAGTTGCTGTCCCATAGCGCAGTTTAAGCCTGGCACTACTGAAAAGATAGATTTTGTCTAAGAAATTAGCAACAGGCCATCTGTAGCCTGTTGATATGGACAGAGGAAAATGTTAGTGGTAAGCAAGACAGTGTGATTGTTTAAACTATCACAATGTGCTGGGATATATTTTTTTTTTCGTGCAAATGTGAAAACAAACAAAGATAGAGGGTGAGAAGTTAAATATTTGAAGATGTTTAGTACAATAATATTTTTGTTGTCTTTTGGGTCAAGAAAGAATGGTAGATGGTCTTCATTCTTCTTTTCTCTTCTATATTTTTAATGGAGACCACTCTGGTCTCCATGTTATTTTTCCATATTTATACTGCTATTATTCATTGTTAAAACTTCCATAAGTGCCAGATTTCAGATTTTCTCTAATTCTGCACCATTTTTTCAGAATCTTCTGGTTATTTCAGGTTTTTCTCTTTTTCCTCCCTTTCTAATACTTTCAAAATAGTACTGTAGATTCATAAGCTAACAGGCCTCTGTGCAGAGTGGGAAAGGTTTTTTTGCATGATTTTCCTCCTTGTTTATTTGTGCAGGCTGCAATCTGACTTTCCATCACAGTTGCTTGACAGTATGTTGTCAGAAACATTCTACTGCAGGTATATTGGGCTAGTGTGTGCATGGATGTGGATATACAATACCACGCGTAAGGCAGGGGCTTCAGTTCTCTAGGTTGAAAAGACCCCCAGTATCAATCAGCCAGTGAAATCTGCCAATTGTTTTTGCAATTTTTGGCAATATGTGCATCCTATGTGAAGAGCATGTATGGGACATAGCTTTTTTTCCCGCTTTGCCCAACTTCAGTCATCTATTGCTTGGATACTTAGCAGCTCAGGCTTCCTGAAAGTTGGAAAAATGGTGATTACATATCTTAAGATAACATGCCTATGCAGTTGACCTACCATTATACAGAGTGATTTCATGTCACACTGTCAAGGATTTGACTGGCCTCACCCACCAAATGTTGTGAAATCTTTTTGTGGAAGCACTTTCTTGCTCTGTGGCTGGGAGGGGTGCTCCTATATGGAACTGTGTTGACAGCCTCCAAAATCCTCACCATGGATTTGCTAATGTTACAGAATTTCTAGCTTGTCTATGTGACCCTTCTAGCTGTGGCTGGTTTTTATAATACTCTCTCTTTATTGCATACCAATTAATTCATCTCTGAAATCTCTCTTCACATATGAAAATCTTTCAATTGCTAATCCACCAAAGATGCTAAGTGCATGTTTTAGAAAACTCAGGATCTTACTTGTTCCCTCAGTGGATTTAAATTTTTAAAAGCTAGCTACTGTTTAGATTGAATTATGCAGCTAAGTCTTCCTCCTGGCAAAACACAATACTGTATATTCATTTGGTATCAATATAATGTGGAAATAGTGATAAAGCAATATTATGACAGGTGTACAAGGTACAAGGGGTAGAAAATATTAGCTGAGTTTTCAGGTCTCAACAACAGACAGGCAGATGAGAATTTAATTCTGTTTAGTGCTTAGTGTGTGAAGTCGTAGGAATACAAGAATGGCCTTCTGATTCAGACCAGAGGTCAATCTAGTGCAGTATTCTGTCTTTAACAATGACCAATGGAAAGCACAGAAACAGCGAAAGACAAGCATCAGAAACAGCGAAAGACAAGCATATTCTCCTGAGTATGGCTGCTGCACCTCCAGACGCCTGTGGCTTAGGGGCTTCCTGAGCAAGAGTGACTTTTCATTTTTAGTAAACCTTTGGGGATTTTTTTTCCTTCCAGAAATGTGTCTAAATGCTTCCTGAATTCCTGTAAACTTCCCTGGGGACAGTATCCAGTGGCAATGAGTTCCAAAGCTGAACCACATGCCATATGAAAAACTCTCCTTTGTTGTGAACTTGTCCTCTGGACGTTTCATTTGATACCCCTATATTTTACATTATCATTTTATAGACCTCTATCACATCATCCTTCATTTTTGTCCTTCCACACTGAAGACTTCTAGTTTCTTTACTGTTTTTCTGTACAGATGCTGTTCCTGCCATGAGTTTGTGGCTCTTTATAGCTTTCTCAGTATCTAGTTCTACTGTATCCTTCTGGAGACAACATGTAGTTGTGGCAAGTTATTGCTGTTTGAACAAAGATTTCTCAGTGATATGTGAACTGATTCGTCTTAATTCTGATGAAGAAAGAGCTTTTCCCTTCCTCTTTTTGATTACATGAACGTATTTGAATCTTAATCTTTCCTACCATTTATAACCATATTTATTTTCTATTGGGTTTATTTGTACCTATAATAAAAGTCCTTGGCAGATTACCATGGCATTTTTGGGAAAAGGAATCTTCCTTTTCTGTGTCTTTTACTCAAGCTATTTGTGTGCCTGAATCCACCAATGCTGATCCAGAGTTTAGCATTACTTTCTAATTAGAGTGTGTATGAGCCATAATCAAAAATTTTGAGCTGCAATTAAGGATGGTCCATTTAGTCCATTACAAGGAAACAAACACAAAATGGAAGACAGAAATACTATAAAACTATATTGCTTCACTGAGCAGGCAAGGAAACCTATTGCTAAGAAAAAACTAATGGATGTACATTAGCAAATAGGTAAGTGCCCTGGAGATAATAAGTACAGAATTCCTGAGACTTTTTTGGCTATGTAGGTTTTCTTTGTAATGAGTGGTAGTGATCCCTCCTAGGTATGGAGAGAGATCTAGCAACAACATTTCACTTTGTTTCATTGGGTTGCAATGGCTGTTATAGAATAATCATGGTTGAGGTTGGCTCAAAGAACCGGGGACTTCATGAACATTTCTTGTTCCATATCTCACCACTGGATTAAAAGTACTTCCACGTTCTTTAAGAAAAAAATGGGTCGACCGTCCATAGGACAGCCTGAGAATCCCAGCTGGACTGGTACCATGATTATACAATGCAAAGATCTGCCAAGATTATACAATGCAAAAACAATCTTTATCTCCTTCCACTTTGCCTGTATCTGCACTTCAAAAAGTTAATGATTCACAGGTTTGTGCTCAGCTGTTCAAACTGTTTTTATCCTCTTTGCCTGCACTCTGTAACTGCTGGGATTGAATGTACGTGAATTTCTTTCTCTTACACCCTTGCAAAAATAATATTGACATATTATAGGTACACACATATATATGTTTCTTTTTGCTCAAGAGCTTAAATGGTAAAAAACATTTTGTTCTACTTTTCTCTCATGAAACAGCTGTTGTTTTTACTTTGAAGTCCAGCCTCATTTACATTGGTACGCAACGGGCACTTGAGGAAATGGGAGGGAGCTGGGAGGGCCCTAGGAAGCTGGGCTTATTCTCCCACTGTTAACAGAGGAATAGGAAAGGTCGGCATGAAGCCTGCTATTTCTGAATGATGTCCTTGCACCAAGCGCCTCTTCAGGACTAGCTGTCACCTGTATTTATCAGGCAACCCTTTATGGGAGAAGCAGCAGCCAGTTTGGCTTTCTGAAGCTGTACTGGAGGCAGAGCAGGCAGTGGGCAGAGTAGGACCAGTGGTGGTCCATTTCCACCTTCTACAAAGTGTTGCCCTGGGGGACTGCTGAAGTGGCCTACGGCTCAACCCTGCAACACATAAACACAACAGAGGCATTTTAATCATGTTCTGCAGCTGTTCCCCACCCAACCTGGATCACTTGAAAATGTGAGGCAAAATAGATCTGGAATCGTTAATGAAGAAAAGTGCATTGTGTGACGTTTCTAATAAAAGCTGTAATGATCTCATGGAAGCTGGTACAAATTACTCTGTACTTCTCTTGGGCTTTAAAAAGAGAAACATCACACTAAATGTACTGCATTTCATGCACTTATTTGGGTGAAGGGAAGTGAACTAGGTGATTGGATGACTGCAGAGAAGCTGCTTTCATGCCAGTTGACAGTAGAAATTAGCTAGGAAATTTATCAAAGGAATAGAGTTTAGTTACACAAACTTAAAATTAGAAGAACATTCTGTACTGTATAAAGGAAAATATATCTATAACATTTGGTACAAGCTAACATTAGTCAGGGTAATTAAATTCAATGTTTTTTAAAGATTAATAGATGTTTTACTTCAAATGCTCTAGCAGCACAAAAATGGGAGGAAGAGAATATTGCTCTACTGCACTTGCTTCTTTCATGTATTTTGATGTATCGTTTTGCCAGCCTGTGTCAGAGAGGTGGCTAACTGGATAGATTCTCTTGATTTCAGGCTGTGTTTTCAAAAGCAAATTATTGCCTTAGAAAGATAAACCCCATTTCTGAAAGTCATATAAGAGCTTAGAAATAGAACTAACTGAAAAATGGATTATGAGTCCCACGGGAAGTCCTGATTGATTGTTTACCTTGCAAATCATCTGGAAGAAAAAAAATAAAAAACAAAGGGCGAAAGCCAAAATTCCTTCCCCATGATATTTCAAGGGGATTGACATTTTTTACTGCAGAGCAAATTCTGGAAAACTCCACATGAGAAGAATTGAAAGAGAAGTTGTAGAAAGCTGTGCTCCTGTATTTCCTGCCTCCCAGGGACTTGGAGAGTCAGGTACCCACCAAAATGTTGAGGCCAGCATGAATAGTGTCATGTTTGCTTGGTCAACCAAGCTGTACAACCTGCTACCTAGGGATGGGACTGTGACTTCTGAGCTATATGAGGCAATTCCTCCAGTCAGTTTTGGGAAACTGAAGTTTAGGTGGTGTTTTGGAATTTTCAGAATCTATATTCTCTGTGCAGCCAAGCAGGACTCTATAACTGTATGATAAACACCTTATGAGGTAGCCTGCTCACACCAAATCCCAAGCACAATAGTCATCACAGTTGCTATGAAAGCAATAAGGTAACAGATAGACATATGACCCACTTCGCATGTGAGATAAAGCAGTTTCTCTGTAGTTTCACTTTGTTTTATTACATAATGGCTGAATTTTTACTGATGTTTATTTTTAAGAAAACACTGTGCAAATATCATAGCTTTGTGATCAATGAGAATATCGTATTGAAAATATTGAAAAATAGTTTACTCTTTGTGGGACTGAAGGGGCTTCTACTCTCACAACTCTTGTGGTAGCTTCAGTTGGGCTGGTGCCTCACAAAATTATCATCTGATCACATGAGCAAACACTGGAAACTGTAATAGGTTATTGCATGGTATACAGTTTTCCTTTCAACCATATGGTAATAGACTGGGTCTTTCCCTTTACCTAGGAGCATATTTTACGTCAGGAAAACCCAAAAGCAGAGCATTAATTCTGGGTGATGCAGATTGGCCTTTTACCCACTCTGTTCAGCTGTTTGTAAGAGCCAAACATAAGCTAGCCCACCATGTCACAGAATTATGTGCTATTTATTTTATATATAAAAAGAAAAAAATATGCTGTACAAAAATTACTATCTAAAATAACCTGTAACAGTGTGAATACTGACAATAAGCCATACTAGAAGAGATGGGGTGAGAACGGTAAATGTTTTTGAAAGTTATTTTATTAAAAGAAATGGATCCCGTAATTAATTTTGTGTTATATGCCATATTTCTTTTTGTAACGCAATTGTTCTTTACCTTTCTGTTTTTACTGGGCAGGCAGGAGAGTAGGAGTAGATCGTGCTACAGTAGAACTCAGTGGAAGAAAGCTGGTTATCTAGAAACTGTAGTTACTAGATCTGAGATCAAGCCTAGCTATAGAACTCATCTTGGCAAGTGTAACTTGGTCTCATGCAACCCACTTTTGTAACGCTTTGTGTTTGGAATATTGTATGCATATTTGTAAAGGGTGAGTTGACACCTTCTATATTTAGTCCTCTAGCAGTACACAGATGAGTTCAGAAAGGAGTCAGGAAGAGGTGTGTGCATCAGTCTTGCTATGAAGGCGGCTCAGATTTTCCAACAGAGAATCGGCAAAAGAAGTGACAATAAAACATTTAATAGAATGTGTGCAGTGTTACTTAGGACCATCTCGGTTAATCAACTAGAAAGTGAAGAAGAGTGATCACTCCAGATTTAAAAACAATTTCACAAAATAGAGAAGCAGTTATTCAGACACTGAGCCTTCACTTGGAAGGAAAGAAGATATTTGGTTAGTAAGAGCTAGGCTATTTGAAAATATAGGAACTGTAAGTAGCAATCCCACAGAGATGAATCAGACAGTATCCGTTGTGAAGGCCTGTAGATATCATCTCTATTCTTTATTCACCAATTCACTTTAGTAGAAAATATGTGCAGATCTTGAAAAGATTTTTATGTAGGCAGTTCTGAGAGTGAGAATGAAGCTGTGTCCCCTTTACCTGACACTATATAAGGCTAATCACTAAAAGAAGTCAGAACTGATGTCTTCCCCATAATTTTAGATATTAACATTTTTATGCTAAAAGCCTTTAGAAAGATTTTTGGTAGAAATATTAGTGTAAGTATGTAAGTTCTTGTATGTAAGTTCTCACAAATAAAAACACTACCAAAAAATTGCTGATAAAAGAGTAATAAAAAGGAAGCATGAATTTTCACAGAAAATTAGAAAATGGTGGTAACAGAACCGAATCAAGCAGTTATGTTTCAAAATCACAGAACATTGCCAAATGGAGAAGTTTCACTGAAGCAGCACAATAGTCAAGTGGGCATAATTGCAGCTGAAGATTTTTGAGAACTGTGAATTTAAAGCTGCTTCTGGGTTTTATTTTATTCTTGCAGTATTCAGTAGATTTATTTTGGCATTCCAAAGCCAAAGGGTCAGGGAAAAACCTGTTTGTTAAAAATGATTACAGAGGATTAGAAATGACTACTCATTACTGAACTCTTGGAGACGATTAGTCAGCTTTCAGCTTTTTTTGACCTTGAAATAGAAAGAAGACATAGGCCTGTGTAGGAGTCAGGGAGAACTCTATCATGAGTTGACTGACATCCACCTACTCCTTTAGATGCGTTTTAGGTGCGTGTTCTATCATCATTTGGAAATCTATCTTTTTGGGGGCCTGCTTCCTCCAAATGCAGTTAAATTGTTCTGCAGGAAGGGAATATGTTCGGAGGAGCAAATGGGATGTTGATAAGACCATTTAGGTTATATAGCAGTCAGGAGACAGAAAAATATCCATATCAACTATTATTAGTTTATTAAACACTTAATGATTGACTGTGACATTGATTTTAATATGCAAATTAAGGTACATGTGTTTAGTGTCAGTAGAAACAAATGATAAAGAGAACCAGTGATAATTAGAAATTCTGTACCATAATTGGGCAGGAAAGGTATTCTGCTGCCTGTGACAGATAATACTAACAGAAGATGTGTGAAGAGCACAAATGAAGAAGAAATGTTATGCCATGTTTCTTTTGAACAAAAATGAGGTATGGTATGAATGGAAGGGGAGGAGTGTAAGACAATTGTTCTCTTTGGACTAACATACATGATATTTTCATTGCACTGGTCTATAAATAGAGTAAATTTAGTGTAAAGTATCTGTAGCTTCATTACATTGTATAGATATATGGTATTCAAGTGACAAAATCAAGTGACATTGGAAAAAATTGCCTTTAAATTTTGTTCTCTATATGCTGTAATTGTTTACATAAATACTATTGCTTCTTATTGGAATTTAGATATGTTTCCTATTGCAGGGTGATCGGTATTTATTATGTTGCCCTGTAAGTTTACTCGATATGAATTGCTGTAAAATCAAATTAAATTTTGTTGCTTTCAAATGTATGTTTCTGTGCTACTAACTAGGCTTCTACTAAGGAACATCAAGCATGTACATCTACATATCTTTTATTACATAATATATCGATTACATAAAACATCCATGTTCAGTATAGGTTAATTAAGGTTTGGATCTTGGTTGGCATTTGCCCATCTTCAGAGTGGAACAAAGACTCCTACCTTCTGTGATGGGACAGCCCTGAATGCTGTGCTAAGGCCTGCAAGGGTTATTCACCTTCGTTGGAGCACGTCATTGAAAAGGCAGAGCCTGAGTTTCAACAAGCTGACTATTTCCTTAGGGAAGACTTGATTTCCTCCTCCTTTAAGAGTCAAGAATGTAGAAATGACCTCCAGGACAACTGGGAAGTCAGGTGAGACAGAAGAGTGCCTCTACTCTCTCCTGTAGGACATTGTGACTATACTGCTTGTTGTAGTTTATGGCTATATACCCTAGTCTATTCCTGAGAAAGTGCTCTGTACATTCGCTTGGCAGATGGTGACTGCTACAGATAGAGTGATGATTCTAGTTAGCATATTTCCACAGATTTGTGAGAAATGCAAAATTTGTTGTACTTTTCATGAGCTTTTTCCATTACCGAGTAAAAATTGCCTTAACTTACTGCAGGGTGAGAACAGAAATATCTCTTTCAAAGGTTTTAAAGACTCAACTACTTTATTATTCTAGAAAAACATAGAATGGAGAACTTTGATGTTGGAGCTAGGATGAGAAACATCTGTATTTAAACTATGCGTTTTGAAGCAATTTGTTATTATTTTGTAAAAAGTATCTGTGTTAGTGATGGGTTGTCCATGAAATTGCTCACATTTAACATCTTCATGATTTAAAGCTTCCCTTGCTACTTTTTATGCCACCAGCAAGACTGCACATATTCTGTGGCATGTGTTTAATTAATTAGTCTTTATCCATCCTATTTGGGGACAGACAGAGGAACTTAATATATTATTAGTAACTAATGAGCAAATTCTACTTTCTGATGATTAAATTTTCAAAAGTAATTTGAAATAAAGATTGTATGTCCTTCTCAGGGAGACATCATCAGATGGACTTCATTAATTAATTAGCATTGTTCAGTGCATGGCATGGCTATGCAGGTGCTAAAGTAAAATGACTGTTATTTGAAGTTATTATTCACATTTCTCATTGCTTCATAACAAAATGGCCCAGGGCTTATTTTCCTTGTCATATTAACTCCATTTATAACTCAAATCTCATCCAGAAGGAAAATACCTTAAGCTTAATGTGTGTTAGTACTTCTTAGCTGAACAGTTAATCTGGCCACAGAAATTGACCTTGCCTCAAGTTAGCACAGCTTATTAGCTCCTTAAGCAATCACTCCGCTATGTGGATCTGGACTGTATCTATGTTGGTGCTGGGAGTCATATGTTAGTTTTCCGTAATGCCCCCTTCCCCATACACCCAGCAAAGGCAGACAGTTTCTCCCACAATTCATTCAGGGGAAAGAAAAAATCGTGCCTTAGCTTATTAAAGCAAAAATAATGTGTGTTACCCCTTTAGAAGTGTTAGTGCCAGACAAACAGTGGTAGGTCTTGTAGGGACTTAGCTGTTTGAGACCTATCCTGCAGTGCAAAAAATGACAAGCTAACTCCTGCAGTAAAGACAGACTCTCAATTTTGTGCTCCCTTTCACGTCTGAAAGAGTAAGAAACCTTCTACCCTTTCTTGTGAGGCTGGAATAGCAGCCAGGATTGTGGTCTCTGTGTTTGGAGGAGCCCAGTGGCTGGTACAGAGAGCTACCTTGCAGAGGATGAAGCATGAAAGCAGCACAGAGAAAGGCCAGACACCTTCTTAGTATGCTATGGGCAAAAGAAGAGACTAAGCTTTATACTATAAAGTATCATCTCAGATGTCTGATCCTCGTGGTACTTCCAGCCTGGATGACTAGGACACTAAACTGGCTTTGAAACGATCAGTGAAGTTCATGCCACGGAAGTCTTGCCTGCTTCATCATTTTTGCAAGCCTTCTGTTCATACAGCTTCAGGAGCATTTCTAGGGAAGCAGCCATGAGACTGGTAAAGCTCGCTCTCTCCTCTGAAATCCTAGTTCCTGGCAAAGCAACCTCTTCAGCTGAATGCAAAACTAGTCCTGCCAATTATGCATCTGTATATTGTTGTAAAAAAATGAGTTGTTAGGGACAGAAATTAATATGAAGAGAAACATATTGACTAAAGAAAAGGCTTGGAGTTAGAAGGCGTGAGTTTTAGTCCTGTCTCTACACTGACTTAGAATCAGATAAGGTAAGTAAGTTAACTCCATGGATAATTAACATAAGTCTCTGTGGACTGAAATTCCACTCTGAATTTTACCCAATTTCATTGGGCAGTGACAGTGACAATGTGACAGTGACAATGACATTCTCATGGAGATCACAGAGACCACACTGATAGAAAAGAGTAGCATCCTATGTAACCCCAAAGATGGAACG
Organism: Struthio camelus; assembly: GCF_040807025.1. Lineage (NCBI taxonomy): Eukaryota > Metazoa > Chordata > Aves > Struthioniformes > Struthionidae > Struthio > Struthio camelus. Next base: position 136,707,814 of record NC_090942.1, on the reverse strand, counting down.
GTGAATGTCATGATGGGATGTGATGCAGAGAGTCGTCTGTAGATGCTTGGAAGTTGTTGGAACCAAAGCAGGAGAAACACATCTTGAACTATCCTAATCCAGGACCCAGTTCAGAATGCTACTACTAAATAGCCACTATATAATAATTATTATAATACAATCAAATATACCCCTTTCCCTAAAATAATGCAGAACTACCTAAAAACGAAGAAGCTAGTTCCAAGGGATTAAAAGAAATAGCCAAAAGGAAAAAATATTTGTGAGGTAACATGGAGATTGCTTAGCGGTACGGTATTGGAACCTCAGAATAAATATTTTTCACTTAGACAAAAAGAAAACTTTAAAAAGAACCCAAAATAAAACTTCCAAGGTAAACATCAGGATAAATGGGATTATTAGGAGTTAAAAGACCTAAAAAATGAAAATCATATTCAAATGGAAAAAAAATAAAAACTAGTTAAATGTAAAATTAATAAGGCAGGACAAAAAAGAAAAAAGACTTTGGGGAACAATTTTCTAAAGGTAAAAAATTAGAAACATGTTTGTCAAACGTATTAGGATGCCTGCCAGAAAGACTTTGGGGCTAATAGATGTACATGCTTTAATAGGAGTTCTCGCAGGACAAAAAGGAAAAAAAGTTAAACCAATTATTTTCAATGAGCATCACTACAAAGAACCCACTGAAACCAGAGAGCTTTATGTTACACGGATCAGAGTTTAAAGCAGAATTGTCTCCGACAAAGGTGTCAGTAGGATGAGATTTAGAAGAAATAGATCAAGTGAAGGTGGGCAAATTACCAGAACTAGATTCTATTCACTTGGGAGCCCTCAGGGAACACAAATATGAAATTGGGAACTTTCAGCTGTGCTACAGAGCCTATCAGTTAAATCAGTCATGGTACTAGATGAGAGTGAAGTGGCAAATGCAAGTTCAACTTTTTAAAAGGATTTAATAGGGATTTAATAGGGATGAGGAATTCAGGAAGCTTAAGACAATCTGTATAACTGTGGTAGTGTGTGAAGTGTTAGAAATCATCCTACGACTAATAGACTGAAAGGTGAGTGCAATATAATGAGTAAGAACCAACACAATTTTTGCAAAGGGGGTTAAGACCTTGCAAAATCTATTAGAGTTGTTTGAGAGTCACAGAAAAAGTCATCAGGTTGATACACTGCCAAAAAGATTTTTGACAAGGTCCTTTGTTAAAGGCTCTTTAGAAAATTAAGTTATTGTAGGGTAGGGAAGAAGGTCCTTTGCATTTTAATAACTATTTAAAAGGAAGGAAATGAAGTGTGGAATGAATGGACAGATTCCACAAGGGAGGAGGATAATGATGGAATTCCTCAGGGATCTGTGCTGAAGCCTTTACTGTTAAATATATTGATTTATAATTATATATTATGTAATTAAATTGTGTTTATTTTATATATATATATATATATATATATACACACACACACAGATCTATGTTTTAATATACAGATGACAATATGATGTGAAATTTTTATTCTATGTCTACAAATGCATGGTAAAGCACACAGAAAAAGCTATCCGAGCCGTACACCCACGATGACAGGGGCTAAATCAGCATTACCATGCAAGACAGTGAGCCTGGAGTCACTGGAGACTGTTCTGTAAACACATTGGTTCAATGCTCAGTACTATTCAAAAAAACAGAGAGAATATTAGGAACTATTAGGAAAAAAAAATGGACATTTACTATTTTGTCTTCTATGTCACTCTGAATAATCATAGTTCCCGTACATCCTGAACAAATTTTGGGCAGGTCTGAGTGTCACTCTCTGCATTTCAAAAAGCTCTAATTATAAAAGAATTATAGCTATCTCTCTCAATAGATTTGTACTATATGATATGTCTATATATATAAGATGATAAGGATTGCTGGGGTATGGAGCAGCTCATACATAAGGAGAGATTAAATAACCTGCAGTGCCTTGCATAGGAACAGAGACAGATGAGAGAGGGAGAGAGAGAGATGGATGTAGTCGGGCCTCAAGTTTTAGATAAGCCTCAAGTGCTTATCTATTCAGGGCAGAAGTAGTCTTGGAATTCACTGATATTTGTGGATGGGTTCAAACAGCAATTGCAAAACACAAGGGATGTTAATCAGAAGTTTTGGGTACAGTCTCTGCTTGAGAAAAGCCAAAGCCCGCTGTCTCCCAGCAGCATAACTCAATTGACCAGCACTGTTGTGGTCTTGCCCTTCTCCCTAGCCAAAGCCAAATGTCCCCACCCAACCTCACTGTGCTGGCATCTACATATATCTGATGCCATGATGAACTGTCAGATCACTGCAGTAAAGAACAATTAATCCGTTTTCTTTGTTGTAGAGTAATTTTTCTGTCATCTCTGTGTGCTGAATGGATTCACCACAGAGGGAGGTATGTGTCAATGCCAGGACAAAGGAGTGGGCAGGACTACGTGGCTGGACAGTAGGGAGGGGAGGACTGCACTTGTTCCATTAATATTGGCTTAATCTGCCTTATAACTGTACCCTTAGCTGGAAGCAAGTTGTGGAGGAAGTTGCTCTGTTCTTTCCTATGCATTTTGCACAAGCTATTGTGAAGGACAAGGTAGATGGTCCCTCACCCTGGTCCAATTTATCTTGCTTATGTTCTTGTGACTTGTATCTCTTTGCTGGTAAATCTCTTTAGACTTAGTCTTCCTGCTTGCCGAAGAGGCAAGGCAAACTTTTGCCCACCTTGGAGAAATTACTGCAAGGCTTACTGTGGCATAGGTACTTTTATTCTAGGCCAGTGTAAATATGGTGCCTAGAAAATTTTTCGTACAGGTGGCAGTAGTTTTTCCTGGTCTAGTTGTTTTAACTGTGACCAGAAGGGACAAGAACCTGCAAGATGCTTTCTCATTCTCTTCTAACTGTAAGGCTATATGTTGCATAGAATCTTCTGCTTTGTGGCCCTGGTTCTACTAAGGGTAAGATGTCCCATTTCAGTTCAGATTTAGCTGGTCTTAGGAGTCCTGCCTCAAAACTATTAAGTCATATCTTGAGTCCTCTCTCCCCTGAGAGCTATTCCTGCTTTCTTGTATCTGAGTGGGACACAGCAGGTACGCATAAATCTAGTTGGGGTGGAATGTATTTTGCCTAAACTGAGAGATTCGTAGTATTGATGCATGGACCAGAGCGTACCACAAACTGGTAATGCTGGACACAGCTTCCGTGACTACACCATATTTACTGACCCAGCTATGGCCCAGAATACTGTAACCTTACAAAGAAAGGCCTGCAGTTGGCAACAGTTTGTAGAAGCATTTTGGGGGTAATTTTGAATGAGAAATGTATTCATGAAGAAACCACATCCTTTACATACAGGCATATCTACAATAAACAAAGACGTAGAAATGCATCGGAATTGCTTGTTACAAGCTCACCTCTTCCAAGAGCCAGAAGAATTCAGAAATGCTCTCTTTTGCAAAAATAAATAAATAAAAGTGTTAATTGAAAAGACTATAAAGTAACTGTCTTGATATCATTTAAATATTATGATCTGCTTAGAAAGGCAGACATCTCTGAGAGGAAGTACTGCTGCTTTGCATGAAATATAGTGATTTACTATTAACATTAATACTCTGTCAGTGTCAGAGTCAAAGTATTAATTTCCAAACCTTTGGAATATCAATTTTGCATCATGATATGGTATTTAGTGCAATAAGCATCAATTGTTCAATAATAGAGAGGTTTTAAACAGACTTAGGGAAGAAATGGCTGTTTGCACAGACCACTAGATTTATCTGAAACCATGTGCACCTATTTCTGGTCTCTTGTTTAAAAAAATTCCATAAATAATGGATTGACAGTTTCACGGTTTCCAGAGGATACATGGTACATATAAATGTCAGGCAAATAAATTCAAACATTCCATTTTTCATGACGAATAGCTCAATGTAAGGTTTTTATGGTCCTAAATAAAACTCATAATTGAATTTGCCTGGTGCTTTAGCTGAGTTTGAGGTACTGTGACAAAAAAGGGAAAAAGGGTGAGTCTGTTCATCCCTCCTGAACAGTTACATTTGCTGCAGGTTTAATAGAAGGCTTCCTCAGTTTGTCAGAGCTATTCACTGGAAGTATTTAACTGATTTATATTACTCAAAGTACTTGCATTGGTAAGAAGTATATAACGTTAAACCAAGCCCAAGTGGCTCCACTAATATAAGAATTTTTTTTTTCTGAATTATGGATGTTAAAAGATAAGGACACTAAGCTTGAATGTTGCTTATAGAAGAACAGAGGCTAGGGTGAAGGATAAAGTGGATGCCATGATAACCTCCTGTTGTCATCATGCATTAGTAATCTTTAGAAAGTATTTTCTTTTTCTGGTCTGCTGCTTCAAACTATTTTCCAGTGGAGCTGTGGACTCCAAGTTGATGATGGACGTCTAACTGAAAATAGACTTGTTTGCCTTATCTTTCATGGATTTCTTTATAATGGAATATGGATTTGTGATAAAGTATGCACTTGATTTATTTCTTCACACTTTTTAATGCCATATATGAGTAAATAAGGAGGAGTTCTCTATGGAACCTCCTGGAGATACCAGCCTGCTCAGGGAGGGAAACTGCAGGGTCAGCAGCCAAGACGGTCAGAGCCCAGGGCTGGGATCTGCAGCTTCTGCAGGGAGAAGCAGCAGAGAGGTGTAGGGAGCAGATAGGACCCAGAAATAGCAGAAAAGAAACTTTCTATGGCCTGAGGGACTGTGCAGTGCAAGGTGCAGCTCAGAGAGTCACAGTAGTTGCTGAAACTAGTCCTGGAAACAAGGATAGCATGGGCAGGATTATAAACGCTCTTTCATATGTACTCTGAGCTGGTGACTTTGAGTTTTCTCTGTTAAAAGAGTTAATACTTATTTCTGTTCAAACAAAATGCAGGGTTTTTTTCTTTTTTTTTTTTAAAGCCTTTTAATCTATTTTGGTGAGCTCACTTTAAGGAGATCTGCATAAATCCACCTCAAAGCTCTAGCTGACTTGGGGGTCCTTCACATATTCATTTTTGCATGTTGCAAATTACCGCTTTAGTGACCATTGTTGAATATGCCTCATACTTAAAAAAAACCCATGGGTCTGATAGTCAGAGCTGACTGTTGGTGAGCACTAGCTGACTGTGAGTGAACACTACAAAGAAGACATACAGGGTTGCGCTACCTAGTTACAGTCCATGGTTGTTGGTGATGTGGCACTGCAAGGTCAATGAGTGCTTGGAAGAACTGTGCCTGTACAAAACAGTAACTGTTCCCAGTCATCTTAGGTGGGCAGGGTTTTAATAGGAAATCATGATCTTAGCACTCTCCTTCCTTTTTTTGGGAAATGTAAGCTCTGAGCATCGCCTTCACACAGAGAACTCATGGGGTGTTCTGTGAATGACCACAAAGATAGAAGGTCTCCTGTTTTCTTCTTTACTTTTTCATATACTACCAAAAAAGGAAGTTTTGGGACAGAACAGGGATAATGATGAGACAGACCAGGGTTTGCTATAGATCGAATACTAAAAAGCAAAGCTCTATATGTGGAATTCAAAAAGGACCCTTAGGAAAAGAAACTAACCAACTTTGTATGCGTACACAGAGATGCTCCACAGAGCAAAACTGGCTATGCACCATCTGCTTTTAATTTTTGGACAAAACTCTCATTCTTGCCTAGCATTTCTAAACCCAGGCCATCTGAGAGTTCAGTTATAAAAGCAAATAAAGCCAGCTTTCAATGTACAATATCCTCTCTTATGTAAATTATTTGTAGGCTGAAACATTTCAATGGAGATGATTAAAAATGGGCTTTCTCGCCTATCAGTCAAAATGAACAACAGTGTTTCTCACAGTAAAGTTCACGCTGACACTGTCTTTGACATATTAATATATTACTCATGTAACAAAGCCACAGCTTAATTCTGGCCTATTTACTGTAGAGGTTCTTCAGGTAGCACCTTCATCTGTGTTACAACCACAGAGAAACCTAATTATCTCTGTGGATACCTCTTACTTCACTAGAGAACCAAGAGCCATCCAACATGTCTGTGAGCCAGAGACAGACATGATCAAAGTCAGAAATGCAGCTTGGTGTTTAGAGAAATGATTGTCTAAGGACTTTCTAACAGCTGGCATTGGTGAAGTAGCGTGGTGTTGGCCATCATGTCTTCTGGAATATTGACTGAGTCAGTAACTGATGCTAGACCCACGCATGAGTTGTTCAGAATAGGTTAAATATGTAAGTTGGAGTAAGTTTTGAGTCTGCATATGCTCTTTTGAGCATGCCAGGTGTGAGGTGGTGATGGTAATAACTGAGTGCCTGGTAATAATTAAGTACCTTAATTAGCAACATCTATGTCCTTTCTCTCCTACTTAATGATGATTGTCCAAGAGGGACAGATGACTATTTGTTGTCCTGCTAGCGAGATAGGAAGGCTGTTTTCAGAACATACCTCTTTCTTCTTGACTTTGTTCTCTCTCTGTGCAGAGGTTATCACATCATCTTGCATTATTTTATTCATGAGGGGCCTGTTTTGCAAGATTCTGAAAGTCCTGGTTGATCTGCATTTTGGATTGTCTGTCTCTGGAATTTGTGGTGATTGGGCTACAGTTTGATGTACTAAACATTTCCTGGAATAAACAAAGAGAAGTGCATAACTGGTATAACAGTCGCTGAGAAAAAACACTATCCAGGAGGTAACTCAGAACTTTAATGTATTAAAATTGAGAGCTTTCCAACTGAGAGGTTAAAAAAGCCGTAACTCTTGCTTTGGTGCACAAATTAATACATCATGTTAATGAAGAGATAAAAATTTGCACTAAGAAATAGGGCCTGGTAATTCTGAAAATAATGTTTTTGGAGGAAAAGTCTGGTTGTATAAGAAAGGACTATAGAGATAACACAGAAAGTGTGAGGGTAAAAGACCACAACCAGAATATAGGAAAAAAGTATATCTTACCAACAAATGCCACAGCATTGTGGAACTCACTATGAAATATATACGTATAAGGAAATGCCGTTTATTACTCTAATTAAATACATAATTAACCTTGGATTAGGTGCTGAGGCAGGAAATGGGTAACGAATGGTTTTTTTTCTTCTCTGAGAGGATCTCCCGCACTGAGCTAAGACAATACACTTTAACAATGCTCGTACATTTATGAGTTGTTTTGCTGTGCAAGTTATATTTGAACTGAATTTGTGCTAAAGCTTTAAAAATGTATTCTGTCCTATTAATCATACTCCAATCCTATCAGAAAGGAACAATATATAGATTTAAAAGGTCTTTTGAGGGGTGGGGAGAAAAATGGTATTTTCCTTTTTTCAGCATTATATTCACATTGAAAACTATCTTCACAAGCTAATGACATTTATGGGAATGTACCACAATGTTTACAAAGCAAATTTTTCTCTAGCACTCTAAACTATAATATACTCATTGCATAAGGAATATTTGGATATTTAGAGAATTAATGTGAGGGCACAGCAAAGAAAATGGACACTGTCCAAACCATATTGTCCTTAGTTGGAGAAAAGCTAGAGTCCATGCTTTCCAATATCATAGCAGCAGGAAAAGAAACAAAAACATCCAGAGATAGTCAGAGAGCTATACACAGGTGCTCTCAGTGGTGGCTCCAGCCTGAGCCTTTTGGAAAGATGTTTGAGCCACAGCGTGAAGATCCACGGCCAAACTTGAGAAATGTTGGAAGCTGGACTAATTTTCACCTCCCTGTAGCAATTTTGAGGAGATGATGTTTCAGTGGCATGTTGAACAATCGTGCACATTCAGAGCTGATTAACCAAGTAAAAGGAGATCTTACACTGGCAAGGTACAGAGACTGAAAGGTGCTACATGCAGTTTTTACAAGGTAATATATGACTGTTTATTAATAATGGCTTCAAAATGCTATATTATTATTATTTGTTGAGACCACATAATATGTTACTTTGTGGCAAGTAGCTCATGTTCATGTACAAAGCTCAGTACATGGACTCAGCTCATGTACAAAGAACAGTATAGCTGTTTCAGAAGGATGATGCCCTGAAGGTACATGTAACAGAATGCAGTGTATTATATGCCATAAAAATAGTATAGGCAAGAACAAAATAAAGGCAAATAGAGCAGATGTGATTGCTAGGTGGAAAATGCTCTGCGAAACAGGGTCTCACACAATGCCTACCCTTCCCAAATGGTGAACAGTAGTTCAGACGGGTGTGGCCAGCAGTCTCACTGGTGCTTTGAAGTTTCAAGCCTCTGGCTTGTAACAGTACTGTAAGCTGCAGTATCTCTGACCACCCCTGGGAACTACTCTCACATTGCTATACACAGTGCTGCTGCCAGGGGAGTAGGGTGAAGGGGATGAGATCTCTTCATTTAATAAGCTTGTCTGACATCAGCAATTATCAGCTGCCCTATGTCTATGAAGTATTTCCTCTATTTCAGCAGCTGGGGTGCTGTTTTCCAGGCTTGCTGCAGTGCAATGATTAGATTGCTGTCTCTAGCCAGCTAGCACTGTGGTGCTGCAGGCTGAATGATAACTACAGCAGAAAGGGTTATTCCTAAAGTGCTCCTGAGAGTATCATTGATTTCTTTCTTTATTTTTTTCTCTCGCTGCTTGCTAGTAGGAGGCTTATAATGGGTGCAGCCTCGACAACTGTTCTAGGTCAAGCCGCATTAGCCCTAGTGATAATGTTCTAAAAGATTCAGATTTATGAATTCAATTACAGGAGTTTACAGCTTGTTTAGCTTTGTTTTTACCATTATTATTATTATTTATTCCTGTCTGTGTTTAGCTGCACTCCAACCCATTTCAGGGTAGTTAGGGAGGTTCCTTTCGGTAATGTTCAGACTGGACAAGATGGTAACAGGAATGCAGTAATCTTTCATTCTGTCCTTTCCCCATCTGACAGCTGCTGGTGTGAGCGTATGGGCCCCTCAATATTCATACTTCTTTGCTGCTTTGACTGCATTATATAACTTTTTTCTTTACTCTTTATCCAAATAATTCTGATACCAGACAGTAAAGGAGGCATTTGTTTTATCTAACTGTTATATTGACATTATAGAACAGATATTATCTGAAACAAGACAAGTACCTCTACACTTATTCTTTTAAAAGACTGTGGTTTCTTTACTCCATCCAAATCCATAATTTGAAGGCTTGGGGCTGACTCATGATTTTCGTAAGCTTGGGTTTGGCAAGAAGGAATATGTTTGTACAAAGGGCAAAGAAACAAATAATCAGATTTGTGGTATGTTCAGAAAAAACCTGTAACATTTAAGATCTTTAGCACAATACCGCAGGAGTCCAAGCAAGTTACAGTAAGCAAATTATCTTGGAACAAATTATCTGATATCTAATTGAATTTCCTGCCATGGTTCTCATCAATCTTGTGTGCTGTAGACTACCTGTAGTGTGTACTGCACTTGATAACAATTACAGCTTGTGATTAATTGCCAGCTGTAAAGCAGCTGAAAGAATATATATGAAGGCATATTGTGGACAATACTACCAAGTTTCTCTTGCTGTAATCCTGAATGTTATCAAACAGTCAAGTAAACTATTGACAATGAAATCAGAAAACATTTTTAATCAGTCAGGAAAAAAAGCAAGAGGCACATTACATAAATTTAGCTAACGATGGTAGAGTGCAAGGGGAATAAACCTTTTTTTTTGCAATTTTTCATATATATACCCTGTATAACTGCCCCTGCCACCCCTGCTTTTGCACCCTGAGTACTTCTAAATTGCTGCTGTATACTCTCGAACTCACTAATACCTGTTTTTAATAACATCCTGTGCCTTCTTGGTCAAAATACTTTTATACCTACATTATGAAGTTCTCCTGTGCACTGAATTCTAACTTTGTGTGAAGTACTTCAGAGAAAATTAGGACTGGAGACAAGTTTTTCTCTCAAATTTAAAACCATAAATCAATGCTGAAAGAGTGGAGAAATGTTTTGTTTATATTGTCCTTTACTTTTGCATTTTTTTCTTCCATTTTTGAATAAGAAAATAGCAAGAAGTCCAAAGAACAAGCTGACGGAACTTTTCTGTATTTCCTTCTGTATTTGTGGAAGAGAACTTTTCTGTATTTTCTTCCGTATTCATGAAAGGCCCCAGGAATTACTAAGCAGTTGATGAGAGATCATTGTCTCCTGAGATCTCCTTTCTTGGTGGAGTCATGCAACGCAGATAAGTCAAACCCATATCCTGAGTAACGTGACAGAGAGGACTTAGCAGCATGGACAGTCACACACTAATGAGCCTAAACGCTTCTGAGACTGAAGAACATTCATTTATTACTGTCCTGGAGAACTGGCAGCTCGGTCATAAGCATCTATTCCTTTTTGAATAGACATGCTCAAAGGTTCAGATGGCCTTTGGGGCAAAGCTCTTCTTTAGCCTTATGGAACAGAGATAAAACACTTAGTGGAGAGATAAAAGCAATTTGGGAAAGGCAAAATATCATGTACCACTCTCCTGAAAAGAATTGTAGAGTTTCTAGAAGAATCATGCCAATTTGTATTTGTTTTGGTAAGTAAAAGAAAAAGGGCATGGAATGAGAAACTCTTTGGTGTGTTTCACTAAATTAGCAGAGAAATGCTTATGAGAGTATATGATCCTAAGTTGTCACTTCTCTTCAGTCCAAGCTTCTTTAGTTTTCTATAGTAATGAGAACGTGGCAATATAGTTGACTTGTGCATTTGGTAGCTCTCAACATCTATACACCAAAGATGCTCAATCAAAATTAACATCACTGTTTAAGTTTTCAGGATAAAGGAAGTTTGTTTAAGTTCTAAGGAGAAACCAACTTGTTTTACAGACAAGAGGACTTTCCCTTTTGTGTGGTTGGAATTCAGGGGCTGTTGAGGTTGGTGAGATTAGTTCCATGATTTCTCCCTATGTGCTCTTTTGTAATATTTATTTACCTTTACCTTCGAATGAGTAATTGTTCAGCAATAGCTCTCACAAGTGGGATGAAAACAATCTTTTCACAGTTCTTTGTGAACACTGTTTTTACATAAGGCAATCAAGGCACACCAATTATTTGAGACTGTCCCTATTTTCAAAGCCACTGCAGTTAAAATAATGTGATTGCCATGACAATCAACATAGCTAATAAGCATTGACTCCAGTATTTCAATCCTTTTACTGTAAGCCAGCTGTAGATAAGTTTAGCTACAGTTTGTCTGATACAATATTTTATAGGTCCAAGAGAGTACACACTCAAATGCAAGCTTGTGTTTCATTTACAGTGAGCTCCCAGACCTAAGGAGCTTCAACTGCAAATAAATTACCTCACTGGATCTCTCTGGAATGGCTATTTTTTTTCTTTTCTTTTTTGCCTTTCCTTGAATCACAATTTAGGTGAAACTTCTTAGATAAAATACATTTTGTTTTATTTTATTTTATTTTTATTTCTGAGCAGCTCTTAGAAACAACGGGTGCATTTGGGAACTAGTACAAGCTGTGTAAGAAGGCTCTTCAGCTGAAGTCATTATCTTCCTACTAAATCCAAATTCAGCATTAGTCCTTGCAAGGCATCATTTCCTTAAGATATTTCTTCATTTTTAAGGTTGACATGTCTTGACATGATGGCAGCTGATGATAGGATTAAGAAGGATTAGTCAAGACAGCCTAACATCTTGAACAAAGCTTTGACAGGGAGCCTGGCTCCGGCATGCTGGTATTGCGCAAGTCATCTTGTTATATATTATATTATGAAATATAATGAAATATAATCATTTTTATTACATTTCTGGTAAATATAACAATAGAAGACCATAGAGGTATTATTTAATGCCTCTTCTTATCAACTGCTCTTCACAGGGTTTCAAGTGAGATTATTCATTCTGCCAGGGAAGCAGGCCCTATTTCTGTGTGGGGGAGATCACAGTTTCACTGTGCTGCATTCCAGAAATAGCAGGGAAATTTGTCAAGGTTTTCTGTACATTCTATCCCTTTCTCCTACATACAAACCCATGCAATCTTCTGAGGATAGAGAGATGCCAAAATGAACACAGTGAGGTAATGGTCTGTGGTGCTGGAGTGAGACAGAACTGACCCTGCAGCTCACTATTGTATTGCACTATCTGATTGTTATATGATAAACCTGTAAGCCTAGCCTCATCAAGACCAAATACATGTAGCCAGATACTACGCCGTACGTAGGGTATCTGATGACACACAGATTCTGCCAGTAATAAAGGATGTGATGTGTGCTGTCCTACAGCAGAAACAGCCAAAAATAGAGTATGCTCAGTCCTAGGTTTATAGCACGGAGGACTCTGAGCAGAGACTGTAAAGGCTCTAAAAATATGAAGATGATATATCCTATTGGAAAATGTCTCCTCTCAGAACCATATGAAATTCTACCAGTGGGAGATATAGTTAAAAACTTAAAAATATCCATGCGCAGAAAGTTAAGTCTACGTCAGAGAGAAGCTAGAGAATGCTATGCTTGTGTGTATAGTACAGGGTGATATTTTTTGTGGATTTATTTTCAGATGTCTATTATTGCAAAATAAAATGCTTTTTAAGAAGTTGGAATTAGTTAAATGATGAGAAAATGGCATATTAACACTACCAGACTGGCTCATTTACCCTAATTTCTACTCAGTTCTAATTACATCCTCCACTGGTGACTTTACTTGAGTGCCCACTTTCCATGTGTGCCATTAGGTACAGGTAACTCGTAAGTGTTAAGAAGAACCTAACTTAAAATAATCATCAAATATTTTTCTACATGGTTTTCTTGGTTAGGCTGGGACTTTGATTTCAGTAAGCATAAGAGGATAAATCTTGGGGCCCTTCTGCGGTCCCTTGGACAGCCTCAACATTTACCTGTAGCATGGAGTCCTCTGCCCCCCACGTATCTGAACATGTGTGGAAATGTGTGGCAGTGTCACATGTGCTGTGGTTCCTGAATAAATGCCGTGCAAAGCAGTGAGTCTGAACAGGGTGTGTTTGCACTGACTGAAGGTAAGGTGAGGTTAGGAGCAAGGAAGCACTACCTTCCTTCCTGTCCCCAAACACACGGATGCAAAGCAATAAGGGTGCAGGTCCCTCTTTTCTAGGGAACCCTCGTTTAAGTGGGAGGATCATATAAAGGTATCATTGGATTTGAACTGAAAGGCAATTTGAATGTCCTAGAACTTCAGGGATATCTGAAGTTAACTTGAGACTGACAGCCTATTTGCAATGCAAGTATTTTTCTTTCCTCATCATCTTCACAGATAGTTAAAACAGAACTTCACAATATATCATTCTTAGGGTGGGAGGGATCCTCATTTGTTATCTAATCCTTGGTGAGGCAAAATACTCTGTATTTTTATGGCATGAGCAAGGGCTGAGGGATGAAGATGTAATGTGTCCAGGAAATGGCCTGTAATATTTTACTACATCATCTAACATTTGCATTGCTTTCTAAAATGTATTTGTGCATTTTTTGTAGTTATCATTAGGAGATGCAAATTTTTATATAGATTTAACTATAAAGAATATTGTAATTTATTATTTGAATTACCATGACAGCAGCTGTTTTCCATGCTGTGGTGGCAGTGCAGATTTTATGTCCTTAACACATACCAAGATGGTGGTAAATATTTGTACATCTATAGTGCTGTTCATATGCAGCTGAGGAATCCAAGGGCTAAAATTATTTTTCATTATTCAGGGAGACTGTAATAGTGCCTGTTCTACTTGTAATAGTGGCTGTCTAGATTACTGGCTCAATCAGCAGCCATATGCAGTGCTGTATTATTTGCTGGACTGTGGGTTAATTTAGAAACAAGACCTTTCCAATAGCTGATGACAAGCACAGACTTATCACATTACTCCTAAAATATTTAACAAATGTACCTGTGGCTAAGGTGCATTCTCAAAGAACTCATTCCTTGTATTATTTTAGGATTTATGCTTCTATTTGCAGCTTGGCATTTTTGCTGTACTAATTTTGCCCATGGTTTCAGGCTGCTACCCTTCACCATAATATCTGAGCAATTTCCAGATACTGATAATAAGTTCCTGGAAGCAGTGGTTCTCAACCTTTTTCAAATTGTGGACTCCTAAAAATTTGCCAGTGGAGTTGAGGACTACTTTTAAAAACATTTTTAGATTGTTACATTACAAATGAGTTTGCTTTTACTTTAAATCACTTCTCACCAGCCTTTTAGAAGAAATTCTTAAATCCTCAGGGATCCACACACGGCAGGCTGACATCCACTGTCAAAGCAGGCTACTTAGAGCTTCTGGGCCTGTTTGACTCAGGCAGGTTATTTTTCCCTTGCAGGTGGAGGATAGATATCTGCAGAGCTTGATGCTGTAGGTGTCATTTGGGGTATGTTTAAAAGATTTTGCAGCAAAAAGATTTTGAGCAATCTAAATGGTACTAAGACTCTGGGTTTGTCTAACTTTTCTGGAAGCTCTGTTTTTAAACAGCTTTAAAATTTTGTCTTGGCCTTTCAACCCCTTCATTTTAGATTCTTCATGACCTCTGAGGAGCCTAATTGATTTTGTGTTTGCAGTTGAAACAATGCAATCTTTGCAGTTGAAACAATGCACCAAAAAAATAAACTGACTGAACAATATTATCCTGCAACAAATGACACACAGAATAATGTTGGATACATAACTATCCAAGACACTTCTAAAAAAATTACTGCTGCCAGACTATTGTTTTCAGATGTTTGTATGCAAGCTGGGAGGCAAAGGAAATAGATCTAAAATGCCAAGAAGGTTTTTTGCTACCATTATTTTGGAATACAAAGTAATGAAACAAACAAACAAAGCCCCTGTATTGAGTAAGGCTAAAGTTGTACTGAAAGAAATACTCTAATGAGAAATCAGAAAGGAAAGAAAATCTATATGGAAGAGCTGTGTTATAAAGGAGATGTGTTAGCAGAATTCTGAGCGTAAGTTCAAACTTGTCTGCGTTTTTAATACAGAATATAAAACTGGTATCTGTAGCACCAGGAAGCAATAATGCTTTCTTACCCGTATTATGGCTGTGTTATGACTGTGAATTATATATGGCTGCAAACCTGAAATGAAAGACTGCTTCCCATCCTGAAGAATTTTGAAATGTGAGAAATTATCTTTAGCCGAGGTATGGTACTTCATCAGATGTTTCCAGCTTCAGGAGGGGATTTTGACTAATTCGTGCTTATACTAAGGCCAAAGTAACTAAAGAGAAGATACACCTTCGTAAATAGGATCTCTTTTTTTTTTTCTCAGTACACTCCAGGGTTACACATGTACAATGCCTCAAACATTATTGTGTATTGTTTAAATAGCATTTGTAAAAGGTACATCAAAAAGTCAGTGTCAAACTGCTTCCCATTGACCACAAAATCTGCTATATTTCACCTAGCTAGAAAAGGATATCTGCTTCCTTGACAAATTCAAATTTGTTGTTTGCATGAGGCATTGCTTTTAGCCTCTTAGTCTTTAGGTGACTCTAGGGAGGAACAAAGTAATGTTCTGCATCAATAATCTTTCACATTAAATATCTATCAAGACTTCTTTGTACCTGAGGTATTCGCTCTTGCTGCAGATACACCTCAGCTTTTCTGTTCTGAACTCTAATCTGTAGTCCTTCAGTTGCCTCCTCTGCTCATCTCTGCCCAGATGTAGCTATAATGGTTGACATTTCAAAAATTGCGGTTCTGTAATAGAGCTTTCATGGAGGTATATATGGAGATGGTCCTTGAGTTCATGTTGTCCTCTGAGGTAATAGGCTTAGGTTGGGTGGACCTGTCTTGCCTACATTGCTGTGATGGAGCCGTGTGATAAATGAATGGGCTGTGTTCCCGCAAGGAGTTTTTAAAGAGGCATGCCATGCTACCTAGTGCAGAATGGAGGCACGGCTATGACTTTACCATCTCCATTTGTGGAAAGCAGTAGTGGGTGGGGGTGACTCAAAGAGTGTGCTTGAGTGCCGAGTGGAAGGATTGCTAGAGGACGGAGAAAATCCATGATATTTCTGAAGTTTCCTCTTTTTCTTGCTAATACAGACTCATGGTGCCCTTTGGGGGACTGCACAGGTTAGACAGCAGGGGAAATCAGAGGTCAGTCAGCAAGGTACTGCATATGCAAGGCCTCTATATGAAGGCCTTTTAGAGTTCCAGGAAGAATGTTCATGTACCTGTATAAAAGCTACCATGGTGTATCTTCATTTATTTAAAAAATGGCATTATAATCAGTATCCATTTGAAGAAGAGGACTTGCCACTACAGGTCTACTCTGTTCTGTTCATAGTCTTTGTGTTATAATAACTTATGTGAACATATCCTTCTTCTTATCTCCCTGTGGTGTCATCGGCATTTTTCTGATTATTTGTGCTTTCTGTCATGAAAGAATATTGGTTTCCAATTCTCTTTTTGTAAAAAAATTACTTTTTTTTTTGTACACAGTCTAATGATGGAGTACTAGTACTACCGCAATAAATAGAAAATAGCATTAAATAGAGTAAAAATATGCACAGCATAACATATGCACAACATGCATATGCACAACATGCATAAAACACTGCAAGAATGAAATAAAGGAAGAATTTGTATTTAATGCACAAAAAATCAGTGTAAAATAACACTGATTTCCTTATTTGCTAATTGTGCTTACAACACTTTTGATGCTGTCCACATTCATGGAATGATACTATCTCGGATCCATTACACATTAGCAAAATTCCTAGTATATCGAGTGGACCCAGGATTTTACTTATCACTAATCCCAAAGACTCGACAAAGAAAGTGGACAGGAACTGGGGGTAGGGGGGAGAATTAAAATACATATATATTTTCCTTAAAGTCTGTAATTAAATGTAAGGCTTTACTCATGAGCAATCTGATTGGAGTATCAATGCACTTTTGCTTTAATTCTTGTTTAGTGAGCATTGATGCTCATTAAATAAAATTCCAACACAGGAAATTTATTGTTAAAGAAGGACCCTTTAGAAATAGATTGTCAACAAAGGGACATTTCACAGTAAGTGGTAACAAATACTGTAAGTGTCACACATTCAAGAATGTGCAGAATTATTAGACTGATAGAAGGAGAACATTCCAGGTAGTGATGTGCAGTTTATGAGTCAGAGAGAAAATTTGGGCATTCTTTAACTGAACATACTTGTTCCCTTTTAAAATAGGGAATCTTATATGTATTCTAGTAATGAGAATGCCTTCATTTAACAATCAAATGTTCTACAACTGTTTACATGTTTAATTTATTATTTACACATTCCTCATGCCTTATTACTTACTTCATTCTGAATAATTAGACAAGTCACACTAATGAAGAGTTAAGTAAATTGATGACATGTAGAAAGATTTTGTTTTGTTGGATGAGAAATGTTTCTCAAGGAAAATAACAATGAATCAATTGGCTGTGAGCTTCATGGTGTTAGTCATATTGCCGCTAAACCAACTGAAGACCATCCTGTGTGGAACAGAGATGGGTGAATGTACTTTTTCTACTTCTGTATCTGTGCCTGCTATATCATCTGAGATCTAGATGCCATTTCTTCCCTTTTTTGGCATAAGATTGATTTCCAGTGATTCTCATGAGTGTGAAGTGTGTCTTCCTAGTCATTCGGAAACTTTAATTTTACCGGAGCTTTTTTTTTAAACAAGTGGCTGAAAAGCTCTTTTCTTTCTTTAGAGGTACACATATCTTTCTTGTGTAATTTCTAGTCAGTGTACTATGCATCAAAGTATTCTTTTGCAGAGGTGTTGGAGGGGGAAAAAGATACTTATTTCAAGTGTTCATTGGATATTCTAGAACTACAGTTTAGGTGCCATCCTAATGTATTTATTCAAGAGAACAATTCCTGCTGTTTTACACTCATGTAACTCCACAGAATTAATCTACACGTTAGCCTGGGTATACCATTTCAGCTGATGAAGAATTCGAACCCTTTTTGAGTCAGGCTTTTAGAAGAGTGAAAGGCACATGCAGAAAATTGCTTCAGTGGCAGACTTATACAACCATTTTAACAATTATCCATAATGTGCAAAGGAATATTTTTTAATGTTAATGTGTCCTTGAAAAATTACTGCACTAAATAAGCTATTTTTTGAAAAATAATGACAGGCAGCAATGAATGCTTGGAGAAAGTACACATGGGTTGTGAGCAGTCCTTTACAGATCTGTATGTCAGGTCTTCAGATCTTCCATGTGACTTGGGAGATGAGATCTGTAAGAAGATTGTTGTCACTAATGGTAAGATAAGTCAAGGAGCATCAATGAACTTGGCAAAAATCTCCTCCTAGTTAAGAAAGTTATAGACAAATCCTGCTCCAGTATCTTCTGCTCTTTCACGCTGAGGATTTCACAGTGCAGGCAGTAACAGATGTTCTTGATCTGTAGATTTCACAGTCAACATCACAAGACTACAGATGACTTCTGTATCAATCCATCTGTTGACACAGAAATTCGTGCTTCCAGTGGTGCACTGTCTCTTCCACAAACTACTTTAGGAAATTTCAAATGTTGTTTTTAGCGAAACTCAAATTATGGATCAGCCCTCCCCTAAACACTGAAAAGAAGAAAAAGGTCTTGTGCTTCACATTCGTATATAATTTTAAGATCACTTACTTGCCATCAAAGACTGCACACATTAATAAGTATTTTTTGCATTATAGGGTGATGCAATTCTCCTGTTCAGTCCTGGAATCAAAAAGAGGCCAACAGATACATATGGAATGTGAGGAATAGGGTCATCCGTGCTAAGTAATCTACTAAATGAGTAAGAGTGGCAATAAGGCAGCAGAAGTTGCCTTGGATATGGAAGGCAGTGAGGTTCTCACTTACAGGATGAATGCAGGTTCCCTGGCTTATCTGGTGTGAGCTTTCTGGAACAGATCCAGCCGAGAAGGAAGGTGTTTACCATGAAGAAAAGATTCTTCCTAATTGATTGGAAGTCAGACAAGACTGTCATTTTGAGCTTTGTTACAATCAGAAAATATTATAAATAGAAGAATGGCCCAAATTGCAATGAGAGCAGCACTATTTTCATTTTTTGTATTTGAATTATAAGGTTTTCAGTTCATGGCCTAGTATACAATAATGGTGAAGTGCTGTCTCAAGTACTCAAAACCAGTATGTGGGATGTTAAGGATAAGTTATTTATGGTCTTTCTTTGGTCTGTTCCAGAAAGTAGCTAGATTATCATTCCTGTACGCTTGACACAATTTTGTGAAAGTATTTGACAGATACTTCCAAACATTAATTTTATCCCATAGTCTAATACCTGCATATATGTTATACCTTGTAGAAAGGTACACTTCAGGAATGATCACCACTGGATCAGATTTGCTTTTCTTGAAGTCAGTGGTAATTGAGTTCAGTGGGAGCAGTGAAATTCTATGTATTTGAGGAATTTCAGCCTAAGAACCCAAAATCATATTCATGCAGCATGAAGGTTAAAATCTTAAACTCCCTGTAACTCATTAAATTTAAAAACTGAACCTTCTCAGAGGCTTTTGAGTTTTTTAAACTCTTAGCATGTGCACATTATCCTTATGGGGGTGAGCCAAATGCTCTAACTTTTGAATATGTAGAACAGTCGTAATCTTGAGCTAAGGAAAATTTTGACATTTAATTTTTCTCTTATTTAGATATAAAAACAAAAAGTAAATAGAAACAGAAAATGAGTATTAGCTGTGTTACTGTGTGAAATGCACGTATATGCCTAGAATTTTGTGCTGAAGGAGTGCCACAAAACCACTGTGGAACGTTCCGTCAGTGACTTTACGCTGTTCCAACCTCTTGCAGTCACTCAAGGAGCACTGTCACTTAGCAGAAATATCGTGCTCGATAGTCCCCAAATACTGTTTTACTGTCAGTGATAGCTCAGCTTGGTGCTTTCCTTTATTTTCTGAAGAAGTCTGAAAAAACTTTCTTCTGGGAGTGCATGGCTATGGGAAAGTTTCAGTATTTTTAAACTCAGTCATTCTGGAGTTCTGTGAACATTTATATAGCGTACTGCTATCTTAGTGTAATGTGCAGATGCTGACCTCAACCACTGATTCACAGGTGAAATTTTTCTTTTTATCCAAGTTTGTCACTCAAAAGACAAGCCAGCCAAGATAAATCAATTTCATTCTGTGCATCCACAATCATACTCCTTGAAAATTACTTTTTCCTCCTGCTTGAAACACATTTTAACCTTGTCCGTATTTTCTGTTTCCTTTGCTAAGTTACAGAGGCATATTCCCAGATCTGTGTGCCTGCTTACTCATGCACTACTTTATCAGTCCTAGAACTGGTAAATAAAATATAAGCTGAGTCATTGTTTCCCTGGGGCCTTAAACAGCTGAAAAACTGCCTGACCCTTGGTTTTCAGTCTTTTATTTTCAAAAGAATATGTGGATATTTGAAGTAAAACAGACTGGGCTCTCCTTAATTTACTGCTTCCTTCTGATGTGAGGGAATCTGTCACCAGAACCACCTTCCTGCTGGAACCTCCCCTCCTAGCCATCTTCCGACTGTGAACCCTGCTTAGTGCCTTTGGGCCCTGACGACAACCTGTGTCAACCGTGTGGGCAGAATGGGGAAGTGTGAAGAGAGGTCAGTGAACCCCGGCTCTGCTGAACACCCTAGGGCCAGCGGTGTTGAGCAGAACATGGTTTGTCAATATATATAAAGCAGATTGTAGATGAATAGCTTTGCCGTTGGGTTCGCAGGTGACAGCCTAAGGTTGTAGCTGACTTAAAGATTCTCCACCCGGTTCCTTTCTTCTTTGTACCTGTGAGCGGCTCGATTCAGCTTGACAAGAACAAAGTTTTGATCTGTTTTTCTCCCAGAGAAAGTTGTGTCATTTCTCCCTTTGTTTTCCTTATTTCTTTTTTTCTCTCACTTTCCATTTCGTCCTTCTGAAACCTGTGTTTTCTGTACTTTCTTCTCCTGCCTTTTTCTTTTTTTGTTTCAAAAAATATATGCTTAGATAATCGGTTCTTTATTCCTCTCTTCTTCCATGTCATAGTGCCCTTTCTCTTGATAAAACTCACTGAGTAGTTTATTTTCCATCTCCCTTTTCTCTTTCAGTCACATATTTCCCTAGGTACCTATTGCTTCTGTCCAGGTCTTAATGTCCACAGAACCCACTTAGTGTTAAAGTCTGCAGTAGAGAGCATTTAGTGACCTAGCATGCTGTTACGCAAAGCCAAGTAGCTAATATGGGTAAAAGATGTCATCAAAAGTGACTGCATGCTAAAACTTTATTCACCTCAGGCATATCATCTCTCTTCTTTATTTCATCTGTAAAATGGCTCTAATGATACTAAATACCTTGAGATTTATGGATGGAAAATTCACTGTAAAATCTAGTTTATTATTAGTATTTTTGCAGCCTAATTTGGACCTTTATCTCTTTGTAGTTAAATTTTGTATCTGAAGACAAGCAAGATTATAAAGAAAGAGGAATTTGTTATTATGAGGCCTGTCTACCACAATAAAAATCTAAAGGCTTAAAGGGAGAACTGCTTTTCTGAGTCTTTGCTTTTAAGGCACATAGTTCATACTCAGAGATCAGCTATGTTGGTCAGTCAAGCTTTTATCCTGAGATTTCTTTTTGTAAATAGTTAGAAAACAATTAAACAGTGGTAGGATATTTGGAATAATAATGTCAGCTGAATTCTTTCTGCTATAGTCGTGGCTTGTTTCTCTTTTGAATCCAATGAGATACAGAGCTGTACCAGAGAGGAATGACCTAGATACAGACTCCAACTAGCAAACATTTTTTAAAAGAAAGGAGATTCTGTTCCATGTCAGTGATCAGCATTGAACTGCATTGAAGAACTAAGGGTGTAATTCATACAAAGAAGAGTTGGTGCACTAAAGAATTGTTTCAATGCCCTGAATGTTGGGTTTTTTTAAAAAAAAAATTATAGAGCAACACCACTAAAAGCAGGCCAGATATTGCTTAATGGGCTCCTTCTGCTAGTCTTTCATTTGTTTTATCTCTGCTTTCCCAAACAGTGCCATTTGTACTTTTGATTCCTGGCTAGCTATTTGGGAACATGGGGTAAGATCCAAAAAAAGCATTTATGAACAACTGAGGTGGAATTTAGGTGCCTACATTCAACTCAATAATTCGCAAACAAATGGCCTAATCCATTAGGCTTCTGAGCTTTTAGTCTGAGAAAAATCTGCAGTTCTGCTCTGTGTGTGCACAGAGTAATGTCACCTGGGCTGAACAGAGCATCTCATCCACTGACTTGTGGAAATCTCAGATTGGACTCACAAAATATAAGTATCTCTGTGTCAAGCCCTCTGGGCTGCCTAATCTATGATGTGACCCCACCAACAATATGAGGTTGTCACAACAGCTCTGACCACTTAAAACTCATGTCCCAGGCAAGATATCTAGCTGCCTATTAGCGTTAGAGCATGAAGGAACACAGGAAGTTAGAGATGTGGATTCTGGTCCCTGCTGCTTGGGGTACACTAGTTTAATGAGTTAGGCTCCCTCTTACTTGGTCTTCTGGCTTAATGAATCTTGCATTCTTGAACACACACCTTCAAAGAAGCTTTGAAAGGTGGCTCTTGGATTATTCTATAGGAGCTGTGGGTTGGAATGCCTTTTAATTGAAGACAAATCGGATCTATACATATTCTACATATTCCAGCTGAATTGTCCAACCAGTAGGTCGCTGCCAAAAGGTAGGGAACCATCACTTCCAGAAGTTTTCTGGTTGTCTGTACTGAAATGGACACCTCAGCACCTCAGCTAAAGAAAATTATTTTCAGTTCTGTGTCTGAGTCTCACAGAAGCACATCTTAGGGCTGCAGATGTGCATCCTTGACCAGAGGATGAACAAATTTTCACAGAACTCAATCTGCTTGGATTTTATGTCTGAATCCTGGTTTGATTTTAATTCTTAGGTATCTTTCCGCACGCACTGTGTGTTGCACTTAGGTGTCTCATTTGTTTTTTTAGGATACACTCTTCCCGGATTGAGATCCTAAGACAAAAAGTGAAGACACTGCATATCATCATGCCTAAATATCTCTTTTTTATTTGATTCTTTAATCTGGACAGCTGAGAACATATTTTTAAAGCAGGTTGTTACAAACCCTTAAAATCTACATCCCACATAATTCATTAGATATTAACTGACTGACACATCACGCTTTTGTCCAAAATGGCCAGTCTAGTCAGCAGCTGTAAAAGATGACAAGTAGAAAGGGCTATCTGGTCCCCTCCAGCCATCCAGACATAAGGTACTCTGTGCCTGTGGTCCTGCATCCTGTGAGTTATGTTCAAAATAATTTTTTCAGTGGTCAGTGCAGTCAGCAGGAATGAAGGCAACACAGCATCTTGAAAGATCAGGCTACTTATTTAGATGCTTAAATATGGGTTAAAGCGTCATGTACCTATATGTGACCCAAATTCTAGAATGAAATTCCTGTTATCCACTGTTCCCTCTCTGCTGCCCTGAAAAAAAGATAACAAAGCTTTTCAGTGCTAATGAAAGCTCCCCCTTAGATAGTTTTCAGCTTTGGGCTTCATCCTCCCACTGCCTTTACTAATGATTATGAAATAACACAATCATTAACATTTACCACGAAAAGATAAATTCAGTGAAAAAGAGTAATGTGAAAACCACATGCCGAGACAATTATTCACGTGAAGGAATCACGTATAATATATTGCTTAAAGAGACTGTAGGATGAACTTAACAGTTCATGCGTAATTTGAAAGAGCCTTTGAGATCACACTTGACTAAAACCTGAATCCTCAGAACACACTATTATTTATCATTTAAATATGCACATTAATTATCATTAGGAGATTTAAATATATTTACCTACCAACATAAAATACCATTTGTTCTTTAAATGTCAATAACAAGAAAGGATCATCTGTTTGCCATTGATGTTTTTTCCCACAACTTTGATTAACTCATAAAATCTCTGTTTATGCCAAAATGCTTTCTTCTTTGTGGAAACCATGATTTCAGCTCTTCTAAGTTTATCTATTTTGTTTGTCAGATGATCTTTGAAAATATTTTATCCACACTGTCTTAAAGAAATGAAGTGTAATTAGTACAAAAAGTTTGTACTCTGGAAGTTGTAAGCACTGTGATTTGTTCAGATTAGAAATGGAAGAGGTAGACTTAATCTTCTCTGTGCATTTATTTATTAAAAAAAGGAAAAAAAATCCCATTGATTTTGCTTCTTCCATAGATCAGACACTGAGGTTAGTATTTTACTTGACCTGAGCTGTTTAAAAGACAGATGCTTCTATATTGCTTCTACAGCCAATGGAAGCTAAAGCAAAAAAAGGCCTCCATAGAGCAATTTTCACCGTCTGCCTTAGACACTGGACTGTCCCACTGTAAGTGCCCATATCTTTCTATTAAAACCAGACCAGATGCTTAATTTTAGATTGTTAAAATAAAGTAAAATACTGTTGTAAAGTACTGTTCAGTTGTACTGAACTCAGAGGCTTTGTGGAGTGTGGTGATCCAAATAATTGTTTTCCAGGACTTAATTCATTAGTGCATCTGAATCAACATTTCTGTGTGCTAGAATGAAGCAAGAAGACGACAGTAGCTAGAGACTACATTTTATTCTTCATTTTATGTTTGTCAAACATTTTGTGCCATTCTATATGCATTACACAGTCATTATTTAATAAATTTTAAATATTACTTCATTTCTTAATTTAACATATTCCAAATTCTTTTTCGTAAAAAACGGGGACTGTTTCCTTTGCCTATTGACTGCAAGGTTAGATCAAGGCTACTATGCCTGCCAAAGGCAAATATGAACCTTCTGTGCATTTATTTATTTATTTATTTATTTTTGCATGGTATTCTTAGTTCTCTTAGTGGGTTTGGAAGTGAGACAGCAATGGGGTTTTTATGATTATATTTATTTATACATTTATGGTTATATTTATATAATAATAGGTAGCACGTTTATGATCTCAGAACTAGGCCCTAGTTCAGTTCACCTCATCTCTGTTTAACAACGCTTATTTTAAACCCATATTTAAGTTCCATTGAACATGTTGATTGGGAACCCTGTTAGCAACTGGCAGAAATATGTTGCTGAGCTAGATGGACTTCTGAACTGACCCAGCACAACTGTCCTTATTTTCTCAAGCACTTTTCTAAAACAGGACAATGAAATATGCCCATGAAATAGTATTATAAATACCATGAAAAAGTGATTAATGCTCTATAATTCTTATTTAGCAAATACAAACAAAGCACTCCAGTGACTGCTTTTCTCAGAAGAAACACTTCTCTTCATTGTTTCATAATTTTCTTTTTTTCATAAAAGTTGGTGTTAAGCAGCCTCTAAAATGTGTTGTATAAGGCATCATGAAGTGAGGTATCCTGTAAAATTGGCCTGCAAAATTTGCTACCTGTAGACCTCCTTCATTTTCTTATGTTTTTGGTAAAATCTAAGAACAGTGGCGTTCTGTGAGATACTGAATGCGTTTTATATGTACGTAGTGATTGGATAACAATATGAGAAGGCAACTAGCCAGCTGAAATGGCAAGAGCTAAACTTAACTGGATGTTCAAAAAATAGGAATGCAAATGTTTTGGTTCAAAGTTTAATTTATGGAAATATATTTGGTACCAAATGGTTTTTTTTTCGTAATCTTTTTCCTAGCTCTGCAGTCATGAATCAAGTCCACCAATGGGTATATGCATGAGTGCATTCCAACTACCAACTGTTGAAATTTTATGTTGGTTAGTGCAAAAATGTAGCTATTACGATGATTTGATGTCTAGCTCCACATCTTGAGTAGACAGCACTACTCCATTTAAAACTAATTCTTCAGGAATGACATCTCATGTACAGGGATTATGAGTCATTAAATAATCATTTGGTAACACAGCGTCCCTCTTGTTTCTCAAAGTGGTATTCAGCGTGGTGCATACTCAGTTAATCAACCTTAAAATAGTACTTTCCACTCTCCTAAATTACACTTCCCTTCCTAAGTTTGTAGAAAAGGTTCATTTAACTAGAACATGATTTTAAAGGTAGAAAAGAGCCTGAGCAATGGAATTGGGATTCAGGTCTGAACTTTGTCAAGGGGCTGAGGGATTGGATCCGGTGCCAAATGCTACTTTATGGCTGCTCTGCTTGTACAAGTCAGTAGGAAAATCATCAGATCCAACTCCCTGTTAACTCCTTCTGCAGAAGGAAAGCTGTGGAGCATCGAAATGACTGGTGGTTTGGAGAGCTTCAGCTATTCTCATTTGCTTTAGTTGCCTTCTGGTGTGCTGCACATCAGTGTGCATACCAGAGCAGCTGGGGTCTCCCTGATTTATGACCAGTTCTGGGCAAGGCTGTGCTTGTCCCTGAAGGAGGAGAGCGATTAATTCCCATACTGAGTCTGCTGTAGCAAATACTGCCTAAATCATTTAAAGCAGAGATTTACAAACTATTTTTGTAGGATATCATGGTAGTGGGTGGTGGCAGGTATCTGCAACAGCAATATGAGTAATGACAAGGGCAGAGCTGGCTCTGTGTCAGCTTGTGTTCTGCTTGAAATAGCTTTTGCACTATTAATGATACAAGTATTTCAGCTGATAATGCCTAATAGCCTTCACTTTGCAGCTGAAAACTCCTGCAAATTTGGCTCCTAGCCTATGACTGATTCATGTTCTACAGTGTAACATGATATTCATGGATGAGTCAGAATTCCTTCAAATTTAGGGTTTTGGCCTTGACTCAGCGTTATTAAAATAAAAATACACGGCAATAATGCAGATATCATACTAATATTTTGGGCTGAACTAGTGTTGTATATATTTCAAGTGATTTTGGTTTGAAAAAGCATTTTTACTAAAAGGAATTATGATTATATAAACACATATATACATGAGCATGCATAAATATAATGAGTAGACATTAGAAACTGTATTTATTAGCTAGTTTTTAATGCTGTTCATCATCCTGTGGTCCTGAATGGCCAAGCAGGATGAAGATTTCTGCTGCTTTATGCAAAGATCTGGCCTATAGGCTGGATGAGTGTAAAACCATTTATCTAGGTGGCCTTGAGGGATGTAGGCAAAGATTTCTGTTGCCATAACAGTGAACTTCTTGTTCCTTGTGACTGAACTCAGACTCAGCTACAAAATCTTTTCAACACTTCTTTGTATTGGAATTTAAGTAGTGTGGAGAACTGCTTCAGCAATGTTTGATAATGTGAACATAAAGGAAATAAGAGGTTATTAATTTGACATAATTAATGACAAATGGTCACTCTAAAAAACGCTGAATCTGTGTAAACTATTTTTAATATATTTGGTTATTTTTGGCCTTTATGAATTATTTCATGCAACACAGTTTTGTAAATTAAATTTAATAGGAAATAACAATTGTTTACATATGAACTATTTTTCCTTGGCTTGTACGGTAGGACTCTTTTTGCCTTAATTTATCTGCTTTAAAAATAGTTATGTCGTTGTCTATGCTTACTCTATAGTCGAGGAAAGAGATAGAAGGGTTGAATGTTCTTGTGGGGACAGTCATCCATTCATTTTTTTTACCAGTGACAATAGAGAAATCTGGAGCAGCTAGTTTAGGCTAACTTCTGGTAATAAAGTTGGGAAACGTAAACCCTGCTGTAATATACAGTCCATACTCCATTTGCTTATTTACATTTTTTTATTCAAGTGGAACAACAGGGCAGAATTTTGACTAAATTTTTTTCAGGGTAGAGGTATTTAATTCTTTCTGCAGCACTTTTAATTTATAAAGCCGATGAGGAAGACTATATTCAGCTAATGTGACCTCCTGCATAGGAAGGAAGTGGGACTTCACTAGGTGAATTTGTTCAAGAACTAGACTGTCCATATCTTTTGAAAAACAACCTGAACTTGAGCTAGAAGTATTAATAATGTGCACCTGGTATTTTTTTGTCAGAATGGCTTCAGTTTCTGCTTCCAACTGTAGCACCTTGCCTCGTCTCTTAGACTGAATGCCCCTTTATTATCGAATTGTTATCCCTTATGGATGTGCTAAAGACTATGTTTAACTCTGCTCTTACCCCCCTTTTTTTTGATAAGCTAAATCACTTCAGGTCTTTGAATCATTCATAATGGGATGTGTTTTCCAGTCCTTTAATATCTCCCATGGTTCTGGTCTGATTCCCTGTCAAAAAGTGGATACCAGCACTGGACAGCATCCTAGTGCAAATTATAGATCTAATAGAGCTTCCCTGGTGTGTTATCCCTCTTGGCTACAGCATTTTATTGGAGCTCATATTCAGCAGATTATCTACTACAGTCTGCAAATTATTACTTTCCAAAATGTACTTCCTATCCTATAAGGCTGACATCTGGATTCTTGTCCTGTTTCTAGATTATGCCATTTTAAAAAGCAAAAGTTTTGCCTGAAACCTCTTTTATCAGCCTCTTGTCCCTGATCTGTGTACTGCGCTATTTGCTATTCCTCCAGTATCTGTGCACCCACAAGTTTTATCATTGAAACCTTCATGCTTTCTTCTGAGTCATCAATAAAAATGTGACGTGGCATAAGGACAAGGACAAATTCGAGGAAAGCCAAACTAGGACCCTGCCACTTAGCAGGTTCATTGTTTACAATTCAAAACCTGTCTTTTAGCCATTTCTGTAATGTAGAATGTGCAGTTTATGAAATAGAGGTAGCCATTTGAATAACATAAGGCTCCCACATTAAAGTTACATCAGTTTCTCTTTATGTTTGTGGTACATGGCTCACAAGGAGGTCCTTTGTCAAAGGGCCACATTTAGGTATTTCTGAAATGGCTGGATGTGAGGGGGCAAATAGCTGGCTATACGCTAGGTTGCAGAGATGAAGCCTTGTAGTCCTTTTCTTGGGATGCTGTGCATGCAGTTGCTGTGTGTCCTACTACAGATAGAGCTTTTTGTTTGTTTGTTTTTGGAGTTTTTTGCACAAGATGCTAGGTAAGTTCTTCCTCGGTGTTTGATTCAAAAAGTCTTTTGTGAAAGATTCAAACATCTTTCAGGTTTTGCTGCGATGTCCTTGTTGCTTACAACTGACCGGTGGAAAGGTGTAGCTGGCTCTTATATGGCTTGCATAGCCTCTAAAATAGCCCAATAGGAAAACTATATTTAAAGGTGTGCCTATGCTAGAGATACTGTGTTCACATTTAAAAGGTCTCAAATTTCAGAGTTTTTGAGTGTTGGGTCCTGCTTTGGACTTGGTTAACTAATGTGTACATTCCTCTAGGGTCAAAATCAAGAACGAATAGTGGGGAAGAAACATTCAATTCACAGAAAAGCCTACATCAATTCACTGTAAACTCCTTCCTTATTAGTGACATGATAAAGGATCAAAGGGCTACTGCTATACGTTTCCCTTGTCATTTTTTGTTGTAATGAAGATAGATGGTCATACTCTTATACTGAGAGTTGTCTGGCTTTTACATGAAATTGTTGAAAGGAACACTTTGAGTAAGTTTATTTTATTGTGAAAAGGTCTGTCTTTGAAAGCTAACAGAGATCCCTCATTATCCAGGAAAAGAGAAACTTTGTAGCCTGCAGTGTCTTACATTTAAGCTCTCTGTTTAAAGCTCCACACCGGTGACTGGTGACATTTATTTTGCTCTGTTTTAACACATGCTTCCTTTCAGCAGTGCTATCTGCCCATCAGGAATCAAAGCAAATCCAGATGGCTCAAGAACAGATGGCTTATGGTTTAAGAAGCCAGGGTCATATTCAGCCATACTGCATACCAAGTTCACAGGAGTGCTCTTCTTACTTTAGAGATTTTGAGTTGCTGAATAATGTTTTCTCTTTGCTTTGCTCTTGTCAGGCTGTGAGAGGTAGCATGCATGAGAAAGTGAAACCAGAAGGTGCTGTAGGAGGGAAAGTTCAATATGCTCTACTTAAAGCAAAGAATGAGTTTCTCATATGATGAAAAGGCACAATGAAGTGGCTGAAAAGCCAGAGATCTGACGGTTATTTCAAAATTCTGCTTTGCTTTGAAATTTGAACCATGCTCCTGGAGCAAGTCCGATAAGCAGTACTGGAGGCAACCATGATGTTGCCAGGGAGGAAGAGAGAGGGAGATCTAGCAACAGCACAGCAACTTCCTTGCTACATTGCCACAAGTATGTCTCTTGCAGTTAGAGGAGATAAATTTATGCCTGATTATGTCGAAATGCAGATCTACTTAGAATGGTGTAACTATGATAGAACATCAGCAACCACTGCAGCACATAACAGTGATATACTGTAGTAATGACTGAGAACAAAATTCTTTTTCACAGGTCTAAAGGGTATCTTACACTGACCACAGCAGACAGTCTCATTCTCTTACTCCAAATTTTGCAGCATGACAAGTCTTTAAGGCAATGTTCATCACTGCTCTTCACTGTTTGCCACCACTAGAGACAGATGAAGAGCTGGGAAGGAGCACAATGGTCTGACAGTGCCAACACACTGGCAATAAGCAGATCCTTAGGGAGGTATAACCATGTGTTTCAGATGTTTCAATATCCAGGGCATAATTAGAGAATAGGACTGGATTAGTACAAGCAGTAAGACTACTGCTCTTGGGTGTATACACATACTGTCAGTACAGATAATATGCCTTGTTTGTAAAGTATATGTAATGACTAGAGTCCACTTAGTAATTTTTATCAGTAGATCCCAAGCTGTCATACAAAGGAAATCAGAAATGGATATTATCCCTATAATACAGAAGGACAAAGAAGCACAAGGAGGTAAAGCAAACTATTTTTTCAAAATCATGCAGTAGAACAGTATTTGGAATAGAAGCCAGCTCTCTTAAGTCTTACTTCAGTGCTTTGTTTATAGGCCATGGAAGGGAATGAGTGCGTATTTTCCTTCTTAATAGCTGTTGTAGAAATGGAGGGTTTGCAGGAGAGAGTTCAGTTAGTGAGAATATTGAAAGGTAATTCCACTGAACTAAACTTTGTCTATATTTGGCTTCTCTCCTTTCAAAGGCTTTCTGTTGCTCCCTTTGTTCTGTATTCTTCATCTTGGAGTAAGAAGAACACTACTGAAGCACTACTGAAGCTGAAATGGATATATTTGAATATGTTTCCTTTCATTCCCCGCCTTCTGTAGTGGCACATGTCTCCCTCCAAATCATGATATGGGAAAAAACATAAGTTGGTGCATATCAATGTATATCAATGTGCATATCACTTCTACGCTGTATGTTCTCTTGCCATGTGGTATCATGTTTTTGTTATGTCTGGATTGTTTTTCTTACCTGTAGACCTTGCAGTAACAAGGAAGAGTAAAGAAAAGAAAATGGAGGGAAAAAAAAAAGAAGAAAGAAAAGCAGCACAATCTGAAACAAACCTGAGAAGCTGCATGTGGTAACTTTATTGCATTGTATTTGTTATCTGCTCGATGTTACTTAATATTCCCGTTTGGTCCTTGTCTTCTCTTTTGCTTTCCCCCACAGTGCGACAAAGAGATACAGCTGGAAGAACACTACCTCCTGAAGGATCCTCAGGCATCAGTGCAGGCAGGCATAAGTTAGCCGGAGCTTTAAGGTATTCTGTTTTAGAGCAAGGGCCAGGCTAGCTCATCCCAGTACTGAAGACATAATGAGGATGATTTAATTGTGTCAGTATCTCAGCTGAGCTTTAAGATCAAGCCTCTAATGTTAGTTCTTACACACAATATTGTCTTGCTGTGTCTGTGCTAGTAGCGTACACCACAAATAGGAGAACTGTACAGAAGTATCCTCTTATCTGACTAGAACTTCATAAAACTATCTTATCTGACAGGTAATGCAAGCAATAACATTAAGCATGTAATGGCTTGGTTTCAAAAATCTTGCTCTCGTTGTACATAAAATCAATGTATCTGTGACAATGTCTTGTTGTCCTTAGTGCATACTTTTCTCCCACAATAAATAATGAGAACAAATGTTCATCTGCTGTAGAGAGGCTCGGTTCTGGCATAACATGGATTTACAGGAGTGGACCTGGTAGAGCGGCATAAGAAATGTGTGTTCTGCCGAGCTCTAGATAATATTTTCAGTCTCCTGGTTATTATAAGGTTCCTAAATGTCATCTCAACTATATATTAGACCATTCAGAGAGCTACAGATCCCTGTAACTTCTCCCTTCCTGTCTGCCCTATTAGGTAGTCATTTTCAGCGGGCAAAATAAAATGCATCTGGGTAAGAACTGTAACATATTAGATCTGCTTTGCATAAATTACTATAAAAGTTGTAGGGCAATGGAAAATGAGGAGTCCAATGACAACAGCATTAAAAAACTCTCCAAAACCTGTATTGCAAACTGATTTTAAAGGATTCCTGTGGTCCTAGCACGTCTTTAAACCTCTTTTTATGAAATAGTTCTACTGAACAAGCACTTTTTTCCCAGCCTTTGGTATTTCCTTAAAAGCAAGTGAAATATTAATGATAATTATATGCACAGATAATATAGTCAGAAGGACTCTTATGATGAGATAATTTAATCTCTTGGATGCACAAACCATGGAGTTTTCCTTGTAAATTGAAATGAAGCATACCTTGTGTGGTTGCTCTATATTGTGAGAGTATACATGGTGCAGGGTTACCCAAACCTGCTGTAAACAAATTAGTTTGGCCACCAGATGCTGTGTAACTATGTTAGCAGAGAACTCCATCAAGGCTAATGAGCTCTGCTGAGAAGCAGGCAGCATTAACTCAGGTAAAGCATCCTGCTACTGTGGTATTTTAGTCTTAATTTCATAATTCAGCTATTGTACTGATTTGCAGCAGCTGAAGATATGTTGCGTATGTTTCAAATATGGTTTGTATATATTTAGACTTTGAAATTAAATCATTCAGAATCAAGTTTAACTCCATTCTGTGTATTTATGTATACAGGATATAAAGAACAGAATATATTTCCTTTTAACAGCTCTTTATCACAGTGAAAGCAATTGTGTTGAATGTGAAGGGAAGTATTGAATCCGAACTTACCTATCAGAATTTTTTTGAAGATAATGTGCAATTCGCTGGAGAACTCATAGCATCCGTAAATACATTTTCTAATGTATTTACCAATGAGCAGCTATAACTTTTCTTTTTTTGAAGAGCTGAAGTAGAGCCTTTCTCATTCTAAAATTTAGCTTTGTAGGGAATTGAGAAGAATACTATGGCATAAATGACCTTATAAGCAGATGGATGTTCTGACCCTACTTATATATGGCTTGGGGACATTGTATAAAGCCAAATTTTCAGCTGGATGTTCTTGGATGCCCAGTGAGAGTGGAGTAAACGTGCTATAGACCTTGCAAGCTATTCTTTGGGCTTCCTGCAGAGCTTGTTGCGTCACATCCATCCCAGTATTTTATCCCAGTTGAATAACAAAAGCTGCATCTGAGCCAAAGAACTAGCATAAATGACTTCTTTGCACTTCTTCTAGTGGTGGCAAGGAACGGTGGGCCCTATAACTTATGCACGTCACAAACCAACAGCCATTTAGTAGAAATTTTATGGAGACTCATACGAAAATGGATGTCATTTTTTAAATGATGAAACTGCATATGTCCTAGAATAATTTCCATAAGATTTGACTTCTCCTACTTTAAAGTTTTTGGTAAATATTTTATGGCTTAAAACAGAAGGAACAGTGTGTATGGGACAGAATTCCCCGTAGAGCTGGCCTAGTTATTGATTCTTACAGAGTCTATAGATCTAGCCTATAGATTCTCATGGAGAAGGACATTGACTATGGAAATGACAGATAAAAATTACATTCCTTCAATATTCTTCTCCATTACACACACATGCACACACACCCCAGATATAATAAAATTTCCTGTAACAAAATATTTATTTATTTCAATAAGAGGAAAGGAAGAATGAGGCCATGACAGATTTTGAGTTATTCTGATTTTCACTAGATGCGTTCAGATAGTAGGATGACAGTGGTCAGACAGGGGCCTCACTAGATTTAATTGCCTAGTTAGAGACAGACAGACTTCTCTCCCAGATGGTTCAACCCCCACAGCTACTAAACATTTGGCCTTATGACAAAATCTAAAGCCGTATGGGTGTTATATGCAGAAGCATAACACTCCATGTCTTTTCTGCCTCAAAACAAAAAATCTACTTTTATCTAAAGGCAAAAACACATTGGCATGCATTTGAAATTGAGTGCTGGAAATCACTAGTCCTTTGGAAAATGGAATTATGTGCATAGAAAGTGCGTGGGGGTATAAGAGCTTGAGAGACAGAGCCACATGGTGTGGCTGTTTGCAAGTCCTCCAAATCCCTCTTACTTCCCAGAAACTCTTTTCCATAACAAGTGTGAGCTCCCCTGGGTATCTCCAGTTTGTCGAATTGAAAACGTCAACAAGAGTTCCATTTTTTGGCTGGAACTTGCATTAGTTCTTAACCAGGTATATCAACTGAATAACGACTTTGTGTACTGTAGCTTTTTTAACATTATCACAATAAACTCCAATGAAATAATAAAGTACTTTTCTGGAGTGCAGGCAATTTGTGTGTTACGTGTTGAAGCATCGAGAGTAGATTAAAAATATTCAGTAGAGAGACTATAACAATCGACTAATCAGCTATGTGAAATTTCACAGAACACGAGCTATAAAACATGATCTGATAATCCTTTATCAAGTCAGATAATGCCAAGATTAAGCTAAAACATATCTTTTCGAAAGGCGTCTCCTAACAGTTTGAAGATATCAAGTGAGAAGGAATGTCATGCAGTCCTTAGTAAACTCTTCCAATGCCTAGTTATGGTCCCCTTTTCCTCACAAAGGATTTTGGAATTGGAATTGCTGTTATTCACATTGCTGTCTGCTAGAGTAGTGATACATTGTAATGCAAAGAAAAATCAAACGAATGCTCACTCCTGCATCAATAATCCTTCAAATTCCATGCATTTTTATTAGTGTCCGGCTACCATAGTAAATCATAGTAATGGGCATAAATATCTGGAGACTGCTTCCAGGGCACGTCCAGGGTATATCTACACATGACTGTGGCATACGCTAGCAAGCTTTGCTGGCTAAATGTAGGCAGCACAAGCAACAGCAGCACTGCAAATGCAATGGCACAGGCTTTATCTGGGCTTTACCATTGCTCAGAACAGATACCCTAGGTCACTGGGGAGTCTGTCCTCTGGATGCGCACCCATACTGAAGCCCATGCCACTTGATCTCACTGCTGTTGTTGCACACATGGCTTAGGTGACACTGAAGGGAGGCAGGACCAATTCAAGGCTTCTCAGCAGTGTGGGAAAAAGTCAGTGGTGAGTATGAGGGGTCCCCATAGGTTGAGAGTCTGGGCAACAAGCAAACAGTCTTGTGTTAGGAGGCTTCTAGACCCGCTCCTCCCCTATCTGTGCACCAATTATTTCCCCTCCAGTGCAGGCTGTGTCTGCTGATGTGGCTGAGATAATGCAACATAGCTGACTGGGTGGAGAGATGGGTGAGGAGAGAATGACCAGCTTCCCCTTCCTCCTCTTCCTCTCACAGAATCACAGAATGTTTGAAGCTAGAAGGCACCTCTGAAGGTCATCTGGTCCAGCCCCCCAGCCCTGCTCGAACTGGGCCAAGCTAGAGCAGGTTGCTCAGGGCTCTGTTCGATCAGGTTTTGATTATCTCCAAGGACGGAGGCTCCACGACCTCTGCGGGCAACCTGTTCCAGGGTTCAACCACCCTCACAATAAAATTATTTTTTATTATGTTCAGATGGAATTTCCTGTTTTAAATTTGAGCCCCCATCGCCTCTTGTCTTGTCACTGAGAACTACTGAGAAGAGTCTGGCTCCTGCTCCTTTACTTCTGCCATCCGAGGGTTATAAACATCAGTAAGATCCTCTGTTGTCTGCTTGCCACTGCCCACTTAGCTTCTGGTTGACACAGCCTTTCCCAATATCAGTGATTGTGGGAAAGTGGAGGAAAGAAAGTGGACTCAGGAAAGTCTAGGCTGTCTGTTACTGGGGAGACTGGGGAGCTTGAATGGACTGGAATGGGGTGGTGCAGCTGCTGCACTTCAGGCTGAACTTAGAGCCCTGTTCACCCTCTTGAAAACCAGAGGATCTTTTTCTCTTGTATTTAAAACTGTGATTTTTGCCCTAGCCTGCTGCCCACTGCTAAGGCATACTTTACCTAACCCTAAAACTGCTGCGTGCCACAATCACACCTTATTTTGTTGCTATGAGATAGAGACATGCTCTGAAGCAAGAAGATCTGTGCCTTTCCCAAGAGATTTTTGTTTCTACAACACATTTAAGGAAAATTAGATTTACAGCATTGGTTACATTAACTGTTATGAATGTAAGGAATGTTTGAGGGAAATTTAATAATTAAGCTGATTTGAAGGGCTATCAACAAGACTGTCTGCACTTCAGCTCCGTTGCGGAGCCACTTGAGTAGAGAGTGTTCGCAAATATATGATGAAGTTGACAGATTAGAATGTGGCTGAAATTAGTACAGATTATAATAAAGTAGGCAATAAAAATGCAAACACTCTGAAGCATTTTTAAAAGAGTAAACCATAGGGATTTGGGGCTACTTATCCAAACTGTCCTGTGTGATATTGCCCTTTGCTCACCTCCTGTATAAGAACGCTTAATCTTCGCTGAAATATTCAGATTTGCTGTTCTATAACTCCTCCTGAATGTTGCCTTAAATTACTCTGAAGAAGGCCTGTTTATCTAGGCCTTGCTAGAGATGGCCTTGATCTGAAATCCTTTGAAATCAGCTGTGATCTATGGAGCTGGATGAATGTTTGGTATCATGACAGTCATTAAGACTAAAATGCTGAATGGAGGCTACATAGCTGAATCACTGTGCATTGAGTCAAATATATAGGAATTAAATATGTATTGTCTAACTAACTATGGGACTTTTATGTTGGATAGGCTCTTTAACAAATTATATTGTGTTTTGAACAGTTTCCAAGCTCTCTGTTGGCTCAAAACAGGGTAAGCTTTCTGGCTGCGCTGATAGCATGTTTGGCAGCACGTTTTTTTCACTTCTTTTTTGTTATTGACGGCAAAATCTGATCAATTCATGAACTTTAACAGTCTTTGAACAGAGTTTGCTCTTCATTTTTGTAGCATCACCGCTTGCTGGCAAAGCACGTACAAATTGCTCCCCTTAATTGCTAATACCTGCTGCACACAAAAGCATTAATTGCCTATTAATGCAGCACAAATATGGACAGTAATTTTGTCAGAAACGATCACACCATTTCTTTTCTTTTATTTTCTTTTGCTTTTCCTTTTTTTTTTTTTTTGTTAGCACCTGGAGGTGGGTTGCTTCAACATGTCATGCATCAGCACTCATGCCGAGCAAAGTGATGAGTCAGTGAAGCTTTGAAAGATTCCTGCCGGGTGACCATATCTGCTCACAATCATCACTACTGTTAATGGAATAAAATGAGCTAGAATATGCACAGGTTGGTTCTTGTGCCAGCCAGCGTAAGGCCTTGCCACCTGTCTCAGTGTCTAGGGCAGTATTTCTCAAAACAATTGATGAATGGGGGTCTGCAAAAGGATGGCTTTAAATGCTTCCTCCCCGCTCATATGCCAATGCGTTCCAGAGGAAGGCGAAACTGAAGAAGGAGTAACAGGAGTAAAGGAGTAAAATAGGAGTAACAAATTCACATTCTGCATTCCAGCTATTAAATGATTGCTAGTTTGTTACACGAGAATGCCACTGGGTTTTTTAAATTTTTTGAATTTTTTCCCTCAGAAGAAATCAATGGTCTTTTGGGTTTAAAGGTTAAGAAAGCCTCCTCTAGGGGGCGTGTGACCCCTAGAGCAAACTTTGGCAGCTTCTGTTGCCTGCTTATTTTTGAAATACCACAAAACCATCCACTGCCCTTAAACAGGTTTCTTATAGCACCTGTTGCACTGATAGCATCAGTGTATTTCATATGAAGCTGCAGCTGATTCATACTGACATCAGTCGCAGGATCAATTTCATAATTTAAAGCCTCAAAGTGACTCTTCTTGTGCTTATGAAACAACTTTTAAGATTGTATTTGTCACAATCAATGAAGCACAGGGTTTTTTTCCCTCTCAATTTTCCCTAGAAGCCTTAATCTTATTAATTCCAGTTTGAGTAACTTTTCGAGTTGCACTGAATTCAAGTATTTGTAGTTTTACCATTAACAAGATTCAGAGTTTTTGATGCAACAAATATGAGTAATGGATCTCAGCCATCTTCCTTTCCTGGGGAATCTAGCCAAACAAGGAGATTTTTTTTTTTCTTTTGTTTTGTGCCTCTGTAAAATGATAAGTCACCATCTGTAAGGAAAATGTGTAATTCTGAAACTTTGCCCTCAGGTGAAGTCATTCTACTCTTGAAAAGTCTTGTGCTTTTAGTTGTTTAAATAATAGGTTATCAGAAGGACTGCAGTTTTCTTAGAAACAGACTGAAAAGATTGAATGTTAATGCTGGATTCCAGAAGTTCCAGAGCCTGAAATGACTCACAAAAATGCAGGATGAGAAGAGTGGTAGGTAAGGAAGGTAAGGGCACTCTGTTACATCAGAGGAATTCACTTTACCTGCACATAACTGAAGAAGAACAGTAGTTGCTAATTCCAACTTTGCTTTGGAATACTGTGTCTGAAAGCCATAAGTTACTATTTACCCCATATTACAAATATAATGGGAATTTCCCTGCAGCCATAATAATAAAAGGTCATTAAACAACATAGATTAGTCAGCAACGGAGAAAGACACTGAGACAGTGAAAGACAGAAGATGAATAAGAAGTGTTATGCAAAGACTATTTCACACATGACATGCCTGTTTTCTTCAATATAAATACTCTTACTATGTCCATCATCATGTTATAAAAGGAAGTCAAGTCAAGGGGGAAATTTCAGATTTGCAAGTAGCTGGTAAGTCTTTCCCGTCTTGTTAAATAAAAAAGCTTTGTCTTCTTTTTTTCTTTTCTTTTTTTATTTATCTGCATTTTGTGGTTATTGTTTGCTTGAAAGCAAGATGCTGTAGCTTGGCTTTAAGAATATGCTTACTTCCTAATAGCCATAATATTCTGAACTTACTCAATAACACCTAGAGAAAGGTACAGAAAAAAATCAAGCTGGACTATTTGATGTATTCTCATGAGGAAATGAGATGAACACTTGGGTAAATACCTATTGCTGCTGGGTCCAGACTTTTTGAAGACAATGGGAACTTTGTTTGGACTTCAACATGAGAAAACTCAAAGTATTAGCCAAGCTAAATGTTTGCTAGCATTAACACATAGATGTGAAATTTTGCTTCAATTTTAGCTTGATGCTAAATCTAAAATTGGCAAGGGATCTATTCTAGGTTATTCTTGTCATCAAAATATTAAGGACTTGAATCCCTGAATTAAAATCTGAAGCGCTACCCATTCTTCTTGGTAATTTGCCAAAACAGGAGCTGTGCATTTCAGTGTTTGAATTAAGATGAGCAAATATATAAAGTGGTAATATATCCTATACTTACAAAAGATATACTGCCACTAAAAATAAAATTGCTGTGATAAAGCATTTTTGTAATTAAGGAAAACTGTTACAGAGATTATTTTGCTGGAATATATCATCTGACTGTGAGGCTTCACCTCTATACAGCTTCTTCTTTCTGTGCATCCCTACACCCACCCACACATACTCAGTCTTTATTTTGCATTGGGCGGCATCATTCTGTAGCTCCAAAGGCAGTCATTTGGCCATGATGTAAACTGGCTGCTTATGAGAGCAGCTGTCAAGATATAGTTCCTGTAGCTCCAAAGCTTCTCGAGTCATGATAGATATCACCTGGAGAAACAGTGAGAACCAGCAGGCTAAGCAGCAGT
Organism: Struthio camelus; assembly: GCF_040807025.1. Classification (NCBI taxonomy): domain Eukaryota; kingdom Metazoa; phylum Chordata; class Aves; order Struthioniformes; family Struthionidae; genus Struthio; species Struthio camelus. Next base: position 136,668,029 of record NC_090942.1, on the reverse strand, counting down.
GCGATGTGATGCTAAACACAGTTGTAAGAAATGTGAAGGTGCTGCTCAGGAAAGCAATGCTCAGACCAGTGCGGCTAGTAGTAACCAGGCATCAGTCTGAACAAATGAATAGGCCAGTTTCAGCATAAGCATGGGTTGTAGTTAAGTTGCATGTCGGATATAAGTGAATGATAAAAACATGCTCAAGTGGCAGAAAAGTAAAACTGGGACTAGTCTAGCCCTGGGGGGATGAGGCCTAGTTGTATTTCAGAGGAAGAGAAGAAAAAGAGGATGTCAGCTAGGGAAACAACTGGACTGCTGTTGTGAGCTGGGGGCCTTGCCCAGGCTGAGGTGTCTGCTGCAAAATCATAGGGCAGTTGTCAAAGTAAGTTCACCAGAATATTCTGGCCTGGCAAAGCAATGTGTTTTTCCCTAGTCTTATTCTCCGAAATGGCTGAACGTGTTTTTGGCTGAAATTTTACACCCACACACCCACAAAATTAGCCTGAAGAAGATATGCAGCTTAGGTAGTTTCAACACAAATGACTGAAATTAAGTTACATTTTACAAATTTAAAATAGGTTCACATGTCTTGAATGTTAGGCAGCGGTGCTATCCGCACCTATCATTAAATACGATTAAATTATGTTGCATTTCCTGTGTGGTTGGCCTGCGGATCCTATTTGTTGAGAGTCCAAGCAATAGATATAGTAGGGACTTAAACGACTTTAAAAAAAATAAGGTTCTTTCCTGAGAAGTAACTGAAAAACTAAAATTGTAGGATTTGATGTTTATTGTCTGTATACCTTGAGAGGAAAATTGAACCACAAGGGATTCGTATGGTTTTTTCACTTCATTCATACTGGGAGATGCCCTGTTACTATGTTGATAAGAATAGTAAAGGAACTTATGCAGAAAAGAATGTTACTCTTCTCCACATACATTATGCTTATTTTCACTTCTTTTTCCTATTAAGTTCTAGTTGCCAGCCCTTGGAATTCAAGCAGGGAATCAGACTATGTCCTCACAAGTACAAGGTTCTGCAATTTAGATTGTCTCCTCATTATCCATGTGCAAGTTTGCTCTCAATGACGAGAAAAGAGTGCCACAGAAAATGTAACATCAAGCTGCTATGAATAATCAGACTAATCAGTGCTGGAGGCAGTCAGAGGCAACTAAAAGGAAAGGAAGCAGCTAACTTGGATACTCTTTCCATGAAAGAGCACAAGTTCCTTTTTATCTGCATGTCTGTGGATCAGTCAATATATTTAAATGCCATGCCAGATGTAGGGAAGTATCATCCATTTTATGGGTTGTACGTAGCCCAGAGCAAGGAGGGTAGAAGTAGAGAAATGAAAGAGAAAATAGCGGTGAATCCATAGCTCAGAAGGTTTTCTCCTAAGAAGCGAGACTGCTTCCCAGCCAAATCTGCATGTAGACTAGATAACCAATATGATCATCCTTCACTGAGCTCAGGGAAACACCAAATGTACCATCCTGCCTAGCAGTGTCTTACTCCTTCATCTTCTGTTTAGAAAAAATTTATCATAAGATCACTTCTCAAATATATACCATTTGATTCTACAGTTGCTTTCACATGTTGGACTCAACCTGTCCAAAAGTCAGCACCAAAAATACCAAGCACTCAAAATTGGTTGAAAAAACATCTGTCTCAGAAGACTTCTGGGAGGTTGTTACTCATGTGACAGCTAGGGCAGATAAACACATCCAATGACCAAATTTAGGTGTGGAAAAAAAAATGTCGTATATGGCAGTCCAAGGAGGCTGTAGTTCATCACTGCCTTCAAATAACAATCAGATATCTATTTGAAGCTGGACATTTGTTGTTTAAATGCACAGATAATTTTCTGAACTGTTGTATTATGGATACTTGTGTGATTTATATTTATAAATCATTACATACTCTTTGTCTTTTTGTTCTAGTTCTGCTGAAATCACTCACAGAATGAATGAATGAAGCCTTCCCGTGATGCAAGAAGGGTTTTTGGTGAGACTGATGCTGAAGTGGTTTGCCACTTCAGGCTGACTTTGTGGAACAAATAACATATATGACTGTACAGGCCTACTAGAGGCTTCAGTCATTTCAATTTCATAATGAATTTATGAAGTAACTTTGTGCTGTGATTTACCAAAAAGAAAAAACTATCTATCTATCCAGTTAGGTTGTAACAAAACTATTCAACTCAGTTTGAAAAAGAGAAAAATGTGATGTTTGATGTTGTCCTGAGATGTGAAACATGGTTTAAGAAGCTGATGGATGCCTGACTACTGTTCTCTAGAAATCCACATTCACTGCAATTTTTTATAGTGTTGTACATTCAGATGACATATAATAGCTGCTCTTTAAGAAAATGCTAGGATTTCAGGCAGGAATTTCCTAAATTGACATTAGCCTGAAGGTACTGGCAAGGCAATTGGAGCCTTGATATACTGAGAGTGGATATCAATATACATCTGATTTATACACTAACCAGAAAGAGAGCTCTTCCCAAGTGGATTAAGCTATGGTTGTCAACCATAGAGATGAGAAGGAGGACGTCTTTCATCTCAGTAAACCATCTCAGAGAGGGTGGAGGCCCAGCATTTGATCATCCCTGAGAATAGGATTCACAATATAAATGCATTTACAGCATTTACAGTTTCCCTGCCTTTATAGATAATCTGCCCAGTGCTTGAAGCACTGGGTTTTGGTCTGCCTTTTTCATCAGACTCCAGAAGTCCTTCCGCAGCCCTTACAAAACTGAGAACGAAATGTGCTAAGGATTTCAAACTCTTCAAAGAATCTTATATTTCATTTTATTTCATTGTTTATCTTTGTATTCCTAGGGAGATATACTGTAATTTTATTACTGTAGATTGTGACAAAATGTGTGCATGTATACCTGAATGTATGAAAGCATGTGAAAAGGTATCAGGAGGAGAAGTTCCCAAAGGTAGATTGAGCCTAAGCACTGTCTTGCAAGATTATTGAAGATGTATTCTTTGTTTTCTGAAAGACACTAGAGACATTGTGCCAGCATTCAAGTGTTGTATCTCATTTGAATGTTTTTGCTGAGGTGTGATCTGTGTTCAGGTGGGAGATGGGAAGGAATGAGGACACTAGTCACCACAGAAAACAGCTATCTGAATGATGGGATCAGAATGATGTGAATAGCTTTCAGCTTTCTGTTGCTTTTGAGTAAGAAGTAACTTGATTTCAATAGTAAAATATTCGGATGACATAGCTGATTTCCCTGCCACACATGTGGCAGGGAATTCTTTGAGTTTTTGAACTGGGCCTGAAATCAATTTCTATGTTAATTTAAATACAAATTGATTTTAATTACCTAGAGAACCGCTAGTTTTCAATCTTACTTTAGGACTTGTAGAGATTCATTTTCTGCCTTGTCTATCTGATGACTGGGCTAGGTGATGACTAACTCACTGGTAACTCACTGATTTACTGACCTAGTTTGATAACTGTCTGCTCTAATCCTTAGTTAGAGATCAGATGTAGGATTTAGCCCAGTATAACAGGTTACCATGCATCACTGGAGCCACATTATGTGTCTGTATACACACTCTTGGTCAACAGGAATTGAAAATGCTATGAACTTAGTTTCACCATCTTTCACTACCATGTTTCTTTCTACCAGCTCCTTTGCAAATCTAAGTGTAAGCAAGCCAGATGCTTACACACATGCTAACGTGTCCAGTGTTTACCTCTCGGAGGGGATCTAGAGCCCAGAGTTTGTGTTCCCTCTAGAGTGTTTGAGGAAGGCCAAGAAACGGCTTTCTGAAGAACACAGCCTGGAGCTGCCTGTGCTAAAAGGAGCTAGCACAGTTATCACAGTGGTGTGGCTGGTACCATATCACCTTTCCCTGAAACGTAGATACCTGAAGCTTAATACTGGCAGGTGGAGACACTGGTCTCGTCAACATCTGGAGCTTTGAACGCCAGTAAGGGTATGGATCCTGATCTCACGAGAACAGAGTTCACACTTTTCTTTTTTTTTTTTTTAAACAGAGCAGAAGGAAAAGGGGATCATGTCATCACTTTTCCTTCAATAACTCCTCAGCAGCAGCCTGGGATAATGTAAACTCATTAGTCTGACAGAATTCGAGTGTACATATCCCAGTCCTTCAACAAACTGTGGACTTGGCTGGGTGATCTTCAATCTCATTTTAAAGCTGTAGCCTAGTGGTTAGGCTGATCATTTGTTCCTGGATCATATGTTGATGAATTTTAGCCTGTGGCTGATGAATGTATAGGACCAAATCTGTGATACAGTGCAGTACAGTACAGAATCTGTGCTGCAGCAGTGTGAAGGAGCAGCTTGAAAGCAGCAACATGACCTTGGCACTGTACTCTTGAATCCTGCTCCTCCTTATTTCCTCTCCCCTACTTATTCTATAAGACTTGCAAACTATACTATTAGCTGAAAGAGTCTTGTGTTTTGTAGCTGAAATATGAAGTGAGATGCAAGCAACCACAAATCATTACAATGCATGAAGTAAGAGGGATCTTGGTTTATTGAGCAGAACATCCCATTAAAGTACAATCAAGTGAAGTCTATGTCTGGCATGATTTGGTCAAATTTCTGTTCCCTCTTCTTGGCAATAGGTGCCTAATCTTCTGTTGAGCATGCACAGAGATTTGTGTATATTCACCATAAAGTTAACGGGAGTTCTTCTGGAAACACCCATGCATCAGTGGGCTTGGATAAATGCTGACTGCTCATGACCCTGTGCAGATTCTTTAATGCATAAGAAATACAGAAAAGCATTTTATGCGCACTTGCTCAAAGAAAAGAGGCAGATTTTTTTTTCCTTTTTTTAATCAATGTATAAAAGAAAGCAGACATACTGTCACCTCATCGCTTCTGATTTTGTAGAGAACAAAAAATGGAATAAACACACATCAGTTGTTGGTGTGGCTCATGCTTATGAATAATGATGATAATCAGAATGGTGTATTGTGTATCTAGTGTAGTATCTCTGTTTCTGAAGTAGGTTATTCTTCTGCTTTTTTTAGTTTTTATCTTTTCTTTATCTATGTGAAGTTTACAATGGCTCTATCATAAAGTCTCTTTATGTTATATCTGCTGCAGAAGAGGTGTATAGAAGGTGGAAGAATAAGATAAAATTCTGTTTTTAAGTAAAAACTTCACTCAAGACCATCCTAAGCAGCTGGTAACTTTCCATTGGTTCCTGTGGGCTTGGAATCCCCTTTTTATATAGAATTCTACAAAGAAGCTGTATGAGTGTCCCCCATTTAAAAAATTGAATGGAAAAAAGCAGTGTACAAAATGTCTTCTCTTCAGAGTAATAGATGACAGCACTTTTATGTGAGAAAATAGGTTCTCTTTTTTCATTTCTGAAAACAATTATATTCTTGCTGTGAAAGTTATTGCCTGGGCTAATTAATAATAGAAGACAATACCAGAGATGAATTTTGCTACCTGTCATATCCCTCAGTCTACTCCAGTCTATTCAGGTAAGCACAATCAGAAAGAGAGACATAAAAAAGAAGGACATGCAGATACGTGCACGCACGCACGCGCACACACACACGCGCACACACACACACACACACACATACAAACACAGCATTCCTTTTTCTGAGCCTGTCAAGTTAATGATCTCTCTCCATACCTATCCAGGGGGAATAAAAAGATATAACTGCAGTTAGAAGAGGGAGAGGTTGGTTCAAATGCTACTGCATATCTAGCACAGATGTATATTTTGCTTTAAATGGTCCCCAGTGAAATAATTTTTCCTTCCCTAAGGGAACATATATTCTCCAAAAAAATTGATGGGGCCATTGAAACCATGCTGGATTGACAGAAAATCCCCTCAGCAGAGATTTTAACTTGTCAGCATAACCATAAAAAAAGAGTTGACTTATAGAAATGTTTTAATTTTATCTGTTATGTACTAGGAGAGGAAGGAAGAAATCAAATCTGTTTAGAAAAACATTTGTTTTTTGCAAAGAACCTTGAATTCTGTAAAAATGCTTATACTAAAATTCTTGTAGAATATAATAGAAAGCATCAGTGATTGTTAGTTTTCACAATAGTAAGTTTATAAGGAGAAATAGGAAAATGGAAAAAATATATTAGTTGATAACTGTTTAACTTTTAAATGCTCCTGACCTAAAGATAGTGATGTGTAAAATAATTTGTTGCTGTAGCAAAATAGTGCTAGCAAGCATTTAATCAGCTTTCTGCTTGATTCATTTAATGTGTCTTCAGTGTTCAACTTGAGATATACAGTTAGGTGACTGATGATGAATTCAGGGTAGCACAAGTGCCAGTCACAAAGAATCAGGTCTTTTTAGTGCTCATATTAGCTTGGCTCCTGTGAATAATTCTCTAACTAGCAGAAGATGTTAAATAACAGCCATTAACTATTGTCAGCAGATATAGATAACTTCCAACAAAATGCAGAAACCAATAAACGCAGGTAGTGTACTTATAATACATGCAGCCTAATATAGAACTTCTTCATATTTCTAGACTTATTTATGTAAGAAGGCAAACTAAGTTCTCTGTTTTTTTCCCCATCTAATTCAAAATCAAACATTATTGTGCCCTATTTTCTATTTTCTTTTTTCAGACTACTTTATTTATCCATCAGGCCTAGAGAACTCTCTCCTAATTAACTAAGGACACGAGGCACGTGCTCGAAGGACAGTGGCACTGTCAAAGGCCAAAGTGGTACAGCTGTTTTACGTAAGCTGTGCTAAGTGCAGTACATACTGCCCTTGTTTCACACATGGATTAACCAGGAGAGAGAGGTGAAATGACCCTTCCTGAGGTCAGCAGAAAGGGATGATGGAGTCAGAAGCAGGAGTGAATTTTCATGGATCTTGGCTCAGTGGTCTCATCTCACATCACCTATTGCTCAGGGCTGTGCTCTGGCACACAGACTTGCTGGAAAGTAATGGTTTCTATTGTATTATATAAAAAAGATAAAATCAGCACAACAATAAAGTCAAGCACCCCAAAGTGAGGATAGGCCAGAATCAAGGTGTCCTCTACCAGCAGAATGAAATATCTTCTATGTACGTAAACATGCTATGTATCTAATTATACACACATAAATACATATGTCTATATGCAGGCTATAGTATCATGTTTAATTACACCTTAGCGTACAATCTTTGACAGTATTCTCTAATTATAGAATTATTATAAAACAGGAGGATGGAGAAAGAATTCATGTCTTGCCTCTGAGGCCTTATCTTCACTTTGCAGAGGTCACCACAGTGCTAAAAGGTTATCTATTACTACCATGATTAAAAGGCACTTAATTACACTTAACAGGGTCTAAAGGAGCTGGGAGAATTAAGTTCTTTTCTTTTTTTAAAGACATTTTCAATCTCTTACAGCATTGTCGTAGTTACAGCTGGGGAGTTTGGGAAATGTGCTAGTGAAATTGATTACTCAGACATGTGTGACTATGATTCATCAGAGAGCTTGAAAAAGAAAAGATGCACAAATTCTCCCCCCCCCTCCTCCCTGCATCAATTCTTTCCTTATTACTTTTTAAAAACAAAACTTGGACAACACAGAAATCATTTGTTTCTATGATAGCCATAGGCAGAATAAAGGATTTTTTTTTTTACTTACCTATGACAGTTTTATAGGTTAAAGATTCAATTTGAAACAATGTTTTTTTCTCATTTTATTTGCTAACCATTTTGAGAATATTAAATTCTCTTTTCTTTCAAGTATCTATAGATTTTGTGGACTGTAAGATTTTGTTCTTGCATTAAAACAATGGGCCAGCTTCTCTAACATATTTATCTAGCAGTAGCTAGTTATCGGGTAGTCTAAGGAAATTAAAAAGAAGATTACGCAATTGTAAACAGTCTACCCTTGAGACTGTTTACAGGCTGTTTTCAGGCTGCAGAAGATTTTTGTGTATCAGTTAGGTCTGCTTGTGCTATGGAACATCAAAACATACAGTCCAGCCAGAGCTCTAGTATTTCATTTTTATTCTGCCAGCAGAATTATGGAGGTTTCCATGAAGGATAAAAAATCAGTTCCTCTTTAAAATCTTCTTAAACTCTAGAGCCATTGGCACTTTTAAATGCCCTCTCTATAGGCATTGTCATAGCTGACGTATGAAAAGCATCCCTGAGTTCTCCAGTCTTGCAGACAGCTTTCTCCTCCTCTTCTTCCTAGTTCTCAGCTGTTTCCTGACTCAGATAAGAACCGTGCATTTTTCCCACAGACAGACGTGACCCATGCTATGGTTCCCAGCTGGTAGTTCCTAGCTATTAACTGCACACTCTCCACTGTGTCTGATGGCAGCTCCCACTCTGAAGTGCTGTGCGCTCTGAAGGCAAGAATAGTGAATAATATAATGACTAGGCAGTCTCCTTGAAGTATTATTTTTCAGGGCAAAATTACCACTGGTAAAACGTATCGTATTTAAACCAAACTAAATTCATGCCTATTTAAAAGGTGCCTCTCCATCCCCTACGTGGGGACCTTGGAAGGACCAACTCCTTTTGGGTTCTTCTGCAAAGCCTCCCTCTACCAGCTTGTGCCCTTGCAAGACCTGTTGATCTGCCCTGGGCATTCCTCAGTGACTCACCACTATTTAATGGAGATTAAGATATTTTTAATTGGTTATAAGCCTTGCGACCTCTGGCCTCCTAATCTGCCACAGCTGAGAACCTGGAAATATGCCATTTTACTTCAAGCAGTAGCTGTGGTGGTTTAGAGCTGTAAGCAAGGCGGGTTTTGCACAGAGAGTTAAATTTTTTTATTAGACTGATTAATATAGTTGGAAAAAATAGATAGCTTTCGGGAACACGAGGGTTTGTGCATGTCGGAAATGGAAGCTGCAACCTTTAAAGCGAAATGAAAGTTGAGAGCCATTACTCTGAGCTTAATTTCATTATGTTAATCAGTTAGATTATCAAAAAGAAAAGGTAGCTGGTGTCTGTGGAATGGAATCAGTGTGCTAGCACAGCGAGGGCTGAAAAATTGTTAGCTCCAGAAATGACCTCTACTTTCTAAGCTTATTCAAGGAGCGTAGTAACCTTCTAGAGGGCTTAACCATCAATAATCGTTTGACAGCAATTCATAATTCCAAATGCACTATAGAAATTATGTATAAGAGTTCTAGAAAAACCGGGAAATAATTTCCTTCATCTTACCATTCCATAATGATCAACTGAAACAAGAATCAGACTAAAATGAAATGCCCTGAAGTATCACCAAACATTTTCCAACAGGCTCTAAAATACTTTCAAAATAACCATGACAGGCATTTAACACAAGAACCAAATAACATAAAACAGCTACCACAGCCCCCACTTTATCAAGACCCACTTAAAGATCCTCAGTCATTGAAAAATCCGCTAACCTGAGGTGAACTATCTGCTCTAAAAGCCCAAATGTCTCCCTAGAGGAGAAAACAGATGACATACGTGTAAATGGGGAAATAGAAGATATATTTTACTGACTCTTTCCTTGATAATTCTTCCACAGCCAGCCAGAAGTTAGTTGCAATACCACTCCTCCTATTGCAACTTCAGGAAGAAGACAAGGAAAAGTATTAGACTTGATGTCTCAGGACAAAAGCCCATCTTGGACCATTATATTGACCACTTTAGGAAAAGAATCAAGAGAGAAGTAATTAACAAAACCAGCCATCATTACAACTTGTTTCTGTCTCAAAAAGAATAATGCAAACATGCAAATATACGACATTACATATATAAAATGCACTCAAGAAAGACTTAGCACTATGGGGAAAACAACGCATTTTTTCCACCATGAACCAGTTACTGAATGTGACTACCTCCCCAGTATAATACCATTGTGGCTACCATGAATGTCCCCAGCTTATCCACCGACCTCTGCTCTCTGCTAGCATCACAGTTTGCCCTCAGCATGCCCTCAAGGTGAAGATCAACGTTCTGTGCTCCACCCCATCTAAGGCAAAAATCATCTAGTTCATTCTCTTCCAGAATAGCTTCATTTCAATACATTTTTTCTGATAATAGGCACAGAAGTGAGCATAAAGATAGTCCTATAATATTGTGACCATACTGTGAGCTACCTCAACAAAAAAAAGAAAAAGGAAAAGGAAAAAAGAAACAGACAAAAGGAAAAGGAAAGTAAAAATATATTCTAAGTTATTATATCACTGAGCCTGTGCTCTGCCTTAGGTACTTGAGTGATGGTTTTATCACTTAAACTGAAAACCTGAATTTCCTCATTGATTCTTATCACAAATTCAATAACAATCATCACTCCATCAAATTCTCTTGGATACCCCCACACTTGCATCCTCTTAGACAACCTGGTCAATATCAAACTACATTTTACTAATCATGGTACATAAGAGATTTGCAGATAAATATGCTTCCCTGAAGAAAATCAGACACTATTCAAAGGATCTGGGTTTTCAGCCTCCACCTCACTTGCTTTGAACACATCACTCATGGAGATCACTTTAATAATTTGTAGAGGTCCTTTATCCAACAGGTGCACTTTTTGGGGGAGATAGATGGCATTCTCAAATCAACAGACTCTAAAATACCATCAACCACCATTGTTAGCAGGCTAACCTGGGACCTATACAAAAAATCATTAACAACTTAGCAGATGCTAAGATCGAAAGAACTTTGTCAGAACTAGAATTCTTTCCTTTGAAATAGCCCAGTCTCACTAATTTCAGCCCCAGAAACAAATCCTCATGGACTAATGTATACCAAATAGATGGAGTCTGTATTTAAGCAGCAAGCGTAGAGATTGCCAGCACATTTTTTCACAGTAGCAATTATCCTGGAGCCTTTACAAGACATTACTGCAACCCATCCACTGTGCCATATGCCCTCCTGGAAATAATAGCTGAGGTTAAAGAACTGTGATGCACAAGAGTGCACTCACACAGTCAGTAATGGATAGATACAGTCAATATTGGACAGAAACACCCATTTTCCAATGGGAGAAAAGTCTTTCAAATCAGGCACACCGGCTCTGAGATTTTTGGCCCTGCTTGCACTGAAAGCCTTTGAAACATCCCCAAAATATGAGGCCAGGTACTAAAAAGCAGCTCATCCAAAGGCTAAGAGATTATTTTGTGGCCTGTTCTCCTTTAACCTCACACTTCCCACCCCCAAGCCAACCTCTCCGAGCTCTAAGATGAACGAATTTACTTCTCAGGCTTTCTTTTCCAGGGAACTTAACAAGCTTATTGTCTCTCCTCTTGCTAGCATGCCACCTCTGCTGCACGGGTAATTGCTATCAAATTGATCTAATGAAACATATCATTTCTAAAAATGCCCTTTCTTTTACTTATGTTCTTAGGCCATGATATAATACTACTACTCTACAATAATTGCAAAAGCTGTTAGATCTCAGAATTCATGTTGTTGTTACATTTCAGCTCCATCTCTGTCACACAGGCTGTACTCCTAGACTTCAAGACAGAATTATTTATAGAATTACTGTTAAACTTGTGGACTACTGCAAACACTGGATCTGTTAGGTTGGTTTAGTGTGCATAGGCACTTTAATGTTTCAAAGCCATCTCTTCAACTATGGTAGATCTGCAAAATCCTTGGACTGCAGTGCCGTTCTGCCGGTTGACGTTAATATCTGGCTTGCAGGCTGGAAATCTCTGCACTCAGAGCAGCCTGTGATGCCAAACTCACTTTGTACCTTCTGAAGCCTACTCCTGTCAGAAACATGTTAATTGCAGGAGTAATGAGAAGTTAATATCCAGCATTTCTTTAGCTTTCCTAAGTAGCAATCACAGTGTCTGTATAAAGTTGGTAAAACTCTTATGAGCTTACAAATGGGAAAACCAAAGCATAAAACAGCCAGAACCTAAAATAAGAGCACTAAATAGCTAGCCATTTCTTTCCCAAATGGTTTAATTTTCAGAGGTAATATTCATTCACACCTCCCATTGAATTTGATTTTTGGATGTGGAAGTCGATGCAAGTTGCAGGTGCTCAGCACCTCGGAAGATCAGGCCACCTACCTAGATGACTAAATATGGGGAGGAAGGGGGAGTGTTGCATCTTGTTGAAGCTCCTGATCTTGACAATGTGGGCCAGGTACATGTAGAATTTGAATAACAGTCTGTTGAATCAGTTGCTTCTAGTCCCAGTGTTAATTCATAGGACCATATTACCTCTCAAAATAAGATTTTATTTTCCTGTAGAGTTCTGAACACAAGCTTAGTTAAATCAATTAACCTACTGTTCTCTGTGCACACAAGTAAGCTGAAAATCCCTTAAACATCTCGGAGATTTTTCTAATTACATAAAACCAGCATTCAGGAACTGTAGAGCCACCTGGTCCATATGCAACTGAGTAAGGGAGAGTGTGCGTCTTACATATGAGGAAGGGAAAAACAGCTTGACTTAGCGCAGCTCATGGCTCTGTGTTATTTTTCTCTGTTTTCTTGCGGGCACTGAACCTCATTCTTTCCTGAAATGGGCAGTAGTAACATTGCTTTCACATTGTGGAGAAGGAAAATGCTTTTACTGTTCAAAAGTAAAGAGCAACAAACAATGCCTGTGTGGTCTGAGAACTGGCTCTCCTAGAGGTGATTTCTTGCCCTGTATCCTTTACTACTGTTGTCTGGCAGTAAGGGATTTCTGCCAGCCTGTCTATTCTTTGGTAAGAGCATCTCAGTACTGGAGCAGAGCTTTTCCCAGCAGAAGGAATTTCAATTTGGTGTTCAGATCCAGCCAGTCCCTGAGCTCTGTAACCTGGAGAATATAGTGTAAATCTGATGTGTTTTGTTTAGCTTTTGATGGATTTGTTTTTTGTTTTGGTTTTTTAATTCTAGTTAATTTGACTGTCAAGGTTTTCAATAGCATCAACAGCAGCAATTTAACTTCTGTTACCTGTTGTGGGTGGCTTATGTAATGTCAAATTTTTACTTTCGTGCAAAGCACCCGACTGCCAAGATCATAAGCATTATATAAATTACTAAATTAAACAACTAAATGAGAGGTTTTTCAAGGACTCTCGAAAGAATTTATTTATTTCCTTGTAGCTAGAACTTCAGAGCTGTGGTATAGTTCAAGAGAGAGTGGAATGACAGGAGTCAAGCTATTAGGATTTTATTTCCGTCCAAAGCAATTTCCACATAAACACTATCTCATTCCAGGAGTGGGTAGATGCCCAACCAAAGTCAGGGGCCCCTGGTTGCTCGGCTTGGTATACACAAAAAGAGAAAATACCTGCTTTAAAAAGCTGCACCCCAGGAAACATTATCATCTCTGTTGTATGTAGGGAAGTCAAATGATTTGCCCAGTGTCTCACAGGAATGTGGTCCTGAGCCAGGAGCTGATCCCCTGTCTCATGTGTCCTGGTTCACTCCACATTCTCCCACATGGTCTTCCTGCCTGTGGTACATCATCTTCTTCCTTTAAAAGGGTGCTTATAACCTGAAAAAAAAACCTGAGCTCTTTTTTATTGCAGCGCTGCCACCAGTTTTGAGTTTTTCAAGAGTTCTGAATTTTGAAACAAAAGGTACTTTACTATGCCACTCTTCACTTTACATTGCTATTGCTTTAACATGCTACAGAAGCAATGCAAGTTGCGGCAATTCCAACTTCAGGCTTTCTGAAACCTTGTAAATTGACTGCAATTTTTTAAATACTGCTACAGCACCCTATCCAATTCTGTTGACTGGACAAGGGTATACAACATGTTTTAGCTGATGGCACTGCTCCTTAACAGATCTTTACATGCTAAGACGCTGTAGGATTTGGAGTGAGAAATGAAACTGTAAACAAACCCTACTGTTCCCAGATGGCATGGCTTATGACTGTCATCTCCATCTTGTCAAACCTCATTTATTTACTTTAATATAATATTACAGTAAATCCATAATTTTAAATTTCACATTTATGGAAATAAGGGGGTCATTTGCTGTTTGGAAAAATTATGTTTCCTTGCATCAAACAGGAGAAAGATCAACTAGCAGCTATAATAGTAGAGGCAGAATGAATTCACTCACTAGAAATGAATAGATATTTAATGTAAAAAGTCATATATGGTGGAGAAGAAAACTACCAATAAAAAACAGCCAGATACAAAATGTAATGGAATGACTTGATTGCAGACTTTATAGTTCTCAGCTATTAACCATGCTATATAACAGTGCAAATAACTTTCCTACAAAATTGAAAATCAGTCTTGTGCCATTACAGGAAATATGTGATATTTTGAATTAGTCTTTAAAATGACGCTGCTAAGATATGCTCATATCAGCGAATAATAGCAGAGCTCCATGTGAAATGATAGGCATTCAAGGAAAATAAGAGGTAATGACCATGGTTCGCTTCAATAAACCTATGGTTAAACCACACACAGATATATGCCCAGACTAAATGTAGCTTGACAATGAAATCAGGCGTGGTGCAATGTGTGAAGAACATAGCTGTTAGACAGAACAGCAGTCAAAAAATGACTACCTTTGAAAAATGCTGCCAGATAAGAGGAGAAAAAAGAGTGGATGCAGCATATCTATCACATTAGGTCACCATTTAGTAATATATCCTGAATATGTCACTGTATGTCCCAGTGGTAAGGGTAAGTTAGTTAACATGTCACTTGAATCTACCTTTCTAGAGTGGTACTTCTCAAGCATTTTGGAAGTGTAACCTTCTTTTGGCTCATGCCCATTTGTTCACCCCTTTTTATTGACAGCTGCTCATCTTCTCCAAGTCAGGCTAGGATTAGTAGCTGCAAGTATTTATACTCATTCCCTCACTCTGGTTAAACTGAGCTACTGCTGGCAGTAAGAGGTAGTCAGCAGCTATCTAGCTGGTTGAAACACTTGCAGCCAGAAAGAAAAATCTGTTCATCTAGGAATGGAACTGCTACCACCTTGGGAGGACATTGAGTTGCTACTCATCTATATTATCTAGTGCTTCATGAGTTATTTCAGCCTTCATGTCTAGAGTCGTTGTGGAACTGAGGGGTAGCCATGAGGACATAGAATTGGAAGACATCTCGTGGGTCATTTGCTACTGCAGAGAGCCATGTTATTTTAAACTTTTTGCACTTAAGAGGCTAAATTTAAAACTAGAAGTAGTCTTTTTCTATTTCTTCAGTTTCCCCTCTCTCCTCTCCCATTTGTATTTATAAACAGCAATTGCATTCCATCTCCATTTTACTGAGATAAATAAACCAAGGTCTCCTGTCATATGTCATATGTCTTTCCACACCCCTGAATATCCTTGCAGTCAATTTTTGCATGTACTAGATCTCAATGAATCTTTCTTGAACTGGACTGGTCAGACTTTTATATAGACCTCTAGGGAAGACCTGTGCCTTTTTAAAGCAATCTTGATACTTTCCTGCGACTACTGAGAAATGCCTTACGTGTTACACCCCGGCATTGGATTTGGCTCTTTGTTGGTTGCATTACCTTGGTGACTCGTATTTATTCTGTGGTGACTTGCTCACACACACGACTTTCTCTGTCATTTGCCATTTAGGAGCCCAAAGGTAGAGCAGAATGTCTTCCCTGATCTTATACTTGTCTCACGTAAATGTTAAGACATTTGTGCTACTGCTGTCTCTAAAGTCAAGGGTATCCTTCAGTAAAAATGCCTCACAGTGTGAGGAAAGTGTACGTACCGAAGCTAGTGTTTTTGAGTTTTGGTTGTTTAAAATAAAGAAGCTTATCTAGCATCATATTGTACAAGGAGGATTTACTCTGGTGGATGAGCATATCCGCCTATCTTGCATTAAGAGCTGCGCAAAAGAGGAAAAACAATTGCTGTTCCACAGACCTAACTACTGCAAACCCTGATTGCCCATACTTTGGAATGAGAAGAATATTTGACTGGTTAACATAAGAGTTGGATTGGATTCTTTGGGACAGATACAATGCTGTGGCTGTTATGCAGTTGTTTCATTTAGTCTTCCTTCGTGTTTGAATATGGAGTCTTAAAGCTAAATATATTTACATAGAATGATTACCTCCTTAAAATTTGAGTCACAGGTGGCATAACTTTTCTTTGATGGGATTACTTCTACCTTATTCTGTATTGTATGAAGGCAGCTCAATGCTACGTCTCATTTACATGTGTATATGACCTTTGCTCACAAAACTCATAAACTAATGATAAGTCCCTTCATTTCTGTCTGAGAAATCATAGTCAACAGCACTCAAGAGGAAAAGAGCTTATGATTAGGAAACTGGTATCAGAGTTGATGGGAGCATCAAAGAGATATCAGCACAATCTACCAAATATGCCCTTGAAACATTCTGGTCAACAGCAATGATTTCTGTTATAGTAGAAATTACATTCAAAAGCATCATCCTCTTCAAAGGAAGGATAGGAAGTAAATTTAGTTTAAATGATTTACCTCCTGGAAAAAAAATAGTACCTACAACAAAAGAGGAATAATTTGAAGGAAGGACAGCTGATCTTAAATAGCCGATCTTAAGCTATAGGACCTTTTGCAGTAATAGCCATAAATAGATTGCATCAAGTATTCCAGGCCAAATTTTTTTCACCTGTGTTTCCTTTAAAAACATGTTACCTTAATCAGGAAAATTATTTCTGATTTGAAATCTATGTGAGCTATGCATAGAATTTCTCAATTTTGGTAACTGGATGCATAACAAAAAGATGCACAGGAAATGATGGAATAGAGAGGCAAAAAGTGTGCTCAATGCTCCTTTGCTTCATTTTCGTATTCTGATAGCTGCCTGCAAACCATGGTAATAGCTGCATCTGGATAGGTAGATTTTGGAAAAAGCTACAGATTATGTGAATGTTGCTTCATGTTTATAAATCAGATTCGTGAGGAGAACTTGACACTGGCAAATTTGTATGTCCATAGCTGACTGATGGGAAAAGCATAATTGTCTACTAAGTGCAGCTAAATTGAGCTGTTGATACAGAAGATATATGCAGGGCAAGGGATTTGAGAATCTAAGTAGGGAAAAAATTGTGGATATTCATCTGAAACTAGCTGTATTTTATATCAGCTAAACTGCTGTAGTACAGAACTGTGGCTAAAATTATCCCCAAGTAACAGAATAGCAAAGAAACTCTAAAACTCTAATAGCAATAGTCACAAGTTTATCTAAATCCAAGAGAATTACTGCAAGCAAGCCATGAATAAGTTGTGGTTTGGGAATTGAATTGGAACAATTGAAGTCCCAGTAACTCATGAAAACTTACTATTATGAAAGTGTATCCACCCAAGTATAAAATCTGCTGGTCCTCTTCTTGTACTGTTAGTGATAGAGATCCCCTTTCTACCTCTCTCCCACCTCAGATACTGTAAACTGTTGATATCTTCTTTCAGGAAAAGAAATCTGCAGCACTTCATTAGAATGCTTGACTTACTTATTGATAAATTGTTTGTGGTAAAACATACTAATCCAAATTCAGGTTGTATTGCAATGTTCAAAGTTTTGATATAAGTCTTTTACTTTTGCAGAAAGTTTGATACTGTCCAGGCTAAAAAACAGGGCAGGCCACTCATCTTTGGAGACTTTTAAATGGGTCAGTACTTCTGCATGTAATTGCACTTAGCTGTTATGTATGCATTTCAGGTGATGGCTTAATGACATTACCATGCTTGTTCAGAGGAGAGAGTGATTTTCTTAGCCAGCCAATAGCACAGCTAGGAGGAGAAACCCAAACACTGTGGGTCTCTGGCTATTGCCCCCTCTTTGCTAGGCCGTTTTGCTACATGAAGACAACATTGTACAAGAGGCAAAAAGAAATGCTCTTACGTCTCAACACTATACTGAAAATTATCTAACATATCTTTTTTAAACAACATTTAAAAGCTTGTCTTTCCCCAAATCCCTAAAGTTGTAAAATTTTAAACTACCACCCAAGCTATAGTGAAAACTACTAACAGTAGCTATCACTCATAGTGAAAGTATGTCAAACTAGATGTTGGAGAGGGCTTTTTATGACCTACTGGTATCTCATAAATATGCTTGGAAAAACAGTCAGTTTAGAGACCAGTTATGTATGTACTGTATGTAGGTACACTTATGTATGTACTTTATACAATGTGTGTATCTCATGCTGCAACTTCTAATTACTTTTGCTCTCCGTATTTCTATATCCAGCCACAGATGTTTTATTTGAAGGTGACACTTAAACAAGAAAGACAGAAGGACTGGAAAACATGGAACATACATATGCGTGTTAGTTTCCTGGGTTGCAGGTGTCACAAGCTGCTGAAGATTAATTCATTTCCTGATAGAAAGCCTGTAGACCTGTAGGAGGTATTTTCCCTTAACTTGAAAGTCTTGCAGAAAAAAAATGTTTTCATTTGACATGTTGGAGCTCTTTTCACATTCAGTCTGATGTCCCTAGTTTCTTTTTCTCTCCCCTTTGCCACAAATGTGGCATAATTCTAGTTTCCTTTACAAAATGTGGTTAATATTCTTGCAAGCCTGAGGGCAGATGGCAGGCCATGTAAGACCACAGAAAGTGCTTCTGTTGAAGAGAAACTGAGAAGAAAACTGGCCCAATTCCATAGTAAATCTGCATAATAGAGCCTAAAAGAGCCTATCTCACCTTGTCCAGATGAGATAAATCAGTAGGAGTATTGAGTTTCATGCAGAGATGGGAAAGTATTATTTGAGGAGTAATGCTTGTTTTATGTATTTGGCAGGAGCAGAGTATATTGTCTAATATTTTTATTTTAGGTTTCACACATTGTTTTATAAAACACATTGAATCATTACCCCTTGGGGGAGAGTTAGCTTTAGTTCCTTACTGATGGCAATTCAATGAAATCACTTTGAGCAAAAAGTGAGCATTTATTAGTAACACAAAATAACTTACTTGACACTTCTCTGTGATGGTATTTGCACCTACTAAATCCTTCTTGTGATGCCAGTTGCTGGCATGTGAAATGAAGCTCCACCTACTGCAGCTGGATTCATGTATAACTTTCTAGGGCACACAGGATTTCCAGAAATGTGATTGACAAATGAAGCACAAACTATATTCTATTACTCATCCTGCACCATAATGTTTATATTTACACATCTTTCTTTCCTTGCGTGTCCTTGAGTCACTCAGATGGATAAATGGCTCTTTCAAGACATACCTGAACGAGAGCGCACGCCGTGGCACAAAACTAAGCATAAGTCCATATAAACAGATGCAGATAAACACAAAAGCTTATGTCCTCTGTAAATTGTATTATCAGGAGGATATGTATAAGTTAGTATAGCTTGGCTCTGCTTTTAGCATAGGCACAGTCCCATCCTGACATTTGTCAATGGCTTCCATGCTAGAAAAGGTTTATTTTCAGTACATGTGTAGCAGGGCAGAAATTCTCGTACCTGTCTTCAGCTATACAGCTGGGTAAAGAGATGCAGACACAAGGATAAACAGTTAAAATTTCATATGAAGAAATTTTTCAAAGTTGAGGATAGAGACATCTGAGATGGAAACAGTTAGATCAGTTTTGGAGGAAGCAATTTCTATGGGATGGTGAGATGAGTGTTAAGGAAATTAGAGGAAGAAATTGCAATGATCAAAATGGGAGATGACTGAGAAAGGGCCATGAGTTTTTGTTCTGAGATGGAGGAAAACAGCTGGAATATCACTGGAAAAGAAAAATAGAAGAAGAGTAGGAAATGGCTAGGTATTAGGGCAGAATGAGAGAGGCATTTAGTCGGGCGACAGGAGGAGTGTTGATGCTCTCTTTACAACAGAAAGGCTGTCTAGAGGAGAGGGCTGTGTGGAGAAACAGTTTAGTCTTAATGCCATTAATCTAAGAGATTTCAGAGGCAAGCTGAAATGCAGATTCAGTCAGAGAAGAGGAGGCCAGGTTGAAAGAGTTGATTTATGAGAAGTCAGCATGGAGGTAAAGAAAATGATATTAAAGAAGTTGAAAAGACTTTTGGAGCTTGTGTGCCTGACTCCTCTGTTACAAGCTACCCATGAGAGTGCTGTAACCCCTTGCGGTAACTGACCTCTTGCCTGTTACCTTACCAGATGTTCCCATAAGTATGAAGCTTCATTCTAACTGTATATGGGATGGTCTGGGGTCCTCCTCTTATGGAGGAACACGATACATTGTCTCATCTTGTCAAAAGCAATCAAATGCATTTTAATTTCTGAAATGGGTCAATTTCTTTGGAGAGAAGTGAACAAAACACAGTCTATGTCTTTATCCTCATCTATTTTACTGGAAGTGTTTATGCTCTTGAACAAGGAATAAAAGAACATCCTATTTCAGAACTCCTTCTAAGCACACTCCTGGTAGCAGACTGGGAGCTCAGACACCATATTAATATTGAACAGGTGATGATTTCAGTTGATTCAATATAAAAGCCTTACTAAATTAAAATATCAATTTCATTCCTTGTTGGCTTTACTTTTATCCATCTGTCAATCAAAAACATGGCTAAAAATGCATGAAACGTCTTCTATATGCTCATACATTTTTATGACAATGAAGGCATATGCCTACATATGTAGATTTGTAATTGACTCCTCCCTTACTCAAAAAACAGCAGAGGATTTAAAATTGTCACTTATTTATTCTTCACCTCAAACACCTATTCCATAGCTCCAAGCATCTATAGAGTCGCTGTATATGCGCAGTTACACCAAATAACAATTAAATAACTTTTATTATCTCTGATTTTTAAATCTGACTTCTGTTTTTGCAAAGTACAGTTAATGGGCTAGGTTTAGGTATTGAACTGGCCAGAAAATTTAACACTGTCTTACAGGAAAATCTGACTTTAAAATTTAGTTTAATTTGAAGTGGAAACAAAAATTTAAGATTTAGAACAGTAATTCTGAAAAAAATGAAAATATTAAAACAAATATCAGAATATTGCGCTGGAACAACGTTACAATGCCTGGTTTAATAATACTAAAAAGATAAATACATTAAAAAAACAGGAATGAAGTGAAGTGACAAACTATAACAGAAAATACTGTTTTGAAACTGGGTTTTTTTTGGAAATTTTTTTAGAATTTTAATTAGTTCTAGAAAGCACTTCAATGTGATGCATTTGACTTTTTGAATATAAAAATATTCTTTCAAAAAACCCTAAACCCATTTTGCCCTCCTCTGTTTAGGTTCCTAGTGTTTTACCTAAAAACCCAATTCAGTTACAGGGTTAAGCAGCATTGTGCCTGCAAAAGGAGAAGAACAGGTCATAAATGTCATCCAAGGCAATAACAATGAATAACAAGCCACTCACCCAGCAACCTGCTACACAAGCAGTGCTCGCCTTCATAGAGTCAAGAATGAACCACTCTGCTTTGTAAATATGGTCCATTCTCTTTTCTGCCCAAATTCAGAACATGAGATATAGAAATATACTGAATATAGGGGAGGGGAGGAGTCCTGTTTGCATAGATTGCAAAATGGCATACTGCAGTTCAGTCCCTCAGGATTAATAGCAATTTCTTTTCCTTATTTCAGCATCAAAGACATTCTTTTCTTTTGACTTTGCCTCTTCGTAGAAAAGATGAACCAGAGCAATGTCAGCTCCACTTTCTCGAACCAGTGTACTGCATGGTTCTCTTTCTATGCCTTCCCAGACCTTTCCCCTCTCCCCCCACCCCACGGCTGAATTTTGAGTGAGGGGAATGTAAAGGAATGTTGCTGACTAGGCACTTAGATACAAACCGTTTGATTGGGGGCCAGTACATTGTGAATCGGAGAGATGTAGAAAAGCATGCTGCAGCCCTTCCCATGGGACTAGTTCTCTGCCCAGAGGAAGAGTCATTGCAGCCTTCCTTCTCTGAGGAAAAGGAAATAGAGGCTAAAGACCTTGCAAATAAATCCCAAGCATCAGCGGTATTTCTTTGTCAGTGCTATCACCGAGAGCAGGTGTTTAATGAGGTCTGTAGTAGGGCTGTGGACTGAACTCAGGGCGATGTGTATGGGCCTGCATGGCCAAGTCCGGTGGAATCTGGCTGGCATGTGATTTTGCCCATCCTCATTCCCGAAGATCATTAAACAAAGGTAGCAGCATTATCTCTGTGGAACTACCCCAACGCAGATACAGTGCTTTAATATTTTTGCTAGCTGTCTTCTTGCTTGACCTTCACACACCCTAAGGGCACAAATTCTTAAGGGTATAAAGCCATTAAAATGTGCTGTCTGTTCCTCATGGAATGAGAGGAAAGAAACTCATCACGTTTCAACCAGTCTGAAAAACAGACACATCTGCTCCTGTCATCAGCAGCTCAGGGGATGAGCAGCTGGAGGATTCCAGGTTCACAGTCGGGTTTATTAACACCAGTGGATCAGCCCATGGGAGTTAATGCAATAGAAAGCTGCAGGGGAAGAGTGCTTTACATAAGCAAGAAGAAAAATCTAGCTGCATTTATGTTCATTATATTCTGTAGTCATGCAAACAGCTGATAAAACCAAAAGAGGCTCCCCTTCATTTCTTGAGTAACTGCACAGAGGTTGATAGAGTTATATCAGGAATTAGCTTAGCCCATAATACTCTGAACAATTGCCATCTGGTGAGTAACAGGAGTGTGGACCTAAAATGAACTTAGAATAATGGCATTTATGGGCCAGAAAAGGACATGCAGTATATGGACTTATAAATAAGTTGTAATTAGGAAAGAAAAATGTAATTGAGGATCACAGAGAATGTAATGTACCAAAAGAACGAATTATAATTGTTATGAAGCTTACTCAGACACAAACCAGGGACATTTAGCCTCTATTCTCCAGACTATTTTCAGAATAGAATGTGCTATAAATTAACAACTGTTATTTGTAGGTTTCCCAGACTTAGAACTGGTTAGGAATGCTCTGTAGTTTTCTTCAAAATACTCTAATTTGTTGAAATGAAGATCTTCTACAGATATGTATCAGACATGCCAACATTTTTATTGCCCAAGGATGGAATTTCTATTGAAGAGAGCTGCGGTGCTGATAATATCCAGTAACCAGTAGCTTCAAGCAAGTATATTCAGGAACCTAGGTTCAATTTTCTACTCTGCTCTATTTGGAATCTCAGTCCTTTTTCCACTGCTGTTGATGAAAACTCTACTTTTCTAGGTCATGAAGAAAAACTTTTCTAACACCTCATCATTTTCACAAAACACCAGAACTCTTATTTTTCTGTGCAATCTTAAAATAGTTGGCAGCAACACTAATTTGTTGCATTTACAATATAAAAAAAATAAGGCAACCATTAACTGCATATATCTTACTCATTTAAAAAAAAATCAGAAATGTTTCAGAAAAAAATAGTTGCTTGTCAGTCACAAGTAGAGAACAGTTCCACAAGATATGTACTATTTACTGGAATGGCTGCTGATGATGGTAAAGGAACCCTCACTGATGCCTCAGTTAGAAATGATTACTTAAGACACAATTCATTTCCCTATGCTTTGCAATGTCTTCCAATTGTTTGTAAATTTCGGATGAGGATTGTGAAAATGTTTGGTTTTCTTTTATTTTCCCATTGCTGATTTTTATTCATGTATAGAATAAATAATGCAAAAAGTTCAGGGAGTGGAAAGCTAGTTTTTAAAAATGTATTCATCACATGTTGGATCTTAGCTGTTAAGTCTACGCTGTAGGTCTGAAGTCAAAAATCAAATATCTTCAGCTCTTGTATTGAGAGTGGTAAAAGTGTTTTAGAAATTCTATTTTAGCTGTAAAGCTGCTGGTATTCAGGCATTGCCATGCTGAAAATGTAAATGGACTAGCAGAGTTAATCATACTTCTGTGCAATGCAACTTGGAGAGAGGCAGATTGTGGTTATACTGCTAAACAAGAGAGAGTCAAGTATTGGTCTCTAGTCACAAGACCACATGGCACAGATTAGTCTGACTCCACATGGCTTCGGGCAAGCTCCCCGAGGCAGAGCAGACTGACTGTGTCTATGTTATACAACCCTTGGCCAGAGTCTCCTCAGAGCTATTTATGATGCTCCTGTGGCCTTTCTGTACCATTTCTGTACCTTTTTCCAGCTTGGGGTCTCTGACACACTGTGAAAGCTGTGTTGTGGTCCAACCCAGGGGTGTCCATGTTGCATGACAGTGAGTGATGTGTGGCATTTCTTCAGGGGAGATATGAGGAGGTTCTCAAGAGCACGAAGCCTTTGAGGAAGTCTCTTGGAAGTGAGAGCCAAGCTTGGTGCAGTCATATCCACGGTGTCTCTTGGGCAAGGTCACAAGGCGAGCTCGTGCCCAAACTACACCTGGGTATTGTCTCAGAGAGAGCTAGTTGGAGTGCTTGAGAAACAGCTGGCAGTGATCAGATGATCTGAGATCCCATGCTCAGGTCTCCTCTCCAGTGTCGTTTCATTTAGCAGTAGATACTAAGTAAGAATAGCGAATAGAAGAGATTTTACATCCTCAGTTGTACATTTTCCTCATTTCAGTGGGCTGTTGTAGACTGTACATATGTGAGGATAGAATCAGGCCAGTTATGTTTAGAAACCGACCTCATAAGTTCCTTCACTAGATCATTCAGTCCTGTCACAGTTCATGGGTTATATGGGTATTTTGACCAAAACTAGGACCAGGTTCCTTGAGAGCTAACACTGTATTCTCTCTTATAAGGCATCTTTTCAAGATTGTTCATTTGGAATATTCCAGCTCATTTTCTCTCTCAGAAGAGTATAAGATTTTGCTATAGAGACATATAGAATAAAAGAAAAGTAATAAAAATAAAAATATAGAAAGTAACTGGAAGAGATCTGAGAAGTTCTCTGCTTTAAGGCAACATCAGCTGCACTTAACTTATTCCTGACAAATGTTTGTGTAACCTGCCTTTTAAAGCCTTCCATGGTGTTAAGCTTGGAAGCCCTGTCTTCTTAGGTTCCCTATTTGAGTGATCAACCCTCCTAGAAACCGTTCCCATGTAATCTAAATCTTTGTTGCAATTTTAGCGCACTGCTCCCTCATGCCCTCCATGGGTGGATGTGGAGAGCTATTTAATCCTTTCCTATTAGCAGCCACCTTTTACCCAGTTAAATAGGCTAATATGTCTCTCCTCCGTTTTTCCTCAGTGAATGTTTTCACTCTTCCAATCGTGGGCTGTATTTTTCTCAATTTTTCCTTGAAGCATGGAGCCAACTGGGTATATGTTACCCCTGCTGAAGCCTCATTGGTGCTGACAAAAGTGGAAGGTTTATTTATATGTCCCATACTTGGCACTCCTATTTGCAGTGCCACACCATCATCCCACACGTTACGGTTGTCTATTTCTGTCCTGCAGCTTCTCCAAGCTTTCTATTGTCTCCCAAGGCCATAAGCATGGGTTTTTTTATTCCATCTTCCTGCGCATTAATTCTATGCAGCACCAAACCCCACACGGGCCATTGCCAAGCCCCGCTTCAAATACCCTCTGGTTTGACGTGAATTGCCAATAACTGTTTTCACAGTATTGTTTTCCAACCAGTTTTTTTTAGCTTATTGTGGTTCTGCTGTCTTCAAGTTCCCAAGCTTGGTTGTGAAACTGTCATTTGAGAGAGTCAAAAGGCCAGCTAAAGCCAAAACGTAAATTATGTATATTTTTTCCACTAACCACAAGGCCTGCCATGCTACCATAGAAGAAAAGTTGCTCTGAGATAATCTGTTCCTCATAAACACATGTTGGCTATCACTTCTTTCCTTGTTATTTTCTAGTTGTTTACAAACCATTTGATTGTTGATTTGTGTCAGCATATTTCTGGGAATTGACATTAAACTGGTTTGTCTCAGAACTTTTCAGTCCTCTAGTTTTTTTAAAACTATGTCCTATCCTTTTTTTGCAGCCATTTAGTACCTGATCTGCCCATCGGGCATTCCCAAAAGCAGAGTGAATTATAACAAGGGCAACACAGCTTGGCTTTTAAATGTCAGGGTAATGTACAAAATAAACTCAATTTTTTTCAAAAGAAATTCAGTAGTTGCCTAGTTTTGATCCCCCAGCACATCTGATTGGAACATTATCCAAATACAGCTAAATGGACTAATATTCAGATAACCTTCCCTTTCCCTCTCCTTTGGTGAACATCTCTCCTATCTTGCCCTACAAATTAACAACCAAGAGAAAGTAACAGCCCAGGAAGAGTTTGTTCAGTACAGCGTCATTTTAGCCTTCACAGTAAAGGTGGCTACTGCCATAAAGTAACATCTTTACAAAATCCCAAGTAATTACTTTTTTCTTGAAAGGGACTTGGCCCTGTACTGTAGTTTTTCTAGGTAAATAATTTCCATGCAGGAGAAAGAGTCAATTAGGTTGAAGTAACACTTTTCAAACCAGAGTGCAAAATGGCAGTGCTCTGTTGCTTGCTGTTGACAAATGAAAAAGACACCCACAGGCTAACTGCGTACAAAGTTAAAATACAATATTGAACTGCTGGGAAATATTGTGCCTTTTCAAGTATTCTCTGCCACTTCAGCAGTGTTTGTTCAAAAGTCATTACTAACCTTTGGCATCTCATCTGGGCTACTGAACACTTGCCACTAGGGTTACATTAATATTTGAGCAATGGCAGAACATAAAAAAGTCAAGGAGTTGAGACTATGAAATGCAAAAGCCAGCCAAAATCTGTGGCAGTCATCAGGAAAATCAGTAGTGTATTTCAGACATGTATGAAAAATAATGTCTTTAATGGTGTGCTACAAGGACTAATTTTATTCCACTGTCTTTTAGCCAAATTAATCCTGGTGCTAAAGTCATTTTCACCTACGTTTTTACCTTCTAGCTTAACATTCCCTTTGACAAGCTGTTTTGTTTGTTGAGAGAGAAAGGTGGGATAGAGGACTCAAATTTATTTTAACAGAAAAAAGGTAGACATTTTTGTTGGTGGAGAATTTTTCTGTAAAAATACAGATGTCTACCTTGTAGGTCACTACGTCTCACTTTCCTGTGTAGGTCTCCCATTATAGCAGTGAAAAGAAATGAGCACTTTTGCTGCAGGATTCATCCAGTGTATTTCTGACCCCTACTTTCAGATTAGAGGAATCAGACCCTGCATGTTCCTACCGGTTTCTATGGACCATAAAAGAGTCTGGTCAGCTGCTCAGGTGTAAATGCTCACAGTGTAGATATTTCCATTTAGAAGAATAAACACTTCCCTTGCACCTGAACAATTATCCTCTGACAATTTGTAAATAATAGTGAAATATTTGTGAGTATATGACTGGTACACCTTCCTAGGGCAGGTGCCAAACTTTGGAATCCCAGTAGCAAACTGTACTATTGAACTTTCTTTTTTTTTTTTTTCCACTTATGTTTTGTCTTTTGTTCCCCTTTAGTAGCTAACCATTCATCAGTCAAGCTGAATTACAGAAAGCCCCTTTCTCTGCTCAGTTCATGTTAAGTGTGGCTGTCAGTCTGTCTGAGACATCTCAGTTCAGCCAGGATGTATAAGGTGCTTTTTCTACCCTGCCCCAAATGTAACCTGTGTCGTAGCTGAGGACACTGTGGGAAGGGGAGAGCCTCAGCAATGCATCTGTCTACCTTCCCACGCGCGGAGGCAGGCCAGGATATAGTATGGCTGGAGCCTTCAACCCTTCAGCTATGGGGAGAGTCAGACTCAACAGGAGAAGTAGCTCACCATTGCGCTAATATTATTTACTTCTGAAGCTTAAAAGGAAGAGGAAATGCATTTAGAGACATAGACTCAAGGAAGAGGCCTGTGTCACGTTCAATGCTTAGCTAGTGCCGTTTTAGAGTTAATAAAAGGCAGGACTTTAAAACTGCACTAAAGGAAGCTAGGATGAACTAGATCCTGCCAAGGATTCAAATCTAGTAAGAAATGACTTTTGGTTGGCCCAAAAGTCAGACTGCATTTTTGCTTGGAAATTAGAACAGAAAATGGAGATGAACCAAACCGCATTTTCCATATTCTAGATGAAAGTCTAGAATAACCATGGTCTGTACCTGTGATGGTGTCAGGATGAGAAGAATTGCTCTCGTAAGTCTCACTCATTGGCAAAGCTGCCCAGCCAGGGACCTGATCACCCCTGTACCGACCTTCTAGTGCAGTCCCTGAGGATTTTGCCAAAATCAAGCTAGCACAGGGACTTTGGGACAAATCTGGAGATTTCTCTGGCTTCCCTGTCTAGGCTATGTCAGAAGCACTGGAGTCACCCATGCAGCAGTGTTTGCTGGCTTTTAAAGTGTAGCTAGCAACAACCTGTACACTCTTTTGCTACACCTGTAACAGAAAAATGACATTAACTGCAGTCATGCTGTGAGGTCAAGTCAAACCCTTAATTAAAGGTTGCACTGCACTACTGTCTGGAATTTGGACTTTTTTACAATGTGTAGCCACATTTAGAAGGGATAGTGAAGCCTAATTTAAATTGTAAGTTATTTTAACAGGCTTCCTTTGGAGCTTATGAGTTTACCTTGACTGATTAACCCATTTTTACTGAACAAAGGCAGCCAGGAAGATCAGAGCATTCCCTCCTGACCAGCCGGTGACCTTTGACTCCTGGGATAAAGTCACTGAGCTGAAGATTTGGAAATGTATGTTGTTCCCAGTAGGACTGTTAACCTGATACTCTCTCCTTGCTGCCACGTTGAAATGAAATTTGTTTCCCTTTCAGTTCAAAAGGCTGGAATAGTTTTGCTTTCTGTTGGAATTTTTTTTGGTGGGGGGAGGGGGGCTTCCTTTTAAGCCCATTATCTCCTTTACATTTCCAGGCCTGTTGCCCTGCAGTTGAAAGGGAGAAGCAAGTTGTACATTGATCTGGTTTAGATTTTGGTTAAAAAATGAAGTCAAATCCAAATGGTAAGGTAAGGGCTTAAGCTGTGGGTTGATCACTGGCAAAGCAAGCTGTATCCACATTTTTCATTGGATCTGAACCGGAAAAACTGCTACTGCTGTTTACCTCCCCCTAGGATCAAAGGCAGGAGTGTGTATTTACAAACTAGTTACCCACTCTTCGTAAGTGCTGACCCCACTTTTGACCTATTTTTGATAAATTTTGATATTTTTGATAGATTCTTATCTATCTGAAGACACTCTTAGGAGATATAAAGCACCACAGCAGCACTTCCAGCATCAGATAGCCATGGAAACAGGAGACTGGGAGAGGCAGTTGCAGCAGGCTAGAAATGTGCCAGTATGACAAGTAAAATCATTGATTTGTCTTTCTGTCCTTCTTTCCTGTTTAACAGCTTCAGCTTCAGGAACAGACCCAGAACCTGGCTGGATCTTAATTTTTGAAGAGTTGCATATTTCTAAATCAAGAAAAAATATTAAAAATATACACATGAAATCTCTACTCCATGTAGGGAAAAAAGTAATGGCAGTCTCATTTACTTGTGATGAAAATGATCCACAATACTGTTGATTTTTTGTGTCAAGTATTGATGTTTTTGCAAGTCGATGATGCTCAAATATTAGACAAAGATAAACAGTTCAGAGTAAAATACCATTGATATAAAATGTGCATGTCTAGGGATAAATCGACATGTTTCAGTCTAAACTCTGTCTCCTATTTATATAAACAATTTGCAACTATGTTGTTATACATACAAATTCCATACACCAGCAATCTGATTTTCAGCGATGAGTTTTTCACTCTCAGCTTCATGTTTAGAAATTCAGTTTTTTATTGCTTATTTCGCCAATGGTTGCCCCACAGCGTTGTAGGTTAACTTAAAAAGTAAATATCCTGAAAGGTTTTATAAATGTGAGGATATGAAAAATAGGATTTTTGAAAATGTATACCTATAGTATAGCTAAGCTAGATAGACTATTACTAAGTCCTGGAAATTTAATGAATAAGAAAAAAAAAAAAGGTGACTTGCAGCTCAGAATTTTTTTTTCAAACTTCCGGATGAATGCAAGTGTAGAGTATTTTCTGGCCTCATACGTAAAATGACTCAAAGGTCATTATTCTATTTCTCTTTCTAGCATAAGCGATTAGTAATTTGCTTAGTAACCCAATATTGTGATTAATGAATTACGGCTTATTTCATGTACATTTTACATCGTCTGTTTCATCCCATGTTAGATGAAGAATAAAACACTTGGAATATCCTAACCACTTGTATCACTGTGCCTGTATTAATGTGGCTGAAAAGCTTTAGCAGCAATTAAACAGTCCCGCAAGGTACCAATAACTGATGTAGGGGTTGTTGCACCTCCTGGCTTGGCCCTCTCTGCTGGGAGAGACTCCCTGGGCAGGTTGCTGGGTCTGCAAGTCCTGTCCTTCCTGATGTATATGCAGAAAGATATGTGCAGCTTTAACCAGGATCCGGTACTCCCACAATGGCTTTGGTTGCTTTTGTTTTTCACCTTTTGTTAACGTCGTGAGCGCCTCTTTCCTCTTAGGACCCAGAACGTGTCCACGTAGTGAGAAATAGGAAAAATGAACACAGCAAGAGTAGGTACCTCAACAAGCTTGAATCATTTAGGCAGGGAGTACCGGAGGTGATGAGGACCATCCTGTGACAGGGCTGCTGCCCTGGCGATGCGTCGTAGCTCTGCGTTTGTTTGGCTTCTGAGCACACAACAGTAGTCTAGAAAAAAGATAGGGTTGTGCTTTGTTGTGTTTTTTTCCGAGGCATCCACTTGATAGAAAGCTATGGGGAGCCTTTAAATTAGTTCTAGCCCCAAACATAAAGAGGTGGGTAGTCAAACACTGTGATTAAACCTGTGGTGATATTTTTCTAGGACCAAGAACATAAAGCTTTTTTTCAGTTTACTCTGAAACTTCTGAAAAGCTGCAAATATTGGCTGATATTAGCTGATGTTTCTTGAATACATATGAGGTGTATTTCTACAGAGTTTGTTCATGAAGGGAATGCAAACACCCTGGAGCTATGGAGAAAGAAGTTGTGGTGAGATTTTTTTTCAAACTGTTTGTCTGTTGTTTCTGAAGGATTCATCTCCTTCGGTGCCGGGGCCAGTTCTTCTGCTATGGCTGCAGATAAAAATCTACAGTGTCATCACAGCTAGACTGGTGTGTAAAAGTAGCAAAAGTGGGAGGAAATAAAACCTGTTCACTGGAGCTGAAACTGAATCTCTTTCTTTCCCCTTAGTCTATATTTGTAATCTCAATTCTTAAACTCAGTGTAACAGACCACATTACAGAAGGGTCATGAAAAGATATTTTATGATCTTCAAATGATAAGTAATGAAATAGAGAAAATTACACCTAGAAAAGAGACTTTCAAGCTGGAACAAGCAGTTCTTGGTTCTCTTTCCAGTAGTCATCTCATTTCATGACTTGGACATCAATTTATAAAATTCAAAGTACCATTTTAGTATAGATGACAAGACCATTTCTTAAAAAAAAATTTAAAGCATATAGGGGAGTCTAAAAGTAAAAGTACTTTCACTGTACCAAAAAGAGACACCTTGTATTTGATGAGATTTTTATCTGCATATAGGCAGTTGCTATGCTGCATTCTCTCCTGTGAACCAGAGCGAGTGTCGGAGCTGCACGGAGGTGCTGTGCAAAGCATGACAAAGGAAAGGCCATGCACTCCCAGTGACTCAGCTTATCTTCCCGCTCTCAGTGTCCTCACGCCACATTCCTACTGTTTAATTTTCCATCATTCAGAGTGAGAATCACCCAAGATTACAATGAAATGCAAAGAAGTACTTTTTCAATTGAAAATAATCAGATAAGCTTAAAAAGATTAGGAATAACAGCAGTCTATCAATAATGGAGAAAAAGAACAGTTATTTTAGAGATGAACTCCAGGTCCCTCTGAGAGGATAAGATCTTATAAACGCTACATCTTCATTGCTCGAACCATAAAATTAGGAGGATTTCATAATGCATACTGTAATAAATACTAGTCTTTCCCTCAGAAAATGTTAAGTAATACTTCAAAAACTGTAAGGGCAGTTAAAAAAACAGTCATGTAACAAAAATAAACTGCCTTATCTTCAATGTTTTGTCACTGGATTTTTTGTCACAGCCAGTCTTCTCTCCCTTGTGAGCATTTTGCCTGCCTAGAAACGGAGCTTTGAGGGCAGTCATTCCCACCACATCACACAACATTACAGAGCACCAAGGTGAATGCGCCACTAACTGATACGGCCATCCATTCAGATGCTTGCCAAAAGTGTTACTGAGACTCTAATGCTGGGGCTTTACATGCGGTTCATGTCCCAGAGCTCACTGGGCAGCACCAGGCAGGGATGTGCTGAGTGCTAGGTGATGTTTTTGGTTAGGGAGGTAGTCCTGGCTAATACAAGAGCTGACATCATGGGGCAAATAACATTTAACGTGGGTTGAAGAGTACCAGGAAAGCACCACAGAGCTTATCTACTGCTTAAATAGAAATTAGAATATGTATGGACCTGGGTAGAGGTGCAAAAGATTACAGCATTCAGTAACAGATGGTCACTCGAGAGCCTTACAGAGTCCCCCCAGCCTTGAGGAAAGCAGCTGAAATACACTTACTCAGTTTGAATGATGAGAAGTTCATGGTCCCAGTAAGTTATGACTTCTGTTTCTGGGGAGAGGATTATCTCCTTCTTGTTCCTTCTAAGCACTAGTACTCTGTCATCACTCTCTTCCCTTGTCAGACTCCCTGCGATATTCTTCTTGTCTTCCCCTGGCTTCTTTGAATCTTTCCTCCCCTCTGTTTTTATTACTATTTCTCTGTGCTCTCTAGGTGATTGCTTTTATCTTCTCCCAAGTTTTTATATGGGGTTCCTCTTTCTTTTCCGTTTACAGTTGCTCTCTGGGTCCTAACCACAAACATTCCTGGAGATGATCAACTTGGTTGTGTGGAGGGACAGAACAGCTTGTGTATTTGAGAGGCTGGAGCTTATGACTTAGAAATTTAGCTCTCTGCCTTAGATCTGGCCTATCTTCCTGGCACCTCTCTTGGATATCCCACTATCAGTTCAAACTCAATATTTTAAAAACAATTTTTTAAATTCTTTTCTAACAATGCTGCTTTCTCCATTGCTGTGGACAATCCCATTATCCTCCCTGTCACTGAGCCTCGTAACCTGAGTGTTACCTGAATTCTCTCTCAGTTCTCTCATCAAGACTATGCAAGACTCCCACATAACATGTCAAAGTTATCACCTTTCTTATTCATCCATGCAACTAAAATTATTGTTCGGGGTCTAAGCTGTCACCTCACATCTCTAGCAAAGGCTGCCTTTTCTACCTCTTATCCACCCAGAATACTGCTGCACACCTGATTTTCCTAAACTGCCTCTTTAACTGTAGTGTCCTTACTTGGTAAGCCTGCATTAACTCTCTACACACAAGCCTTAGCTCTTTTCTCAAGGCCTCTCCTGCCACGTCCTTTTCCTCTGACTTCTTGCTTCCCATCCTGGAAAAAATTCAACACTCTGTCCTGATCAGCCCTAATATCAGCCTCTGCCATTTACCTTTCAAGTTTTCAAACAAACATCTTATTTCTTTCCTTATTCTAGTGCTTGGAAAAGCTACCCTGCAGAGGTACTTTATTATTCCCTTTCAAATCCCAGATCAACATTCTCCTTGGCTGCAATACCTATAAAAACAGACAATGGATATACTGCTCCTGTGCTTGCACCACTGTCTATGCTGATTGATATTATCTCCGGAGGTCTTTCTGCACCTCCACCTACCTGCATTCATTTGTTCTCTCATCTTAGATTGTAGGTCCAACGGGTTAGAAGTTCTGGCTTTATTCTATGTTTGTCCAGCACTGAAACGTGTGCTCAGAAAGTAATTGACCCTCATGTCAGCATATTATCAAAGCAATTCTAAAAAGGGCACTTCCAGTCCATCCATTATCTCCAAATTTTTTGCTGAAATTAATGACTGAGCTAGACACCTACTAAAGCAAGAACTGAAAATGGAGATGAAATTCCACAGTGCCGGTTCAAACAGAGTTAAACAACAACAGATATGTCATTCCATTAGTTTTCCTATTCTGAAATAAAATAAGTATATCTAGGCCAGCAATAGAAGATAGTTCTCCAATCAGTCTTAAAAGCTTCCTACAATACCACCCACCCCAACGAAAAGACACCACAATACAGTGCTGAACTATTATCCTTAAGTTTCTATTAATATCAAACTTGAATTTCTCTTTCTGCAAATTAAGCTAACAGCAACTTTTCCTGTCTTTTTCAATGGGCAAAACAATTTATTTGCTTGTGGCTTCTGTAAAATGCCTTTTGAAAATGGTCCTTTTTCTACACTAAATGCAAAAGGTTGTTTCAGCCTTGCTTTACAGCTTGCATTCTGCAAGCCTTTAAGCTTTCTTGTTTCTTTCTGCTGAACTGTTTTACTTTTTTCCAAAGTTTGCTGTTGAAAACGGGACACAGTAGTCCATCAGTGACCTAACCGGTACCGAGTAAAAGAGAACAACTACTTCCTGTAATAACTTATTAACACATCTGGGAATGTCATTAGCCATTTTTAAGACAGGATCATATTACTAATTTATATTCAGCTCACAGTATACAATGCCCTCAGGTCCTCTTCTGGCACAGTTGCTGCTTCACCAGTTATTCGTCACTTTGTATTTGTGCATTTGATTTCTTCTTGCTAAGTGTATCACTTTGCACTTGTCTTTATTGAATTTCTTCTTACTGATTTCAGTTCATTCAATTTATCAAGATCATTTTGAATTCTTATCCTGTCCTTTGAGGTGCTTACAACCCCTTGGTAGCATGCTCAGATTTTATAAGCATACAAGCTATTCTATCATCCAAGCTGTCGATGAAAATATTTTGTAGAATCGTATTCAGGACAGACCCCCACTTGAAATGTCCTCCCATTTTGACAGTGAAACCGTCATAATTACTCTTTCAGTACAGTTTTTCAACCAGTCCTGCATCCACTTTAAAGTGATGCAATCTAGACCGTATTTTCCAATATTCTCATGAAAATATTGCATGAGACAGTGTCAAAAAGCTTTAATGACATCAGTACCACGTTTGCCCTTTTGTTAGGCCTGTTACCATGTCAGAGGATGAAATTAAACCAGCCTGAAGGAGTTTATTCTCCTTAAAACTACATAGCTCTTTCCTGTCATCTTATTCTCCTATGAAAGAACTTACAAATGTACTGTTTAGGAATGTACTTTCATTCAGACAAGTGTGCGCAAATGTTTTGGGGATGACGTTGATGTGAGCTCCCTTCCCAGCCAGCCGGCACCGTGCCACACACACCAGTGAGGTAGCAGCCTGAGAGAGTTTGGCGTTACTGACCCCAAGCTGCAGCTGTCCGAACCTTGGCAGACTTTCAGACAGGCATCACAGGACTAGAAATGTCTGTTTTGGAGAACTGATCCAAGGAAAATGCAACTCACCTCTGCAACAACTAAGGAAGCTGAGAGTGATGACCTGTGGCTATCATGCTCAATAGTGTCCTGTGCAAAGACGCCCAGGGAGCTAAATCAAAAAAAGAGACTTTAGTGCAGCACTGTACTTTGGCTAATTCTCTGCATGTCATGACACAGGTGTACCCACAGTGTTACAGTCCTGACTTGCTCCAGAAGGGGAGTTAGTTTCTTGACTACGAGCCATGCCTCAGTTTACTTTTTCCACAGGTTTCAGGCTGGCTGCTTTAGCTAGTAACATGGAGGGTGGGATGCAATCAGGGCTTCCCTTACAGAGCACCCTTTTGTAGGCTTTCTTCTCCCATATACTTTATACGGGTGAAATACCTGATGCACCTACCTGACCCTTAAGAGCCTTACAGCTGAGCTAGGAAATCCAGCCTGTAACAGGTAGACCAGAATGCAAAGGAAAATGTTTCTGAGCATTTCTATGGCTAAGACATTTTTGATACTGCGTACATCAACAAACAAAAGCTCTCTGGCTCTCAATAGGGAAGAATTCAATGGGGGCTTGTGCTGAAAAGGCACTGGAATAGCTTTTGAGCAAGGGACAAAAAGCTCTGCCTACCTCCAAGAAAGAAAGAAAGAAAGAAAGAAGGAAGGAAAGAAAAAGAATGGTAACATAATCACAAGGCAAATATGAATGAATGGCACTGTCTATTTGCACGTGTTGGAAAATTTGAGAACAAACATCCCAGTTTAAGTGGGATAAATTAGAAAAAAGAAAGGTCAGGAAATACTCAGAAGCTGCACTCTGTTACAGACTATTGGTGAGACTGGAGAAGTAATTAAGCTATCGGGCAGATAGGCTGACTAGAATATTAAAAATTTAGAGAAGTTATAGTAAAATTAATGAATTTCTGAGTTTTCATACAAAATCCAGCTTTGTGGGGGGGGTGACAGAAAATGTCCAGCTCCTTGGCTAGATATAAGATAAGAAGTAATACAGAAATTAAACCAAGAGAGCTTTAACATTTTTAAATAAACATTTGGAAATTAAAAACAAGCACTCCTGAGAACGTGCATAGTCACATTATATCACACATGCTTTTAAAGGGGTAAAGAGTTAGCCAAAGATAAGCAGAAAGGAAGTTTCATGACATTTCACACAGCCACAGCAGTGAAAAGGCCATCAAGCAATCCCAGCAACCAGGCCTGGAAAGCCCCAGGGGTTGTCTGGTGCATTCCCCTGTTGCAAAGTAGGATCTCCTACCGAAACCTATTCTGGCAGATGCTTGTCTAACCTGCTCTCAAAATCCCTCCATGATAGAATCAAATCCCCCTTCTTTGGGATCCCTAGGAAATCAGCTGCTTTGCTTCATTCATTTCGATGTAGAATTTTTCCTAAGGAATAACCCAAACCTTCCTTTCTGTGATTTTAGCCCCCTACTTTGCTCTAAATGGCTGTTGGGACTGTGACACAATCTGGACTGGATACAGCTGCCAGCTCCTGCAGTAGCTTTCCATGTTGTGCATTTCATAGGCATGTTTTCAGAAGAGGTGCTAAACAGGGGACAGTTATAAAATATATCCTCATAGGGATACAAAACTTTGGAATCAGTGTAAAACACTGGAGATACTCCTATTTTGGACCACTCAGGTCCCAAATACTGACACTAATTTGATGACACAGGAACAAAAACTCCTTTATTCAGCTCAAAATAAGAGGGATAGTCTGAGCTTTTATTTCATATGGGACATTTTGTTCTAAGGAAATCTCATTTTGCAATGTCTTATCATTGATCCTTCCTCCTGTTATTTCACCATGGCAACATTTTGGCCCCATTTCTGAGTGTACAATTAAGATTTTAGATTTCTAATTTCAGACTGCAGATGTACTGATGGAGATGAAGCACCCACGCCTGAGATGTAGTATGTGTGCTACACAGGCAGATCCTCTGCATCAGCAATGTACATTTGCTTCCCAGGCAATCACACTGCCGTGGTAATTTTTTTCCTCAGAGCATGGGCAAGTCAGAGGAGAAGAGGAAGGCGGTGAGGCAAGGAAGAGCATGGGGGTGGCAAGCAGGAGGGCAGCGGGGGCAGGAACGCCAGGGTGAATCAGAAAGAAGAAAGGTGAGCAAGGACAGGAGGGTTGCAGAGGGTCAGAAGAGAGCTGGGCAGAGCTGGAGCAAGGAAACAAAGCTGGACACAAGATCGAGTCTGCTGGGAACAGAGTGGGATGGAGGAGATGATGAGGGCAAGGTAACAAAAATCTCAGTGTGAGTGGTGGAGCAAAGGTGGCTTTGGAGAAGGAGCTCACGTAGGAGACTAGGTAGCGAGACAAGAAATGGCAGGGGCTGGCAGTGGGGATGGGAGGGAGGCTGCCAGGTAGGGGATTGAACAGGGATGCCAAGAGCGAAAGCTTTCTCTTCCCAGTTCTAAGCAGAAATTAGATTCTGCTGACCTCTGAGTAACCAGTATCCACTTAGGCATCTAACTTTTCAGCCTGAGATAACTGGAGGTCATGGTGGTAGGATTCCTCAAATATCACAACACTTAGGATATACAATTCTTTGTAATTTAAAAAGCAGCCACATGTCCTGAGGGAGAAGTGTTACCATGGGAGTTTGCAATGAGGTTGGCAATAAGACGGTTGACAGAGAGAGCGTTTCCTCTCTGCTTGGATTCTGCTTTTTTTTTTTTCTAAGGTAATGGAAAATGTAATAAAATGTACCAAAATGCGTGAAACCTAATCACATAGCTACTTATTTGTATTCAGCTACCAAATCCTTCTGAGGGAGCTGTTATTAAGTGCATCGAATCCCATAATGCTCTTTAAATATCATGTGCAGAAGATGCAGCATAGCGCAGAGGAAGCAAAATTGCTGTCTCATGGCTCTCTCTTGTTTTAGCAAGCCTTCATCTGGTGCAGCTCACAGCTGTGGTGCTTGAATTGTGCCGGTGGATCCTGAACAACAGGAGAATCTCTTCTCCTGACGGCTCCCTGCGTCCGTGGGAGAAGACAAGCAGACACAACAGGCAGTTCTGGAGGAAGCCTGCTTTGTCTAAAGCCTGAGCACTTTCAGGCTATACTTTGAAAAACAGTTTATTAATAATTCAGTCACACCATAGTGGGATCACTGAGGGACAAGGAAGGCTGTAGGTAGGAAAAAAAAAAAAAAAAGAGAGAAAGAAAAAATAAATATGTCCAAAACTCAGGTTCCTTTAGAGCAGAAAGGAAAGACACAGAAGATGTGCGTGGTGAATTACAGCCGTGGAAGCCTAACACCTACCTAGACAGGGTAGGTCATCTTTAGGGTTCACCCCACACGCTTGGCCATGGCAGTCTATTTTCCCACGAAGCGTTCTGATGCTGTGATATTGCAGTGGTATGGCCTAGTCCATAGACTAATGCCGTACTGAAACCCCCTGGGTCTGCAGCGCTACTGAGGCCTCCGCGCTAGGAGTGAGGCACCGGGTGTGACCCCAGTATGGACCCAAAACATCCTCATGGCGCTGGGGTGGGAAAGAGCTCAGGCTAGCTATTGCTTGGCCGGTGCGGTTGCCACTGCCTGGCCCCTCTCCCCGTGGGCTGCTCCACCAGGGGGGCTGGTGCCGAAGGACCCCACTTCATCTATGTGCTCTGCCTGCCGCGGCCCCGGGAATATTCCCCGGGACAGGGCGGTGGGGCCGGGGCACGGGTCCTTACGTGCGCCGTGGGGAAGAGCTGACAGCTGTCTACTCTGATAAAGCTGCATTTCATGGAGAAGCCGTCTTTCTGCAGGTTATTATTTTGTATATGAAAGTGTCAACAACAGCTAAGAACCCTTTGCCTTGCAGACATAAGGAATAGCAGGGCACCCACGTTTACATGCTTTTAAATAAATGGATTTGGCTGTATAAAGGAAAGCTGCAATCCATGAAAAATACTGGCCTGAATTTTGTGTCTCCATATCCTATTAAACTTACATGACTTTCTTTTGGGGGAGGGTGGAAGGGGAAAACCTGGACAAATAACCTTACAGATCACCTAGATATGAATTGCATATTCTTTCTTGTTCTTGATTTTGCACAAACTTACTTGTAACTAAGAGCAGGAACGGTTTATCTTCAGCTGCCCTATTTATGTTGCAACTGTGTGACCAGGAGATCAATGCACTTAACAGAACAGAAAGGTACCATGTTGTAACTAGGTCATAAACATAGTAGTTCTCTTTTGCCTCGAAGCCCTGCTCTTCTTTTTTCTATTTTGTTTTTCAGTGCAAAAATTCATTGCCCTTTTAAAGGCTCCATTCCCAAGCTTATCCCTGATGTGTGCTTTTCATCTTCATTTCTAAGCATTGACTGTTACAGGATATGTAACACTACAGGATATGTTACAATGCATTCACTATTACAGGACATGTATGTTGTATGTAAAGTCCATCAGAAAATGAGAGAAACAAAAAGTAAGAAGGTCATGACCTGTTCTTGTAAATAATCCAAATAAACCATTATTCCCATGATTCATGTTGAACATTTAAACAAGAATCAGATAACCCTTACTCAAGTCATATTCTTTGCTCTACTTTTCCAATAAATAAATACTTTGAAGGGCTGAATACCTTCCACAAGGTGCGCGGTTAAGCAATGCAATCTCAGATAACGCGCATGAGGAGAAAGACAACTTGACCTGAGGCAGAGGAAGCCACCTACTGATTCCCCAAGGTTTTTTCTCTCTCAAGAGCTTTAGCAGCCCCAGCTTATGGCAGTAGATGGGTTACTGTGACATTGTCTCCCCCTTCTCCCAGCAACCCCCATGACCCTTCCCCTTGTGCAATGGCTACTACTAAACATAATGCACGGTCCTACAAAACCCTTCATGGACAGCGAGATAGGCAAACAAAAACATTCAATTATTCTAGATGTTTTGATTTTTCCAGTCATCTCAAGTAAAGATAGCGGTAAACAGTGTGGTAATTAAATTCTCAGAAAGCAGTAAGTCAAAACCTGCTGCAAAGGACTGCCATGGTATCAAAATGCAGAGATCAGAGAGATTAGAATGCAACAAAATGGAATCTAGCTTTGCAACAAGAATGCTAATGTAGCTGAGCAAAAGTAATCACAAACAAGGATATTCAGTGCAAGGAGAGACCTGTGTTTGGCAACAGTAATGACAAAGGAGAAGTTAAAGTTAATGGGCAGCTAATCAGATATGAATTTCTATTGTGAGACATCAGCAAAAAGACTCCAGCTAAATTTAAAAATCATTGCTCCTTTGCCTACATAAAGTCTTAGTAATTCCAACAGTAATTACAACTTTCCTTGGGCCCATGGCCCAGATGGCAGGCCAAGGACCTTCATGGAGGGATAAGTCACATTCCCCATAAGAAACATTACCGTTCTTCTGTATGACCATGAAGAACGGCATCATAAATGCAAAACATTTTCTTACTAAAACAACAATAGATCATTACTGCTTGCATTCCTGCAGCTTTCGGAGTTGCCTTTGGAGATGGCAACACTGTACTGACTGGCTGAAGGAAAATGCAGCTGCTGCCCCAAGGCGGGTCAGTATCAGCTGAAATAAGAGGCATTAGGTGGAGGTCAGACAAGGACATGCTGGTGCACAGGGAAGGAGCACATCAGCGTGGGTTGGCAAGGTAGGAATTGGCCCATAGCTGCAGCCTGACTGTTGCCAGACAGTTTGCATGCACGGAGAAGGAGGAAGAAAAGGAAGGTGTAGTCACTATTTCCTAAGAAAACCTCTGACACAGGCGGAGCAAGCAAGCAGGCAGCACGCAGGTGCCCGAGAAGTCAGCAAACACATGGGGAACAGCTGAGGCAGCTGTCAGGGCTGGGCAAGATGGAGGGAAGGAATGAGAATGGGGCATAGATGGGAAGAGACTGGTGGGCAGTATGACAGAGGGTGGAAAGATATGATGGTTCTGAACCTGACCTATGTGTGCAATCATTATGATGGAGAATACGTTTCTGCATACAAGTTCCTATATATGGAAACAAGCAGACTCTCACACACACATACACACCTACACTTCTTGTCATTGGTACTCTTTGTGATCAATGCAGGCACACTAAGAGCCTAAGCCATGCAAGTAAGCTGTTCTTATTTTCACAGTGGAGATCATGAGTGAAAGGCTTGCTGTTAAGTGAGGGAAAGTGTATTTTAAAGTTTCACATGGGAAAAGTGTGAGATATTTTGATACACTGTCCCCTTAAAAATCTTCTTTTTCTCTAAAGGGAAAAAGATATATTGTTATGGAATTCATCATGCCTGACAAGAATTTGTGTAAGCCTTCACAAAACAATTTTCCTCCTGGTTTATACCATTCACAGAAAAATTCCACCAAACGAGGTTAGGTAAATTGTATGGGTAAAAGTAATAGAGAAAGTAAACCCTGACCTTATCTAACTCAAACAATGCTACAATTGTAAAATGTTTCAGTATGAATCGTTTTGAAAGAACTGCATTGTCCTGGGCAGTGCAGTGTTTTTTATGATGCTGCCATTGCTCCTGCCTCAAGTGTTGAGCAAGTGTGTGTTAGATCACCCAGCCTCTCTCCTCAGCTCACAGTCCATCTGTCAGAGCTATAAAACTAGCAGCATGGGAGATGTAGGAAGCATCCCTGCTTGGTTGCCTTTGACCACTCAGTTTGAATAAATGATTTTTAATTCTACTCACTTGCAGCTGAGTGAACTGATGATAGTCAAAACCGGGATTCATAGCTTAAGGACCCATAACATTACCATTGTACACTCAAAATCAGAAAGAAAAGAAAATGAGGTATACTTGCTGTCTGAGGTTGCACAACTCACTTGGGTATAGTAAAAAAAAAAAAAAAAAAAAAAAGAAGCTGTAAGCTTTTCTTCACAAACTTGTGAACTAGAAACCTACTTTAAAAAGTGAGAGTCTTGTAGACCAGGGGTCTCCAGGAGCCATGGCTTCAAAGAAACACTGACATTGCAAGAACTGTGTCACACACTTTACTTAAAGGTTTGTATGGCTACATCTTGCCGAAATATAATGTTATATATGATTATGTTCATGATAATTTCTTGGCTTGTATTTTCTTTTGGCTGGGCAGAATCAGACTTTTGGTCACTAAAACATATTTTACTATCTATGTCAAAACCCAAATGGTGAAAGGCCTCCAGCGGTAACGGCTCCTTACACACAGGCTGATTATCATCTTCTGAAAAGGCTCTCAGCTCTGCTGTGTAGCTGCAAACCAAGCTGGTAGAGATGGAGGTGTCAGAACAGGTGGAAGGGGGAAGCTGAACATTGCACACATGCAGCCTAGAAGCAATATTTTGAACTAAAAACAGCCATTCAACTTTTAAAACTGCAGTTAAGGTGGAGAAAGGACTTTTGCAAATTATATATGATGTTTTGCAGGCTACTGCATATAGAACCTGGAAGGGAAAGGAAAATAACACTTGTATAATAGAAAAATATGTATGTTCCACACAAAGAGGGTATCAGAGGGAAGGACTGGGAATCTTACCGATAAAATCAAAGT
This sequence comes from Struthio camelus, assembly GCF_040807025.1. Taxonomy (NCBI): domain Eukaryota; kingdom Metazoa; phylum Chordata; class Aves; order Struthioniformes; family Struthionidae; genus Struthio; species Struthio camelus. Next base: position 136,625,332 of record NC_090942.1, on the reverse strand, counting down.
AAAGTAAAGAAGAGTTGCCTATATCAGATGAAAGAAAAGATCCCAATCCTAAATAAGTAACCTAGTGCCATCTATATCTAACCTTTGGCTCCCACAGATTTTATATCGAAACATGTCAGACAGATCTCTCTCTTGTGCATTTCTGACCAGAAAGCAACCCTGAGTTAAGATGTTTTTATCTAATTTTTAGGTTGCCCTGCTGATGAACATATAGAGGGTATATGACACAACCTACCTTCCTATGGCTCTTCTCACCAGTGTCTGAGCTGGTTAAGCATGGGGTGGAAAGCCACAGGCACCAATTTTTAGCAGACCACTCCTCTACATCAGTCCCTTTGAACTGCCAGGGAAGGGAGAAAGGAGATTCAGGTATGACTTACTGATAGTTAACTCCAGTTGCTTAAGGAGAGGAGGTTTATGAGATCATACTTTTGTGTGTGTTGCATGCACACATGCTCCCATAGGTACTTCTCTTCCTGAGATTGAATGCACTGATTGGCTTCATACAAATCTGACACGGCAAAGATGCCAGGTTCCCAGAATTTATTAATGAAGATAGATATCTGTATGGGGTAGGAAGCAGTGTATCTTCTGAAGCAAAGGTTGCAGTTCTTTACATACCCATGTCTCAGGCCCTTACGCACCAAACAACCTGCACAGGAAGGAAACTGCAGCAGAGCAGCAATACAAGAAGGAGCCCCTGGAGCCTTTGGTCCCTATCAGGCACCAGAGAAGTCACTGCAGCAGTGCAAGTCCTTGAGAAATGGGTCTGCTTCACTTTCTCCTCATGCGGAGAAACCTATTTTCGTTTATAGGAAAGGAAAGGGACTAATTCGGGAAAGGGTTTGTCTGTTTTTTCAGTTGTGTTGCTCTTTTTCTATGGCCTTTATTCCGTGGAAGAGCTCAGCAGGACCCAGATTTCTCTGGGAGGCTTTCACAGCACGAGTAGCTGTCCACAGCGATAAGGGAGCATCACGGCATCACGTTCATATTCATGCACTGGCCAAATACAGTAAGATTTATCCTCTCTGCAGGTTCACCTGGCTAGCCACTTTAAATGACCCCCAAACTACTAAGAATTACAGCTTGTCACCAAATGATTTTTCTAGTTTTAGCCAGTGAATCTGCACACACCTTTCCCCCCATAGTTTCAGATGCTTTCACTTTAATCCTTCCAAACACAGAAAAATTAGAGCTAGTGTTTCCATAGCAACTTTAACTCTAATCCTTATTTGCATTACAGTAAAATTTTTCATTCGAGGTTCATGAGGCCTTACAATCTAGCCTCAGTACAAAGACCCTCTTGGTCTATTGAAGTCCCAGGCCTTGCCTAGATCTCTGAAGGGGGTTAGGGATATGCCACATGTATATATTGTTATTGTATTTCCAAAATTACTGAAATTACTGGGTGAGTCAAGGATGAGACTGGTTCAATGTTCAAATAATTATAGCTAGAAGGTATGTTTTATACAGTTAGTGATGCTTTTTAATCATTGAGGAGAAAAGGGATGTTGTTTAAAACAGTAATTGCTGAAGAAGTCTCTAGGAAGAAAATAGATATTTCGATCAGATAATTGGTTTGTTGGTATATTAGAGTCTTTGGAATTTTATTGGAGCTAGTAACTGCCTAATTCAGCCGATTGGCTCATATAATAGCTGGCATGTGTTAGTTTGAGAGTTTAAGATTAAAAACTCTTTTTTTCGCTAAGCATACGGTCATCTCAGTTAACTGCATATTCATCTAACACATCCAGAATTGTCTCCATTACAGTAGTACAGACTGCCTGAGATGAAAAATATGTGTGTTTGGAGATAGATTCCAAAGCCTATACTCAGAGACTTCTAACGAGATCTAGTTTTCAAAACACCTAATGCCATTTTAGCTACCAAGCTGATGCAGTTTGGTTCATTTGAGCTGATAGGTGTTTAGTGCTTTAGAAAATTAAAGCAGTTATTCGAGTGCCTAGCAGGGAATAAACAGCATAATTTTAGACATCCACTTTTAGAATCTTGTATCTTGCCTTGAATCTTATGCTGAATATAGGAGAGGGTATTAAAATAAACTTGTAGCTTGCCAGGAAAATGACTCTTTAATGAGGACATGTAAATTCAGCAACTACCTATAACTTTCCAAAAACACAAATGTTTAGCTATTGATTGAAAAAGAACTACTATATGTCCTACAAAAACACAAATCCTTGTATCTTGGAACGCATCTTTGGCTGTAGAGATGAAAGGGGATCATGGCAAGGTGCAATTGGTAAAAAACTTGTAGCTGTTACCTGCAATGACTTGCCTACCGGTTGGCTGGTGAAGGTGTGGGAAGAGGCAGCTGTCAGGGGGTCCCAGTGTGCAAGACTATTTTGCTCAAGGGTGGGAGGAGTTGTACCGGTGACACTGTCCTACAGGCGCGGTCAGGAGGCCCACTACAGCAGCTGCCCCATTCACTTCGACCAGGAGGTCCATGCATCAACCTGATTCTCAATCCCAGTAATGCTACGCCCCTGGCCATAATGATTATGCCACTTCCAAGGATGGATTTTCAGTGTTTATCTGTTTGAATAGGATGTCATGCAAACAATGGCTGACAAATACACTGGAAACAAGGTATACAGCACTGGAGGATGTTTGAAAGATGTGCGCACTAGTATCACTCATCTGCAGCCATTTCAGTGGCCTTTACAGAGATATCACGGCATGATGCTTTCCACAAATTGTCTAGAAATATACAGTTTTATCAGGTTTAGTGGTTGGTGGTGAATCATGGCTGCTGAGGGAGGCAGAAGAACCGCCGCTTGCTTGGTTAAATGTTTGCCATTTTGGTTAGCTGCCACAGATACTTCTACCTGAACCCAGGCATGACTTCCTGTACAAATTTGTTGGCTTTCTTCGTATTGGCTCATCTCTTGGATTAAACAAAAAATAAGAAAATCAGAAAATAGCTTTATTTCCTCATAAAGCTATGTAATAAGTCATTGTGGGATTTCTAGTGATGCTATGATAAGCCTGCCAACGGTGGATCTAGTAGCAGATCCTGGCGGGCTGTCCTAAAGAGCCAGATACAAACTGACAGGATGGCATTCAATTGGCAAGCAAGTGATATTGTTTGGGGACTTGCCATGATGGTTGTGATTTATATTATGTCTGTACAACTGCTATTGACTTTTCAGACAGAATTGAAAATAAAACCCTGACAGGGGAAGGTGTTGCTAAGAGCAGTAAAAAGGGGTAGGAGTGGGCTCTAGGAGAGGAAAAGAAGTCAAATGCTACAGAATTTTAGTTCTATTTCTCTACATGGTTATGTAAGCAATAATTTCACCATTCTTTGGTCAAATGAAGTAAGTTGTGTAAGTTGACATGGGATAGACCAAATCTTAGTTCATATATGTCAGTAAAGATCATGGAAGGGATCAGGACTCCACAGACTTTTTAATCTTCTCTGCTCTAGCAGATGAATGTTCAGGGTCTTCACTGTTTAGGAAAGTAGCCTTGACCCCATTGTTGTTGTGGCCCCCATTTCCGATTCTGCTCTCTTGGGGTCAGTACACTCCTACATCTAGGGAAAAGGTGGCTTTACCCCAGTTAAAGAGCCCTTGAATAAATTCTTCAGAGATAGAGACCAAAGCCTGTAAAGCTGGAGACCCAAAGCCTATCTCAAAGCCTACCTTGTATACCCAACAGATGTTTTTTCCTGCAGATAGTTTTGCCCCATTGACCGGAAGTGTTACCTGGACACTTTTTGATAGCAGAATTGTCAGCGCAGCCGCTTCAGTTGCCTTTAATGACAGAAGTGTGTAGCACACAACCAGTTTGTTTCCATTTCATAACTTGCTGTCTTTGAAAAGCTAGTATTTTTGGCTTTTTTAAAATATACTTTGATCTCTCATAACGATTAAGATTAGGCTAGTAGTGTAAATCAGCAGTTGCTTGAAGTTGCAAATTACGAACTATGTAATCTCCACACCTGCTTTACCTAGAACATTTTCGCCTTAAAAGGAGTTTCTCATTTCCTATATTATGGAAACCACAATAGCTATACATTTTCCTTGACTGCGTCGAGACTTTAGTGTGGTGGCAAATCCTCTGACATCTAGCTGTTATAACCTGTAGCCTACTACATTAATCTTAATCCCTTGTGGGTTTTACATACTGAAAGTTGAGACTTTTCTATGATTTTGCAGGTTGCAGCTTTTCATGACTGATTTTAACCAAATGCAACACTGTGGCAAGAGATCAAGAAATTTACTGCGGCATCCACATTATTCTCACTATCTCACTCCTCAGCCCTGTCGTGAATCTCGCTGCTATGAGTGAGAAAGCAAGAGTAATTGACCCTCCAGTGCACCAGCTGCAGGCGCATTCAGCAGCAAGGGTGCACCGGATGGGAATGTGAATGAATAGTCACAGATATAAAGTCATTGCGTGTATTTTGCGATTTCTAGTTCAAGTGATGTTGAGTATATTGCTTTTTACTTAATAGTAATAAGTCAGTCTTAACCATTCAATAAGCGCTTGTGAACGCAAAAATGCCAAGGAATATCCTGTTCAGGCAGTGACTTAAAGCTTTTTCATGGTAAATAGAATATGTATCATTTCTTTAAAGAAAACATCCTCTGAATGGGCTTCCCCTATATGTTTTGCATTCTGTTTTAATAGCTGTTTTATTTCATCTAGTAATAGCTGTTTTATTTCATCTAGTAAAGTATCCCAAGGTCAGAATGTACCTCTATAAGAAAGCAATGAAATTGCTACTTTTATATGCATATGGCAACATACAGTGCATGGTGGACTGAAGAACAAGTTTATGTACTTGATCACACTGACTAACCATTGAAGTGGGCTGCCACTTGACATAGTAGCTATAGACCTCTGTCAGCAAAAATGCACAGAATATCAGGAGGTTTCCAAGTATGGGGTCCAGAAGTGGAAATCACCACGTAACTGCAAGCTGCATACAGCACATTACTATAAAAATACCATTATCATTAACAGGACACTGCTGTGAACCTCTCAGAGACGTCTTTTTTTTTTTCTTTTTCGGAGGATTTTAGTTAAGACAACCAAAGCTCTTCTGACTGTCGCCAGAGTGACTGTTTCCTTCCTGTTGCTGTACATGTTTCTCAGCAAAAGTATTTACCTGACAAATCCAGCACTGACTGTAGTAGCCTGTGAATTGTCTCATTTTTTGCTCCTGAAATAAACGACTGTTGCAGTTAAAATTGATTTCAGATTGCTCCTTCCCCTCCTACAAGTTTCACTAGCTCTTAACAATGTCCAGGGAGATTGCTATAGGTTGGCTCACCGCCTTTCTTTGTACTGGCACTTTGTTAGCAGCATATGTTTAAAGTCAAAAGCCCCTTTTCTTAATAAAAGGCAAATTTTAGAAGCAGTACTTAGCATTTTTTGTCAATATTGCTGCTGCTTTGGACACAGACTCCATGCAATTTCCATAGCAGTGTGCCAAAACGACAAAGGTGACTCATTTTTAAAGCAATGGTGCCCAGCACTTGCACTAAGGTTGCAGCCTTCAAGAAGGGAACTCTACTGAGCTGCCAAGATGTAAAATTTTCCAGCTCATAACTCACTTGGAGAAACAGGTTTCTGCAACTGCTCATCAAGCCTTTCATGCAGCTACAGTATGTTTCATGAATTTCAGTGTTACTTCCTCTCCAGCTTAAACCTAATTTAACTTCAAAGTGGAGCAAGTGCAAAATTAATCCTTTCAATGATTTCACTGTGCCGTGATGAAAGCTGCTCATTAGCCCAGTATTTGCTGATTAGAAAACACTTTGCACAAGCAAATGCTTTTACTGAAACCTTGCATAGGTAACAGTTAATGTGTGGTCATTTGCAAAAAATAAACAAGGCAAAAAAATCCTCAAACAAATATTTGAGCGTTCTGACTTCATTAAGACGTCTTCAACTACATTTTGAGGGGCTTAGCCAACAGAAATCTCTTAAATGCTTTTGTATTTGAGGCTGTACCCCATCTTAGCAGTAACTAATTACTTGTCACAGCATTCAAACTAGATAAACCAAATTTCAAGTACCAGATCTGGGAATAGTTAATCCATTTCCCCCTCGCTTATATCTATACACTCTTTGTGCCTTTAGAAGCACACTGTTCAAATGACTAAGAATAAAAGAAGTCATCTACACATAGAAATATGAAAACTCAAAAAAACACTTCAGAACCTGGGAATTTCATTTTGTTATTGCTTTTAATGATTTACCTTATTGCAGCAGCAGTCACTACCTTGTGAATAAGAAGTTAAAATAAAATTTCCCTTTTAGACTTCATTTTCCCCACACTCTCGGTAACCTCCTATGGCAGCACTAACAGATTAGAAAGGCAGCACCTTTGGAAGAAACGAACATTAAAGCAGTCTGAGAGCATTAAGGACTGTAACACCAAACTACTTCTGTGTCCTGGGGATGAGAATTATGTTTAAGGGAGCAGTGAAAAGATGAAAAGGAAATGATGGCAATGAGCTTAATTTAAACATATTATTCAGTTAACTTGCCTTAGCTTGAAGGATGAATACAGGTATCAATTTCTTCCAGGCATTTTTCCAGTCCTCAGTGAGAGCGCTGACTGGTGTACATGGCATGTACCAGTGCTTTCCTTTCCCTTACCCAGAGGTACACTGCTGGCAGAAGAAGTTCTTCATGTGAGTAAAACGCGTAACTTATTCTTCTCCATAAACCCACCAAACTGGTCAAATCATTCACACTGGTTACAGGCTTGGGTTTTGGGCTTGTTTAGGATTTCTTGCCTTATGTTGTTATTCACTTCACCTGTGGAAACTGTTAGAAATACTCATGTTAGTTGGCAGTGGTTGGTAACCTTTCCACAGCAGGACTGGGGACTCCTGAAGTGCCTTATGCTAGTTATTAGGACTTTCAGTGCCTTGTTGGCTGACTGCACCATGGTCTTGGGCAGAAGAAGAGCAAAGAAGACTATGGTACTATAAGCTGTTCTGCAAAAGCCTTATTGTTCTCTCTGTGTTACATCACTTCTGCTCTAGATGACTCTACATGCCTCTTACCTGGCCACCTTAGTGCAATAAGGTTAGCTTTTCATTTATATTAGCTCTCAGAGACACTTGTGAGCCTTAGAATAAAATTTTCAAAGGCACCTCAGATTTAGGATCTCCTCAGTCTCATTTTCAGTGGGAAGCTGGGAGGTGATCTCTGACTCCCAAAGACTTTCAGACATGAATGTGCCTATGTTCCACTAGAAAGTGAGATTTAGGTATGAAAGTGACTTAGATATTTTTCCATGTCTTTTAGCCCCACTATTTCAGTGTAAATGCTATCAAAACAGGTTGTAACGGTTACTGGGTACTGCTATGTGGCAAAGATAGTGGTCTTGGAGCCTTCTGTGAGATACCTGGGACTGGCACATTAAGGCCCTGATAAGCCACATTTCTTTCACGCTTAGATGAACTGCTAATGATTCCTTGCACGTTAGGGGACTGATTTCAGAAAATCGTCTGGCCAAGTGTTTCTGAAACAAGGCACATGCCATGGGGTTAGGGACCAACTCTGCTAATGACTTGCTGAGCGGTTCCTGGATTTCCCTTGAAGAGTGTAAATTATATCTTCTTGGCTAAGATGGGAGTCGAAGAAGATTTCTTCCACTGAGGGAGTGTGTAAAACATGTTTTAGCATTCTCATTTTAATATGTATTTATACAGCTTCACAGGAAGAGGAGTCACAGGATGTAGAATCAAAGCAATGGAGGCTGCTTTTAACATAAAGCCAAACACAAATTCCCTTAATTGAGTGCTCCTTGAGTATACATCTTTTAGAGTTTTTGAAGGAAACAAGTTTGATCACAGGCAGTGCTTTTCCAGGGTCTCATTAAATAAATTAAGACTTCCTTAAGCCCAGTGCTGAGGTGGGTGGGCAGGTGTTAGACATTATCACTACTAGAATAGTCATGCTTCGTTCAACTCTATTGTGACTCAACCCACCTTTTGCGTAATGGAAAGGTAAGTTAGTTGCAGTAGTACATAAATGTTTAATAGTGCCATGCTCTACAATTTAGAGCTTGGACTACTCTTGGTTTTCATTCTGCAGTTACAGTACCTGGGTAAGAATGGCATCATAAAATCTAACAAGCTTATTTTCACAGTATGTTAAAACACTTACACAAGTAAAAAGCATATTGATTTTTGTGCTCACCCTTTCCACTGTAGCTACTGCTGTTAAGGTTTTGATGAATTGCAAAGCTTTTGCTTTGATTTCCTTAATGATCTCTAAAAAAGGTGGAGCGATAAAACAATTTTGTCACCTGTAACTGAGAGAGAAAAGGAACTACAGATAGTTTGTCACATTGGAACACGTTGAGTGGTGGGGGAATAGCTCCTTAAATTTGGATGATAAGCTCCTTAAATTAGTGGCTATCATTTATTAAGTCATCTACTATCTCGGGAGTTGTAATCTGATTTGCCACTAGGCTGACGTTTGTCAGCTTTTCTAGTTGAAGGGCTTCCTTTCTAGAAGAAATCTATGGTCATTAGATGGAAGGGCACCAAAATATGATATACTCTCTGATATAACTGAAAACACTGATAGCAGAAAAAGTGATCACTTTTCATCTGCTTACAAATAATAGCCAGTTATGCAGGCATGTATGTCTGCTTGGTTTCTTTTATTTTCCTATTGTACAGACTATCATTGGTCCATGGATCACAAATGGGAACATATTGCTCTAGTGATACTGAAGTACATGTTTTTTATAGAAATAGGAATGATGATAAACTCTAACACTAAAAGAAAAAGAGGAGATAAGTTGTAATGCTTCTACATTTCTGTTCCCTTTCTGATGGCAATCAGGTATAGGTTAGGATAGGGTGCATGTTCACTACCAAAGCCCAGCCTGTCCTGGAAAAATCTACTAAAACAGTTGTGAGATACTGTAAAAAGTAATTGACAATATGTTCCAGAAGAAATTATGTTGGAACAATGAGTCAATCAACAAAAGTTGATTGACTTTTGTCTAGGATATAGGAAAAGAGCACTGCACTTTGCTTTGTTCATAAGCTCTGCTTTGCTCGTATGAGAACAAAAAGCATCATTTATTTTTAATAAAAGATCTTATTTTCTAAGAAAATATCAAGAAAATATGTATCATTTCTCAGTATTTTGCAGACATCAGAAACTTCCCGTTTTTTTTTTACCGTAAAGAAAATCAGTAAAATTTTACCACTTTCAAAGAGTTGCAAGGCTGAATACAGCATTTCCCAAGTGTATAGCCTCTGCTAATTTCTTTTAAACTTCTGTAGAAGTATCTCCACTAATATGGATTGTTTTTCCCTTCCTTATGACTGACCTTCATAGTTAGACCAGGTCCTATCAGTATTTTTCACCAGGCTTATTTGCCCACATTGCAGACCAATGTTATTTCTTAACAAATAATTTAAGTATTAGGGCAGCTATCCCTTCAACAACATGAAGCAAATCCTTTCTTTTGTAGCAGCTCTTCATCCAAACGCACTTCAGGAAAAAAAAAAAAAGAATAAATAGTAACGGAGTAGTATGAAAAACAATACAGATGAAATAGTATGAAAATAATACAGGTGATAAAACAGGCTCTCCATTTTGTATGCAAGCAGCCAAATGTGACAGTACCGTTCTGAGTGATCTATTCCACAAACCAGACATTAAAATTGGAAGCAGGTATCTTTACATACCAATATGAACTGATTAGACATCAGGGGCTGGCAGGGCTCTGACAACAGAATATTAAATGCTCAGAGACACGCCGGGGAAAAGGTCACTTCTAGGCACGGACAAAGGAGGAGGCATCAGTGGGGTCGCAAAACCCTTTGCCTTTGGCCTGGGAGGCTGAGCCTTTCACAGTCACTAAGATGATGCTGTGGATGCTGGGCTGGGAGGGTCTCGGTCAATCCTGGCTGTGGGGAGAGGGAAGAGGTGGAGGAGGCTGGCTACTCCTCACTTCACTTCTTCCAAGGAGAGCGGAAAGGCAAATCAAGAAGGTAGAAACACTGTGTCTGTGGATCTTTTAAGAACGGTTTTCACTATAACTGGCTTCTGCCCTGAACTGCTAGCAGGTCGCAATGGTATGAGGGGAAAAATCCTTCACATCTATTAATTTAATTTGAATTAAATTTGCAAGGGTGGTTTTTAAATTCTGAAGGCCTTGGCCTTACCTGGAAAATTTGGCTGTGCAAATGCCTTCTCAAGTGGAGATAGAGTACTGTGACCAAAACTACAGCCCTGCTGCACCAAAGAGTCAGCATTTCCGAGGAATTAAATTGAAAGTGAAAAGGCATTTCAAGCCTTTTTTTATTCCTTATTCAAAGGAATTAATATCTTAACAGCTTTTCACTTGCTTGTCTTTTTATGACTAAGGACAACAAAATGATTAAGAAATTCCGAATTTGTCAGCTACTGTTAAAGTCAGAAAACAAAGATACGTTTATATAGATTGGGTATGGGAAAACCTCATACTCATGTTGATAGTATTAGGTGACTTGATGAAACTAAGGGGTCTACTATAAGAATATCAAAATGTCTTTTAAATATCTCCAATCTATATTATTCCTACAAAGTAGGAGTTCATTAAAACGAGATTTTAGAATGCAAGGTAGCTTTTAGTTTTTCTTAAGTAAATCTTTAAGCCAGATATAAAAAAGAAATGCCCAATTTATTCCTTCCCCATTCTGAATTAGTGGCTTTGTTCATTCTTCTGGGCCCTGCTCTGCACGATCCTGTCCCTATTTCTGCAAGGAGAGTGTCGCATGTCAAGAATCTGTTCAGAAGGCACCATGTTGTTCTGCCGCAGAGAAGAATCTTGTATATCTGGATGATGGAAAGTGCCTTTGTTTGTCAGGCTGAAGCAACAAATTTAGATTGTGGTACCTCTCATATTATTCAACGTCAGATTATTTTTATCTTCCTAAAATATTTTAGTTTCAAAGGACACACATGAAATGAAATATGTGATGGAAAGCCTAGCTGATTAGTATGGAATTTTTGGATTTTACTGTGGAGGCTTTTGGATTTCATTTACGTGCTGTGAGATTGTTAAAAAATAACTAGCAATAACTAGCTAGTTGTGGGAATATTTGCAGGGAGGTACTTATTACTTGATTCTTGTGGGAGAAAGGAAAGAGAGTCAATAGGAAAGATGCCTAAAAGCATTACAATTCTTAAAATCAGACCTATCTTTGGCGTTGCAAGTTGGGTACCCAGAAACTATTCATGCAAGAATATTGTTCATTTTCTGAAAATCTTAGTTACAAAATACATGTAAATGTATTTTTTGTAGCTGACAAATTCGGAATTTCAGGCCAAATACATGTGCCTTGTGAAAACACAGAGAAGTCCTGCCTTCACCGAAGTCAATGCCATTACTCCATGTCACATCTCTGAAGCAAGGATTTTACTCATGACGCCATTTATATTTTACACTGAGGATCCATTTTAATATTATGCACTAATTGTTTCTGAATGTTTCTGAATGTAATTTACTGAATGTTTCACGACGGGGAACCTTTATTCTGACAATATAGGGGCTTGAATGATGCGTTTGCCAATGGAGCTTTTACTATGTGCAATACAGTAGATTGTACTGTGTTTTGGTTAAGGGGAAAGGGTGATATGAGGGAGGGCTGCCGGGTGGGGTGGGGTTAGTGAGTAAAAGGACTCGACCTCAATCTGCCTACTTTGAAGGTTAAAAAGGGAAGTTAAAAAGGGCAACGAGTCATTACCGTATATCCTAATGGTAGAGGGCCTGGGTGTCATGTTTTCCTGGAAGAGTTTATTGAGAGATACCGCAGACAATTGCAGATACTACTAGAAGTGCATTGACTGCTTATTTTATGTAGAAAGATTGAGCTGTCCTACAACATACAGGTGATGGTGGATACCTTATGTGTGATTTATATGGGATGGGGAAAGCCTTAGGACAGGCAGGAGCATCATGAATGTCGTTTTAACCCTTCTGACCCTTCTGGCTCAAGGGCAGTCCCTTTCCTCTTCTTGCTCATGTCAGTTAATCTGACCTCATTCAGTTCTTGGATTTTTGATTCTTTTTCCTTGTAGAAGCTTAGTGTTTTAATCTTACATTGAACCTTTTGCCTTGAACTTCTTCCCTGAAGGAATCAGTAATGGCTCAACGCTGCTTTCACAAAGCTAGGATTTTGCGTGCACATGCCATTCACAATTACCGTGTGAGAATGTGAGATGACAACAGTTAAATTTTAATGTGACCGCAAGCCTGTACTAATACAATAGCTGCTTTTTTTTTCTTTTTCTAATTATAGTGTTCTGTAAAAGGCTTTACTACAAAAGAAAAGCTTTTCACAGAATCACAGAATCATTGGGGTTGGAAGGGACCTCTGGAGATCGTCTAGTCCAATCCCTCCCAATCAAGCAGGGTCACCTAGAGCACACTGCCCAGCACCTGGTCCAGACAGCTTTTGACTGTCTCCAAGAATGGAGACTCCACAACCTCTCTGGGCAACCTGTGCCAGTGCTCACTCACCCTCACAGGAAAGTTGTTTTTCCTCAGGTTCAGACGGAACTTCCTGTGTTCCAGTTCATGCCCGTTGCCTCTTGTCCTGTCGCTGGGCACCACGGAGAAGAGTCTGGCCCCATCCTCTTGACACCTTCCCTTCAGATACTTGTACACATTGATGAGATTCCCCCCTCAATCTTCTCCCGTCCAAGCTGAGCGGGCCCAGCTCTCTCAGCCTTTTTTTCATGAGACAGATGCTCCAGTGCCTTCATCATCTTAGTAGCCCTCTGCTGGACTCGCTGCAGGAGCTCCATGTCTCTCTTGTACTGGGGAGCCCAGAACTCGACACAGCACTGCAGGTGTGGCCTCTCCAGGGCTGAGTAGAGGGGGACGATCACCTCCCTCGACCTACTGGCAACACTCTTCCTAATGCATCCCAGGATCCCACTGGTCGTCTTGGGCACAAGGGCACGTTGCTGGCTCGTGGTCAACTTGTTGTCCACCAGGACTCCCAGGTCCTTCTCCGCAGAGCAGCTTTCCAGCAGGACAACTCCCCAACGCTCCATAAAATCCAGGGCTCCATTTTACAGAATCACAGAAAAGCTGAGGTTGGAAGGCACCTCTGGAAATCATCTGGTCCAACCCACCTACTCAGGCAGGATCAGCTAGGGCAGGTGGCCCAAGAACATGTCCCATCAGGTTTTGAATATCTTCAAAAACAGAGACTTCACAACCTCTCCAGGCAACTTGTTTCAGTGCTTGACCACCCTCATAGTGAATAAGTCTTTTTCTTGCATTCAGACAGAATATCTTGTATTTCCATTTGTGCCCATTAGCTCTATTCCTGTCACTGGTCACCACTGAGAAGAGTCTAGTTCTGTCTTCTTCACACCTTCCCATCAGGTATTTTTACACACTGATTAGATCCACCAGAGCCTTCTCTTCTCCAAGCTGAACAGTCCCAGATCTCTCAAACTCTTCTTGTATGAGGGATGGTCCAGTTCCTTGATCATCTTCATGGTCCTTTGCTGGACTTGCTCTAGCATGTCCATGTCTGTCTTGTACTGGGGAGCCCAGATCTGGACCCAGCACTCCAGGTGTGGTCTCTCTAGGGCTGAGCAGAGGGGAAGGACCACCTCCCTGAAATTGGTTTCCACTAGCACCCCCAGCTCCTTTCCTGCAAAGCTGCTCTCCAGCTGGTCAGCCCCCCAGCCTGTGCTGGTGCCAGGGTTTGTTCCTGCCCAGTTGCAGGACTTGGCATTTCCTTTTGCTGAACTTCATGAGGTTCCTCTCTGTCCATGTCTCCAGCCTGTCAAGGTCCATCTGCACAGCAGCGCTTCTCTAGTTCCACAAACTCAACTTCCTATCTCTGAGCAAAATGAGGCACCAATAACTCAGCTTTGCTCTTTTTGTGTGTCTCTGGTCATATGCAAGCAGTCTGACCTGGTCAAGATGATCAATCATACAGAATAATAAAAAAATCTAATACAAGTAGTAGTCACAGTCCATGAACAATCCCTAAGCTTAGAATAGTTTATAAGCCTTCTGCGTCACTTAATTCTGCAAAAGTTACTAAAAGAAGTTAGAGTGTGGGAGAAGGTGAAGAAATGGATAATGAACTCATCTGAATACACTGTTGGCTGCAGATCGTTCCTTCATTCAGAATGTCACTCAGTAGATAGGCAAAAGGTGAAAAATTCATCTTTGGGAATTTAGATTTATGGTGAAATTCATCCATGAAGTACCTATCAGTGCATAATTTATTTCTCAATGATTTGGCTAATATAGAGGCCAAATGTAAGCCTAGTCCCATTAAAAAGAACAATTTATCTGTCTAGTTTCTGGTTTTATTGTAGTTGCTCTTATGAAAGATATTTTCCATTCTCATGCTACTTCCTGCAGCAGGTTTACTTTTGAAATAGTTATAATATTGTACTTATCCTGAAGAGTGTTAAGCACCATCTCTCCTAACAGGCAAAATCTGGCTACTTTCCTGAAACACAACAGTGAAAAAAAAATCTATCTAGGGGAATGAGTCTGCCAGAGGTCCCAGTTCCGTAACCCTGTGAAGCCCTCATGCTCGAGCAGTGCTCACTGGGGCGTGCTGCGTTAGTGTATTAAAACAGCATTGCATCCAAGCTCATTCACTCTTCAACAACTTATCTGTCTTTCAACTGGATGCGCTAACTAGGGGCAGTGCTGCCATATCAGGTCTTTTGAACAGCTTGGAGCATGAAGCAAAGCAAGTTCATTTTTGCTCAGGATGTATCGCCAATGCGTTATCTATAGAGAAAAAGCCTTGTTGTGCAAGAATTTGGAAAACAGTCTTGTAGTTACTTGTTATAGGCTCTGGTCATCTAGGAAAACACACCACAGGGCTATCAGTCAAGGTTTTGTACAAGACACAGACCCTAATAGCTTTGGCCAAAGGTTTAGCTACTGACAGAGGCTGATATGTGGCGAAAGTCTATGAGAATGGGAATGCAGAGAGTGGTCCAGGTTCTTTTAATCAACATCTTCAGGATTTCAGCGTGAGAGGATGTATCCAAATCAGTGCACTTAGTATCCCACAATGGATATTCTCCATTTTGGCCACTGTGTGATCCTGTGGGAGTAAGTTTCTGCAGTTTCATTAGGCATTTGGGGAGGGGTAGAATTCCTTTGATTTACTTTAAACCTGTGGCCTGATAATTTCAATTCTTGCACTGTGAGAAATACTTCACGGTCATTCCCGTCTCCGTGCCATTCACAGAGAGACTACAATAGCATAAGCTCTTACAGCCCTTCTCACCTCCTCCTTATACAGCCCTATCTTCCAAATGGAAGAGTCTTTTCTTGCCACTCATCACATCTGACTTTAAACTCCTTTCGGGAAACCTTTCACTGTAGTAAATCCACAGGATGACATCTTGGCCAGGAAGGCATCAACAAGTCATTACACACCCCTGGTGAAATGGGAACACCACTTCTGCTAAATCTGTTTTGTGCTAGGAGGAAATAAATTGCACATGACTTTGAAGATGTTTGTGCCATTAGAGATGCACAGGGATATCGTGATAGTTTCTGGCTTTTTTTCCCCAATTCCTTTTTCCTACAATTCTATTGCCCTTTTGGACCCCTGCTGTCTGCCAGGCTGATGTTTTCATAGAAGTGACCAAGGTGATTTCCCCCTCTCTCAGGAATGGTAGTTGCTCATTTAGAGTGCATAACTGTGCATATGAAGTTATTTTTCTCAGGTGCATCACTTTGCATTTATTGACATAGATTTATACTAATTGCTTTATTGCTCACCGAAAAGGTCTTGTTTTAATTCCTCACAGCCAGCTTTAGTTTTTATTATCCTGCTTAGTTTTATAACACCAGCAAACAGTTGTCACCTCACTAGCTGCCTACGCTCCCAGATCTTCTGGGCATATGTTGCAAAGCACTGATCTCGCTACAGATCACTGCAGCATCTCACCAGTGTCACTGACCACTGTAAGGCTTGGCCGCTAGTCCTACCCTTTTTCTCCACCTTTTAATCTGTTATTAATAAAATTAGCAGATCAAAGTGATAAATTAGTGTCTTAAGAGCCTTTGGTGAGGAACCTTGCCAAAAGCTTTTTAAAAATACCAGGTTGTATCTTGACAAGATTATGTCTCTCTTTGCAGTTGCTGATTCCTCCACAGAGCTTTGACAGATTTGTGCAGCACGACTTCCCTCCTCAAACCCGTTTAGACTCTTCTCCCTTAGAGAATGTCTTTTTCCATGCATTCTCTGATTGTCTTCTTTATTGCAGGATCTACCAGTTTGCCCAGGACAGCCATCACATACACAGCATATAACAGCAATAACAAAAAGCATAGCAACAGTAGTATTGTTCAGCCACGGCTTTTTAAAGCCCTTCCCAAAGTAACCAGTGCTCACTGCAAATGGAGAAACTGGAGGGCAAAAATGTTGCAAGAGTTGCAAGGATATGGGGAAAGGAATTGATGGAGGTGGACGTAGGAGCCAGGCTTTCTTGTTCACAGACCCTTGCTGTGCTGTAGCATGGCTGAAGAAGGATTGTCCCAGCTGTTCAGAGCTACTGTGCTGGGTTTTGGTAGCACTCCTAGTGAAATACAGAAATACTTGCTCTGAGTGGGTTATTCAAGGCTCTTTTGCTAAAGGTCTGTTAAGCTGCTTCTCCTTTAGATTTTATCTCTCTGCCTTTTTCTGCTGAGTATGCACCTCCCTACTAAAAATATCCAGTACAGTTCCCCCTTCCATAAAGTTTAATTTCTGTCTTGGTGGAAGTCGTGTGTGTCTTGCTGGTAGCTCTTGTTATTTCCACTATCCGACTTCAAAAACAAGCTGCACTGCTTCATACTTTTATTCTGAACGTGTCTTCCTGCTGCCAGGACCAGTGACTTTTCACTCATTTATCGTCATAACTAGTGTATGAGTGATAAAATGATACATAAAGGTGACATGAAAGTATTATATGAATGAGTTTAGGACAGTAAGTTACCGAAAGTAGAAAGCTGCAAATAGGCCATTTCAAATAAATGCCTTTAAGTCCTGTGCTGCCATGATATCAAATAATCAGAATATAACAGAGTTCATGGTAAACCTGGAAATATTGTGTAGTTTTAGAATATTTTACTGACGATATTTCTCATGTCTCATTTCCTATATGGATTACTTACCATGGGTCAAAATGTACAAAGCCTGAGAAGAAGAGCACTAACACTTTTCAGAATTATCTTCAATAAAACAGCAAAAATTGCTTTTCCATAGCCTTCAGTGACTGGGGACCCAAAAAACCTACAAGTGAAATATTGCACATATTATTAGAAATATAGGAACCTTCCTTTATTTTCTCCTGCCTGTATGCTAAGGCAGGAGGATGAATGTTATGGAAATTTCAGATGATCCTTGAAGGAGGACAGACTCTGTCCTAAAATCAAAACTGTGAATTTGTTAAGACTAGTGAAAGTCTTTCCTATAAAAGGTTGTTCCTGTATCCTATTTAGACATACTTTCCACAGCATTTTTCTTTTGACTTGATGACTTGAGATATTTTGAACTGAAATTTTAAAGTCATCTACAGTTTCTTCCCAGTGTTTAATCTGTGCTATTGGTAGGAGGAAAGAGGAATAGTTTTCATCACATTTTTGTTCATTTTCATTTTGGAAGAACAATGGAAAGAAAATTACATATCCAGAACCTTTTACGAGAAAGAAAGAAAACTGTGTCTGTCTACATAAATACACACCTACACACCTACACACCTACACACACACACACACACACACACACACACACACACACACACACACACACAAACAACTGCACCAGACTCGTCATAATATGAAATGGAAATAAGTTGTTTTTGTTTAGCTCCTCCCAGATACTGAATCTAAAAGGTGTTCCCAGATTATTTTCCCAACACTTCCTTGTGCACGGGGCTGCTCAGGAGCCCTCAGGGTGTTCGGCCAGCCTTGCAGCAAAGGTGCGGTTCCTCTAAAAAGGCAACCTGAGCAACTAGGGCAGGGCTGAGTCAGAAACTTGGAGCACGAAGGGTCGTATCCAAGGATGGAGGTCTCCTGAATGCAAACCAGGGGTACGTCTATGAGATGGGGTGTTTGCTGTCCAGATCTCAGCAAATTTGCCTACTCTGGAAGGCTGTTTATAATCTACTCTTGACCCCGTGGGCTATATTTAAGCTGTTTCTGCCATGTTTTTTGGCTTGACTATTAAACCTGTTGGATCAACTGCATAACCACAGTAACCTAGCATGAATCTATTTTCTTTTCTAGTTCTGCATGTCCTTACTGCTGCAGCAGCTTCTACTCCTTGCTTTTCAAAGGCACCTTCATTTCTGTTTGTATGCTTCTGCTTCAGAAACAACAGTGGGTTGATTTTTTTTTGTATAGACTTGAGAGATTCAGTTTTCCAACACAGGAGCTCTTTCAAGTAATAAAACAGGAAAAAATGTGGAGGTGGCTGACAGAAAGTCTAGTGTAAAAGGGAAAATGAAAGGCAAAAGAACCAAATGTACCTACCACCGGGAGGTAAGCAAATCCCAGGTTTCATAAGGGAAGTTTATTAAGGAACAGGTTTAGACCCCATGGAAGGCAATGGAAAGACTCCTACAGACTTCCGTGGGCTTTTGGTCAGGTTTTAAACCCTTAAACTCTCAGTATCCTGTGAGCTCCCCTGTCACATCAAAATGTACTGAGAAATCTATCAGAAGAGTGGAAAAATACTTCAGAGGAAGCATACACAGAACCCCACAGGAAAAAGTGTGTTATAAATGTGAATGTTCAATTTGATTTACTCCTCTCTTTGATATTAGAAATAAACCGGAGCTGAAGGCAGCCGTTAGCATATCCAAATATGGAAAAAGCACCATTAGTGGTCTCCTTGTCCTTGGGCTGCTTGTATATATTGCATCAAGGATTTCTGCTAGTCATACAGGTATGACTTCGTGCATAAGGTGGAGAAAAAAGGCTATTACTCTGTTTTGCTTTTCTTCCTCCTAAAGGAAGGAGGCTTCATTTAGAAGGTCAAGCATCAACTACATTGGAAGGAAAAGTAACCAGAAAAATTTTGGAAGTCATCTTCCTTTGCCTTGTGGACACTATTAAAGCACTTAAATACGGAAGATCTTCTAATTCATTTGTATCGTTTGGACACAATTCCATGGCTTCTAATCAAGGCCATCTCACTAGCTCTGCACCAGAAGATGGAAGATTCATGGCAAGTTATGCATGAAACAGACTGGATAGAGATCAAAAGGATAATGGAACACATCCCTTACCCTCGTGCAAACAAACAGAAAACCTTCCCAGATAGTCAGCAAAACAAAGCACATGAACATCCATCTTTCACATTTTTCACAAATAGCCACTCAGGAAATAGGAAAATCTTGTATGCAGATAATACACTCTCTCCCATGTGAAAACACTCTTGAAGGGGGGATATCACAGAAAGCTCGCAGGGTGAACCTATCTCTTCTTTGGAGAGCGTATCCTGTAAGAAGAGATTAAAGGTATGTGTGTATTTCACCCAGCAAAATGAAGGATGAGAGGGAATATTCATAAATACACTAGGGAGGAAAAAGAACTGCTTAAAGTAATAGCTGAAGAGGGGTGAAAAAGGTTTGTCTGGAAATTAGGGTTTGTAGCTCTCCTGTTCTACAATAGCCTTGAACCGACAGCGCTAAAAACCTTACCGCTTTTCAGAGAAAATTTAACTAAGTTAGAAGGAAGTTGCAAAGTGTGGCAGATGACACTTCAGGGCACAGACGATCTCTTTTACTCCTGTGTTCAAAAGGCAAGAAGAATTCATCCAGACTTGCAAATCCAACTGGGCTCCCCAGAAAGACATTGGCTAAGGTTCTACTATCACCCTTCCAAAATGTCTTCTCTCTCAGATCCATGTTGTGCCCCAAGTTCAAGGTAGCTGCAAATGAACACTGGTGATGTAAATTATTTTTCAAAGTACCTAACACATTCTATGTGCTTGAAAATAATTATTCTTGCAGAATGTATTTGACACGGTGAGACTAAGATCGAGGATAATATGTCCAGTCTGTATGAAATCTCATGCTTATCTAGAGAGCTGTTGCATAAGTGGGAAAAAGTAGTAATTTTGAAAACAATTAGATTTAAGATTGTTTCCCTAAAATAAGTATACCCTCTAGTAATTCAGAACTGTCAAATAACTCCTAGGTACTGCTACAATACAAATTAATAACAACGATGTATTGCTGTAGTTCCTGGTTGGCTTAGAAAATGTAATATATGAGTCTTTTATTAAAGTTCTGGATTTTCTTGGAGGAAAAAGTATTAATTCCATCATTAAGAAAGATTAAATATCAAAGGTTCGTGACTTGCCAAAAATCTTTCTTCACTTCTCCAAATAAAAAAAAAAATTAAATTTCATGGCAGAGCTATGCAGTATGAAACATGTTAAGAATAGCTGACATTCTTGAGAAGGGCAATAGATGTTGAACAGTGCTATCAGTTGATCAAAGCCTCTGTAGCATTTCTAAGATGCCAGAGGTCCTCTTGAAGAGTAGCTGGTTTATGTGCATAACGCAAATAAATGATTGAGATTTTGAATGCCAAATCTTTGAGAAACTGTCGGCAAAATGGAAGGAAAGTAGCGATAAAAGACAAATGTAAACAGCAGTCTTTCAACATGGAGTTTCTTGTTTTTAGAAATAGCCAAATGCTATTGTGGTACAAAGAACGAAAAGTAATGACTAAAATGTACCTCAGATAAAACAATCTGAACAAATTAAAAATATGTGTAAAAGGGTAAGGGGGCTGAGGCAGGCTGAACAACAGCCTACCTCCAACTTCCAAGGTCTCAGAAGGCTCAGCAAGATCAAAATCTTCAGGCAAATGAATCATGACAAGGGATGGGAACTTTACAACTAAATCAGTTATTACATGCCTTGCTGCACCACAGGCTTCCTGTAAGTTAGGAGCACTGAGAAATGTTTTGTTTCTGAAACTGGCCCAGGTAGAGAGCAGTACACGGATGCATAGACACATGCACATATATAAATATATCTGTCTCTCTATCTCTAGCCGGTCATAGCCTGGGCAGTCTGACTGTGTAGTGAGAGTAATCAAGGGGTTGTTTTCAGAACTGCTTGCTTCTTAGAAATATAAACGTGCAAATCTGGCTAATTATCATCAGCAATTTTCTGGATTGTGCTGCAAAACCTAAGCTAAATTGATTTGAGTAGTGGCTTATGCATAGCCATTGCCGAGATGAGCATATTTTGTGAACCTATTGCCTACATACCCACTGTACCCCAAAACTGCTCATCTCCACAAAGTGTCCTGTCATGCATCATGTTGAGGCACAATGAGTGCCTCGTTCCTTTACAAAATCTTCTTTTCCTCCTTTTCATAAAGGATATATGGGGCCTTTTGGGCTTCTAACAACAGTTCAGTGGTGCCACAAGAGACTAATAATCTCTCTCAAGTAGTCCGAAGTGGAGAAGAATTCTTTCCTTTGATACAGCCTGCAGCCTTGTTTTTCAGAGCTGCTGATGTGACTTTCTTTTTCTTTATGTAGGCAAACTAGTTCAAATTATATATTTTTTTCTTGATCAAACTGGAAGCAGGAAAGAACTTAAAAAAAATCTTTTAAGAAACTCTTTTCCAGGCATTCTGAGCTCAGTTATTATGATTTGCAAGGTCTGGGTGGACAAAGCAAAGTCTTTATCCATCATCAAATTTATCAGCAGTGTTTGTGCATGAGAAACGTCAAACCTCCCCTTCTAATGACCACAGAAATGTAAAATGGCATACTTTCTCTGCATCTTTAAAATATGTATAGTTCAGAGAAGCCAAGAAAAGGCTTTATGTAAGTAATTTATGTGAGGATAATTAAAACTGCAGTTCTTCCCTCTTATGAAAAAAAAAAGATAAATTTCAATTATTAAACGAAAGTCATATGTAAACAGGCCCAACTCCGAATGAAGTGGTAGGTACCTATTGGAAACCAAATGAGACTGGGACGGGTCCACCAGCCAGGTTCCCAACCCTGAATTCCCTTCCAAGCTTCCTGAATAACAAGTAGAGCGCTAGACGGGGAGCACACTCATTTTAAAACTAGAACTTAATGCATAACTTTCAAGCAATTGCTTTATGAAACTGTATCTTGAATATTCAAAGGCATTTTTCTCTGCAGAGAAAACTTTTAAAAGATTTGTATGCCAGGCACACTTCATGTTGTCCTTATCTTTATTTAAACAAATTCCCAGACTTGGTGCTCTGAAATACCAAATGAAAATCTTCTCAGCTGAGCCACATCAGAAAAAGCTGTTTGTACATACAAATAGCATCAATTGTAGCAAACATAGCAGAAAACATACCTCATTAGTGAATATATTCAACTATACAGTAGGAACTGTTGGCTGAGGGATTCTACATCTAGGTATGTTTTGTCCAGAAGAGCCCAGTTTAATTAACACTAACTAAAGCAATAAATCCTGTAAAGAAAATCAATTTGTTATATATGCTTATATTTGGAAAAAAAATGAGACAGCCACTCTGAATATAATTAGGTTCCACTCAGCAATATACCCACTAATTAATGAGCTACATATTAACTTGGTGAGCAGCCATAAAACAACTTCTTCTGGAGTCCTAGCCAATGTCTTAAAAACCCAATGAGCCAGATTAGAGGAAATATTTAGGTGCTTAGCTCTGGGCTTCTTTGATTAAAAACTTGAGAAGAAAAAGAGGACATATGCTGATCAACATTGTAAGTAGGAGACTGGAGAGCTTGCATTCAAAACTTAGCTACAAAACCTACCATTTCGGTATACATTCACAATAATTTATTTATAAAGTACGTTGTACATTTTAGTTAACAAAGGCAATAAAAATAGATTTCCTTTCCAAAATATGTTTTGGCCACCATACCATCAATAGAACATATCATAGCTAACACTGACCGATATTTTAGCATAGTTTGAGTTCTAGATTCTGTTCTTTATAGTGATTAAGATCTATAGGCTTTGATCCAACACCTGAAATTAGTGGAAAAATTCCCACAGATTTCAGTGGCTTTTGGAACTACCTCAGCTGGTTACTTTTTTCTCGCTTTTTTGTTAAAATTGAGATAAAGCAATGGTTTTAAATTCAAGTGCATACTGTTGGCACTGTTTTGGATCACGTCCATCTGTACAAATCTATTCACAGAGCTTACTTTGATAAAGAATATTTATCCAGTTCTTGGTTACAGAAGATGAAAACGTGATACCCAGACCATACCAGGAAAAAAATGAATTAAAAGAGGTTCTGCAAAATTGCAAGGTGAAAATAAATGCATATATCTCTGTGAGGCATGTAACCATTTATATATATAATTTGCAGTACAAAGTGCGTCCACTTGACCAAAGAAATTATGAGTCATGATGCTATACATATTCCTGTGGATCTGCACATATTCTTCAGCATAGAGATGGACTCTGCTGCAAAGGTCAGATCCCCATCCATTTTCTCCAGAAAAGCAAAGCAAAAAAAGGAAGGAGGAAGGGGAAGGGAAAGAGAAGGGGAAAGGGGAAAGGGGAAAGAGTAAAAGGGAAGGGGAAGGGGCAGGGGACGGGGAAGGTTGGTTGAATGTGGGATTAAATCCTTGCTTTAAACCAGTGGTTTAAGAATTTAGGTCTGTAAATCAGTGATATTTTGTAAGGCCATACCACCCAAGATGGATTATAAAATTGCTTATTTGGTTCTGTGAATCCGGTAGCCTGCAAGACAACTTGAGAATTGAAAATAATTTGCTGGTCATGAAGCTTTAGTGAAACTGCAATAAATACATGAAAGCATATCTGAAGTTTACTGAGCTGAATGTAACAGCAGTTATTTCAGATATCTCTACCTGTGTACCACTTTGCCAGATAAAAATGGTGAGATAGACCTGGAGAGTGTTCTCTAGATCACCCATCAAGTGAACTCATCAGGAACCACCCTTGTAAGGTATTTTGGGGAATTTAGAGGAAGCAAAACGTATAGTAAGAGTAAAGCTACATAGCACTGCTACACGTTACTGCAAATGATATGAGTCATTACACCACAAGAACATATGAAAATCTTCGATGAAGGCAATGAATCCACAGAAAAAAAGGCAATAAATTGTTTTAGCTATCTCCGATGTGCAGTGCTGTGCAGCGTTTTATCACCAAGGCCTGGTTCATCTTCTTCAAGCTCAAGAACAGTATACCCCAATGAGCAAGAAGTGGAGAAAAGAGGGCAGGAGACCTGCATGGATGAACAAGCAGCTCCTGGCAAAATTCAAACAGAAGAGGGAAGTGTACAGAATGTGGAAGCAGGGACGGGCCACTTGGAAGGAATATAGGGACATCGTCCAAGTATGCAGGGATAAGACTAGGAAGGCCAAGGCCCATTTGAAATTTAATCTGGCAGTAGATGTCAAGGTCAACAAGAAGGGATTCTTTAAGTACATTGGCAACAAAAGGAAGACTAAGGAGAAAGTGGACCTGCTGCTGAATGGGGTAGGGGGCCCCTGGTGATGAAGGATACAGAGAACGCAGAAACACTGAATGCCTTCTTTGCTTCAGTCTTTAGTGCTAAGGCCAACCCTCAGGAATCTCTGACCCTGGAGATCAGGGAGAAAGTGTGGAGAAAGGAAGACTTTCCCTTGGTTGAGGAGGATTGGGTTAGAGATTGTTTAGGCAAACCTAACAACCTAACATCTACAGGTCCATGGACCCTGATGGGATGCACCCACGAGTGCTGAGGGAGCTGGCAGATGTCATTGCCAGGTCACTCTCAATGTTCTTTGAAAGGTCATGGTGACCAGGAGAGGTGTCTGAAGATGGGAAGAAAGCTAACGACACTCCAGTCTTCAAAAAGGGCAAGAAGGAGGGCCCAGGGAACTACAGGCCAGTCACCCTCACCTCCATCCTTAGAAAGTGATGGGACAGCTCATCCTAGATGCCATCTCCATGCCTGTGAAGGATAAGAAGGTGATCAGGAGTAGTCAGTATGGATTCACAAAGGACAAATCATGCTTAACCAACCTGATAGCCTTCTATGATGGAATGACTGGCTGGGTAGATGAGAGGAGCAGTGAATGTTGTCTACCTTAACTTCAGCAAGGCTTTTGACATCCTCTCCTATAACATCCTCACAGGCAAGCTCAGGAAGCGTGGGTTAGATGAGTGGCTGGTGAGATGGATGGAAAATTGGCTGAATGGCAGAGCTCAGAAGGTCGTGATCAGTGGCACAAAGTTTAGTTGGAGGGGTCTGTAGCTAGCAGTGTCCCCCAGGGGTCAATACTTGGTTCAGTATTATTCATCAGTGACCTGGATGAAGGGACAGAGTGCACTCTCATCAAGTTTGCAGCAATAGGATGAGAGGCAGTGGGCATGAACTGGAACACAGGAAGTTCCGTCTGAACCTGAGGAAAAACAACTTTCCTGTGAGGGTGAGTGAGCACTGGCACAGGTTGCCCAGAGAGGTTGTGGAGTCTCCATTCTTGGAGATAGTCAAAAGCTGTCTGGACCGGGTGCTGGGCAGTGTGCTCTAGGTGACCCTGCTTGATTGGGGGGATTGGACTAGATGATCTCCAGAGGTCCCTTCCAACCTCAACCATTCTGTGATTCTTTTTTCCCTTGAGTGTCAGAGTGGGATGAAAAGTGAGTCTTTCCTGTATGTATCCTGCACTTTCTTGTCTGACATATACAATACCTTTTATGCCCCAGCGTTTTATACATAAAGAGCAAATTATTACTGTATTTAAACAGATGTCAGCAGCTATTATACTGTGAAACTTCTCCTGGAAATGCTGGATGAGCTGTTTATGCTTTCTAGGAAAAAGACAATTATGCAAGACACGCAACAACGAAAGCACCAAAAATAGTTTTGCTTCAGATTCAGACGTTAGTGCTCTGTTGTTTACTAAATTCCAAACAAAACAGAGGCCTTGCTGTGCTGTGTGTTGTACAAATAATGGACAAGTAATGGCCTTTGACTAAGAGAGTGCAGTAGGATTGACAAAGAAACTTTTTATTTTCTCCTTCTAATAGAGAAAAAAATCAAGTGACTATATGGCAGGATCAAACCTGCATAACACGCTTGTAGAAAAGTAAAGGCCTGAATGTGGATCTCGGACCAGGCTGTCCTCACTCTCTGAACTGAGATGCTAAAAGGTGCAATATTGAGGTCTCTCTAAAATGTTTTTGTGAGATTTGGCTCTGAAACTTTTAAGGGAATAATAATAAGCCTGGCAAAAACTAACAAAGTTAAAAAAAAAATCAGAAGTCCTCCAAAAACCAAGGCTACAATATTTTTAACAAAAATACAGTAACAGAGAAAAGATTTACAAAATTCAACAGCAAAGTTAAAATCAAGACGCGTATACAATTAGGTGAAAAAACATTCTTTATGCTGTTTCAATCATAATCATTTGTCTACAGTTTGTGTGACTGAGTGACTTTGTTAAAGTGGAAGGCTGGGGAGAAAGAAAAGCAGTTTATCTTTCATATAAGTCAATAAAACCTTCAGAGTGACTTGATTCATGCTTAGTCTCAGAAACACCTCAGTGTGGTTTGCATACGAGAAAAAGATGATGCAATCTTGTTTGCACAGAGGCTAGCGGGTATTTTCCCATTGACTTCAAAGGTAGCAGCACTGAGAAGCAGTCTATTGCAGAAGATGAAGCAAAGCAAGATGATACTTTACTAAAACAAAATGTTTGTTTTGTTCCAATGCCAATGCCAGTGCCAATGCCAATGCCAATGCTGCTGCTATATTGATCTAAACGTCATTATGTCTCCTATAGCCAAATTTAGCTTAAAAATTAAACAGCACATTGGCAAGTTCTTCAAACAAAGCAGAGTCAATAAGTTTCATTGCAGGTGATCTTTTTTCTTGGAATATGGACCACTTTAAACTACTTTTGTACTGCCACTGAGGTGATTTCCCCCCTGCCCTGCCCTGAAAAGCTCAAAACAAAAACAGTAACCAAACCCATACACCTTTCTTGAATCACATTCTTCCTGATGATGGCTAATTTTCTTTGTTTCTCTGTTGTTCTGTACTGCCCAGCATGCAGCATGAGTTAAAAATCTCCAAAATTGGAGTTGACTGTAGATCAATGAAGCAAAGAATCAAAACCTGCAGCAATCTAGCAAAAATATTTCCTTTGCTGGGGTCCTAGGCATTAGAGTCATGCCATTTTAGTGTGATGCTCTGAGTCACAGGCAGCTGCCATGCCAGAAACAAGAAAAAATAATGACTTGGAGGAGAAAGTCCATGGTGTATCTGAATGCTCCCTTTTATAGAGAAGGTAAGAGCTACAAAATGAGATAGCCCCTGCCTTATATAGTTTATATTCTACACTAAACATCACATAAAGTATTATTTTACTGATGGGGAAATGAAGCACACATGGGCTTTGTCTGTATTACAGCACTGCTGTTGTAGTCAGTGATGTTTGACAGAAGTTGCCAAATGCAGCCTCGGGTTTGCTGTTGTTCACATGCATGGTTGCTGTAAGCTGGCAAACCCAGCCTTTCCATGAAAAAATGCACCTCTCCAAATAGCACAGATCTTCAGCTGTCCATAAGGATACTGCGTCCTGGAAATTTTCTTATCAGTTCAGAAAAATGCCACTTAACATATCTGCCGGTCACATGGCCTTTTTAATATTCTTCCTTCTGTTACTACTTGGCATTGGAGTTCCATGGACAGCACAGCAGCCTTCAGGGCTCTTTCTCAGCCAAAAATGGATCTCTTCACTGTATGAACAGAAAATAGGAAAGGAAGAATATCTGGAGGCAGTTTTATGACAGTTCATGGCATTTTTTTTTTGTCTGACTGTGGTGGTTTAGTTTTCACTACACTTGGGAGACCATGAGTCCTTCTGAATTCCTAGGTCAGAGCGCATACTCCAGCTCTGTATAAGCAACCAAGAAGGCAGAGATTTAAGAATGTGCCACCCCTCTTTTCACCCCAGGCACCCCAGTTCTGCTTCATTGCACCTCGGTTTCCACAGAAATGAAAACTGGACAGAGCCTTCCAATTTTATATAAGTTGTGCGTGCTCAAGCAAGATGAACCCCACAGTGTACCTCAGTATATTACCATAGAATCACTTTCAGTATATTCTGGTACTGCAGATGTTCTTGCATTTTTTTAGGGTTCTGTCTCCTGTAAATGTTGCCTTGCACTTGTGCCAGGAGTTCTCTTCCCTGTGAATTTAGGGCTTTAAAAAAAAGCATTTTCAGTAAGTTTGTTAAAGTCGGTTTGACTTCCCTTTAATATTACCATGAAGATTAAGCAAAGATGTTTTTAAAGTATTTACTCATAAATTGTTTCCAGTTTCCTCAAAACTAATGCTACATTTGCTGCCAAGAAAAGCAGACTAATCTTTGCCAAATCCTAATACTACGGATTAAGAGAAGATCCCACAGCTTCCCCTACCTCTTTTGAAATATCTGCAGTCCTCAAAATCTATTTTACCAGCAGAAATAACATATAATATATTTATATCACTATTAGAGAATAACAGAGAATAATAATAGAAAATAATGAAATAATGAGAATGTATATTGCAGAATCACAGAGTCACTGAGGCTGGAAAGGACCTCTGGAGATCGTCTAGTCCAATCCCTCCCAATCAAGCAGGGTCACCTAGAGCACACTGCCCAGCACCTGGTCCAGACAGCTTTTGACTGTCTCCAAGAATGGAGACTCCACAACCTCTCTGGGCAACCTGTGCCAGTGCTCACTCACCCTCACAGGAAAGTTGTTTTTCCTCAGGTTCAGACGGAACTTCCTGTGTTCCAGTTCATGCCCGTTGCCTCTTGTCCTGTCGCTGGGCACCACTGAGAAGAGTCTGGCCCCATCCTCTTGACACCTTCCCTTCAGATACTTGTACACATTGATGAGATTCCTCCCTCAATCTTCTCCCGTCCAAGCTGAGCGGGCCCAGCTCTCTCAGCCTTTTTTTCATGAGACAGATGCTCCAGTGCCTTCATCATCTTAGTAGCCCTCTGCTGGACTCGCTGCAGGAGCTCCATGTCTCTCTTGTACTGGGGAGCCCAGAACTCGACACAGCACTGCAGGTGTGGCCTCTCCAGGGCTGAGTAGAGGGGGACGATCACCTCCCTCGACCTACTGGCAACACTCTTCCTAATGCATCCCAGGATCCCACTGGTCGTCTTGGGCACAAGGGCACGTTGCTGGCTCGTGGTCAACTTGTTGTCCACCAGGACTCCCAGGTCCTTCTCCGCAGAGCAGCTTTCCAGCTGGTTGACCCCCAGTCTGTACTGGTGCATGGGGTTTGTTCCTGCCCAGTTGCAGGACTTGGCATTTTCCTCTGTTGAGTTTCAATAAGTTTCTCCTTTGCCCAATTCTCCAGCCTGCTGAAGACCCTTTGAATGGCAGCACAGCCCTCTGGTGTATCAGCCACTCCTCCCAATTTTGTATTTTCTACAAACTTGCTGAGGGTACATTTAGTCCTGTTGCACAGGTGAATAAGGAAGATGTTAATTAGTATTGGCCCAGGGTGTCCCTGGACAGACACCACTAGTGACTGGCCTCCAATTAGACTTTGTGCCACTGATCACAACCCTCAAAGCCTGGCAGTTCAGCCAATTTTAAATCCACCTTACTGACTACTTATCTAGCCCGTATTACTTCAGTTTATCTATGAGGATGTTATAGGTGATGGTGTCAAAAGCCTTACTAAGGTCAATGTAAACAAAATCTACTGCTCTCCCCTCATCCCCCAAGCCAAGTATCTCATCTTAGAGGGCTATCAGGTTGGCTAAGCATGATTTCCCCTTCATAAATCCATGCTGAATATAACCAGTAACACTCCATTCCTTCACATATCTGGAGATGTTTTCTGGGATTAGTTGCTCTAACCTCCTTCCGGGGATCAAGATGGGGCTGACCAGCCTCCTGTAGTTTCCCTGATCCTCCTTCCTCTTTTCAAAAATGAGTTATTTTTGCTCTCTTCCAGTCCTCAGGCACTTCTCCCGATGTGATAACCTTTCAGAGAAAATTGAGAGTGGCCTCGCAGTGACATGGGCCAGCTCTCTCAGCACTTACAGGTGCATCCTATCAGGGCCTATGGACTTGTGTATGTCCAGCTTGTTTAAGTGTTCCCTGACCTAATCCTCCTCCACCAAGGGTAAGTTTTCCTTGCCCCAAACTTCCCCTCAGAGTCTCAGGGGCCTAGGATTCCTGAAAGCCAGTCTTGCCAGTAAAGACTGAAGCAAAGAAGGCATTGAGTACCTCGACCTTTTCTGTGTCCTTTGTCACCAGTGTCCTTGTCCCATTTAGCAGCAAGCCCACATTTCCCTAGCCTTCCTTTTGCTGCGCTGTGTTTCAATACCCTCTTTGAAGATGTCACGTGCAGCAGTAGAGCACTTCTATATGTCAAAATGGCGCACTGATTCAATACCAGTATATCCTGTTTTCTGCACATCTAATGACATTTTCTAACATACTTTATTACTTACCTAGTGCATACTATCAGAGAAAACTGAGGATGGTATTATATAACAGCCTTAACTCTAGATTGGTAACTCAATAACTTGACTCAATAACACAGTCTTCTCTCTCACTTACTTGTTTTCAATGTGATTTCACTGACTTAATTTCTAATATATGTGTCCTGATTGTGTTGGCAGCTCAAAATGATAGTTCAGAAAGTGCCTGGGCTACTCTTGAGAACATCCTTTCCCCATACATTCAGTATTACAGCTCACTTAGTCAATACATAGGTAATTTAAAATTCCACTTGATCGATGTGCTAGCCTTTTTATAAACTTAATTCTATCCCTCCCCCTTTTTTTTCTCCAAGAGGTCTAGAACAATAAGTCAATCTTTTCTGTGTTTGTTCTTAGTGTCAGCTCAGTAGGCTATGTGTTAGCCAAAGTGTGAGAGTTTCAGGGTACTCAAACTCAAACAGTTCTCAAAGAAATGAGCTAATGCGTGTTTTGCTCCAAATGCAATTTGCATGCTCCGTTCCAGCTCTTGTTAGGTTTGTGACTGCATTAACTGAATATAAAAGCTATTTTAAAATCTAGATATAATGTTTCCAACATCTGTACTTACACAGTAAATACACAGTAGAAGTAAACGTTAAGTTCCAAATTAAATTTAGGGAATTTCAACCTACAGCCACAGAATATGACCCCACCAGATTTTAAACAGGTATGAGTGAGGCTATCATGGGTAAAACAAGACAAAGGTATTGCTAGAGGAGACTAAGTTTCTCTCAGGGAATCTATAATGTGCTCCATGACAAAGTCCAAGATACCCAGTGAGGCTTTTGACTCATGTGTTCAACCGTCAGCCAGACCTTTGCCTTGTGCCAACTTTTTTTGAAAAGATTGGCAAGATTTAATGAGTTGTTCACAGTACTTCTTATTGTCTTCCATCAGGCCTTTCATTCAGTGCACTCACCAAGCACTGGCCGGGTCCAGTGACTCCCAGCCTCATTGGGAGGTTAGTATTATTGACAGAAAACTCTACAATGGGATGGAAAGTTTTATCTGAGTTAATGGAAGATTCATAGCATAGTTTCCTTTTGTTTCTACAGTCACACTGAATGACGCTACCATTTTTTCAACACCAATATTTTTCTATCAGTTGCTAAAGGGGGAGATACAATTGCAGATGATGTTAACTCGAGGATGGCTGTTTTCCTCGGGAATCCTTGGGTGTGTTAATGACACCATCCTTTTGGCTGATTCGCTTAGACAAGAAAGTAATTGCTACACTGGTTTCTACGCAAGATAAAGTTAAGCAGCCTAACCACCTAGCAAGCAGCTGATAGCTTCAGGTTATAACCACCTCTCTGTTAACTTACACAAAAGTGATACAGATTAGCAAGAGTCAAATATCAAATGCCCATGAAAGGTTATTGTGGTGCTAATTAAACAATGTGCATGCTTCTATAAGATCAGATATTGCTAAACATTGAGACTTAATAGTTCTTTTTTGACAAATCACAGGAACAAGATTTGGACAAGACCTACCTTCTTGTTACTTTGTGTACTAATTAAACCTAGTTTACCAGATGCTAACTTTTGCGCATTGATCTCTCAATTTTTGTATTTAACAGTTCAACACAGCATTTGAACTGCATCAGTTATCCTTTTTTGTTTGCCTGGTTTAATTTCTCCATCTTTAATTTTGTCTGATTAAGAAAACAATCCAACTAACTTTAGCTGACTTCTGTTACTTTGGACAGCTGTAAACTGTCCAAACTTGAGAAAAGATTCTCAAGATAATGGGAATGGATAAGTAGGAAATGCCTTTTTTTTTTTTCCCCCCAAGCAGCCTTTTGGTACTACTGAAAAGAAATGAGATTTCATTGTCCTGGCTGGGGTGGATAAGGTCTTAACATGCAAGATGGCATTGTTTCACTGCAATCTAAGGCCTCACTTAAGACAATAAAGGTCCGGACTCTGTAAAATTGTTGGGATTATTACCCTATTTTATTAATGCACAGAAGAGAGAATACTCCTTTTTGCTCTTTCCCTCTTTCCTTAGTTAAGGTTAGATCTCAAATGAGACCTTCTAAAATGTTCCAAATTCTATCCATTTGTTCCCAAAGACACCCAAAGATATCTTAGATATATATATTTTTTCTTCAGTCAGAAAGTAAGGACCAGAACCTTTGAAGCTAGCCATTTATTTATATGAATGATTCCTATAGAATTTTAAATTTCCTGGATTTAGAATTTCTGGTAAGCCTATTTTTGATGTTTATTGTACCGTCTATTTAGGCCTTGGCAGGAGGGCAGGGGTGTGATGGGACCGACTCCGCTGACATATATTTCAGTCATGACAGAAATGGCATGTCAAGAGGGAATGGGACAGGGAACAACCTTGGCCAAGATGATGCTCAGTCTGGGCCAAGTTTTGGGTCCCCAGTTCTTCCAGGCATGCCCCTTGGCACCGTCAGTGAGAGGCACCTTTTACAGTTACGTTTGTTTCCCATGCTCAGTAGTAATTCCCTGGCACAGTCCTTTATGGCATCCTAATTCTCTTATTCTCCTGAGAGTCACCTCTGACACGCAAACAGACCCTTTAGAGTAAAATCCATTCGCTTGCTTTCTCTTTTCTTCTTATTTTTTTAATTAGTGGCAATAATGAGGCAAATATAGAAATTACTTTTCAGAGAATTTTGCTGCGCACCTATTTCTGAGTGGAACTGGAGGTGTTGATTTAGCAAGTGCAGTCCTATGTGTTTGGGGTCCCAATTGTCTTGCAGACTGCTTCTTCCTCTGTAATACAGCTGAACAGCTGAAATAGGCTCAGATATTTCTGCGAATAATCCAAGCATTGTATAGCAAGGAAGATGAGGGGCCAGAAGGGCTCAGAGGCCACCCTCCACTGGAATTTGATGCCTTTATTGTTCTTTGCAAGCCAGAGTCTTTTGGCTTTCAGGGCACATTGTAAATCTCAGCTATTCATTTAGGCTCTTGCTTTGGAGCATTCACTGTGGAGAAAGCAGTGGACCTTGTTTGGTTTTGATGAAGTTATTCAGCCTTCTTAAACTTTTCATACACACGCATAAAGCTCATCGCGTGAAAGCATTTTATACACTGGCAATATTATGCAAATAAATTCTGAAGATGTTAAAGGTGAAAATGGGTTTCATTTTATCCTGATTTGCACAATTGAGAGAAGTGCGACCAGGCACAGAATTTAAAAAGCGCCTCATTAATATATTGAGTGGCATTGCTAATTTTTGCTGCAGAGGATGCTTTCCTACGTTTCAGTCTATATTAAAAGAGGTTCTCTCTGATGATAGTAACCAGGAAAAGCATAGCTTCATGTGTGCGGCACAAAAAGCCTGTCCAAACATTTTCTTCTCCTCCTATCTGTTTTGATGCCTTAAAAAACAGGCTATCCTTAAAACTGTGCGTGCTTGGGTGACAGATTAAGAGGCATCTTGCAGATCCTTGCACGACAAGTGGAGAGGGCAGATTTTAGCCCACAAAAGGTGGAGCTGCCAGTGCAATCTGATAGTAAACAGTATCACATGCTTTATGGCACACGGGTCAGGATGAGAATAGTGGTTATGATACTATGGCAGGTCAAAGGTTTGAAGTCAGATGGTGTCAGAACATCCTGTAACAATAACAGAAGAAGTTAAATAAAAGCGAACTTGGGATTTTTGCCTAATGATATCTGCAACATCCAATTCACTAGAGATGAGACTGGGTCAGATTGTAGATTTGTATGTCTAACAGGCTTAAATCTGGATGACACTTAACTTTTTGGTTTGCCTTAGCGCTAAAGGCAGCCACAAAATTTGAGTCAATGTCTCAGCACTCCCTCTCCTTGTATTTTATTTCTCTCTCTCTGCCTCTCATACACACACATACGTACTTTCATGTAGAGCTTGAAGCTCTGTGAATTTGTGTCTTTTTTTCCAGACTCCTCTACACGTTGCTATAAAACTGGAAAAGCATCTATATTGAGATTTTTGCTGTTTTGCTACGTTCTTCTGTTTGTATAAAGCGACTAACAGAAGCTACGCTAAATTCTGAAAGGAAGAATGCATACTATTGTATAATAAAAAGTGTTTAAAAAGCCACCTGCAGGCTTACAACAGCTGGAAGGCGTATAAAACATTATTAAAATTAGTGCTTTCTATAATTCCTAAAAGCTACCTCTGTCACATCTGACAGATTTACTGCGTCGGAGGCCAGCTCTGCCATGTTTCATCTAACTGACCTTAGTCTATAGGGGCCCATCGAAGACCAGAGACAATTCTTAAGATGAAGATACTGCGAAGCATACAAAAGAATGTGTTCCAGATGCACACTAACGACAAATGAAAATTTTTAGGGACATGGTATACTGAGGCTACTCATGCTTTTTATAGGTTCATGGACTTATTCAAATTTAATAAATGCAGCAGTTAATCAATAGCTACTGCAGTGACTTTGCAAGCAGTGCATCACTTCAGCAAACACATTTTGTAACAGTAGGAGTTCATAGAAGACATTATCAGGGAAGCCAACCAGCAAGGAGTTTGAATAGTCTAATCTTGAGGTAACAAAAGCATGAATAACCATTTCAGGCTCTGGATCAGATACAACTGGCTGCGGAATGGTGATATTCTTTGAGCGCACTGAACAGGATTTGGATTTAACCCAGAAAATAAACCAAAACCCTAGGCAAATTACTATTAAAATACAGGCAACATCAAAGGTGATAGCAAGGAAACTAAAAGATTGCAAGAAATGTTTTGGCAGAAGGAAAATTTATTTTCATTCCATCAGCCTTTGAACATATGAGGTTTTAGTTTCCAGGAGTGCACATTTGACAGCCATAACTATATTAATATCAAAATGGCAATCCATGCTTTTCCCCTTCATCAATCCTGATTTCCTGCTGTTAGCTGAATTATTAGACGTTTCTGCATTACTGAGTTTAGATTTTTTTATTCTTTCCTTTTTTTCTTCTCAAAAGCCTCCTTGACACTAGGAGAAGGGAAAGAGATATGTTCTGCCTCTCCTCCCACACAAGCTAGAAGGTGACTGAACAAGTAGAAAGACAAAATGCGTTTTACCTGTTACCAAGATAGAAAAGATAGGCAACTTCATTAAAAACTTTTGTCTGGAGAGAAATATAGATGGTAAAGAGTAGAATTGCCTGTCTGTGTAACAGTTCTCTCAAAGGATACCTGATGCAGTGCTCTTTAAAGTCAATCACACCATATAATCTTAAATAGGAGCAAACATAATCCAAACAGGTGAGATGCAAAATTTGAAGGCCCAGTTCCTCTATATATTATTTGAGAATTTCCACTAACACAGACCCCATGAGGGTGTTTAGATTTGAGAAATACCACTGTCCTGGGAGTAGTCTAGGCACAACATGAGAACAAAATCTGACTGATCAAATGACCTAAGTAGCCACATAAATCAAGTCTGAAATATGAAAATAGGTTCATAAATAGATGAAGAAAATATATTTAAAAAGTATAAGGCACATTGGGATACTGAAGTTAAAAGCAAAGTGTCTAATCACGTTAAGCCTCCTTATGTACTGCTCTAATAAAATGTAAGGCTGTAACCAGATGGATTCTGCATATTCACTACTTATTAACTGCAACCTTCAAAAAAACCTGACCATAAGATGATAGACTAGATGACTAGTGATTGCACATCTGTAGAAAAGAATTACAATTTTTACTAATGGATGGAAAGCACTTTTGATTAAACCAAACGTAAGAGCATCCAGATAGCGTTTTGTACTAGTAGGTGTTTGTACAGTGGATGCACAAATACAACTTTCTTGTGTACCCAAGGTGATAGAATATCCTTTCCTCACCCTGCAAAAACTGAAAATGTGAAATCTGAGATCCGTGGAAATCAGTGGCAAAATTTCCTTATCTTAAAAGGAACCAAATTTCACTCGATTTTGTTCTGTTTAAATTAATTACTGCAATTACTAAGGAACTTAAAGCTCTGTAAGCTGCGTAAAGTTTTGCTAGCTCTCTGATTTTTAATGAGGGTGGCATGCACATCTGGAAGGCCAGACCTTGGCTCAATGACTATTTGGTTGCAGCTGCCTTGCCGCAGCATTTGAAGAGTTTCCCCATCTCACTGTTTGGCAGGCAGGTAGCACTGCTAGGACAGCTGTGGTAAAGGTTTAGTCCGGGCACGCAGAGCTGCAGCCCAAGGGCCGGTGATGGTGTGGGCATCCCTGGCTCTGCAGCTGAGCAGCTCTGGCGGAGGGTGAAACATGTCCTGTTGCCAATGTGCAGTTCCTCCCCTCTCCCCACCCCTTCTGTACCCTGTCCTGTGTATTTAGTGGGACATGACAGCTCTCTGAGACAAAATCCATCTTCCTTCAAGTTTCTGTCCAGTTCCCAGGAAAGCAAGGCTCTGAACTTGGTATACTCCTTTAACCGCTACTGTAAAACAAATAATTCATAAGACAAACTTGCCTTCAGCCTAAGTAGTCCAGTAAGGTATAACATGCTCTTTCCCGAGGAAAGGCAGTTGGGTAATGCATTAAAGGGTTTTCATGTACCAGGCTGCAGCTTCGTGACAGGTCCACACGAAGGAACCTAATTAAAGGCTTTGTACGAAAGAGATTAATAACTTCTCATTGAGTTAGGGCAAGCACAGTATTATTTAGAATTGGGAAAAACCATACGAAGACATCTCTAGTTACTACCTATCGTCAAAGACGCCAACATCAAAGCTTTTGTTACAAAGACACCTATTCCATATTTCCACTGAAATACACACTGGGAGTTTTGCTAAATGCTGACTGTCAGAACAAAGGGTCGAAGCTTAGTGCGCATGCATATATATGCCATGTAATACCTTTTATTTATTTTGGTATGCAGCTACCTTGTTCCATCTGTCTCACACATGCTGTTCAGCAAAACTGATAAATAAGTTTCAAATCAAAACAGGGAATCCCCTTTCTTCATGCTGCTGTCAGTTTGTCCAGTTCTAACTTCTATTACAGAAATAGAAAGACTCATATTGACTTCCTGTGAGATTTTTTGGGTGGAGGAGATAGACTGTCTTCATTAGCTTGTATTTACTGACACCAGAACTGAATTGTTGGAACTGTCATCCACATCATCCCTTAAGTCCATTTCCTAAGTAAATTTTAGCTTTGGATGTTCTAAAAAATAGAGATTAAGTCCTTGCCATTTTTTCTGTCAAAGGCAGCAGGCTGGATGGAGAGGAGGCAAATTCCTTATCCTGTTAAGAGCCTAAGCCCCTCTAAAGTAAAACAAGGTCTTGGAACTCACTGTCTAACAAGAGGTCCCATTGCTTGCAAATCCAGCAAGTGCTTCATGCTAAAACAGATTAGCTAAACCTCCAGAGCGAACTATGCTATGTAACTTTCCGTGACAAACCAACAAAAGTTATTTCTGTGAATAAACACTGATTTGACTGCAGGTTAGACAAATCCACTGCAATAACTATCTTTGGCATTCCAAACAAAACGATGTATTTAAACAAAAACTGAAAAAAATAGTCGCACAGAACTCCAACTAGATGCAAATTTTTGCCATAATGGACCTGGTGCAACCGAGCTTTTCTGATTTGTGCAAGTGAAGCATAGCAAAAAGGGTGGAGGTCAGGTGGACAATCCCCTGAATACCAAAATCAGTTAATGCCCATCATGCAAACATACCTCTGCTTGGATGGCCAGCCCTTATACTTTGCTGGACACTTTGAAGATACAGTAGAAATATTTTTTTCCAGTATAGTTGTTTCTTGACTTTGTTTTGTTTTGTTCAGTGGAAATGGGCATACTGTAGTAGACGATCTTCTCAGCAGCTATTTGAGTATCTCCTAAACACGCTTACATCTGCCCACACTCCCAGACTGTGCCCGCAGCAAATAATACTTTATAGCCTGGTGTAAGGGTGTTAGCTGAATTGCAGATACTTCTGTAGCATTAATTTAGGTGTTTCTATGTGATGTGGCATTCTGCAAGATAGCACTACCCTAAATTCCTCTCCTTAACTGCGGCAGAGCAGGGTAAGGTGATAACAGCTGGCCCAAGGGCAAGCCGAGACAGGTCACAAGAAAAATAAACTTATGGGACTCATCCTTCCCCAGTCCCCAGTTTCACTGACCTGAAATTCCAAACTATGAATTTAAAGTATACAGAAAAGAAAATATCTTTATGAAACTACTGATTAAAGGTTTTCCTTCTATAAATTAGAAAAAAAAAGTGAACGGATGCAAGCAAATATCATCCAACTGGTTAGCATAGGCTAAGCAGTTTCACACAGAAAATAATTTATGTAAATCTAAGTCTTCACACGAACACATCTCTTCAATGACATGCCCATGAGGTCATTTATTTCAAATTAATAAATCAGGCAGTTCTAGCAGTAACAGACTTGCCAACATTAACTTCTTTATTCAACAGTTCATTTGCTTTGTGGAGGAAAGCTATTCTCCACATGGTTGCTATTTCTGATTACAAATACACTGAAGACATTGAATACATGATATAGAATGGTTTCAGGAAGGGCTGGTATTTATTCTGCCAAGTGGAGCATGCTGGAACACTTCCCAGGTACCCTGAAATACTGTGTTTTTGTCAAGTCAGTGCTAATAAAGCACAGGCAATCCAATTTCTAGTCTGTGAGCACTTGGAAAAACAGGACCAGCAAGGAAACTTGAAAATGTGGGCATGCACTCCTTTATACTGCAAAGTCGTGAAGACATAATGATATATCTCCAGTGTATCTCCAAAGGAGAGGAGGACGTTTCTTAGCTTATTTGTGCAATGACAGCTACCAGTCTGGTAGATCTAACCATACAGATGGTTTATGCATTAACCAAAGCCTTGATTTAGAGATTTCATGGACAAAGACATTCAAATCAGCACCAGGACGAGAAAATGGAAGGCAGGAGCTTGACCTTTTTCCACTGAAGTCAGTGCTGAAGCTCCTATCAGTTTCAATGCAGCAGCATCAGACTTTGCCTGATGCTCAGAAAGTACAAATAACATGTAAAATACACTTTTCAACTAAGCCAATCATAGGATGAAGAGTTCATTTATTATGGGGAAGATCTCATCCTATGGTGAAAGGTGTCACAGCCTGCTTCTATACTTCTGGGCTTCAAAATTTTATACTTCCGGGCTTCAGGTTACAGGGTGGTTGTAACCTGAATGCCCCTGGGCTGAAACGCAAGTGTGCCATCCCAGCCTGCCCCTCGTGCAGGTGGCCCTCTGAAGTGAAGCGGGCAAGGAGGGTGACCTGAATATGGGGCACTAATGCCCAGTAGTTTAAACATGACCTATCCCCACTTCCGGCACCACTTGCTTTAACTGATTTCCAAAGAACGTAAGCCCATTATCAACAAGTGTGTTAAGCACTCCTTTTACGAATGAGTCGTAAAAGGAGCCTGCAGAGAAAGAGTTTATAATTGTATTACATAGTTCTGAGCTCAATTTTTAATTCAGTATGCAAACAAACCAGATTAAAGAGGACTTCCAAATAGGAAAAAAAACAACTTTCTTTTAATTTGCATTGCTTTGACATTTGCAGCTCAAACACTTCCCATAGTGTGTTATGAAAAACTGTAACTGTGTATCGTCTTCAAAACAAAATATATGTTTTCATTTAGCCGTAATCCCAATTGCCCAATCTGTATCACCGGGTAAATGGTAGGTATCTGG
Organism: Struthio camelus; assembly: GCF_040807025.1. Taxonomy (NCBI): domain Eukaryota; kingdom Metazoa; phylum Chordata; class Aves; order Struthioniformes; family Struthionidae; genus Struthio; species Struthio camelus. The sequence goes on along the minus strand of NC_090942.1, from coordinate 136,585,165 downwards.
TGCACATTCAGTCTCTCATTCTTTTGTGGTGAAGGTAAGAAAGTATCTAAAAATCTCTTTCAGAATCTAATGTATTTATACACACCTTCCACTTTCTTTGCTATTCAGTTACTAAGAAATTCAAAATGTAAATTCAGAGAGTTCCTGTGATACAGTGGATTAATACCTTAAGAGTTCCTTTTCCAGGAGGAGTGGAAAGGGGCAAAATCTAATAAATTATTTCTTATGTGCAGGCAAATGTTAAGAATCACAAAAATGCAATGTAAATGCAAACCTTGCAGCTAGACACTTTATTTAAAAGATCTATATATATATCTGCCTGATTTGGGTTACAAATGTTAAAATCTGATTTATGGGTTGGTGATATGATTGAGGTAACAGCAATTCCTGCTTAAATAGATTAAGGTGTTCTCAATCATTATATTGCTGTAATTACTGGAGGCTGCAACACAAGTTTTCTTCAACTGCTCTAAACACCCCACTGTAAAGCAAGCAAGCAAGCAAAGCAATAGCGTGCGCTCCATAGAGTGTGCATGCATTGGAGGGCTGTAAACATAGATGGAGCAGATGAAAAGGTAAGCAGTGGAGAAAGGGAGAATGAAAAATGGAGGGTGAAATACATAAAAAATGAACATATGGCCAGAATTGATGGCATCAATAGTTTCAGCTTACCTCACACTGAATTCTTTAGTCTTTTATTTCCTGTTTTATGAAGGAAAAGGAAATAATGAGAATGCAATGAATAATGCATATTCATATGTCAGCCTGAGAGTACAGGCTAGCAGTCTTCCTAATTTGTAATTTGACAATATTCTGTGGTATGAACAATGAAATTCTCTTAGTCAGGAGTCTGGCTCTGAGTCATTATGAGAGATACAAGCTCGCAAGTCAGCTTTCTGTTCAGTTTTTAGGAAAGTCCTCTGTTCCCAGACATTAGATGCTCCAGTACTACTCAATTAAGAACCCTGCTGAGCTTCCAAAGAAGTCAGTTCCTATTTATTCCTTGGCTTTTGTTGGCAGATTTGTTCATGCAGAAGCGTCCTTAATGGAAGGCTACAATGAACTGTCCACTTAAGAGAGATTATAATAAACAAAAGAAAAATATGTAGAAAAACAGCAGCGTTAATAAAAGGAAAGCCTGTTACGTGATATTTTTTATTAAAAAATTTCCATTTCATTCAAAGTTGATCAAAACATCAAAACCATCTTTAATAGTTTATTTCCTATTTATTGTCTCAGTGAAATAACTGGGACTGTGAGCGGAAATTATATTTTCTTTGTCATTTAAATTTACTTTTATGCTCTTTCTCTCCAAGGTGAAAAAAGTGAGAAAAACTTAACATACGAGAATTTTGTCACAAATCAAAATGAAAAATATAAAGTATTTTTTTTCAAATTGTAGTACCGAAAGTGCCTCGCTTTGGGTCGTCTGTCTAATACAGATTAGCTAGGTTCAAGAATGAGACCTGTGCTTGTACTCCAGTAGAAAAATATCTTACAGATAAGAACATTCAGGATGAAATCTTCAGCTGATGGAAGTCTTCCTGGCTCCACTGATTTATTTTGATTCATGCTTGCAAAGGATCTAGCTCTTATTTTAGGAAACGTAGTCTAAAAATATAATACCAGTAGTATGCATTGATAGGCTTTTAGTTGCTGATACTCCAAGCAAGAATACATGTAGTTACCATAAAAAAATATTTTGGTCCTACGAGAAAATTGTACGGTACCTGCAAATGCAATAGCCTTTCACAGTATATTACACGTTTCATGGGACATTATCACTGCTGAGCTACTGCACCTCAAACTTGGTATAATTTTTGTAAACCACTGAGGACAGTCCTCTGGATCCTAAGGCTTCCGTTTCTAGACAGATGCCCTCTCTTTTTTTAGTGAAAATACTGACTATGGTTTGTAAGCTGCTATGCAGTTTCCAAAGGATCCGTACTGCAATATATGAGCACTGTTTTAGAGTAGCTGCTAACCTGATGATCTCAGGCTGTAAGGGGAGCTACCATCTCTCGTGAAGTAGGCTGATGACTTGAGGGGGGCAGATGCACTTTCTGTCTTGGACTTTCCTGCCTCCTGGGCTCGTGAAAGGATGCTTGCCTCCAGAGCTTCCCTACAACCCTCACTATTTCACACACATTTTCATGCCCAAGGGGTGCCCTAGAAGGAAGAAGGATGCTTTCCCTTTGCTCGAAACTCCCTTTCCATTCCTTTATTCAAAGCTTCTGACTGAAGTGGCCTACATAGTACTATAACATCCATTTAAATACAATGATTTTAAAGGCTCATTTACCACCCCACCTTATTGAGTAACATCCGTGGGCTTTATTATTCTCTCTGAGACTTCAGTCCTTCGCTCCCTCCATGCTGAAAATATCTGACTGGATACAAGAGGCAGTCGAGGGTTAATGTTTGAGGAATGCTGGACTGGGATTAATGCGTGTGGCAATTAGTTACTCAGGGAACTGCAGGTGCATACCAATTTTGCTGAGGCTTGACACAACCGGTACTTAGGCAAATGGGGAATTTTACTCACCTGACAATTCTCACTTTACCTGAATAGGCCTCCAAACTTCAATGAAGTTGGTCATGTGTATGGATTTGAAGCTTCTAACCCTAAAGCAGTGAAATCAACTGCATTAAGAAGATCTTACTTTGAAATAGACTCCTGAAATGTAACTAAAAGAAACAAAGTAGAGAAAAGTCTTGCTTTGAGCATGAGAGAAGCCAAAAACCCTAATCCCGCACTACAGGCCTAATTGCCATGCGATGGTAGGTCCCTCATGACGTGAGTTATCTGCTGCAAATGATGATATCGCAACATGTACAAAGAGCATTTCTGGAACGTTAACACACATAGAACTTATAATATCCATTTAATGCCTCCTTCATGCAAAAGTAAACTGTATTTAAAGGCATTATACATGCTTGCTGTGTAATTACATTAATCAGAGAAAGCGTCTTCTCTACGTTCCTCTGCTGTTGCCATGGCAGCATCCCCATGTTTGCAAAGTGCGGAGCACCCATTCTTAATTATACTTACAAAGCAGCTACATTTCAAAGGAATACAATAAATACAAAGTTAAAGTAAGAATGCTGTACAGAAGTGATATGAATAAACACATTTTTATCACATCTTTATCTCATGCACACTTCACAACCCATCATTAGAACGTTTTCTTTAATTCCCAGCTTCCTTTGTGCACACACGACGAACTCCAGATTTTGGTCTGCCAGGAAATACAGTACTCTCTTGCTGGCCCCAGAGCTACTTCTGCTTCTAACCTGGGAGCTAATCTTTATGAGACTAAAGCAATTTAGAGAGATCTTTGAGTTTGCACTGCTCAAAATATGGCAAAAGGGGATATCTTCTTGTTCTCCACTGACCAGTACAAATCCCATCGCTGCTCTCCATTCATACTACTGCCCCGGTCATCTGCCCAGCGGACACTTAGTGAGCTGCTCCTTGCTGCAGTCTCCCACCTAAGTGCCACCATGTAATTGTGGGTGACAGAGCGAAGGCTTCACCACAATCAATCTGAAGCTGTCAACATGAAGTTAATCAAGGAGAACATATTTCCTATAGTGCTCACGAACCACAGGCTCAGTGCAGCACACACTCTCAGCGTAGTCCTTGCTTCTTTGTGGATAAATAACATGGAGATTGCACTCAGCACAAAATTTACACTTTCCCCCCAGTAAAGAAATAAGGGATTCCCTCATTCTGAAATTAATGTTCTCCCTGAAGTTGAACAGAGCTGGTACAGATGGTACAGATGCTGGATTGCAGATATGAATTATGCATTTTCTGGGGGTGGAATGTCATGAAATTTTAGTGTTATTCAAGCCACAGAGATCCAACAGGGGAGAAGTAATTAGAATATTTCAGAGCCTCAGATTTACATTTTTTAAGCTCGTGAGCGAAATGAAATTGGCTGCTTCCAATTTACATGTCTGCAGTCATGCCGTAACGAACTTGTCAGATCTCAGCTTTTGGATCTGAAACCTCTGGGGAAAAAACAGATGTGCTGGCAAATGATGGTGTTGCTCTAGTGGGTGTCACTTGTCCAGAGTGAATCCCGGAATAATTCTGTGCTGAGGTGTTAGAGGGCACTGTGTAACTGCATGCATATGAGCAGGGGAGGTAAAAGCCTTTGGATCCGATTTACAGAGCAGAGGCCCTATTTTTCAGCTTATTTATTTCTATTCTTAGCTTCTTTTATCATGTGGGTTTATTTTTCACCTTTTATATGGGAAATTATGGTGTTTTCACTTGGGTATATGCACTCTGCCATTGAAAAGGGGAGCGCTTCTGCTTTCTTAATGAACCATGTTCTGACTTAATTATCTGGGCAAGCAACATGCCCTAGACAGGGCTGGCATATAAAGACATGTGGGCAGTGATGTTTCCCTTATTTTAAAATGGAAAAAAAAATCGCTCTACAATTTGGCCTGTGTGCTGTAGCTAGATACTCTATTTTTGCTGACTCTGTAGATTTACCCTGTCCAGAAAGCTGCAATGGCTCACTTAAAATTGCGATGACTTAAAATTTCTAGGTGATTTTTCTGTCTCATCTGGCTCTAGCCAGCCAAGATGGGTTGTGGAGGCCCTCAGGTGGCTTCGACTGGGGCTGTGGGCTAGACAGGAGACCCTACCACAGGATGGCTGCAAGGTAGAAGTGAGAAGTCTCCCTCAGCACGTGCTACTTCTCAAGGCTGGGCTCTGCAAACCCATTTCTTTACTTATTCTACCCACAGAATAAGAATTATGCCACTATGTTTGGACTACTAAGAGAAGGACTTCTGCTCTGACTTGTGCAGGCTCGGGTATCTGAGTCTTTCTCTGTGTGATAAAGTTTCCCCATAGATTTGAGAAACGTACTGCTAGAAGCAGAGACTACACGGCTCAGATCGTTTTATCTGTATAAATATTTGAAAATATATACATGCAAAAACACATACATGCATATGTATATGTATATGTATATACATATGTACTTAGATGTATATATAAAGCCTGTCCCGCTACTGCCCTTATGTAGAGCACAGAAATTATATAATACTTCCAGCCGGGGAACAGAGAAGTAGCTACATGACTAAGCAACAGAGCGTGACTTATGAATAGCAAATTGTGAATATTCCCCAAGATATTTCTCTAGGTGATCTCCAAACAAAGAAATTGGCGAAATGAATACATTTGGGAAATCTCCAGTCTCCCAGAGGCCTAGAAGGAGATACTAGAAGACAACAAGCAAACAGGAAAGCTGGCAGAATTTTTTCCATATATTTATATTGTTCCTTGTATATTAGTCGCTTGTCTCTGACAATGACTTCATATGTTGACTCAGATGATTAATATGTGGGTCAAGAATTTTCATCCACCATACAGCCATGAGTGCAGCACTGTTGTACTCAAGTTTGTAGCTGAAGGCAGAAGGCAAACCACTCACACACACGGGAGGATTATTTGAAACAGATTAAGACTCAGCGGAGTGAGTTATAGGGAATTTGCTCTCCTCCTCCAACTTGGCTGGCAATCTGTATGCAGACACTTACAACTTTGTCACCCTGTGGAGTAAAAAAACCTCTTGTGTTGCCCCTTTCGACTTGTCAGTACCTCCTGTAAGAATTGGCATCTAAAAGAGGCCTCTGAACATACCAATTTGTACAGTAAGGACCCTGCAAAATGGTAGCAACAATGAGACAAACACTTCTGAAATCTTTGAGCCAGATCCTTGTCTAGAAGAAATTAGCAGAGCTTCAGTGCCACCAGTAAAGCTGGGGCTCTCAGCCTCAGATTTCTCAGAGAAAAAAGATCTAACTGATGATACAATAGGAGAGGAGGAGGAAAATCTTCTAAATGCCTGAAAGATGATTTGCAGACTGAAAAGGAAGGCCCACGGGCAAAGAAAGAAGCTGATTTTGAAAATAATTGAATAAGCAAATGGATAAAAAGATGAAAGAAATATCACAGATAATGAGGTTATGGTGGTTGTTTTCTGTCTCTTTTATGAATCCATATTTTGTCAAAACCATCATGGTTTCTCCATGGAGAAAATAGCACCACCTGATCTAAGGAGCTGTGACTTGGACAAGACAACTGCCTGCAATAGCATCTTTCCAGCCCAGAGATCTTTGGCCGAGAGCTGATCAGACGATCAGACCGTGCCTTTATCTGCTGAACTCCTCAAATGCTTCCCTTGGAGCTGGATCAGCCAAGTGTGAGTGCTGAGCTCCACATCTCCTTTATTGGTCAAACACAGACGGGTCACTACAATGCACTTTGCAGTTTTTTGCTGGCACAGCTCAGCAAAGGGGAACACTGAGGGAATGATGCCGTGAAAGTTTGACTCTGGGGCACAGTGTCATTTTGAACTGAGCTCTTAGAGTCATGTCTTTCGCAAAGGTGCAATGAAGCCAAGCCATTCTACTGTCATTTTCAAATGGCACCCCTAGTTCTGCTCTGAATTTCCGCTCAGATCAGTTCCCTCTTCTGTGCTGGCTCGCTCTGCCATTCTCCTTGTTTGCTGCCAAGGAAGATGCAATGTGATCTAATTTAGGGTCTCTGAATACTATTGCTTTGTAAACAACAAAATTACCCCGACTTGCTCACAAAGTCTTATTCTTCATCTTTGCCTATTCCCTCTTGCTCTCTTCTTCCCTCTTCTTTTAATCCTATTGTATGTTTCCGTCTGTCCCTTCCACAGTTAGCCTTGATATTATTTCACCCCATGCAGGGGAGCACACCTTGGTATAGTAGGACTCATATTTCTCTGGAGTCCAAATTTGGATTTCTCAGTGAGAGAAAGCTCATTATAGTCCAAAGCTCTGCCTGGTCCAATATGATATTGGCAACGACAGGGTAATTGCTGCTGTTGATTTTGTGGCTGATTGCAACCTTGGCCTGACAGGTTTTGACCAAAGCAATTGGATGTATGTAATGGATTCTAATATTTTTTATGATGTGGGTACACTTTCATCTTCATGTTAAGCCTAAATGTAGAAAATGGTAATAAACTACCTCATAAAAGCAAATGAACACCTGTAGCTTGCCCAGTAACAGTTCAAAAGTGTACAAAGGCTAAAGTATTTGAGGTCCACCTTGAAGGGAGAAAAGATTCATGTATGGGCAGGCCAAGGAAAGCATTAGTTCCAAAGAGCTGCTAGCTAATTTGGAAGGACTTCAAATATCTGGAAGATGAGTTCTGTGTGTATTTAGTATCCAATTATCCAAAGAACTAAAATGAGTTCGCACCATAAATCTTTCCTCAAAGATATTTTTGTCAAAACTGATAATAAGGCAGCAGCAAAGAGACGGCAATTTGGAAAACTCGCGTTTTTAATGCCTCATTTCATATCTTAGACCAACTCTTCAAGTGTCCCTGCAGCTGTCCGTTCTGGTGCGATTTATTCACCAGTAATAAAGATTCCAGGCATTTCAAAGGAAGGTAGTTTGCCTAAACATTTACACCAGCCTGTTTCCCTCTTCCCACTGTCTGTGCCCATGTCCTCTGTTCAGAGCTCCATTCCTCCGCAACTTCTCCCTTCCTTAGGCAGGGTAGTGACTCCACTTTCCTCCCATCAAACACATCTTGGTGTGGCCACCTTCAGAAACAGCAGTAATGAAAATGTGCCTTAGCAGTGGCTTTTCCTTGGGACTGATTTATTTCTCTCAAGACATAATTGCAGTGCGTAGCAGAGCACGGTTAACATAGCTAATGCTGAGCATGGCTAATACTGACTGAACAACCTCCAGAAGTAGCACATCAGTGTTAGTCTAGTGCTACCCACAAGTTAAGAAGCCTTAAGCGCAGCACTGCACTAGTGTGGTTGTCTTGAGGACTGAGCTAGTTCCTCTGCTCAACTTAAGTAATATATATCAGCTTCAGGGGTTCTGAACACACCTCTGCTGCATGGTATAGGCTATATGCCACTTGAAAGCAAATGTGAAAATCAGTCCCTTCCCCCAGAACAACCAACCAACCAACCAAGTCGTTAGTGCTGCAATACAATGAAATAAATGAGTTGCTCATTAGCAGTGCCATCAGTGAAGCTGTTTTCCTGAGAATTTCTCTCTCCAAGTCGGGATCCACCAAGCACTTCTGACATCTGAGTACCTGGCCTATGCTGCAGCTTACCCTTCTGCAGAGCAATAGTAGGTTCTCCGTTCTCTATCCAATATGACATGGGAATTTAATACCTAGGACCTCTGTTAAGTTTGATTCATACTGGTCAACAAAAGATGTTAGGGGACAGACTGACAAATAGATATGTGAATACAAATACAAACACACTTATATCACCAATCTATAACATTCTAATTAACCAGACTAAAATATTAGCCCAGAAATAACTGGTATGTTCTGCTCAGGTTTAAGACCATTCAAAGTGCAAAAAGTGTCCCAAATAGCCATTTTTTGGATGTCAACCAATAAAAAGAATATAGTGAAAATACACAAATAAGCCCTAAGAGACCATGAGATCTTGGACTTGTGCACAACGCCATAGTGTCATGTCATCCTCCTCCCTCCTAATGTAATCCAGGAAGGCTATCCAGCCTTTCCTGGATGTTGTTACTTCACAAAGTCCACAATGCAGCATACATTGTATTGTTGTGGGGAGAGATTTCTGATAGTTCTAGATATTCTGAATGGAGAAATGAGAGGGAGTTTCTATGCAGCCGTGTAGGGGAGGTTTATTAAAGAAACACAGGTAGAAAGACTCCAGTTTCTTTCCTACAGAGAATTTCTTTCCTCTTGCTTCCTTCTTGCATCTAAGTCTACACTGAGACAGTCTCTCACAATCTAGTACCTCTTTGGGTTTGCTTGTTGTTAATAAATAAATAAAAAGGGCATAATCAAACACTCCAATTAGCTTTTCATGTGGCAGACAGGCCCGTCTAATACAGTTTCTATGTTAATGAGTTTTAACCAGGACAACTGGCCCTTTGCAACTTATCAAGAATTGTTGCTTCTATCTTTGCCACTTTTGTGGAAAAATGAGCATTTTCTAGAGCTTGTACATCCTACCAGATGCCCTAAAATGTTATCACCTTTCTGTGCACTAACATTCTTGTCTAGACTATGCTCTATACTTTTAGGAGTAATTTTAATGAAGAACTATATGTGTGAATATTTCTCTATAGTTTCATGGCAGTGAGCACTGGAACACATTGCTAGTTTTGAGGCAAGTTGTACAACTTAAGATGTTTGCTTTCTTAGAGTAAACAGGTACTTCTGGTTCTGATGTTTAGTTTTGTCCTGAAGCATTACCAGACATCCTCAGCACGATATTTACACAGAAGGAATGCAAATTCTCATCCAGGTCAAGTGATTTTTATGGTCCAGCGAGCAACAAGGTATTAGTGACCAGAAGGTCTTCTGGCCTCATTCATTTTCATGTTCTTTCCTATTCTTCTGGTTATGAACTGCCTAATTTTTATCTAGCAAAAGTCACCTTCCTGGAAATATCTACCAATGCAAGTCTCTTTCAGATCATTACCTTGGAAGTTATTAAGACACATTAACAGCTTATTAACTAAAATGCAATGTTTTCTAAGGAACAAACAACAGCAACATACTAGCTGTGCTTCTGACATCTACAGCAGGCATAGGAATATGGAAGCCAGGGCTCTGTATGCACTGGCCCCAGGAAATGCTTTAATTCCTGTATACTTAATCCCTGGATTTAGGTTCTTCAGGCCATTTATAAGAATCATCTCGGATCTTTTCCAGCTAGAAAGCAAAGAGAGCCATCTGGTCCAGACAGCCCTGGCTGTTAGAGGCACAGACCAATGTGTTCGCAATATGAACAAAGCATGAAGAGAGACAGGTTGCAAATTCTTTGGAGCTGGCACAAGGAAAGACCTTTTCACTTGTGAGACACTGTTAAACATGCTACTCACCTAATCCTGACTTTCCCCAAGACCTCTGCTGGAGCAAGGGTCCAATCTGGAAGCAGCGTCCTGCCACGCTAGCAGATGGGCATGAGTAAAGCAGCCAAAAGACTAGAGGAAGACGGATGCTTACAGGGAAGTAGCAGAAAGGGAGCTCATCAAAATTCAAAGATTTAGACAGCTGTAACAAGTTCATAAACTGCAGAGAGGCGATGTAATTATAACATAACTACACACAAGCAGGGAGCTAGGATTAAGACTTTAGCAATAGAAAAGTGTTTTTTTACAATGTGAGTCACCAGCAGACATCTACAGATGTTTGTGGAAGCAGGTTCATTACCCTCTGTGGAAAACACTCTTTCTTGTCACGAAATGAGGTCTGGGCGCGATACCTTATTCTCTGAGCTGGCATATTATGCTTGCTGAGACAATGTGCAGCTCTATGATACTACTCAGCATGCACAGGGCTATCAAAATCTTCTGCAAAACCAGCAGAAAAATGCTTGAAACTTCTCAATACCCGAAGTTTAGCTCTACAGCCTCTGCAGTGTAGCAGCACATTACTGAGAACTTCTAAATATCCATTGTAAGTTAGATAGTAGACTTTGCTTGTCAACTGGTAGTGCCCAGTCTGCCAATTTACTGGTCAGCTTCTATCTACGGATAATATAAGCTGCTCTCCTTCTCCTGCTGAAACAATAGTACACTTTAATAAAATTGTAAGCTTCTCCACTGAAACACTCTCTATTTACTCTCTATTTATATTTATACTCTAATTACTCTCTATTTATATGTTTATTGGGAACTATGAGATTCAATTAGATATAGTGCAAGCATTTTATCTTGTCAGCTTTGCTTTCAGAGATCTGAAATGTGGAACTTCAATGTGTACAGATGCTTCCTAAAGAATTTCCGTTTCTCCCTAACCATTAATAATGCCACTTTTCTTCTATTTTTCTATACGCGTATGTTTAATGTTGGATATGGGGATTTTGTGACAGAGACTGTTAGGATATTTTTCAGTGTAGATCATATCAGCACCCATTGTATTCTGGACCCTTCTTGCACATGTATGGCAGTAGAGCCCCTGGCACAAACAGTTAACAATCTATGACAGACAAATGCAGGAACTTTTATTTGAGTGCAAGTTTAATAGCATTTCAGGAAGTAATGCAGACAGGTTATATAGGATCGCTATCTGCAATACTCTTCAAGGAGAAGATATGCAACAGTTTTCAGAATTGCCTGGAGATTAAAGATGCTCTATTTGAATGCTTTGAAGGAATTTGATTTCCTAAGGGTCATTGTCTTTCACTTTCTGGTTCTCCAGACTTAATCAAAATGTTCTAAATGGACACCAAAGAGCAATAGAATCTGAACACTAACCTCCCTTTTGCCAGTTTGAGCCACATATTTTACCTTATTAATATATCTTACCTATTCCTTGAGCATGTTCTGGCTCCCACTGCTGTATAGGCTGTAGCAGGCATTTCTAACTCTGCTTTCTTTTAAAAGATCCCATCATTTTCAAAAAGGAAAAGCTTAAGTCTCACAAAATGCTTAAGGTTATGCATACGAGCAAACATACAAATAATTTCACTGAAGTCAAGGAGGAATATCACACACTTAAAGTCAATATGGACTCAAATATTTTGCTACATCAGGCCCCACAAGGGCTGCTGCTGAGGTATACTAGGAGACAGCTGATGTTGGTCAGGCACATCCCATCACTGCCTGTGCAGTAGGAAAGTGCAGCTGGAGATGCTGTTGCAGAGGTTATTCTCTCTAAACAGAGACTGATGATAGGGCAGTTTGTGCCAATGGGCAGACCAACTTGGAGAATGAAACACTTAGCTCGAAAGCAGGAATCCCACTTGCTGCACCAATCTTCCTCGCACTGTGCAAGGCAGAGCTGAGCATATCCAGAGGGCTCAGGCTAAAGTGCTGAGTGAGAGTTTTGGCACCTGAAAGAGAGTTTAGATGACGCAGGAGACACCAGAGTTTCCAAATGTAGGTGCTTAAGTGCCTCTGTCCCTTAGGCATGGATCCAGACCTAATGTAACTGTCTGTTCCCTGCTTGCTGCCGATTCACTTGAGTGTTTCAGCCTTCACCTGGCAGGACCATTACTAAAACAAGGCAATAATTCAGTCTTCATGCCAAGTCTCTCGCTGCTGAGCCCACCAAGAGAGGGTGGCAGCTGCGATTTTTGATAGATTGTGCTATGCTAGGAACCAAGCCACACTTGCCAGCTATTTCGTATAAGCAACCAAGCAGTGGATAGATAGAAACTACTCTTGCTTGTAGTGAACTTGAGCCAGTTTTGAACAAATGACTAACGCATAAAAGTTTCTGTCATCCACCACCCCATCCTCTGAGATATTCAGCCACCTTATAACTAAGCATTGAGTTACTTTTCCCTTTCTGAAACAGCTCAGATATAAACTTCTGAGATGTATCACTTTTTAAGTGATGTAAAGCACCTATCCTTAATGGCTTATAGCTTACAAAGAAACTGTTACTAATAACAGTACATTTGAGATCTTTGTTCAGTTTTTGCTATCAAAGCTGCCATTTTGGGAGTCCTGCACTGCTCTCTGAAGACCCAGAGGAGCAGGAGCTTCCTCTTCAGAGTTCAGATTATAGAAGAGCTCTGGGTATTTGCTGCTGATGTGTGGGCGTAAATTCCCTAGACTGGTGGTAAAGTATTATGATTTTACTCACTGGCAAAGAGGAGGGCAAACAAACAAGGAGAAATTCAAAGAGAGACATCAAACCACTGTAAGCAACCTGAATTATGCAGGAGTAAGAGAGAGAAGACCAAGAGACTTGGATAGGAAAATTACTGAAAAATGTATAACAACATCTGTCTTGTGTCTGTATCAGACCTGAGGCAGAGCTGGGAAACCTGTTTTGATGGCATGCCAGGAGAGACTAAAGTGTTCCCAAGCCCTCAAAGAAAATAAATACATAAAATGCTGCTCACTGTTTCTCGTGTTCTGCCATGGTAACCCTTTCAGACTTGCCTCTATGTTTTTGCAGGTCTTGCAGATACAGAGGAGAGAACCAGCAATTTGAGTAGTGCTGATTCAGCTGAACCTGGAGCTGAAATAGTCAGCAAGTAGTTGCCAAGGAACAGGCAGCCTAATGCCGAAATTGGAGAAGTCGCTCCGCTGACACGGAAAATATTCCAAACCTGAGGCTAGCACCAAAGCCCAGTGCTCAAACGCTGGCCAGCCAGCATGGGCAGGAGATGGCATAGGCTTTAAGCACTGCAGCCAACACACTATAGAAGTGTTACAGTCACAGCTCCGAGTTTGGCAGAACTTGGTTAGAAATGTTCAATGTTTGGCTCAATGTTTATTGAAATGGAGAATTTGAAGAGATTGTGACTGCTCTCTTTCTTCCATTTCTTTTTTTTTTCCTATAAAATTCAGGAGGGAAAGGGTACTGAATCTGTTCTGCTCTTCTCTTGAAGGAAAGGAAGGGAACTGTGCCAGGCCCTGAACATGCATCCCGTACATCTTGAAAGGGACCGGACGTAGTGTGCAGGCTTCACACAGGCACCTCTACACTGTCTTGAATATCTTCTGTAAAGATGTTAGGAAGCAGAACATCAGCTAGATTACATTATTGGAGACAGAAATACAGAGCAAAATGTACAAGCTAGCCATCTAGTTTTCCAGGACAGTGTCATTACCATCACTCAATTATAATAGTTAAACAGTATCTTAGAAAGAACTGGGGGGGATATCTTTTGCAGTTTTCTGAGAAAGGCTGGTGGGTTTTGAGGAAGAGTGAGAAGGTTTGAAGAGGTGAGGTTTGGGGTTTCCCTTATTTTTTCAACCTTTTTCTTTTTTATAAATTTTATAAATCTCATTCCACTTTTCCTGCCTGAGGTACACTAGTTTCCATAGAAACAATGTAGTCATTTATGTGCATGGTATTTACTGACATCCATATGTGGAGTATAAAGACAAGTTATGTCACTGTTATGAAATGTAGGCATTTATGTGACGCTTATTGTGACTCTCTGTGTGAGAGAATGGATACCCATACACAGTTATATAATAGATGCGGAAATCCAGATCAGGAATGCACCAACTATCTGAGATGCAGAATTTAGCACACTCAATATATTGACAGCTGCACTGAAGAAAAATGTGAACTTCATTTAATATTTTGCCTTTTTTGGTTTTGGTACCACTCTGCCTGCCTGCGCTATGTAGAGCAACATCGCAACCTCAATGAAGTAATTACCACACAGAGTACGAGGATGTAACTCATCCTTCCTGTGGCAATATGCAATATTCCTGAAGGAAAGATAAATAAAACAATCATGCTATTTCTTCCTTCATGATGTGGAGAAGATTATATTTTGACATAATATGTAAATAGCAAAACCAATGCCTTTATTTTTCTAGGTGTTTCATTCAGTAACACAAAACAAGCTTCCAGCAAGTGATGGTTGTTTCTTATGTTTTAATTAGACTTTCGTGAATCTACATCTCATATTTGCTGAATGATTAGTGAATTTCTCCCCGTTTGAAGTGCATTTTAAAAAGTAGTGCAATGGCAGTTTAGGAAATGTAAAGAACAAAATTATTATTGCATCTTGGACATCCTATAGAGCTAGAATGAAGCTGCAGAAGTTCTTTGGCTGCTACGTGTAGAAAAACTAGTTTTAGAAGGTGGCACTCTGCTCTTTGAAATTACCATTTTATTGCTTTCTACACATCTTTTTTTTTGATTTTTAATACTCAGAACCATAGTTTGACAATTTTTTATCATTTCTATTGTTAATTTGCTCTATTAAGACAAGCAAATTGGCTTCCTTGAATACACCTGTGTAATGCAAATTAAATTGCTACGAGAATATTAACCTGTGATACACAAATCAGTCGTTGTTACACGTACTGCCACAGTACTAACAATCAGCAAAAAGATGTAATGATGTGACAAGTAGAATGAATTAAACCTAGCAAGCAACTAAAACCAATAAAAGTTGTTTGCTAAGGAGAGGTAACAATATTGGTAATGTTTTCACTTACTATGGAGAACATAACAAAAAAAAAATTCTCAGACTCCTCCAGATGATGCACGGGATTCTGAATAGTCTTTTGTTTCCAAAGATATGTAGACTTCAGGTGTATTTGGTGAATTCTGATTCACAGAGAGAAGTAATATTTTTTCTAAGAACATTTAGGAGTCGCATAAGTTTCTCTGCTATCCACATTTCTCTGTCAGACCACCTTCAAGTGCCTTTCCAACAGGTTTAGTGAGGGCTGCCAACTCTAGCAGGAGTTTGGGATGAGGACAGACACGCGTGGCGTGACAGTTCAGTGTCTGCAGAGTTTTCACCCCCTCCCCAGCAGAGCACACGAGAGGTCCTATTCAGCCAAATTGGACGAAATGGGGACAATTGCGCTCCCAGTTGGTCTGACGCCATCAGAAACACTTATATCAGAAGGAGTTTTTGCTATTGGTGCAATAAGGGAATGAGGAAGATGTCATAAAATGACACCCTTCTGAAATCTGCACCTCCAGTTTACTTTTGCCATGGATACATTGTGGGTGCTTTTATCTCCAAATTCTCATCATAAGACCAAGGAAGCCCTCTGTGTAAGCAGACCCTTGTTATTTTAAGTCACTGTTAATGGAAAATAAAAAGCTACTGCTATGGTGGCACATTAGTCAAAACGGCTCAAAATATGGGATCAAGGTACCAGTAAGAACAAGACTATTGCTATTTTCTTCCAGCTCTCCTCTTCATTAAGAAACTGAAGGCTCTGAACAGAGGTAATGTAGGCTATGCTGCTTTTGGTAGCTGGGTAGTGAGCTGATGGACCATTTTCACCCGACTGAGAAGTTCTTTTGCTAGTGAAATGGTAAAATACCTGTCCTGATGCAAGGAAATTTGGCCTTCAGATATGGAACTGGCAATACTATGGGGTAAGGCTATTGCTGAGGGCAGGGTTTATTTTGGCAACGCTTGACACCCTATGCCTTGTGTCGCAGCTTCATCTTCACCTCTTTTTTTCTTTCTCTTGTTCTTCCAAGGAGAATTGTTGTTTTTCACTGGCAGAAATGTCAAGTGGGCCAACTAGGAAACAAAGAACCCAGTAAAAGAAGAATGAGAAATGTGAAATTAAGGGAATTTCTGAATATTTATCTAGATATTGATCCTGGAAACTGTTCCAGATCTCAGTTACATGAAGTGGTGTCAGTAGGTAGATAGCAGATACGCCTACAATCCTTTT
Source organism: Struthio camelus (assembly GCF_040807025.1). Lineage (NCBI taxonomy): Eukaryota > Metazoa > Chordata > Aves > Struthioniformes > Struthionidae > Struthio > Struthio camelus. The sequence goes on along the minus strand of NC_090942.1, from coordinate 136,569,003 downwards.
GAAATATTTCTCTTAGATTTGCCTTCCGTTTCCAACCTAGGAAACTGATAGCTAAAATAATTTCTAGGAAAGGAGTATAATTTTCTCAATACATTTTCTGAATGAACTTCATAAAAATATCTTAGGTAACTTCATCAGGTGTTCCATAATATCCCAGTACAAGGAAGGTCAAGTGGATCTGTGTTTGTAAAATAGTGGATTAGTCCTCAGGATTCTTCTGTTAACGCTTAGTGCTTATGGCTATTAAAAGTGAGTCATATCTGTCAGAACGGAGGAAAATCAATCCTATTCAGCTTACATTTATTCAGGTATCTGTAAATCAGTCATTTTCATTTTACTGTTTTTTTAAAGATAGCTACCAATTTCTCCTCCCTTAGAGCTTTATTCTATCACTTACCACTATAACATATGCAAGTGCTTCATGCAAAATCAGTAACAACAGCAAATTCCCTAGTGGACTTCAGGGACTCTCTTCTGCTTTTTTAAGCCAGATCTCTGCCTGATGAAGCTGCTTGGACTGGTGTTTCTGCTCTGTTTTATCCTGGGGGAAGTGAAAGGAGCTGAGGAATAAATGGGGCATTATATCTGTTAGCACTACAATGGGAGCAATGGCTTTCCCTCGGAGGATGTCTTCCTAACATCACGCTTGCCTCTCAGCGCTGAGAGATGGCTCCAGTGACAAATGCCCTTCAACAAGGCTGAGGCTTGTCATACTTTTCATCTCAGGCTCTCCCATCCCTCCATCCCCAAGGATCATAGCTGCCGTCACATATTCTGGCGTAACTGAGGCTTGATACGTTCACTGATTTGAAAATGAAGCCAAGGCCTCTGCTTGGTGCTGGATGCTGACTAAGACTGAAGCAAGGCCTTGCAGGCTTGCACCACCCCAGAAATGAAGAAGGTGTGCACCCCGCTTGGGGGAGTCTGCGCATCAGCTTCAGCTACAAGGAGGTACACTGCACCAGCACGGAGAAGATAAATACATAGGTTGCTGTGGCCAAGCCTTTGTCAAGATTACTGGCAAATGAAAGTTTAAAGAGGGCATTTGTGCAGCCTTGTACACCCTGGTAATCTACCTTGTGTGGAGAACTGGGCAGAAACCCAAGGCTTTGAACCTTGTGGCCATATGCCTTTGATGAAAGCCAGAAACAAAGCTTTGGTCTTTTAAGACATCTCTTTCTGACCACTGTGACCTGATCTTGTCTGGGCTCAGCTTTAGCCACTTGATTTTTTTGAAATTTTAATAGGGTTAGTGGAAATACATTATATATATATATTTATTTATACGTGTGTGTATGTGTATGTAGGTAAATGCATATGTACATGTATATGTATGTATATGTATATGTGTATGCATATGTATCTGTGTGTGTGTGTATATCATCATCATCATCCTAAAGCCCCACAGTCTGTTATCATATCATAAATATTTCCTATAGTTTCTGAATAGAGGACGAAGTACAATAATTTTTTAGGAAGTTCATTCTGAGCATAACTTTTTCACCGGCTTTTTCTTTTTTTTTGGCCCAGAAGGATCTGTTCCAGGGGGTATAGCATTTGCAGGTGTGCTGGAAGCAATCTCAGTCAGCTCCAGTGCAGCAGAGGGTAAAATTGAAGGGGGAGAACTTCCTTCCACACTTCATTTATATTATGCTAATATTTAACAGAAATTTATCACCAGCTTGCAGCGACTGACATTTACTTGGAAATGTGATTGTTTTACAATATTCTTTCAGAGTAGGGAACGATTGTCATTCAAATGATCGTCAGCTAACAGATAGGGGAATAGTACCTTAGAGAAGGTAAGGATCATCGTGGTCATATAGGAAGAAGCCTAACACAGGAATGGTGGAAGCTTGCGCCCTAACAGTCAGCGCATCCTTTTTCTCTCTGAAAGTGTAAAGTTTGCAGGGTCAAGTTCTGACAGATACCTGAGCGAATGCTCAAACAGGCTGGTGAAGATGAGGAGCTTCCTACAATACCCATTATTCTCACAACGGAGCTTTTCCAAGACAAGCCCTTATCTGTGCTCTCCTCCCATCTAGCCATGACTCTGAAGTCAATAAGCTATGAAAGGTAGAAAGAAGGAAATAACAATCATTTTGCCAAAGGTCTCCAGCTGCAAATGACTTCTTTTATTCATTCAGTCAAATAATCTTACATTAACTCAACAAGATTTCAGCTATGGGATGAACTTCTCTGCAAGGTAGGGCAGAATTTTGGCCTTGGAGAAACTGTTTTTACAAGCAGCTGTTGCTTCCAAAAGGCAGTAATTCACACATTTGGGGAGATGGGGGAGAATGGCGGGGTGAGGGAGAATCAATGTTATTTTAGTTTAAAAAAATGTACAACATTTATATAAGCATCAATTTCTAGTGCTCTGTGGTACATGGGAATTTTCATTTCATCAAGTTATCAGCATGAACCTGAATACTTTGCTCAAAAAATCTGAAGAAACAAGAAGCCTGAACATCACCACCGCTTGCTATGTAAATATAATGGCTGGTTTCTAGCAAGTGCATGCCTTCATTTGACTTTATTTTAAACTATTTTTATCTTCTATTTCATAGTAAGGCCAAAACATATGAGTATATAAGTTTCAGCCTATCTGACTAGAATTTATTTTTGTGGCAATGGATGTAAAAACCCAGCATCTCTAATACGATGGTCAATGAGCAATACTTAAAGATGCCCAACACCCACAACTCATCTAAAGAGAAAATAGCATCTAAAAAAATAGCATTTTAATCGGTATTCTCGTCAAAATAGCCTTGACTTTTCTCCAGTGCTATTTAGCAACACTTAAAACCGAAAACACTGGCTGTGGGGATTACTCTACATGCCACAGTCTCTGTGTAGGACTTGGTTCCTTTTGCAGTCTTCAACATCAGCCTCTTTCAAGCGAGAGGAAAACTTTTGTTTCGCAAGTGCCCTTGCCATCCATTTACTCTCTCACAGATCAGTACCGGCTGTGATACTGAAAGGGCCAAGTGGCTTATTACCTACAAAGATGGTTTAGTTGGTGCAAGATGCCTTTCAGAAATCAGTTTGCTATGGCGAACACATGCATGCACACTGTCAGCTTGGAAAAATAAGTCATTGCAGAGCTGACTGCAAGGCGAGGTTTTTGTACAGCCATACCCAAACTACCAGGTTGGAGCACTTTCTGGGAGGCTCATTACCAGGGCGTGGTGCTCCTCCCCTGTGTGGTCATCCTAGGTCCTTCCTCATCTAAATCTATGCTAAGTAATCCCAGAAGAAACTTTCACACTTTCTACACTATACTCATAAGTGTATTGCAGATCTATTTGTGATAATAAATTGAGTGCTGTGCAGACAAACTCCAAATACAGAGCACATACAGTGTCTCTACCCCTATAAACTGAATTTTACCACAGCTTGGCAAGCAGCTTAATAAGGTAATAGAGAAGGGTAAAGAAAGAAGGGCAACTCCATGAAGAGGATCCATTTATTCAGGAAGACAAGTGCTGTACATAACACTGTAAATGAAATATTGATTAAAAACTGAAACAACTCCATTAAATATAGTGCTGGTCAGACAAACACAGTGGTCCAGGTGCTCAGATGTGTTTAAAACACAAAAATGCTCTCAAGGCTCTGTACTAATGCCTGCATATGCCAGACCTGAGCAAGATCTAGCAGGTTGCTGAGATCCGGGATTGAGGGGAGTACAATGCATTTTTGTAGAAGAATACAGACATGTCAGTGAAAAATAGCATCTTACGCCATGTAACACTTCTAAAAACCACCTCGTTTTCTAGCGCAGGTGGGTCAGGTAATGAAAGGTAATCCCTGCTATGGGTGCCCTTGATAGCTGTCAACCTGGAAGTAATGATCAAAGCTATCTCCTATAAACACCTTCTCTCTACTTCTAGAGGTAATCATATCACATAGATTAGTTGCATTTAAAGTTTTACATACATAAACACACACTTCCCATCACATCTGTGAGAACTCATACACTCTTTAGGGGCACTGTCTCTGCAGAAAGCATTAAAAATCTTTGAGATGATGCAGAGAAGGCCATTTATTGTAACTCACGGCTTTCCATACTCAGAAATAATGTAATGCTTTGCCATACTGAATCGCTGCTCTGAAGTAAAGTTGCTTTTAAAAATGATCATAACTCTCCACACAGGTCCCTGCCACAGTTAAACAACAGGGACACATTAAATGAAGATTTCCTTCTCAGTCTCTTGGTCAAGAACTCCCAGATCACTGTGGAGGCTTTACCCTCTTCTTTGATAAATTCCTTGATTGGGCAGTGGTTTGAAGGGAAGCTTTAGATACATCTTTAATATTACTCAAAAGACTGTATTGATCAAAGTCTAACTTAAGCAGGATTGTCTTCATTTTTCTGAGGATTTTTTTTTCCTAGGGGGTACATCGTTCATCTGACTGAACAGTGGAATTATGTGGGCATATTCCAATAAATGAACAGAATTCTATAAAGATACATAAATGTGAGAGAGAATTTAAGCAGGGAAAATCCTTCTCTTGCACACAACCGATCTTGGCACCCCTGTCACTCTGATCCAGGCTGCCACTGATTTCAGCAAATTTAGCATCAGGTCCCACCAGTGCTTTTTTTAGCAGGACTTTGCACATCTTCACAACAGCGCACTGGAGACAGAAAACATTGGCAGTGCCGGCCCGCTCTCGCTCTGAGAGAAGCCCAGGCAGTGTCCGCCTGGGCACGGAGGGCAGCCCTGGCCGCCAGACTGCTGCGCTCTGCACCCCGCTGCGGGGCTGCAACAGGCACAGGAGCAACAGAGTCCAATAACCCATCTTGAACAAGGAGGTAAAAAGTACTGTGCCCTGCTAGAACTGCAAGAAAAACTTAGTTAGGCAGAAGTAATTATTTAAACTGAAATTAGGCCAGAAAACTTAATTTAATTGTGCTCATTTTGAGCTGCATGTGAAGTGCGTGGTATTTCAAATTACCTTACTATTTAAAATGCTATGAGATCTGTGCTGATCAGAAGTAGCCAGAAACTCAATTTTACATTTTTACTGACTCCTGCATTATTGTTGTTGCTCTTAATTACTTGCAGTTAATAAGCACTCAAAGATCAGCATTTTATTATACAAACATACATGGCCTCTTATGCCAAGAACCTCCCGTCACAGGAGACTCAAGCTTCCCTCTGTTCCCCGTGTTGCTACTGTGTGCAGTTATCAGCGACTACTGCAAGGCTTTGAAGAGGATTTACCCACTCAAGCCGTGGCATCTTCTGGCCTCAGAGCAAGTTAATGTTTACCTTTGAGATGCAATCATCTGCCTTGCCTATGCCTGGCTGCCTATGTCAGCTGGGCACCTAGTCCATGCTAGCCTCTCTGTCATTAGGGAAGGAAGAGGGACATTCAGAGGGCAATTTCCCCTCCTCCACTTTAAAACACTCTTTCCAGAGGATGAGTTGTTCTCTGAAGGACTCTTTCTTTCCTTACTGGCTGCAGAAGGAGTCTAAGGGGAAAACTTATTGCACGCTCCCGGTTTTTAGGTCCCTAAACCCAGGCAAGATAAAGTCCATCCTCTATGCCTTTATGAACTAAAAAATTGTAGCTCATCAGAAGAAGATCTATTGATAAAGAAATTCACTGAATTTCTTACTTGTCCATTATGTTAACTCAAGCTGAGATCTTATAAACTGGATTCATACATGTAACCAGAACCTATAAACAGTCAGTGGCTTTTGGAGTCTTTATTAAAGTACAGTAAGATTTGAGGACAGGGGAATTGAAAGGTCGATTTTGTAATGTTAAGGTAAAATACTAGATATTGCAGAAATGTTGGCATAGTCTAGTAATGTAATTTGCTCCATGATAAGTAATTACACAAATGGATCCTTTTGTAAGTCATACCTGCTGAGAGGTCTAACTGTACTTGTGTGGAATCAGGGATGTTTGTAATTTTGTTCACGTCCTTCGGTTTCCTAGTAGCTCACAGACATTTTACTGGTAATATGTCCCATTAGACCCAATAGCATTTTCTGCACTGAACAAAATAATATTCATTGTATTTACATAGAAGAATCAGGATATAATATTTTTGACTGAATAAATAAATAACAAATGCATGCACAGCACATATTTTTGATGAACAGGACCCTAAAGGGCTGTGTTACTGGCTATAACACTTCAGCCGCACTTTATTTTCTATAGCTGGAGATATACTTGCTAAGTGTTTCATAATGGTTACCTTAATAAGAGGACATACCGCCTCCAGAGATTTACAGAATAAGTGGTGACACGATTTGCACAATGCTACTCAGGTACATCTGAAGAATCAGAGATGCTCCCTGTATCTGGATTAGTAAATAAATTACTGAAAAATGTCTCCTATTAATCTTTTGCAAATCACCATAGAATCTTCCCACTGGTTTAAAATATTCTTTCCTTCAGATTCATTTGTAGCATTCTGTACATTATGGATCACCATTTGATCAAGCAAATGTAGTTCTGTATGGTCATCACAGCTCTCCATTCACACTCCAAAGAAATGTATACATATTCTTCAGGAAAATTATTTTGCATTATTTCACAGAGTGCTTTATTTTTTTAATGAGTGGGTGAATAGAACGTTCTGTACTAGCATGTAAAAGCTATAGCCTGCAGAAGTTTGCTTTTTTGTTTAATCAAAGGAGAAAAATATGTTTAGTAAGGAGTTTGTTTTTCACATTTTCCTCAGTTTAGAATACAAATTGTCAAACTGTAGTTCCAGAACAGGTAAGGAGAAAGCTAGTCATTATCTTTTTTTTTTTTTTTTTAAAGAGTGTACAGAATTAGCACATGGCCACTTCTAAACAATTCTAGTATCTGAAGCTTCCTTAAAAGTGCTAGTTCTTGCTCCTTAAAAAAAATTGCGCATTGTTTTTGCCTATGCGACAGTATACCTAAGCATATTTAAGAAATGAAAACTATTTTGTGTGTGATGTTTGAAAGAACGCATTCCTTCTACGTAGCACTCAGTGACAGGCAAATAAATTACAAGCATGCCGATAACTTCCGAATTACCTCTTGGGTTACGCAAAGAAAAATGCTGTAAGATGAAGTATCAGTGTCTTACGTTATGAATAAGTATCAGAATATAAAGTACGCAGCCCATTCTTAAAACAATGGCAGCAATCCAGCAGTACAGTTAAGCATGAGCTCAAAGTTATATATGTGACTATTTCTTGTGATTTACAACAAGTATACGTTTAAGTGTTTTTCCAGGTCGCGGCCATAACCTCTGCTCATTCTTATTGCAGCTGAGTTGCTATCACTGTATGTTCTGTGCTTCCACGCAAGAATTTATGCCAGATGTTATACATTCATGTCTTTCAAATTCTGAAGATGTGAGGTTAACCAAAGTTAAATTGTGCAAATTAACTCAGATAGAAAGGAGAGAAATTTTTTATTTGAAGTTGATAGCTTGTCGCTGCACTTTGGAAATAAAATACAAGTTTAAATAGGAGGCAGCAAAAGAAGATAAGAGAATACACATTCGTCGCAAATTACCTAGCAATGAAAGCATTCTGTGATATGGAAATACAGAATTCATTTGGAAAGGGCAAAAACATATAGGCATCTGAACAGTAGAAAAAAGATGATAACTTTTCATCCCCAAATAATCCCAAAATTTCTTGCACATTTACCTGATGAGATTTGGACATCTCAGAACTGTAATCTGGCCGTGACAGAATTGTTTAATACAACAGTCTGTGCAGAATGACACATGACTTTTGGAAAGATAAAGGCTTGAGGTGAAACCTCACTTCTATTACCATTGGCTTTAATTGGGCCAAAACCTCCCCTTGAACTTTATGTTACATTTGAAAGACCATAGCCATCCCAGAGCCCCTGAAACAACTGCACAAGAGTGCTTGAATGGCAATGGATGCCGTCCAGATCCAAGCAGCTGGGATTTGCATGGTCGCCAATTTGCCATTGTATACCCCAGTGCCGCAGAGTCCATCCTATGTGAGGCCACCGTAATCAAGTGGGTGGCTGACAGTTTCTTTTGGCCGCGTGGTGGATGTGCATGTGGATATCCACCGTATACGCGGGTGCACTCGCAGCACGGAAGGGTAGAGGTCACTTTGTAAGGGCCTGAATTCTCTGGTTGTCTCCTCCGAGGCAGGATATTAAGGTGAACTTCGTGTGGAGATGCTGGGGAAGGGAGCATCTCGGGCTAATAAAATGGAAATGCTGTATTGCATTATCCCAAAGTTTACCAACAGTAAATTCTCTTGGGAGTCTTTTTGGGGCGTCTGGGAAAGGACGGCCACAGACTGTCTTTCAAGATTTCATTACTGTGGGATGAATGGCTCATTAATCATACTGCGGAGTCTTTCTTAGCAAACACAAGACATGTAAAGTGGTACTGTAAAGGTCATGCTGTTTAATGTAGGATAAATAAATGTGATCTTATTTTAGTAAGAGTCAATCATATTTCAGTGTAGTTAAGGTGAAGACTGTGTCAAAGGGTAGCGTCTTCAGTAAGCACTTTTGTTTATTGTTTTATCTATCTCAAGGAGAGTAGAGAATGATTTGACTTGGAAGAAAAGTATCAATAATATGTCAAAATAATATTCATGTCTTTCTCAGATATACCAGTTTTTCCTATTCCAAGTGACTGAGTTCATACAAACCAAATCAAAGAAATCAAGAGGAGGGAGCTTCGTGGTATGAAGTCTAAGACAGAAGCAAAATGCTCAAACTGCAGAAGTGGCAATATAGCTTGGAAATAAGGTAAATATGTATTTATTTACAGATATCCATTCAGATATTATACAGGGAGTTGAAACGTGCATGAAAGGTAACCAAGAAGGGAGAACTTATTAATAAATTTATGAATTCATTCCTTATTCTCTTTCAAAATCCAGTTGTACAACTGAATATTTAAGTTGGAATATTCAAGGCACACGTGGCACAAACTTTTAAATAAGGCATTAAAAGACTTTATTCAAAATGCCTAGCTTAACTACCAGGCTGGTCAGCTTAATGTATCAGTTACAATTACTCTTGATAGGAAGTTGCCAAACTAAACAACTCCAGAAAATCAGACCAGATGCTCTCTGGGATAAACAAACTGGATCATTTTTTATAATTACACAGTTGCATGACAACCAAATCACTGTGTAGAATAAAACCTTTTTCAAACTGTATTCCTTGTTAGTTATTAAGCCAAGTGACCCAAGTGGCTCTGATGATGGGCTTTTTGGCCTTTCTGTTCCACAGTATTCAGTGAACTGCTTAATTATTCAGTTAACCTGTAAAAGATAAAAAGGGCAAATGAAGCATATATTTGTGGTTAGCATGCTACATTGTAACATGTGCTAGCTGGGTAAATAATGAATAATGTGCATTATTTTTAAGATGCCGGGAAGCTTAATGTTCACCTCAACAGGTTGGAAAATATTCATCTAAACATTTCATGAGAGCTGGTTTCTCTCTAAATCCACTAAAGGAAAGTAAATAATGTATGTGAAAAATTATATTGTCAAGCAAGCAGAAGCATATTCAAAAAAACTCTATTACTTTAGCTGCTTTTCCTTCCACAAGAAGGAATATATATCAGCATATATTCTTGTTCAGGTGGGTAAATCTCACCATAATACGAATAAGCAAGGTACCAGCGTACCTGGTACTAACCAGCGATGACTTTACTTTCCCATAAAGTATCTCTAATATCCTGATATCTGACGGACAGGAGCTGGAAACAGAAAGAAAAGGAGACAGGTACAGAGAAAATATACAGCTGGAGGAAACGGGGCAAACATTTAAACTTAATGAGGTTTGCTATTCATATGCGTTTCTCCTTGTGACTGCAGTTTAAGGAAAAGTCTTCCAAACATTAATATTTAGGCCTGTTCCTGCAGTAATGTACTGTTTAATTGCGAAAGGGTGTAACATTCTGCTGTCTATGACAAAACATATATGCTTTGCCCCAAGACACACGCAAATACTCATTCTTGTATTCAAATGCTTGTTTTTATGTTTAGTCAATATGATGCTAAACCTACATTTTTCAATACTCAAATTTTGTGGATGTCTAGTTTGAGACAGTTTTCAACAGGCTTAGTATTCAGAAAGTGCAAGAATACCTACTGTTTCTTCTGGAAACACTGCGTAATGTGGATGCTCTGAAAATCTGACCGTTTCTTTAAAAAAAAAAAAAAGATGTTTAAATATTTGTTTGTTTAAGTAAACATTTAAATACATAACATAATTTCAAGCAGCTTGCTTTGAAGAAGTTGGAACAACTTGTTAGTTTGAAGACATAAAACATTTTAAATTCTATACATGAGATGTAAGCAAAACTTCAATATTAACAAAAATTTACAGTCATTGTTTCATTTTAGAAAAGCTTTCCCTCATTTATTTCATCATCTAAGGCTGTTTGCTCTCCCTGTCACTGGAATAAGAGAAGAAATTAAACTTAGAATCAAACTTATTTCTCACTGGAAAAAGTTAACTATGTTTTTTTTTTTCTTTTAGCAGACTCTTTCTATTAGCTATAGAAAAATAATGCATTTTAAGATTAAATATTACTTATAGCTATGCAAGGATTTCTACTTTTCATTCACGCTTCCAGCTGGGGGAGGGGCAAAAATGAGGGAACACAAGTATTTGCCATTATTTCAACGTAAAAACGTCAAAAAAATTTTAAAGGTTCCTGATAGTTTTGTAAAAATGAGCTTTTTCCCCATAAAACTCTGATATCAATAATTTTTCCAAATATTCTAATTTAAGGTGCCACATCTTTCAGCTGGGAGTATTTTAATGAACATAGGGATTGGCTTTCGTATATAACATGCACTGAATTACAACACTTCAAGAGTAAATGCACGGAAGGATTTAGGGACTAGAAATGAGGCATGCCGCGTCCCCGTGCAAGATCTGCTCGCTGCTCGTGAATGGTGCCTCCGGCACGATGGCTTTGCGGCCCAATGGATTGCTTGGGATAAAGCAATTCTAGTCATCTTGCCTCCTTCCATTTATTATTTAAGCAATTTGTCAGATTCCGCTGCAGGATCAAGGCATGCTAAGAGGGGAGTCTCTGTCAGGTCTCTTCTACCAGTTTCATCCTAAAATAATTTTAAATAAGATTCTTAATGACTTCAAAACCCTCTGCTAGCTATATATAAAAAGTATGAATAAGTGTCCCCCCCATATGCACCAATCAGAATGTCAAGTATTCAGTGTATGTGAAAATGCGGCTTTATTCCTGGTGATCTGTGCAGCACAACTAACCGAACAAATCTGCAGGTGCAAGCCAAGAAGCCTGAGAGAAGGAAAGCCAAACAAATATGTGGCATATCTTTTTAACCGATCATCTGCGTCTCCAGTACCTAAAATAAAGAAATAAATACAGCCGTGGAGCGTCAAGCGAAAAGGTATTTTGAAGAAGCTTTCTGCAGGAAACAACTGAAAGTTCAGTGAACGTGTTTAGAAGGGATGTTTCCGACATAAATCCTACTCTTAAAGAAGTGAAATTCTTCAAGCAGCTACCCTCAACACCTTCCATAAATTTGATATACACATCCCACCCTTATCTAGACTTAAGAAGACGCTGAAGAACTTTCTCTTTCCTTCTTTATTGCTCAAAAATTTAATTTCCAAGATGTGTTAGAAATTCATTTCTTCTGTAGATTTTCTTTTCACCTACTGCACTCTGTATAGCAGCTATCAACCTCTTCCAATGGAAGGATTCATACCAGCTAACCATGTAGCTTTGCAATACAGCATTGCAGTTGCTAGTAACAGACCATGGGCTTTGTGCTGAGTGTGCAAGGCCTCAGGACTGCAGCTTGGCCGGGCTTGCTCTGAACTTTTACTCACCTGCCTGCAGCTTTGTTCTAACCTGCTTTAGCTGTAGCAGCAATTTTTCTTCAGAGCAGGTGGCAATGGCTAATTTGTTTTACTCTGCTCATCCCTGGGTTGTTCCACCATAGGTTTATGACTCCACGATGCAGTGTGGAGAAATGCAGCCCCAGGAGGCGAGCAGCGGCCTTGAGCAGCGGGAATGCAGGAGGCAGTGCAGGGGCTGATAGGAGATGGGGCACAGGCTTGGCAGCGGAGACACCATGGCTATAAACTACTCACCAGCAGTCGGTTAAAGAAATGGAGACCGGGAGCTCGACAAAACCAGTTTTAGGGTCAACAAAGAGAACAAAGAACCAGTATCTAACATGTAAAAGGCAATAGATATAATGAATTTGGATGTAATACGGAGCTGCAGACCAATAAAGAAAGAGCAAGGTGTAAAAGCACGTCAGGAAACTTTTTAAAATGGCCTTAAGCGGATCCTAGAGCGAGGAAGAAGAAACTATTAACATGAACATCACATTCCTCCCGTCAAAGGACCCCAGACGCTGACGCTGGGCCATAAGACCCCCGCTGCTAACACCAGAATGAAACCGCCGACCTTAGGCCCCAGGAGCAGGGGGAGGGGCAGCATTGCACCAGGAAAAGGAGGAGAAACTAAGAAGCATGCACGTGACAATTTCAGCCGTATTACTATTACTATTCTTGAAACTATTTCTGCATAAACATATTCTTTCTCTTTCTGTAATAATTAGTTCTGGATGAATAACGATTCTTGGAATAGACTGCTCAGGTTTCAATTATGCTAACAATAAATTTCTGGCTTTATATGTAAGATGTATTTTCTCTTTGCCCATAAAACAAGATTTTGAGCATAACAACTAGCTTCACTAGCTTTGAGTTTAGCCATGAAGAAGTCACTTGTTAGCAATTCTGAAATAGTGTCTCATCCTTGTTAGCATAAAATGAAAGACTAAACACTAGTGTAACTTTTAACCTAAAGCTTATTTCAGCTGAAGTTCCATCTGCATATCACAAAACTGAAAGGAAATTAAGAGATCAGATTTTCAGATGGCGTAAGTGAGCTCAGCTTTTTGAACAAATGAAAAAAGCGGAGCTCTGTTTTCAGGCTCCGTTTCTAAGACGCTTGACTTTTTTGAAAAAAAAACCTTTTTTTTCTGGCAGGGTGATAACACTTACCCTAAGGATAAAATCTCGCTCCTTCTGAAGTCAGTGGGAATTTCGCCACGTGTTCCTACTAAGGTTTCGCCCAAGAAATTTTTGCCCCAAAAGAAAACTTTCATCCAGAAAAAGTTAAGAATTCCAGAGTTAGAAAGTTAAGATTCATCCAGAATGTAGCCCAATCTTCTGTTCAAGCTTGAGCTTTGGGCCCACCACTGGGACTGAGCTTTGGCATCGTTCCCTATGCACTGCAGGAAGAGAAAAAAAATGGACAATGGCCACCAAAGTACTACAGCAACAAACTTGGGCTGGAGCTGTCTTTGGGATTTTCCAGGGGCACAGAAGAGATGCACAGGGGTTCATTAAACCAGCTGGTGCTACAGAGCGCATTATTTAAAAAAAAAAAAAAAAGAGAGTAACACGTCACATGCAGCTGTGAGTAAGGAGAATGAGACTTGATGTTCCATGGAAAATACAGTGCTTGAAGTAACTGGAAGAGAAAATGTAGATAGCTGGATCTGTAGAGGAAAAAAAAGAAAAAAAACCATGAGGTATGTATGTTAGCCTATACATCTATCTTAATTCCTTTAGATTGTGTGGTATGCAGGAGTAACTTTGATTCAATTAAGCTTCAAGTTAAATCATGTATACATGAATACATATATGTGAGTGCACATCTTCTCTAATAAAGGCATAATATTTTAGTTCCCGTTCAAAATGTATGGGGAAGGTTGCTGGCCTACTTCAGTCAAGTTACAGCATTTAAAGGTGTAAGTCTATAAACCAAGAATGTAGGGAGTATGGGTGACCTCCTCAAACAAGACACACTTAATACAAAGAGGGAAAGTTGTCGAGCTGTTCTGGGGGTAGCTGTGGTGATTTTGGGTATCAGAAGTATGCAGCTCTGTGTGTTGTCTTTTGTCATGTCCTTTCAAGCATACACATGACCAGCATTACTTTTGTTGCTTTGTCACATTAGAATCTGTTCATTTTTGTGTTTTTTGTGCATAAATGATGGACTCCATATGCCCAGGTTAGACTTTGAAAAAAGTAGATATCTGAGTCTGAACTATTCACTGTGGGATCCTTTTACAGTCTATTGACAGTTACTTCCAGAGGGCAATTCCTCTTCCTGTAAGGCAGATCTTTAAGGCAAATCATCCTCTAGAAATGCCTGCCTCTTTTAACGGAGCTTTGAACATGACCAGCTCAGTCACTTTCAGATGTCTAAAAGTTAGTTCGCTTAAAGCTAAGTAAGATGAATCCCTCTCAAAGTCTGTGTATGGAGACACACAATGTTTGTTTTATCAATTTCTGCTTTTGTCTAATCCAGAGGTTGTAAAACAATATCATGTGCAGTGCACATCTGTAAAGATTGCCCTGTATTGGGCTGTTTTGCATTCTGAAACTGTAAGTTTTGAATTTTAGAGATGAATGGCTAAAGTAAGTTAATAATTTTGAAAACTAGAAGTAAATTTGGACAGAAATTTTGTGTTCTGAGTGAATATTCATGACAAAACTTCCCATTTGTCTTGAAATTTTTCACATTTGTTAAAAAACTTGTGTGTGATAATTCCTGGAAAATCAACTCTAAACAAGGCATTTTATGTTTTAAAGCTATTTCATGCACAATAGTTAAAAAGAGAAAAACCTCCAAGGCATTTGAGCCTTTCGGTGGAGAACAGATCCCTGTGATTAATTAGAATTCATAATGATGATTTTAGTTTCCATTGAAAATTTGAAAACAATAATTTGCCTTTTAATTTTCAAACGAACACCTGAATAGTTTCATATGAAAAAATTTGTAATTATCGGTACCATGAAAAAGCACAGAAGAGACTCAAACCCTCACAAACGGTCATTCTAATAATTTTTTATCAGCATGCTTTTAACACTCGTTCATTTCTGGAAAATTTACTATGCTCTCTGTATTATAGTGTTGCATCAGCAATGGGATGATTCCCATCACTAAACTACATGCTATATAACCGTCTTTAAATGCAATTAGGTGGATGTAATGGAAAAACATTATAATCTCTGATTGGGAAGCTCATTTCGTGGAGTAATTCAGGACAGGGGAATTGAGTTCAGGAGTAACCTCAGGACTGCTGTTTCCCTGCCAGATGGAAAATCTCAGAGGCGACACATTTGGTCCCCTGGGGGAAGGATGCCAGGTTACCCCAGGCCCCCTTGACAGCCTGTCTACTCCACACCAATTAACATCGGCCTTGAAGGAGATTACAGCTCCTGCTTTCACTGCCAGAGGAAAGGCTGCTGCAGCAATAAATGGTAAGAAGGAGAGGATGTCAGTACTGTGCTTGTGTATAGTGGAAATGCAGTGAACACTGTTAGGAGCTGCTGAATCCCCCAGCCTGACCTGCTGCCCCCGGGTCCAGCCAGCACTGAGGCTGAGCGCGTATTCTCAATAGGCACACACATGCATACGCAACACATAGAGACATATGCACCTGGCCTTGCCCTGTGACCTGCAGCCAGTAATGGGCCTTAGACACCCAGTCTACAGAGTAGGTGGTCCCCTGGGTCCCCTGGTCACCCAGTTGCCTCACTCAGAGACACATACACATGCCAAAGGGTCTCTCCGGTAGCTGGTCTAGACTTACGACCCGACCAGTAGTTGACCCCCAGACCCCATAGTCTCTCCAGCAGCTGACTTGAACCTCTGGGTCCCTCCAGCAGCTGACTCACAAACCCTCCTGTCTCTCTAGGATCCAGCCCACACTCAAGATCACTACAATACTTGGCTCCTGAGCCTTTATCCTACTCATCAGCTACTGAGGTTTGATATTTGCTGGCCATCATGTGCTGGCACGTGCACCCTCACTCACTCTGGTTGCTGCCACCATGGGCCCCTGTGACTCGAGGTCCAGCCCCGGTACTAGCACTGAGACTTCAACACACCCCTGTGCTGAGGATAGAGAGCCCCTCACCCATGAAAATAGTTTGAAAGGAAGTTTAATGAGAAGATAAAATTGACTTTGGGATCAGGCTCTGACAGGGTAGAGCCAGACAGGTGTACTGACTGTTTACATGTGACCAGCCCCTTTAATCTCTTTGTCCCTCTATTTTCCCACACTTGTTCCTCCCCAAACCATGCTGATCTCTTCCTTTCCCCAACTGTGGTTCCTCCCCTAAGCATCCCACAATAAGTCTTGTACAGCCCCCAATTGCTCCCGCCTGCATCCCCTAACGCACCCATCTCTCCGTAAGCAGTGACCCCCCCTTCCTCTGTGAGCTGCTCCAGGAGCCTTTCCATGGACCGGTGGTGCTCGTGTCTCTGATGAGGCGCCTAGGTTTCCCCACCTGCCAGTGTGTCTCAGTGCTCCTTCCTGGGAGGACAGATGAGCCTTTAATCACAAAACATAGCAAACACATATTGCATTAATTCCAGATCAATGAAACCATTGGGAACAACTCTCTAAAGAATGTAGGCAGTACTAATATTGTGGCACAGTCCCTGCTTTACTAAGCAAGAGGATGTTAGGTAAATACAGACATACACACTAGAGAAGGGATGGTGATGATGTTGCTTTCCCTCTTTTATTATTTCCTCATTTTTTAATTTTGTTCTTGCATTTCCAAAACCTGCAATTTGTGCTTCCTTTTCATTGCTGCCCTTCCAAACCAATGTACCTGAAGCTAGCACTTGGACTTCAGTCCTTCCTGCACTTATTAGCAGGGTCAACATGACCACGTCCAACTGCTATGCATACCTTGGGGCCACACAGCTCTTCTCGGTATCAGGTCACATCTCTAAAATGACTTGACAGTGGCAGAAAATTAAAGCTTTTGAAAAGTGTAATACACGGCACCAAACCCAAGATTTTACTCCTGAACAGGACACAGGCATTTGTACACACATTTGAGGATTTCTTTAGCTCTGAACAGCTCTGATCTGGTCCCTGGGCTGCACTGACATTATCTGTTCTACTGGAAACTGTCTTCTGGCATAGTTTCAAAAAGGAGTCCGGTTTTTGTGCTCAGAGACCCCTCTCCAATGAGAACCAAAATGAGGTAAACGGGGACAGCTGAGAAATTCACTTCAACAGTGCGTTCCTGCTCTGGGCAGAAACGTGCCTGTAGATTTACCTTCAATCAAATGAAATGAAACCAGAGGATGCTCTCTAATTTCAAATAAAAATCAAAAAATATTTGAAGCATGCTATATAGTTAATGGGATGCAAAGGAGCACACCTAATGCGTTATTAAAGCTACAATGAGTCCAAAGAAAATCTCCTGCAATGCATGTAGTGTGTGTAAGCCCTACCCTTGGCTCTAAATGGCTCACTCTATAGTGAGCACCCTGACACACTGCACTCCTTGCTAATGTAGACATATGCTGTGCAGCATGGAGGGAGCCAGCCTTATCCCCTGCCTTCCCAGAGGGGTCCCTGCATGCAAGCATCCTTGAAAGTATACTCACATTTTGTTTTGGAGAGACCTAGTAGGTTCATGTCAAAAGAGAGTGTGAGACTGGACTAACGTAGATGATTAGAGGACTGAACCTGGAAATGAACTGGGAAGCTAAGTTATTTGACAGCATGGAGATATGTGATGGAGTTAGCACTGACTGAAAAAAAAATCACTTATCTACATTCAAAGAACAGGTCATTTCTGTTGAAGAACCAGACCTAATATAGTACGTTTTATGCTTCTTTAGTTTGAAAGTAAGAGTATTCAACCTTGTGTATTTATTAAGCAACTATTACAGTAAATTTTAGTGTAATTACAGCTAGTAATGGATTATTGAAGAGACACAAGTATAGTGTAGTTTATAAACAAGGAATCATATTAGCAAAGTAGCATATTTTAGGCTCACTAAATCAACTGAAAAATCATAAGCCATGCCTATTATGAAGGCATGCAGGAAAGTTAATCAAATAAAGGTGGAAAGTAAGTAGGCTTAAACTGCAGGTTGATAAACGCCATATGGGTGCTCTCATGCAGGAATAAAATGGCTTTCATTTGCTGCAGCTTAATTCTGTTTAAATTGCTGCAAACTCAGGGCTCTTTATTCTGAGTGAAAACACATGTCCTAGACATTTAATGTGCTTGAACTTATGCCTGTTAACTTAACCACTTGATTATCCATAACTTTCCTGAGAGTCCCCACCCAAACTAATCATTAAAACAACCTACTGCTTCTACTAATATGTAAAGTGTCTAAGCAAGCATAGCATTGTGCTCTAAGAAAGGAGAGACCCCGTACACAAGCCACGTAGGGCTTTTCTAATACACACTTTCTCCCATATTTGCATGTGTTCTCAGAAGTTAGACTCCCAAAGACCCCCAAAGAACTAATTTAAGGAGTTCAAAGGAGTCTAGTCCCTTTATCTCTTCTGAATTTATCCCAAGGACACTGGACCCACCTCTTGCTGTTATATAGTAAAGACGTGAGAATCATCCAGAGGTGATGTCAAGCATCAGAAAGAGTGCTGCTTCTGGCCCTTGCCTCTACCAAATTCCTCAGGGAGACAAGCTACTTGTCATTCTGCAACAATATCTTACCAACAAAATATCACATTCAGAGGAGAAATACTTCTTGATATACCACTTTCGGTTTAATTTTAATGTTTATCATTGTATCATCTTTCTAAGCATTTTAAAATATGGGAAGCAATAAAAAAGTTTAAAAAAAAAAAGAAAGAAAGGAAGAGCAGTAAATGCAAACTGATTCATAGCTGAGGTATCAGCCTATTGCCGAAACTGTCTGACACACATTTGATGTACGGATGATGAGAAAACTTTCATAACAGCTATTTCATTTGTGTGCTCTTAAATAGGGCAAGAATATTCAGGGAATGTGCATCAGCACTAAATAATTCACTCATTGCAGGTCTTGTTCTGTGGACTAAAAAGGTAATATCGCCTCGATCTATTTTGGTGCAGAGTGACATCAGCAGTGGTTCCCCACCTGTGGTATGAATGCCACTGGCATTACACAAACCACTTCCAACGCTTCCACCTTCCCATATGGATGCTAATTTGGATGGCACAGGAAACGCCTGTTCAAGGCAGTTCCTGGTAGGTGTTTATGCAGGCGTTCGCCCCCTGGCTCAGGTCAGGCCATTCCTGCCTACGTGTCCTGACTAATCTCAGCCGCCGAGGCTGCTGTCGAGGGTACGCTGACCCTATTTGCGGACGCACGAGATTTGAGATCAGGGTAGCAGGAGGGTGGCCAATGGTTCTTATGGCCCAATGTCCCAAGAGGATATGGCAGGAGAGGGGGGTCGATGAGAGTCCTCCCAGGCACAGCAGGGATAGAGCCAATATTTGGTGTCACGGCCAGTGGTGCCCACCCAGACTGCATGTGTGCATCCCTACTGTACAGCAATGATTTCAGAATGGCTTTGAGCCATTGCTTAGAGAATAACATAGAGATGAATGCTAAAATCTCTGCCTCTCTATGACTCTGGTTGCTACATAACTTTGTATTTCCATCACCTTTAAGGAAGTTCTACATTCACTGTGGAACCTAGAAGGGAAAAAACCTCAAGCTGTTTCCTTCAGATGGAGAAGTCCAAGCTCTATGGATACTGTTGCTATAATACAGCTTCATAACTCTGTAGCTGGACTCCAGGTTTCTTTTGAAGGCCGATCTTAGATGAGAAAATGTGGCTTTTTTGGAAGTTCTAGAATGATATCAAGAAAAGTAGAGTGGTTTCACTCCTGTTAAATACTCCTCTAGGTCTCACTGCTAGAACTTGCATCTCACAGTAAGTTTAGACTATTTAGTAGGAAAATGTACAACATCTTCAGATGAGTCAAGGTTTTGTAAGTGACCTCAAATTCAACCTCTAAAGAAACACAAATGTACAGGCTATTTATGCAAGAAAATGTTTCCGAACATTTTATAATCAATCAAAAGACTGGGGGAGAGGGCAAATTGTTAAAAAGAGCTGAGACAGACCATGAATGGTAAAACATACTTGCAGAGATACCAAATAATTTGAAAAAGAAAATTTAAAAGATTTGGCAAAGTTCAGAAGTTTTATATATCTGATTTATTTAATTTTAGTCTTCCTTACACTTCTGAGGATCTAGAAAATGTATAGAAATGAAAACTACTTAAAAACATACTTCTTACTAGCTGCTTAATGTGTATGTGCTGCATTCTCTAACTGATATATTGGTGAAACGGTTGCAATTAACTTTCGGGAGAATCTAATTTTGTGTGCTATGTGACCACA
This sequence comes from Struthio camelus, assembly GCF_040807025.1. Lineage (NCBI taxonomy): Eukaryota > Metazoa > Chordata > Aves > Struthioniformes > Struthionidae > Struthio > Struthio camelus. The sequence continues at coordinate 136,548,781 of NC_090942.1, read as the reverse complement.
TTCAAATTTAACCCAGTGTAGAGGCAACACTAAGCAACTCTCTCCCGACTCCTCGTTCTCTTTGTGCCGCAGAGACATTCATAGGGGCAGGAGGCCTGTGAAAGCACAGCGTAGTTCAGGCTATGGAGGAATCAGAATAGTTACAGAGACCAGACAGCTAATGATACGGCTGAATAATTTATAGCAGTGCTCTACTCCCCACCCCTGGTGCTCAGGAGGGCTGAATTACAAAGAGCTCCTTTATGAAGGACTCAGGAGGCCGGGTGATCCCGCGCGGCATCCCCTGCTGAACCAGCGGCATCGCCACCAGACCACATCCAGCTTCAAAGAGAGGGGCGGCCGGGGGAGGCGGCGTGGCAGGGCTCCTGCTCCTGCGTGGCCAGCAGCCGAGGGGCTCTGCACCCCGAGCGCGCTAGCGGGGGCGGCAGCCTCCTCAGGGCTCTCGCCCTTTCCGTCCTCAAGTAAATCACTGCATCTTGCTGGTGATATCAGTGTTTTGTCTGCTTTCTCACTACCCCAAATCCCTTAGGATAAAAGGAACAGGAGTGTTGTGGTGCAGCCTTTTGGCATCATCTCTGAGCATTGCAGGCTTTCTTTTTGAAATGTGCAAAAGGGAAAAGAGTCTGGCCAGGCTGAGAGCCAGGACGTGGGGCTTCCCAGCTGTGTGAGCTGGGCAGGTTGCTTAGCCTTTGCAGGCCATATTTTCCACATCTGCCAGAAGAGGATTATTCACATTTCAGAGGAATATTACACATTTTCATATGTGAATACATGCACTGCCTGAGACCACTGAATGAGGGATGCTACATAAATATGAAGACAGTGACAGGTGGTTGTACCAAACCCCAGGATAAGAAGAATGAAACACTTTTAAAGGCTAATTCCAAATATGCAGGCATGCCTGATTGTAAAAAAGGGAAATCTCAACTTGCTCAAGCCATTGATGTAATTCTGGAGAGCTGATGGGAATTAACCGAGTTATTCATATGAATCCTAGGAAGCAATAAAGACCGGAAACAGCTAAACGAGCCTGCCTGCTCCATTCTGTGGCAGAAACATAAACTACATGCTCTCTGCATTCAAATGTCATGTTAAAAGATTTGGTGCATAAATTTGGATCTACAGTTACGGAAAAATCCTTCTGGAGTACAGGAATGTTAATTCCCCAGTCAACTCTTCCCCAACATAGTACTGAAAAAAAAAACTAAACTCCCCCCACTACCAACTTCATCTTGAAAATATGATCAATAAAGTCCAATTTTATGACACTTTTAACTAGTGTAAACTATTATGCCTACCATGAATTGGATGGAAATGTACACAATCTGTTTTTACAGTCTGACATAATCTTTACTGATGCTTTGAGCTCCTCTAAGTAGTCACTTGACTACAAATTGTAATACACTTGACTTTTCATGTATAAAGAACGAATAGCTTGAGATATTGGAAGCTTTATTCAAAATACGAGCAGTGCTCTGGATTAATATCAGTGGAAAACTAATCTTTGAAAAAAATCTAATATCTTTTTATCCTAAATGTTTCCTTTCCTTTTTTATTGTCTAAAAAAACTGAAGAATAATACAGAACATTATTGTTACACTATTTTATTTGCACAATGTTTCAACCTGTGTTTTTGTGTTGAAGCTGTTGCTTTAGAAAGACTTGATCTGACTGACAGAGATTTCGGATGTGAAATGACGAAACTAACTAATTGACTTTTAGGAGAAAAAGAGCAGAACAATTTATCCTAGTACTATATATCTTTTTCTGGGCAGAAAGGTCATGATGACAAAGTTGCAAAATTGAAAAATGATATAACTTTCAAGAAACATGGAAAGCCACATTATTCTTCTCTATGCCAAGCTTGTGCCAAAGACGAGACTGAAACAAACCTCAAGATACTTGATATTAATAGTCAGCGACGAACAATGAGGCTCCTGCTCGCTGTTCACGTAAAAGGGTGTTTTGGGGACAGTAACACCATTGAAGTCAGAATGCCAAACTCCATCTTCCATAAACTTAGCGCTCACTTGTGTGGTGCTTTGAAGTTAATGGAGTTATGCTGGAGTTAATTGGGTTTATTTCAGAGGAAAATTTGACCCACTAGAATGACTGCTAACACAAAAGACTTTGGAATCAGGCCTGTATTGCTGGTCAAAGAGATTAATTGCACAGAGAAAAAGGACCTTTTAGAAAGAAAGGACAGAAGGCTGATGCAGAGGAAACTTGCCCACTCTTTTGAACTGGCAGCTGTATCACACAATATGATGGGAGTGTGAATCGATCAGCACCGCTCTCCTCTGGTTCCAACCAAATATTTCCTTAGTCTCTCATCATAAAAGCAATGTATATAAAATAGGATGAATGAAAGAGAACAATCTAGATGGTTAACGGAGCTGCCATCTGTGTAGATGTGGGATCATGGCTATAGAGATCAGACTTATCTGATGCCCAAAACTCATATGTGCAAATTAGCTAGAAAAGCTGAACTGGGAAATACGTTTTATCACATGTAGTTTAAAAATCGCTCCAATTTAAGAGATCACACCGATTCCTACCTCTAGTTTCTCATGGTAACATTGGATCAAGTGGTCAAAATAATATTTATGATCTCAAACCAAGAATAATGTCATCAGCTATACCCTAAATTCCTTCTATTGTTGCTGTCTGTATTTGCATAGTAATTGCTTTTACAGTATAGTACGCCAGGCCATATAAAGTGCCCCAAATAAAATTCATCCCTGAGACTTTTATATCCTTCATATATATGCATATTAACAAGCAAGGTTTTATCTTTCACATACTGACTTATTTCCTCCTTCAGTAAATGATCGCTGTGTAACCCACTGAGTTTCTCCATGATTATCGGCAGCCGTAAGGAAGATTTCTTGCACTAACAATAAGACAGGTGCCATGGAAATTGGGATACATTCATGTTAGTTTATACATTTCTGAGAATTGTAGCCTGTAATTATGGGAGACGGTTATGGTAATTTTCTGTAGACTGCAGAAGGACATGTCAGATGTAAAACCTGCTCAACATTTTAACCTTTTTAGTTGTTACTTTTTTTTTTTGTACTGAAAGAAAAAAATGGGTTGATGATGGCAATTTTTCAAATCTATCATACTAAGTTCATTTTAGATTCAGGGCTAGCATGACCAACATGGAATACAATTCCTCTTGGTATGAACTATGGGCAAGGGCCATACGCTTGGTTATCTAAGGCATATTGCATGCTATTGCTTAAGAAATACTGCTGCTGGCTGCCAAAGCTCTTTCATCTAAACAAAGTTGCATCATGGTCATCAGGCTTTCTCTTCTGAAATAATCTTGGAAGGCTGGAGAAGCACCTGTGCCTCCTGCACTACAGACTTCACCTGCAAAATTACCCAAGCTGATTTGCTCTTCTGCTCAACATCCGAATATAACTGCTAGCGCACTACAGCCACAGCCTGGATCTGAGTACTTGCAGCGTGAAGGTGACACAGCCCTGCTTATTCTCAGTAATACAGTTGAGGCACTGCATAAAAATGGTATCACTTCGCAGCTACCCCAGGCGCCAGGTGGATTCAGTCCTGAGGTGAAGAGCTCATCTAAATCTAAATGTGCATAATAGAGTGGGGGATATAAGACTATATGGGGTTTCACTGGGTGACCCATGCCTATGAAGGCTTTTGTCCCTCCCAGCAGGGACAGCTGGCGCAGAGTGTGGCCCATGTGAAACAGATGCGGTTGGGAGGCCATGGAGCTCCTGTAATTAGGCTGTAGTTAAACTTTCACGTGATCCTGAAATGTTACCTTCAGATAAGAGAACATGAAGGTTTCTAGCTCTGGGATCATTCTAGACTTCTCATTGCTATTGGGTTTTCCAATAGTCAAAATTGACAGAAAAATTGGGCAGGAGACCTAGCCCATTGCTGCCATATGCTAACTTAGTTCAGAGCATTGCTAACTTCCTGATTTGACAGATGCAATCCAGTGAATTTAGAAATAACCTCAGCTCCAGAGAGGCAAATGTAAAATTCAGGCTGGTTCAAGGGGCTGCAGTCAACCTGCAAAGAAAGGAAAAAGATACAAATAAATCACCCTGGTGCTTCCAGACTCTGGTCTGACCGTCAGCATTCCTAGTAGACTCATTCCAGACCATGTGCAGGATCACCTCTTTCTAAAAAACCATGAGACCACATTTACACGGTAGGAATTTGTATCAGTGTAATGCATTATGCAAGCGCTGATATGAAGCTGTGCACAGATGTAAAGCAGGTATGAATTTTGATGCAGCTGCACATTAAGTATGTAACAGTGTACACTGCAGCAATATAAACATTAATATGCACCTGCACTACTTACCTACAGCTAAAAAGCTGTTGGAACAAATCTGGATTTGCTAGTGCCAAATTCTCCAGTACTGCTTGACACCATGAGAGGAAGCTTTCTTCGGAACTCCCTCCTTCAAGAGATTAGAAGACCCATGGGTATTGATGCTCTCTGGCTAAAATGCACAGCTCTTCTCAATCATTGCTTTCCCACAATAATAACTTTAGTAATAATAATTAAACTAGATGAGTTACGTGCCTTCTCCCTCTGCCTGTATTGAGCAAGAAGCAAACCAAAGATCGATATTAATTAGATTATGTAGTAGACTCATTTAATTCTCTAAAATGCTCCGGATATTACAGAGAAGAGCACAATAGAAATGCCTTGGAAGATTAGATTAGATAGGTCTGATACCCAGCTGTCACTGGGATTCATAGAGTCTTTAATATTAGGACAGTTAGAAGATTCTGGAATGATGCCGTGGCTTGCATTTATGCTGAACAATTACTGAAGCAACGGTTGAGAGTTTTGCCATAGTTTCCACTCTGTGACTCCTATTCCATGATTTTCCAGTGCTCATTCTTGCCAGCCATGGACAAAACTTCCAGAGATCACAAGACTGGGGCACCATTTATGGTTAACAATAATCTGTCTGGGTAGGAGTGTGACCAACTTTCAGGGGGGAATTTGAGCCTCTGTAGCTACAGGCAGCTAACAAAAGAAGGAAAATGCTTTTATTCATACTATAGTATTGATTTATCGTCGTTCTGCTACTTTGTGGGGCATAGGTGTGTAGGGCTACCTTGTGGGAAGGTGAGGTGTTGCGTTACTTCCACTGCCTCCCTGAGACATTGCTTAGGTCTTCTCCTAAGGTCATCCCCAGGACACCCCTAGGTTCTCATTTGGGACTTAGGACACCTCCAGTGCACCCCTGGGTGTTGGTTGCCCAAGTGTAGGAACTGGAGGACCTGCAGAAGACTGCCCGGGCTCTTACCCAGCCCCGACTTCACTGCTGTGGGGACAGATGCTTTCTGTCTGAGCCTAGCACTGATACTCAAGATAGAGTACAGCAGAGTGTGAACCAAGACCTGGAAAGCAATGCCCGAGCCAGTGACATAAATGTAGACTCCAGGGTTATGCCCATAGTAGTAAATTTAACGAGGTCTTGGGATATTTCCAGGCATGAGATTGCTCATACTACCAAGTGTTCAGATGTTCCCTGGCACAGTTTTGGGCTATGCTAACATCTCCCAGATAATTCCCAAGCATGATCTGAGCAATTGCATGGCCAGGGACCACTCAAAATAGGCAGGCTGCATGCAGCTACTTGGTTTTGAGGTTCAGAGTATTTAATACCGTGGATGTGAGCCATTCTACACTAGCTGAGACCAGTGCTAGAGAACGAGCCCAGGCACATTTAGTTCAGTAGCCGTAGTTCACCGAGGAACAAGAAAAACAGCAACAAAAAAGTTTTGTTTAGCACTTGGTCCGGGTGTGTTTTGTGAGGAGCTTTCTTGATTCTCTGATTAATTAAAGTTATTTTGACTCCTCCTCAATAGCTTCACTCTTGCTGACTCACGTTAGGTAATTCCAATCTATCAGTTCCAAATCTGTCTGTCTTCTTAAAACCTTTTTCTTCTAGAATCCATTCATGTTTTGGATCTCTTGGCTTTAATGACAATATAATCACATTTTCTCCCTTATTCCCTCTCAATTTTAATACTCTTCCATTATCTTCCCAATTCACTGGTTTCTCACTCTTTTTAACATTGTTTTAAAGCTCCCTACTCTCAATTACAACTGTATCTGCAGATTGATCCATATGTGGATCAATCCTCTTATGCTCGTTTTCCCCCATTTCTTCTGATATTCTCTTCTGATTATTTTACTGCTTCTTGTAGCATATGCCCTTTTTTCTGCTTCACACCTTTTCATAATGCCACAGTTTCACCTTGTTCTATCATTTCTTTCCGTATTAAATTCGCTTTCCTTCATTATTACAATTCTTTGATACTAGCAAAGTTCCTTTCTCTGCTAAAATATTCCTCATACTTCCCTTTCATAAACCAATACTTTTCATCATTCAATACTGTCTCACCTTTTGTTTTTTACGCTTAAATCAGGTCCAGCTGTAAATAAGAGTACAAAAAGAAAGTTAGTGACATGGCAATATAGAAAAGTCCAAACTACGGCATTGCTGTGATATCTGACCACTTTACTATTTAAGTCTAACACATACTCTGTTAAGATTGATCCGCAGGCATTGATCTGACCATCAGCCTCCCTCAAGCCCCTTTGATTTCAATTGCACACCACATGGACGGACCTTTAAGTCTATGCACTATCCCAGTTAGCTCCAGGGAAAATGCAGGGACTGGATAGGGCAGCTCAGAGGTCTGGGACCTGAGGTTGCAAATTGCTCACATTGTAAGTATGAAGCGTCACATAAGCATATGAACCCTCAATTAAATTCTAATCAGAATATTATCAAGGCACATTAGAACACACATTTAATTGTGGCATGGATATGCTGTTTTATACCAGGAATATTTGAAAATATGTTTCACACGTATTTTTCATTTATCTTTTTTCATTTCTTGTGAAATACGTTTGAAAGTACTAAATGCTTCTTAAGGCTGGGAAATTCTGGACTATTTCCATAACAATAGCTTTTAGAGAAAGTTGTCAGGTATGAGAAATAAAGTAAACTTGTCAAGTTTCTCTGGTCATTAGCAGCTATGTTGTTCCTGCCCACTTCATCTAGCCAAAACTCCACAAAAGCTGACTGATATGAAGCGTTTGTAACACTGGAAGATTTATACTCTCTTTCATTTATTCAGAATAAATACTGTCCATGCTGTATAGAACCCATATAGTCTGAACAAAAAATATTCTATATTTAAGAGGATGTTACAGACTAGGAAGACATATGGCAGCCCTTCCTGAAGTCAAAAATAAAATGTAATACTTGTAATATGGTATGTAATACTTTCTGTACACCACCAAATTACCAGGGAGACAGATTGTGCTTTTCTGAGTATACTGACAAATGTCCCTTCTCATTATGGTTTTGCCCTTTTTATATTACCACATCATTATTCTTTTTCTTTTGTACTACAGTGTGCAATTCAGATGACTACATTCGCAGGCAATTCTAAAACGTTATTTTATTTTCAGAATGGCTTAGGAAATGATCAGATATTTATTATTCTTTTGCTGATATAAATTCATCAGTACAAATATATACCTCAAGGGGAGCCACCCATTGCATTTAGACAAGCCATCTGATCATTCCAAAGGTAATAAAATATCATTTACAACCAGGAATAAACTGTGACATTTCTTTTTAATGAGGTTTCAGAGCTGACTCCTGTTGGCAGCCATTTTACATTTGTGATGCTAATAATGAGTGGGAAGCTGATGCTAATAATTTGTAGCTGTTTGCTTTTATAATCTCTTTCTGATAGTTTTAGCACAGAAACACACTTCCCTCAGGTTTCTTATTGTTTCAAGTGGGGCCCTGGAGCTGCAGCCGTGTAAATGCAGCCTTAGCCCAGCAAGGTAGCTGAACAAGCCAATGGCCTCCTCTAGCTTGTGCCTACGGAAGGAAAACAAGAGGGCCCACATAATACCTGTGCATATTTATTTTCACTAAGGAATAGAAGGCTCTGTGTGAGCCCCCAGCCGGTTTTTCCAGAGAGTGGCTCTCGCTCCTGAAAATCCCCTCTGTGCACAGAGGCACGAACCCTCCCTTCTAGACCGCAGGAAGCATCTGGCTTTCCTCCAGGGCTGGGTTGCACCAAAAACCAGCCTTTCTTTCTATGACATTGAGCAAGAGCCATGGCAAGCGATTGCAGCCCACGGAGCTTCCTCTGAAATTTGGGACCAAGGGGAAACACGCTTACAAGGCCGTGATTTTAGTCCATGATCATCAGACTGCTGCCTCCAGCCCATAACCCAGGTTTGGTTCTTGATTTTGTCATGGGCTACTCAAAAGTGGCATAGCCTAAATAACTCCCCCTGGTGCAGGATTTTAGGAATAAACTGTGTGAGCTCATAACTTCAAAGAAGATGTGAGATATTGAGGTGACTAAACCAGGTCCTTTCCTCTGCAAATTCCATGTGGTGCCCAGACCTGTACTTGCTTTGGGGCAGTTTTGCGAGTTCCTGCTTAAAAAACCGATGTGGCAACATCCAACAGCATAGCCATGGTAAGCTATGCTGTTCATGGCCAAGCTTACCTTCAATATTCCTCCTTGGTTTGAGATGTGCCCCCAAATTCCTGGAGCTAAACCCTCGCTGGTGTCATGTTCACCTCAGCTGAGAGCAACTTTCAGATGCAGACAGAAATACAAGCAAGTCCATAATATTGACACGAATTTCTGTTCTTTCCAGTGACAAAATAAACCAGCTGTTTTACTCCATATAGGAGGAAATGAGAAATGGATACAATTTAGTACAAATAAGAGAAATAATTGGAGAAAAGATAATTCTCCTCGCCACAGAAAACACTGGATGAAATTCTTTGGCTAATGTTAAAATAAGAGGACAAGTCAGATGATCAGGATGGTTCCTCTTGTTCTTAAAAATCTATTAAGCCTTTGTATTTCCATATAAACCTGGGGAAAAAGGAAGTCTCAGCAGGCGATTACTTGAGTTCACTGTTTAAGAAAGGCAATAGGACTCAAATTGTATACAGAAGAGTTTCTTTCCCTTTTTTTTTTTCAGATGAAGAAATCTAATTAAAATGATAGGAGTTTCCTGGGGAAATTCTCAGCCTGTTCATTTTGTAAGATCCTTTGTATTATAAAAGGTGTTTGAAGTCCTTGAATTTTTACCCTTTAGCCACCTTTAATCTAATTTCTAATCTCTTAATGGCCTTAATTGAGTTCTGAATACTCTAAATTATTAAATGTCTTTGGGGATTATGATTTGCATTTCTGATTACACTAAAACAATATAAATTTCACAAGAAAAAAACATATTTATGTCAAATTAAACCATCAGGGAGGTAAGACATATACTTGAGCACAAGACATTTGTCTTGGCAATACCTTTTTAAAATACTTGTGCTTTCAAGCAGGTTGATGGAGATGATTGGTGAGAAATGAGGAAATAAAGAGAAATAGACATAGGCCCCAAATTAAGTGTCGTTGTCTTTTTGGCCTCTTTATTGCGTGGATAGATTCTGCCAATCAACATACAGAGACAGCTAACTGCAAGGACTGAGTGGCTGCTTTTTATAAAAATAGTAAAACAGTTCAACACACATCAGAAAGTTGCCCACTCCTCTCTGCTACAAGTGATCTCCTTTCCAGAGACATGTGGCATCGCATTGTGTTTGTGCTTCTGTGCCGCTGCAGTGCCAAATAAAATGGGTCAGCAGGGGTTTAGGCTAATTTCTGTCTGCGTCCTCAAATCCCAAGTAAGATTTTGGCACAAGATCCTGGGCAACGGTGGGTTTCCTCCTGCAACACCTACCCCTGATGCTCTGGAGTCCTCCGTCTCTCCCAGAATGCAAAGTCTCTTCAGACTCACCTATCATCAAAGCTTCATGATGCCACTAAAGCCTCCAGGTCTCACCCCCCAGCTCATCCTCTCACATCCCACAGTTGCGTTCATCTCCCTACCTGCTGTCCGCAAAGCCCCAAACGAAGATGGCTTGAAATCTAACTCTATCTAAGCCCTCTTGCTCCTCTAAATGTCTCTGACCCGCTCTGTTTCAGAGGCTTCCTAGTTGGTGCACCTCTTGCTCTGCCTCCCGGGAGAGCTGCCACCACCAGCCTCCCTCTCTCCTCCTCCTCCTCCTCTGCATGCCTACGGCCCCCTGGCACCACAACTATTTATTATTATTCTCCACTGTCATTCCCACTTCTCTTTGGATGACTCTTGCCCTGGAAGAAACAGCAAACCTTGCGTTTGCTAGAAATCAGCTCAGACAAGACTCTGAAGGTAAAAAGACTCTGGGGAAAAGCGGACAGATGGCAGCCCTCCTTGGTAAGGAATAAATCCAGTGTCTTTATTCAAGGAGAGTAGCAACTTGCTTTATACATTGTCTCAAGCGATGGAATAAAATACTCTCTAGTAATACGGATACAGGATCCAAACCAGATACTTGCACTTTGTGCTAGGAACTACGGATGGACAAGGTCAGTTCTTATCAAATAGGGAAACAAGCCCTCCAAAATGTGTGCCTTGTAAAAATCAGGAACTTATTTCTTATCAAAATATGAACAAGCTTTTTTGATTTGAAATAAATAATAAGTTTTTCAGCGTTTTTTTTTAAAAACTAAGTGGGCTTATTAGATCTCAGTGTTAGTTTTCCACTTGTTTCTTGTTTTCATCATCCTCCCCCTAGAAGTATTTGTTTTTACAGCCAGCACCTGAAACAATATCTTTCAAAAGACAAATTCCTTTCCCTGAGTTCAGGGCAGGATTTCAACTTGTCATTACTGAGCATTTTGCATGGTTTTTTTAGAGATCCCAGCAAAAGATCTGTAATGTTGCTTGGAAATCCAGAGGTATGCTCGTACCTATCACTTGCAGCCACTGTAGAATCTGGCTTCATATAAATAAAACCAATGTTTAGTCTTACCTTTTGCTTTTTTGTTGCTTCACTCCAGCTAGATAAAAACATAAAATGGAGATACAAAACATGGAGAATGATTTCAGTTCTCTGCATAAAAACTGAGGGAGTGCACAGGTTTACTTATCATGGGTGCTCAACATAGTGCTGGAGCTTGGATCTAACTCTGCCACCATTATTCAGGCTGAGTAGAGCTCTGCTCCAGGAGGTGTCCTATTGATTAAATAGCCACAAAAAGCATATTAACACTCTTTGGGCAATGAGCATTGCAACAGCAGCCATGATTGCCAGGCCCAAAGCAGGACTCTAGGGAGCTTTGGTTTTGGCAATGTACCGTAACAAGAGGGCAGCCCCTCCTCCCATGAGCTCGCAGGCTGATCCAGAAGTGCTGTGCGCCCAGACTTATTCCTTGCGGCTGTCACCTGTCCATGTCCATGGATGTGTGGAGAACTGAGGCCTAGGTGGAAAAGTCTATGGTTCTGGGTTCAGGCTTGTACTTCACTCTTAAACCCATTCCCGTTCTTTTTATTTTTCATTGAATATTGGATTTTACTAGGTATCTACTTTTACACTTACTACATAATAAACTGAGAGTTATCTAATAGAGACATGTAAGTAAAAATATTTAGATTTAGATTTTAAAAAAACCTACTAATTTTTAATGTATTATGCACCAGAGTAATTATATATTATAATATATTATGCACCAGAGTAATTATATAATTACTCTACATTATGCACCAGAGTAATTATATAACATGAGTTAGGCCATAGTTCTGCAATCCAGCATCTGTGCAGAAGCCTGTCCCATATGCTTTACATAAAAGGCCTGATTCGTGCAGGTGTGACTGCAAGATGAGGGGCACTAAAAAGAAAGATGAAAACATGTGAAAGACTTTGGTTAAGGCATTTGGCTGAGACACTTTAATTTAAGAAGGTCAGCACAAAAAGTCATTCAGCTCTTCTTTTGACTTCTTATCCTAGAAAGAGAGAACAATAATAAAATCAGGCAGCAATAAATTTAGAGCAAATTAAAAAAAAAAACTTTTATGTAGCACATGTCCTAACTATGGAATTCATTTCTGTAATAGGTCATCCAGTTAAATGCTGTAGCTGGATAATTTTATGATGCTCATAAGGGGCCAAATCCTCCTCACTTTAGCCAAGCCAACACTCTTCAGCGAGACTGAAATAAGAACATTTGCATGAGTAAAATTATGGGATATAGCCCAGTATTTATGAGATGGCTACGCTCAGTGAAAATAACAATAAAGATAATTGGATACCATGCTTCAACACATCAGCTGTTTACTCAAGTAGGGCAGTAAGCTTCCTTTTGCTGATCCACAATTTGCTAGAAGCACTATAAAGGGGCTTTAAAGTCATAGCTACTGACCACTGCTAAAATAGTGAAGTACAGATGTTTTACTCAGAAACTAGCTCTAGCTACAAATTACTCCGAAAAACTATAGCAATCAAGGTGTATTCTGTAATTATGAACTACAGAACTTTATATGACTTTACAGATATGCATTCAGAACTTATTTCCTGCCTCCTCACCCATGAAGAGCTTTTCAACACAACAAGAATGGTGTTATAAATTATATGCCAGGTTTCAGTCTGATCTTGGTTATTTATTTCTAAGCCTTTCAAAATACTAGTGTCTAATTAAAATTCTGACACGCTTTTTCAACAACAATAACCCCGTGTATAAGGATTCTGCATACCTTTCAAACTTTTCATAAGGAAAAAAAAGTCAACCTTAATTTGCAGAGCGGCATTTATTGCTTCAGTGGCTTCAGGGAACGAAACTTTCTTAGAAGTGGAACATAGTCGGGGTGCTGGCGGGAACGTGACACAAATGACACACGTCTAGAGCCAAATACGGGGAGAGTTACAGCATCAAAATTGCTCTGCTCCTTAAAAAGAAGTTTCTATTTCTGATAAACTACAAATAAAACCTTGAAAGTGAAGGTCAAGTGTTAATAATGCTGCTACAGGTGACATTAGGGACAGTCTTCCTGGGTCTCTAGGGACGGGTGTTACCAACTCTGCGAGAGCGTCACAGCCCTCATTGCTGGTGCTGCATTCCCACGTACCAAAACGGGAGAGCCTGTGCTGTGTTACCCGTGCCATCAGTGTTGCCGCTTCAGGGTTGAGGGAAGCCTCTTTTTTCTCACTTACAGATATTAAATGTCAGCGTCAGCAGCTGGCGTCGTGCAGCCGACACAGTCGGAGGGAACATCTATACGGCCTCACAGCCTCGGCAGGGGAAGCTGAAGGAATGCAATGCGAGTGAAACCCCGTGTCGGCCAAATTAGAAGCAGGGAAACACCCTTTAGCAGTAGATATCCTCAGATAGGAGCTCGGGGTGGGCTGCTGCCTCCTCGGAGCAGGAACTCCTAGAAAGGGAGAGAAAACACCTGTGGCCACCCCCAGAGCAAGGTCTCTGCACTCAGGAGGGACCCTTAGGGACAGATGCTGCAGTGTTGGGTCTGTGGCAATCTCCATCAGGCCAAACCCTCCTCCCTGAGGACTGTGTAGCCTGTGGGGACGTGCCAAGGAGGAGATCCTTGATGTTCTGCTCCCCGCACAGGCGATGGGCTGTCACACCGGCAGCTACCATGCCTTGGGGGAGGCAACTCGGAGGACAGGCAGAGGTGCTCTGCGCGGTGCCCTCTCTCTCCCAGGACTGCTGGATTCCTGCTCTGACTCTGCCAGTTTTTCAGTTTGCCTCACCCCCTTGTGCCCCGTTACCCAGCCTGGGAGAGGCAGGCAAGACAGCAGCCTGCGGCTGAGGCCTCCGTCCCAGCCACCCACCGATCAGTCTAGCTCTCTGAGTCACCGTCGGGACCGACCATCGTGTCCCTTTTGCACTCGGCCTTTTCTCAAAAAATTACCTTTCCAGCCTGCTCAGAAATGCTTTTCTCCAGGCGGGGTGGGGGGGAGGAAAAAAAAGAATAATAATAATTAATCCCTCATTTCTCAGCAGCACGACCCCCCCGGCACGCAGAGCCCCCCCCCGCCCCCCCGGTGTCCCGCCGCTGAGCGCCGCCGCCAGCAGCAGCAGCAGCAGCAGCAGCAGCAGCAGCAGGTGCTCGGCGCTGCCACCGCCCCCCCCCCCCCCCGCGGTCCCTCCCCCCACCCGGCGGCCGGCACCTTGCGAGTCATCCCGCCTCCCGCTTCCCCCGCCCCGGGCAGCCTTCGGGTGTCGTTTTCCATTGCACTTGGAGATATTTTCGGGTGGCAGGAGCCGCCTCGTCATTTCCGCCAGGAGGAAAAAGCCACACGCGCGGGAGCCGACGGGCTGAGCCGGACCGCGGCAGCCCCGCTGGCTGCTCCGACCTGCCGGCCGAGCCGGGAGCCGCTGCCGCCCGGCCCTGGGTGCGCGGGGGCGGGAGGCGTCCGAGCGTGCAGCCGCCGCCTCCTCCTCCTCCTCCTCCCTCCCTTCCTCCTCCTCCTCCTCCCCTCCGAGCCGGCAACATGAACTGAAATCCCCGGAGACGCACAGAGGCGGCGAGCGAGCGGCGCGGCGAAGGTGCGGAGCGGCGCGGAGGCAAACGGGGATTTAGCGGCTTTCTCCTCGCCTCCGCCGGCGGGCTCGGGCACCGGGCAAGCGGCGGAAAAAAGCCTCCCGGCTCGGCGCAGAGCGGCCCCGAGGTGCTCTCCTCCCCCCCCGCCAATACACCCCCCGCCGCCGCGGCACCGCCTCGCCCCGCGCAGCCCCCATGGCCCTCATTATGGAGCCGGTCAGTAAGTGGTCGCCGAGCCAAGTCGTCGACTGGATGAAAGGTGAGCGGCGCGCCGGGGCTGCGCGGTGCCCCTCCCGCATCTCCCCTCCTTCCTTTCCCTCTCCCCAGCCCGTCCGCAGGTGCGGAGAGCTCCGCGCCGGCCGGCCGGCCTCCCGCCCCCTGGCACCGCCGTCTCCCCGCACGTTTTGGCTGGGGCGCGCTTTTTTGGCGAGGGAGGGAGGGAGGGAAGAGGGGAGGCCGTCGGGTCCGCGCCGCCGGGGCGAGGGGAGCAGCGCCCGGCGCAGCCTGCGCCGTCCCTGGGCGCGGGGGCGGCCCCCGACGGCCGCGGAGGGAGGGGGGGACCGCGGTGGGGGGAGCCCGGGCGCTGGCAGGTGGCACCGCGGTGTGGAAACGGGGCTCGTCCCCCCTCCCCTCCCCCCCCCCCCAAAAAAAAAAAAAGCGCGCGGGCTACCCCTGGCGAAATGACTCACGAAATAAAAGTTGAAGCGGCTGGGGAGTGCGGAGGGCACCGGTTTGGGTGCGTGGCCCCGGCTTTGCCGTGGGAGGCAGGCGGCTGGAGGCCGGCTGGGGCGCACGGAACGGGGCGGGGGTGGGGTGGGCGACAGGGCCGGACCCGAGTTTTTGGGGATGCTCGGGGCGGCCTCTCCGCCCGCGCCCCTGCGGAGCCCGGGGGTCACGGGTTTCATGGGCCCTGCCATGAAACGAGTTGCTTGCGCCAAATATTTCTGCCTCAGCTCCTTTCCCTCTTCTAAAGGCACCTGAGGATGGCTAGCCTCAGGTTCGTAAATCGCGCAGGTCGCGACTTAATGATCCGTTATTGACATTAAACTGGAAGCGTATATTGGGCTGACGTTTGTTGAGGCTGCTTCTCCGCCTTCTCCTGGTTCCTCACCTGTCCTCTTCTCCCTTCCCCGAAGCACAAGCCCAATGAGGATAAGATTCAGACTTTTAGAAATATGTTTATTCTGTAGACACAGACATGGCTTTAAAGCTATGATTTAAAAAGGTTTTTTTTTTTGTTACCTCTAACCTAGGCTGCAGCTGTGTTTTGAATAAATCACCATCTAGTATTATGTATCTTTTTATAAAGATAGAATGACCGGATGGGTACAACTTTTGAACAACTGCTACATTGTGGGAGTTCTTTACAACATGCTGCATGCTACTAATGTGACAGTTTCATCATCCTTAAAATTTCAGGCATAGAGCATATGTTTTCAGTTATTCCATCCTGGCATTTATAGCCATCGAGTTATAACTATGTTCAGTAACATATAGAGTTTTGCTGCTCCTGAAGCACTCTCAATCCATAGAATTAAAAAAAAAAAAGTGATGGTTCATCTTCTAAGAGACTGGCAAATATTAAATAAAAAAACCTACAGATGATCAGTATTAAAAACAAGCCACTTGCAACATTAGAATGTTGCATTACAGCTATTTATCTTCTAATGTTTTTACTTCTAAAAAAAGATTGTGTAGGAGTTATTTCAGATCGATGTCTGAGATACCTCCCCCCTATTTCGGGAATGCAGAAAACTAATGAATTTGCAGATACTGCATTTTTAAAACACTTCAAAAACGTAATAAATCAAATATTTTTCATAAATGACCGCTGAAATATCTTACATACTCTCTTTGATATATTGCATCACTATCAAATCAATTATTTAAAAACGACAGGCTTGCTAGATAAAATACAATATTAAAATTATGAGGCTATTTAACTGTTTGTAATTGGAAGCCTGTGGATCCACAGACCTATAGATCTATTTTTAAAAATAATTATGTGAGCTGTAGGAAAAAAAAAATTATTGCAATCACTCCTAAATCTTTGGTTACAAAGCTTACTTTCAGATGTTTAAACTGTCTGTTTTGATGAGAATGCTCAATTGCTTCTCTGAACTACTTCCATTTTTACTGAGCAAACATATATGTGTTGTTTCAAGCTTTCGTTTCTTCATGTTATATTCTGAATTGCAGGTGAAACTTCATTTAGAATGACAGGCAAAGAGCTAAAGCACCTGCCTTTGACTAGACCTGTTGGAGGAGAAACACTGAGATAGCCAATGTAGCTTCAAAAATTGAGCTTAGAAATTAGTAAGATCAGCAGTCATGTGCGGGTCTTATTCTACCTGATGGATAATGACTTGCAAAGTTTGGAAGGAAGGGGTGTAGCAGGTAGGCACAAGTCATCTTGGCTTCAATAACTTTATTTTCCTTGCCAATTGTTTGAAGTATTGCAGAACATTCGTCTTGAAATCCATGTAAAAAGAAGGTTCTTCCACTGGTTTAAACACATTATTTCCCCAAAACTGCATTGCAGAAAGTCTCAAAAATAACTGATGTGTGTTTTAAATTTTAAGAGGTATCCAAGATGGACAAATGAGTAAAATATGAATATATCTTTCTCGTGAGAACTTTGGGGTGAGTGCATTAGTGGTCTTTGCATTAATGGAAGTCAATCCTCATTTGCATAAATTACATTAAACTTCAAGATACTAGAATATTTTGCTGAGTTGCTGGGGTTATTTTACTGAATTTTAAACGCTGAACTTGGTTTTAACCTCGTGTTTTAAAGTAAGTGCTACATTATGTAATACGTCTGCTAAGAGTAGCCCTTTAAAGGCATTCTTCAGAACAAATTTCTGTGTTCAAAGCAAAGTCTTTTTTGAAAAAGGAAAACCCTACTGTTTAACATTGTTTACAATTATCTGAAAGTAAGGGGAAATGAAACACTTTAGATTTTATTGCTCTCAGTGTTTTTGTGATGGTACTGCTGGTATGACCTGAACATTTGCAATAAAAGGCCCTGTCTGGAATTCCTTATTTAGGCGAAAGAGCCATTACATCAGTGGCATTTTGTTCAGCCCAATGATAAAGCATTGGGCCTAATAGTAAAGATGTGAGAAACAAAGAGAGGAAAAGCTTTCCAACTTGAAAGTGTTATGTAAAAGTGCCGAGCTCCCCACTGGATGGCTGGGTAAGGAGCAGGCTCGAGACCCATGGGTATTCGCTGAGTAAATAGAGTCTCTCAAATAGATTTTCATTTTTTCATTGCTTAATATACACAGTTGGTCTATGAATCCTTTAATGGACTCTTAACTCTGCTCGTTTATAGAGATGTACATGGAATTGCTTTGGCAAGTAAGTGGCTGTCTAAATTTTTATCTGTGAAAATCTATACTATAATAAGTTCTGGACTAAAGTATCCAGTGTTAATCAAAAATTTATAATTGGAAATGATAAAAAAACCCCACACAGCCTGTGTCAGCAAATGAAGTTTTGTGTAGTTTAAAGCGAACCCACCTACAGTGAGTTAACTGTCATAGAGCTGGAAAACAGGCAGTTGGATTAGCTCTTCTCTCCCTCAGGATTGCATACCTGTCTGTGGAGGATAAGATGAATACTGAGGTGGATTCAAACTGTGTTGTTATTTTGCTTTTTGTATATTTAACGCTAATTTTAAAGGCCGTGCATGGATCAGTGAGCTGAAACTATGTTAATCAACTCCTCTGCCTTTCCTTATGAGGACCTATGTGGATCCTACTGCAGCGCTGTAAGACGTTGACATGCTGCATAGGTGGATCGCCGTCGAACGTCATGGCTTTCGCCCTCTTATGTAGGGAACGTGTCAGATACGTCTCACGTTTCTGAGATCCTCAGAAAGCTCAAAGGCAAGACACAATTAAAAATGTCCTGGTGTTTGGAAAGTAATTGAGTCTTGTATTTTTAACTTCTTTTGTTTGAGTTATTTATAATGGTGCCGTTTGATAAGTCCTTGCTCCTTTTAACAATATTCTTGTTTTAGTTCAGTGCCATTCTCACAGTGGCAGAGTCTGGTTAAAAAAAAAAAGTAGTCCACCTGGAAAAAATATAAATTACTTTATATAAGGAAGCTTAAATGTTTGTTTTACATTTGCTAAATGGCAGTTCGTAGAGCCAATACTTAACGGCTGTAATGGCAGTCATTGAAGAGGTTGAAATCTGATGCTCTAAAGGATGCTCAGGAGTGTGGACTTTTTACCTGTATAAGGCACTTTTACCTGCATTTAGAGGGATACAGATGTATGTAGAAGGATCAGGAGAAGAGAATGTGCTAGCAAAAAGAGCGCAGAGTGGGACCATTTAGTTCATTTAATGTTACATGGATTTAAGAACTGAGTTTTTATCTACTCATCTTGTACAGAAATTCATGTCCGTTTTCATATGTTTGCACTGATGTCATCACTGGCTGCTGACAACTATGTTTTAGTTGGTGTAGCTGGCATTACATGTTTTTCTTCAAGAAAATGCAAGCGTTTGTGGAAATACTCTGAAATGAAAGGCTCTAACAGCTTGTAATAAAAAGAAGAAATGTTGTTATGGGGACCCTTTTATGCCTGCTCCTGCTTGTATAGAGCCCCATGACGTTGGTGGCAATACACAGATCCCACTGGAGCTCCTGAACTGTCAGGTAGCAGCAGGGAAACTCATCCGCGAAGGCATCAAACCTTCTGCAGCTCTGCGATCTAGCCGATGGATCTGGGTGAACAACAGTGAGAATGACTGTGTTCAGGGTCGCTATCCAACCTACTTGCAGAGCTCATTTTTTTTACCTTGGCTTTCTCTAGTTTCTGTTACGCACAGATTTCAGAAGAGCACTTTTTCCAGAATGGACTGTAGTGCCACAAAGGTATATGAGCATCTGACTTACGGTAGGGAGGACGTGCACTTGCACAGGTGCATATGCTTCACTTTAGGCTTTCAGATTTAGCTTTCTTCTTAGTTTTCAATAATTTATTGAGTTAAGGGTCCTCTCATGCTACTTTTCTTCATTTTTTGGAAGGTACCTTAACAAATGTGAGAATTAGAAATAATGTGCAGATGACAAGAGTTGTCTCTGGGAAACAAAACCTGAATATTAAAGTGTTAAAAATACTTGTATTCCAAAACTTCTGTTTCTTGTGAAAGTTGTGTAGATGGCTGATGAGCTGCAGAATAGTCATCAACTTGACTAGTCATTGCTAAAAGCCATGTATGCAATAGATCAGATGTTTTGCATTTTGTCAGCACTAAAATGGGGATTTCTCCAAGAAAAGTGAACTGAAATTCTCAGTTATCAGAGGGTACGGGTGGTACTCCATTAGCTTTTAAGTGATTCTATTAAACAGAGTTATGACTCTTGCTGTAATACCTCGCACGAAAAGCTGTGGGTAGAAAAATGTGATATAAGGCCATATTTTGGGTTTAATTATGATGAACTCCTGCAGTTTTTTTCACTTACAGATCGTTAGTATTGCATTTGTAACAGAGCAATAAGAATTTCAGCAAGGCATGTTGGAGGTCTTTTTGGAGGGGGGAGTTTGTACAAAGGCTGATAGTCAAGGGTCAAAGCATACTATTCTAAACTTTTGTTTTAAAGACTCCAGTTTTAAAACTATAGTGAAAGCACTGCTGTAAGACATCTCTCTTTAGCTTATTTATTTTTCCTGTGAATCTCTGACTTTTTGCTTACCCTTACGACATCAGGAATTTTAGCAGTATCAATGGCCACCCCATCGGTTACAGTTATCTATTTTAGAGCATCTCGGTTTCTGATTAAATACTTCGGGAGCATTGCTTATCAGCAGAGAACAAGACTGAAATTGAAACTCAAATGTGACAATGTGTGTTGCCATAGCAAAGGCAATGTTACATAAGCAGCCACTCTGCAAGTAATTCATACAGACAAATTTTAAACATAATGTGAGAATTCATTCCTAAGTTAATAATCTTTCAGGGAGAGAGCTTTCCTCAGTGAGGTGGTCTCACTCACTATCAAAATGAACGTGCTAGTTGCGAAGCTCTTTTAATGCTGCCCCTTTACACCTTTATTTTGTTTGAACATACTGTTCTGTTTCTGAAACATCTGTTAGTTTAAATATGGCCTCACAATATGTTTTCTCAAGTGTTTTTTTGCAACACTTCAATAAGTTCCATATTCTGATCTTACTCAGATTTATTTGCACGCTGCAGTATTAAACCAAGCAATTTACAAATGCCTTTCCTGGTTAATGGTTGTCAAGAATTTTTCAGGGCAGAGACATAAACCAGATCACTTTTCAGATGAGAGTTTTGAAATATATATATATATATTTTTAGAATCTTTGCTGCTGGTTGTCTTTTGGTGCTCTGATAATAAACCAGGCACTTTTATTTTGTAAAATCCAAATTGACAAATGGTCCAGCCTTTCTGTCTGATCCTCAGAAGTGCAGATAACCATTTAATCTCAGTAAAGTTACTGTAGGATTTGATTATACTGTATTTCTCGGAGTCAAGTAGTAGTATTTGTTATTGATTTCAAAAGGATTAGGACAAAATTGTTTTCTGAGAAAATTCTTCATGCTTGCGTCCAAAGGTATGCAACTAGGAGAAGGAGGAAGTTTGTTCTTCAGATTTCTATTCTATATAGTTGCTGTTTCTTTTTCAAGAGGTTACTATTTCTTAATTAAGTCATAGGATAACCATATTGATGATCGCCATTAGCAAATGCTTGTCCTTTAGCAGGATAAGCTAGTTTCAGAATTCTAGGTCTAAATAAAACAAAATTATACTAATATCACACTTATTACTTAAATAGTTTATGTAATGAACATAGTGCAGGTTAGAAGCTGAATAGTTATCAAGACAAATGCTGTAGAATAAGGATTTCCAAATATCTTATTGGTGATGCTATGAAATATCGCAGTTTCTTCATTCCTCTCTTCCATCTTTTCAGATGCATCTACTTT
The DNA here is from genome assembly GCF_040807025.1 of Struthio camelus. Classification (NCBI taxonomy): domain Eukaryota; kingdom Metazoa; phylum Chordata; class Aves; order Struthioniformes; family Struthionidae; genus Struthio; species Struthio camelus. The sequence goes on along the minus strand of NC_090942.1, from coordinate 136,527,375 downwards.
TTCTAAAGGGTTGAAGTAGGGAGATGAGTTGTATTTTTCAAAAAGAAAATGTTTTGGGGCCCAACCTTTGGCCCATGAGGAACTCAAAATACAGAGGAAATCAACTGCCATACGAACCTAATTGCAACACTGCAGGGAGTCTAACTTCTGTGGTTGTGGGACAGTTGGACTGAGCAGGACATGTGCTCTGAGATTTGAAATAGCTGACTGTCTAGCAGCAAGACTGCTTCTCCTGATAATGCTTTTTTTTCCTGCAAGGAAAGGAAGGTGAGGTGTTAGGAGATATCAGTGATCTGTTGCACCCATGAGCTGGAATGCTATGTAAACATACGCTGATGCATACCTTCCTCCTTCACTGTAGATGGGGATTAGGAAACGCCTAGGAGAGAAAGGGAATTTTTTCGTGAGGTTTCCAGTGCAGGGAATTATGTGGCAAATTCCCCACTGGCTGTGTATCAAGTCATTTTAAAGTACTGGAGGACTGAAAAGCTAGCCCTTTGTGTTCTGCTTAGCTGCCAAATAATGTTATCTTTGAGAAAATAGCTGTGGACAGGATCTTGTAGGGCATTCAGCATTTCCAGTTCTTTTTTTTTTTTTTTTTTTTTTTTTCCAAGGTAGAAATTTAGGGCACTTGGTACCTCAGATGAAGTGTCTAGGAGAGTAATTTTAAAATATTTGGCCTTACATGTTTAACATCTGCTACTGTACCATATGGTGGGAATTTCCAAGTAAACTGTTAATTAATATATGAGTGTACCAAAGTAAGCTGTAATTAAACTGTATTCAGCTAAAATACATTGTTTTAATATAGTGGGATGTGAAGTGCTGTACTTTTGTGCTATACCTTTTCTGCTCTGTAAAGAGGGCAAAAACCTGCTGAGAATGAATTGAACCTTTAAATTAAAGGTTAAAGTAGCTTTTTTTTTTTTTAATAAATGGTTTAAGAGTCACATCCGCATCAAGCATCCATTGGTTTAATGGAACAGGGTCATCTGCTTGGTAACAGTGAATTTTAGATTGTGAATGCTGTGGAGACCCTGCTGCCTAGGTTTTACTGGAGTCTAGACTCGCACATGGGGACCCCATATTTCCTTCTGGGAAAGCCAGGACAGAAACCATGAGAGATGTGCTGCATGGGTAGTCAGTGGACATACAGTTGAGCTGTGCAAGCATATGAGACATTTTCATGTAACTTCAGACATTCAGGGTACTCAGGAATCCCAGAAATGGCCAAAATCACCGTCGGGGGGGGGGGGGTGGAAGATGCACCTTAAAAAACACAATTGTGTAGTGGCTATAAGGTTGTCAAATAAGAGGCCTGGGGACTTCAGTCTCTGATGTGGAGGCTGGGTGGCACTGGCTAGGTCTTGCCTACGCTGCTCCAGCTGGTGCCCCCTGTGGAATAAGCTCATCTGGTGTGATCTGGCCAGAATGGTCCAGAGGAGCATTGAGGTGTGAGCTAACGGCATGCGTGAGCCGGGGGTCAGTGCCAGGAGCTCCTTCTTGGCCCTGTTCTGGGTAGCAGGATGGGCGTACACATGGATCCTGCTGAGCCACCAGCTAGGTCACCTCCAAAGGGCTCTTGCCTCCCATGGAGCATGGTCTTTGGCAGTGCAGAAGTTTGTGATAATCTTGGTTTTGTTAAACTGTAAAATTTATTTTTAGTTTGCCCGGATCCACCAGTTGCCAATAGCTACAGCTGGAAATGACCTATTTTAAAATAGGTTCTTCTTCCCCGGCCTCCCCTCCTTTTCTCTTTTCCTTCTCTCCTGATAATCTTCACACCAGTAAATGGTGAAGAAAATCTTCTGCTGCACAATGAGGCCAGGTAAATATAGGTGGGACATTTTAGTGTTGTGTGAGTAATTCACTAGGTGGCATTCTTTCCTCTGAGTCAACGCAGAAGCCTTTCATAGGGATTAAAGGAGACCATAGCGTTTTTAGGGAGATGCGACCCTGCAGTCTCGACCTCCAGGTGTGGTTGCTGAAGGCCGGCTGGCATCCTTCATAGCAGTAGGAAAACTAACGCGAGGGCCCTGAGTAAATTCCATTTTAAAAATTAAAATCTGTGTAACTGGATTCATCTCATTGATATGTGACGGACATGGCCCTTCCTTCCTTTGATTGCTGCTTAGTTTTCTTCCTTGCTTTCAGACAGCTGATGTGTTGGCTCTTGGTAAGGCGGGGTGCAGTGCTTACCCTTGCTTTGTTTCCGAGTTTCAAGAAACAGTGGTGCAGGGATCAGTTGCGCGCAAATTGGAAGTTGCTCTCCGAAGAAATAACTTGTGCTGTGTGTACAGTCAGCGATGGCGAATATACACTTGTTCTGCTTCGTGTAAACCTGTTAAAAACCAAAGAAATAGCAAATCTCTCCTTTTCTTAGTCTGAGTGAGCTGCAGGATCCAAGCATGCCTTCTTGGGTATGCAGCCCTGGCTGACTACTAGATGATTTGTTTATTGTTCCCTTCTTGACAGGGACAGAGCCCTGGCTCTCTTTGTCTCCAGTGCTCTTAAGAGAGTAAGCATGGCTCCTTTTTTTTCTTTTTTAATTTTTTTAACTTGTTTTGTTAGAGCTAATCTAAAAAAATTGCAGCTCTGTTAGTGTGCTTTTATTTTTGTAATTTGCTTTTTTGTTTCTAAAACTTTGCAAGCGCGCTGTGATGAAGTAGTCATTACTGCTTTTCAGAGAGGTGTTTATTGCCTTGTTCAAACATTGCAGTCTACTGTTCAACTTTAAATGCGAAGACTTACTGTTTATTAAATTTGGCTTTGTGTCTTGTAGTATAGTCTTGAATGCCGTGCCCCACAAATCCTTTCGAAAAGTGTCTGTGATCAGTAGTTTCACTGGGGTGTACTGATCTTTCAAATCAGACGTATTTTTCATTACTTTAACCATTATTTCATTGCATGTTTCTAACCATATGGATCTTAGCTTTTTAATGCAGTCTGTGGTCAAAAGCCTGTTTCTGGAGCCCTGATAATTGAGTCCAAAAGCACGGTGTAGTGTGACTAATTTGTCATATTCTGTGTGTGGATTTGAGAGAAAGAAAGAGAGAGGTTCAGCCTGGAAGCATAATCATTGCACTCGAGAAACTTCCATTTAAGTGGCGATGTGAACGTTGAAGGAAGGAGGACAGTTTTTCATCAGAAAAAGAAAAAAAGTTGCATGTAACACAGAGCTCCTGGATAGCAAAGTCATCTTTTAAAAAGAGTGGATATACTTCCTGGCTTTCAAAACATTGTTTTAAATGTTTAATTTAGCAATTTACATTACTAGAATAGCATTTGAATGCATGCATGAATTATTGGGGAGCTTCCCTAAGCAACTCTAGAAAGTAAGACGGTGCTTATACATAAAACTTCTGTGTTCCTACAATTAGCATGTTTCTGTGTGTGTATGTGTGTGTATTTTTTTAATAAAGAATTTGATGTCCCTGATAAATACCTGGGCTTAAATAAGACAGTTGAACAGTCACAGTAAAGCTAATGAAGGAATTCTATCCATCTCCCTCGCAGAAATGTCAGTAATGGAAAAGGCTGTTACAAGCATAGCCATCCAAGGTCTTGGGGGAAAAAAGAAAAAAAAAAAAAACTTTGTGCAAGACAAAACATCACTTTTCTACAAAAATATTCCCAAAGTATTATGGGGTGTATGTATTATTCACTAGGAGAATACAAAATGAAATTTGTTGCGGAAGGCTAAAGGTAAATTATTGTCAGTTACTAAAATTTTACAAAGTTAGTGTATAGAAAGCGCACAGATCTCTTATTTGTTCTGCCTTGGTTGCTAAAACCCTTGCCTGTTACTTACTTGGACGTCATTTAGTTTATCGCCTTCATGCTAACCATCGTCCTTCAGCTCACTGTAAGCCACACTGAACTGCTCCATTACGAACTGGAGGTAACTAATGCTGATGAGATATGAATGAGTGAACCTGAACAGACTGGGCAATTAGTTACTGCCTCTTCCGTTGTTATCAGATCACAGGTTTTTATCAGTTTGCCGACATAGTGGGGGTGGTGGTGTGGATGTCTGAGCATCTGAATGTGATGGATTGTGGAACAGGGACTTGAGTTTGGAAAACGCTGTGTCCTGAACGTTTGCCATCTTTGCAAGTCAGCGCCAACTCCTATTTAGAAAAATGAGTGCCGTGTGTATAACAGAATAGCTGAAAACACAACTTTATTGTGTGACGTATTCCTTTAAAGAAACAAAAATTAGCCAAAAATTAATCTTCTAATCAAAAAAAATGAAGCTGAATGAAAACATTGCTGTCCAGCCCCTTATAAAATAAATAAAAAAACCCTTATTTTACAAAACATTTGTTCTTCAGTTGATAATCTATTGCAGACTGTGGTGAGAACGGTGACATTTTAGATCCAAGTGAAAAATGAACTTGCTCATAACTCTTTAATTACATATGTATGAAATTAGTTGAACTAACAGAGGCATAATTAAATAACATCTAAGAAATGTGATGTTGTCTTGTCATTTCCTTAGATTTCCTCGCTTTATACGTTTAGTAATGTGACCTACCTTTTACAAGATAATTGACTTAAAAGCAGACAGTTCTATTTATCCTTGGAATTAAAACTGTAAATCTGAAGCCTGTACTCTCTCTTGTACTGCTATAACATACTAGAAGGAGTTTCTGCAAGAAACTCCTTGCAGAATGCAGATTGATAAATCTTATAAAATCAAAATTAATCTCATGGAAGAATTAGGATGAGACTGTGACCTCTGAAGGAAAAGATTGCTGTGTGTCAGGGTTTAGTTTGAATCAATAAAATTGTTTCTAAAACTACACATAAGTCTAATTTTTATTTCGATAAAGAAAGTCTTTGAAAGTATTGAGGCAGTTCATAAAGTTGTAGCTCAAAGTTTTGGAGTTTAAAGCATCTCAGTAATGTAAGATGTCATAGACCGTACTTTCTAGAGTGAAATAGGCTAGCAGGTTACAGTAATTTTAAAATGAGTGAATAGATGCTGTAGTTTTTTAGTATCATGACTAGGTATTTAAATCTCAAGACATCATTTTCTTGTTTTACTAGTTACTGTTTTAGGGTTTTGTGTTGCTGTCATGGGACAGCACAAATCCATTAAAAATCAACCATCATTGTTGAGAAAAATAAATACATGTGCAGATCCTCTAGAAGAACATCCATCCTTCTTTCATGTGGTAAACACCATAAGGACAATTGACTTGACTGAACTTTTGATGAATTCCTTTTAAAGTTATTATCCTATGACAGATGGGGAAGTAAACTAGCTAGGAGTGCACAAAGGTCACGTGAGGCCAGCTATCAAGCGTCGTCTGCCTGGCTTTTTAGTTTTTTTTTTTTCTTTTTTTCCTTCCCTTAATGAGTTTTTGCTGTGGTGTATGTGACTTTAAGTTTGCTCTGCGCTTTCTAATCCAATTGGTTTGGTTAGTCAAATGAATTTTTTTTTGTTTTGAATTTTAGCTTTCGTTGTTAGCATTAAATGTGCATGTGTAATTAGGATATGTTATTAAAGATTAGATTCTCACAATGGTATGCGTGCCAGCTCTTGAAATGAAGTCATGCTTGTCAGGAGATAGTAAATAATAAGCTTAGTAAGGTTTAAAAGATGTGTTTTGCAAAACATTAGCCCCTGTAATGAGTGCAACGTGGCAGCAGTACCTAAATATCAATTGTTTTTCTCCAATGGATCTGTCTGAATACAAATTTTCTTAATTTGACTTAAATTTTCTTTTGCCAGTTTAATGAAACAAGCCAGAAGGGATGTTTGTCTTTTGAGAAACCACAGTTTCCCATTCTAGAACAATGACTTATTTTGAGCTGAAGAGGAACAATCCTACATTCATACAATGTCTTGTAATCTTTGTTCCCAAAACCACTTTAAAAATGAGAAGCTGCTGCCCAGTGAATCCCCGTTCAGCTGCAAGGGGGAGTCTTGGATTCTTAGCTTTGCTTTTGGGGCTGTCTATATATTGTTTTTCATGTTATCCAGAACCTTTTTAATACTCTAGCGAACAAGGGCTTGGAGCATAAGGTTCCCTTTGCTGTTAAATACCTTGGGCACTGCAACACATGAGCATCCTGGCTGGGGTGGATGAGTGTGTGTGTGTGTGTGTTTGGCTGGTGCACCCAGGGGTGAGGAATAGGTGGCAGGGGCAAGACAGCGTTTGGAGACAACGGTGGGTCTGTCTCCATGCTAGTTTGATCAGATAAAATTCTGTGCAATCTCACCCTAAGTGGCTTTTGATGAGTGCAATCTTAAAGGCAGGCATCTAATTTCTGTCCTTAAGCATATGAATTTTTCTGTGGTTCCAGGCAAAGTAACTCCTATGCTAATAATCTGTGGAGAGGGTACTTTAGTGCTTCTTGGGGGAGAAGGGGAGCTGAGCATAACTCTTCTGCCTGGCTTGAAGCACAAGGGAAAGTGGGAATGGGATGTTAGGATGCATATATATATATAACATAGAAAGTGGAGTATTTTAAGTGGAAATGAAAAAAGAGGAGAAAAAGGAGGCGCAGTGCATACACACATGTTCTCGACCACTTTGGGGTTTTTGTTGCCTTCTTTGATCATTTTTTAAGATATATTTATAACATTTTTCAAAATTGCGTCCATAAAGTAAGTGTTTGACTCGCAAACCATGTGGTATGAGATGTAACCCTGGGAAAGAGCAGTTGCTGTTGCTAATGAGCAGATACTTCACTTACATTGAAAAAATGAAACTAGAAACAAACTAGTAATAAAGTAAATGTTATCTATTCAGTTATATGGGGATGGTTTGCAAGTAACCAAAATAACCTCTAGTATCTAGTGCTGAAATTAAGTAGCCATTGTGCAGAGTAGGAACCTATTGTTATGGATACTACGCTGCTAGAGGCACCATCTTTTGGCTAACACAAAAGTTAAGTACTCATTACTGATAAAAATCCTACGTATCGTTTTGTAAGAAAATTCTCCTTCTTCTGTATGAGCAAAATTACAGACATGATCCTCTGTACCACTGAGTTTTTTCCCCTGTGCTACTGTGCTCTCTGTATCCTCCCTTGTAATATTGTTTTGTGTTACTTTGGAGTTTCAAGTGTTTCAGTGGCAGGTAAGGTGGCTGCTCACCACCTACAGTATTGCTGGAAAGCGCCCTGGGTTCCCCTCGTTATAGGGGGAGGGAGGAGGTTAAATGCGGTATTTGATCTTTACGTTAGGTGCACTGAAGCACTCCTAAATGACTGGCTTCTTTTTTTAATGAAAGAAATTTGTCTTGTAACAGCTTATATGCCCAGCTAATTAAAACCACTCTGTTATATTACTCTCCATATATCCTGTGTGGTATGCAGAAATTGTTTGCTCTTTGGCAGATTTATTTCTTGTTGATGTTAGTTTTGTAGGACGCCACTGCCTTGAATATTATAACTTCGAAATAATAAGAAATTAAGGCATTTTATATATTTGAAAATACAAAGGTTTGTTAATCATTAATACAGAGAACATATTCAGTCTTGTTTAGTATCATAAGATACAATTTGTTCTGTGTGCGTAAATGCCTCTGCTTTATGGCAAGACTAAGTTGAGGTGCATTTAGTGTGATACATTAAGCTTAGGAATGTGTTTTAAATACGAAACCATTACAACACACAATATGCCTTTGCTCGCAACCTTTTAAAAAGCTGTCAGGCAATGCCTTTTCTAGGGAAGAGACAGAATTATCTGTACTTTCTTAGGCACTCTGTGTTGGCTGATGCCCTCTGATTATTTGAAGTCTTGTATGTATTTCCACCGGCCTCCTCACTGCAGTGCTTTGATTTTTTCCCTGTGGACCTAAGTGTGCACAGGTGGGACTCAAAGACTGCTGGGCTGCCTGTCACTTGTCATTTGGGTAAAGTTCTTCGAACCTGTAGATCCCAGCTGGAAAGCCAGATCGGCTGTTGGGATGCAGCCACGTCCTAAACAAATCAAATATACCCTGCTTTTCCTCCTATATTTTTCTAGTGCCAAAAGCTGTGGGGTAGACTGGGGATTAATTACCTTATTACCTTTTGTCCCAGCTGGCAAACAGTCCCTTGAAAATTTCTTTAGTGGCCATGTTGTTGCACGTTGAAAATAGGAAAAGTTATTGCCAGTGGTTTAAAATTTCGCAGAAAAGATTTCTATTCAGTATACTATTGCAGAGCCTATTGGCCAAACAAGTTGGGGTTCATTGCAAGCATAGTAGTGTTAAGAAGTAAAACGAATCACTGAATCAAACATTCCCCTCTCCTCCTCCAAAAAAAAAGGGGAGGACTGGAGAGGGGCTTGAGTAGGCATCTTTTTTAGTCTCTGAGTAGAGAATATCTTTATCCCAAGGATATGACAGTCTGAATGGCAAAGCAGAAAAGGTTAAATGAATAAGGTTATTCAGAGGGAGAGATCTGGTAACCAAATGATAATTGTGCACAATTATCGGCAAGCGGTAGCAGCCCTCGCAGTTTGCCGTCTGCTTAGCCATTTTTCTAACTGAATGTAAGATGAGAGAGAGAGAAGGTTTGTAATCTGTAACATTTTCCTTTGGTGAGGCTTGCTGTAGGAAACCACCTGGATGCTGGTTGTCTTAGGCTCTGTAAAATGCAGCCCTGTGTAACGTAGTTTAAGTCATATATGGAAAGAGAGAGGAAATGTATGAAGAGAAGGAGAAAGACAGAGAAGACTACTGCAAGCTTTTTGTTTTATATAGAATATTGATTACGTGATTTTGAGCAGTAGGAAACCCTTCGGTGTAAAACTTCTATTTGCTATAAACTATAGGTCTGTTGTGGTCTTGCTCAGTGCTTATCACTCCTTCAGTGGTAAGCAAGGCAATAGAAGACAAACTTAGGTCCATTAAAAGTCAACAAATACACCTTCAAAATCTGTTTCAGAAGGTACTTGAAGCTGTACGAGAAATCTCAGAGTGTTTTGCCGAAGTGCTCATGTAGTGTGCTGCCATGGGTATGAGCAACACACTTGCCAGGTTTGCATCCCGTTCGTTGCAAAGTGGATAGGGCTTCGAGAACATATTGCTTAGTGAGATATGAATTATGAGCCTGGTCATAACAGAACTGTAAAGATTTTAAAAAGCGCTCTACAGCTGAGATTAATGGATCCTCTGAGTCTATATAGTACGTTCATGTACTAAAACTAGTTCAAAATATCAGTTGGGGTACGGCAGGATACTCAATAAAAGTGTAGTAGATGTTGACATCCTTGTAAGCACCAGCTTCTATTTTCACCGGAATTTGTGATGGCTTTTAGGGGAATGTTTTCAAGGGTGGAGTAGTCAGTGACATTCTCAAGGAAAATTTGAAATGACATCTGACAATTTGGGACTAAGCCTTTTTCTGTTCTAAAACTTGCATAAAGAATTAATCGCGTTAAATTATTGAGACTGGTAGGAAAAGAAGTAAGCCCATTTTTGCATAAAAATAAAATCGAAAAATGAAATAACCAATGTGATGTGTCTGGGATAAACCGTGCCTCATTTTTCTTTTTTATTTCATAATGGTAACATATTAGGAAAAATGGTTACGGCATTTACCCTGTGCCAAAGGCTCTGAAGACAGCTCACTGGGAAGAGCAGATGGGGAAGCTTTTATGCTTTTGGTAGAGGGGAAAAGAGAAGGCTCTTGCCAGGCTCTTGCTTTGGCCCCTTGGAGCCGGACTCCAGCTTGCCAGAGTGTAGAGGTATGCCTGGGGATGTGTGCACGGGGGTATCCGCCTTTGTTGCTCTGTAGTGGCGGCAGTTAGTCTCTTTTGCTTGAGGGGAGATGCGGGTTTTTTTCCTCTTGTTTTGTGGGAGTTCAGTGTTGCCACCTTTGCTCCTGGCGAGTGCCAGGGGCCGGTGCGCGGCCGTACCAGGGCGGAGGAGGACATGTGCCCTGGGCCCTGTGCCTCAAGGGCTGCCTCAAGTCCCCAGCACCCACAGGCCGGTTACTATGCGTGTGTGCCTTTCTTTTAGCATTAACGGATTGTTAACGTGCTCGCTTGGGGTGAAACCAGCTGGCATGAGGGAAACGCCTGCGCCCAAGCAGCGCGCGGGCGGCCCTCGCAGCTGTCCGAGACCTCCTTCAGGTTGGCTGGTCTGTAGAAAGCAAGGCAGTTGTAATACTCTGTTTTTAATTAGAGTTGGATTTCTGAAATTGGGTACAAAAGTGTGGACTGTGTGGAGTACAGGGAAACCAGAAAGCCTCCTCTGTAGGTAGGTGTGAGCTGAAACACCTGTGAAATCCTTTAAGAAGGTGATATAAAGAGTGACTGTGTAACCTGGGCTTGAACTGCCAGTCCTGCAATGTGCTAGTTCCGACCTAAGCAAAACAAAAAAAATCCCTGTATTAGTTACCTAGCAGTGCAGCAAGACGCTCTATAACAATTTACATTTTTGTCGTGTTTTGAACACTCGTTAGCACTTGAAGGTAGTTGCTAAAGGACTTGAAACACCTTTAATCACAGTATTTTTTCTTAAGGGTATTAGTCACTAGCGCAAAGCTGGTAAGCCTACATTGTGATTAAATGAAAAAATATCCTGTAGTTTAACTATCCGACTTGGAATGCTACAAATTTGAGGGTTTAGATTACTAACCCAAGCAAGCTACCTTTCCTTCTCCCTGACATAATATTTTTAAACTCTTGAGATCTTGAAGCATTAGTAAAATAATTGCAGGTGACATGAAGAAGTCGGAAAGTCCGATCTTCTTTTACTGCTATTAAGTGATTGGTCATTTTTGATGTTTGGTACAAAAATGACTACTTTTTCTTGTGACTGAAACGAGTGATTTCCCATCTTCTAGAGGTCTACTATTTAATGAAATATTATAAGCATGATACAGCATTACATGTATGTCCTATAACAGTCACACATTCATCGAGTTGCTTTTTCTTCTGAGGTTCTAGTTAGTTATTCAAAAAATGTTTGGAATTGACTTCTGACTAACTTAAAAAAATAGATCTCTCAATTATAAATTACAGCAGAATGTATAAGCCTCAGAACCCTTCAAACTACTGAAGCAGGTTTTTTTGTGTTTTAGCCTGATATTCAAAGCTTTCCAAATACCAGTAAAATAAAATGACTAACTCCTTTAGGGGTCTGTAATTGTAGGACTTTCTCTTCAGTTGAAATCTGTTCCTCTGCACGAAATTGGCATTTAATCAAAATAATTTTCATTTAACTATTTGTGTTTAAAAAATGCAGAATGTATAAAAGAATAAAGACAAATAGTCATTTCTAATAGCATATTTTATGGAAAACTGAATGGAAAGCCATGGAAAATGTCAGTAACACGTCACTAATCTACCCATATCCTTCCCATTTTGTATTCTAAATTACAAGACCTGCCTCAAGCTCAGGTGGTAGAGTCCTTTGCAGTGAACTGTAGCTATGGGGACTTCTGCCAGCTTTACTAACAGTGAGCATACAGATAACTATATGCATGGCGACGCCTAGGCTGTGCACGGCTGAGCAACACATAGCGTCTGACCTGTCTAGGGAAAAGGCAAGATGAGATGTTGAATGATGATTAGGTCAAGCAAGAGTAAGGGGGGTCCACAGCTCCTTAGGGGGCCACAGCTCCTTGCAGCAACTTTCTCTGCCTTGTTGGGACCAGGCAGGTGACCAGTTAAACAGGGAAGCTCTGAGCAGATGACAGGTCTCTGGTCCATATAGACTGGTGATAGTCGCACCAAGGTCTTCCCCAGCTGGAGCGTGCATGAAGAGGGACCTGAGGTACCCGTTCTCCAAGGGGTTATTATTGCATACAGTATTGCACGTCTGGGAATAGCAGTGGGTTAGTACGTGGGAACTAGGGGTAAAAGATAGGAGTTTTCCATGGTTCATTGCTGGCCGTTGCTCCTAGATGCATTGGTGTGGTTGGGACCTAGCAGAGACACTCCTCTTTCCCTTGCCTCAACCACCCGTGGAGAAAGATAGGAGACCCCAGATGATAAACGCTGCAGCAGACGGTCTCAGGAGGAGCTGAGATGCAGGAAAATAAACCTCTCTTGTACCATTGCTGAAGGGTAAAGTTTTTGTTGAGAAATAGCTATAAAACCTGACCAAGAAAAAAACAATACCTTATTGTATTTTTCCTGCACGCTGATGAAGTACATTTCCCTACTAGCATTTAGAGGGTGCTGAATGATGAGGATTGGGTTTGCAGAAAAAAATATCTTCTACTTCTTTCTAGAGATTAGCTTCTTTCATACAGAGGGGAAAGAGCAAGCTTTCTGCAGGCCTGGCCAGACTGTAACCTTGGTGGTGGATGGTGGGAAGGCGGAATCAAAGAGTAGGATGAAAAACAAAAAAAAGGTGCTTATCACCAGAGCTACATCTTGTTTGTGTGTGTTTGACAATGCAGAAAAATATTTCATTAAATAAAAAAGGGGAAAAGGATTGTATATCCTTTATAGCCTGTGGAATCCTGAAAGTTTATTATATGTTTATTCTTGGCAAAGTGTTTTGAGAGCTTCTAATGTTGCAAGTACCTCACAGGGAGATGCTGGGGACCCTGCCTGTTGAGACTTCAGTGTGGAATTTGGGCTGGAGAGCTTCCTCCTGTGTGTTGTGTATTAAATTTTTATTCTTTATCCAGAGATTAACTGCTTGAAATTTAATTACCAGTATTGCATGTTTAAAACACTGGCTGATTCGATATTTGTTTATTTTTTTTCTTTAATAAGTATAGTGAGGAACATCTTGGAGACCAAATTCAGAAAAACAAGAATCAAGTTATTCTACCAATGTTAAAGCATTTCTGGATAAAACCCTAAAATGAAAGAAGTCAATGAACATTATGGTTATATAAAACTATCTTAGAATTAATTTTGAAACATCTTCGTGCACATTTTAACACTGGCTATACTGTGCATTTAATGGAAAAAAAATTTTTAACTATCTCTAAATGTAGATGTTTTTGAGATTTTCACAATGTTACGAAGTAACTACATGAATTTCTAGGAGAGGCTGTAAAGTGCATGCATGGGTTTGATGTTTAAACCTTCCAGAATATTAATTAAATTATTTAGGCTCTGCCTCCTAGCAACTGAATGGACATGAGTGGCTCTGCAACTTTCTTTTAGAATTAGCAATTTATCTCCTAACAACATGGGCAAGCGCACCCTTACATAAAGCACTTGAGTGATCTGCTAATTTCTGTAGGAGCATTCACCTGCTTGAAGTTAAAATCATGTACAGTGTGAGAAATGAGGCCCGTATCTGAGAACTACAGTATAGCTGAAGTGAAATCAACCTCAGAAATCTCACTCTGGGGATTTTCTGATTTCAGCTTCTCTATTTGTGCAGCTTTAATACTGCTTTGTGCTAGCATCTAGCATTCAATTTAAATGTAGTTAGTCCCTAGTTACTTTATTAACAGTGATACGTTTCTGGGTGGCCAGTAGCCATGAAAATAATGTAACTATGAATAGTCCTGCAAAAGTGCATTTGTATTGGCAGTTACTCTTCTTTATCTGAAATAAAAGGTTTACTTTCTGAGAAGCTAAGAAAAGCATTATTTTTAATCTCTACACATTCAGAAATGTTTTTAGTCATTCTCATCCAATGCTTTTTTCAAAAATTAAAAAAAAAAAACAGGGAAAAAGTAATTTACCTAAATAGTTTTTAAAAATTTAGGCATTCAGCATTCATTTTTTTCCTCAGGAAGGGAGACAGCCTTCTTGAGATGATTTAGAAGGTACTGTTGCTACCAACTGCCTTAGATACAAATTAGAGAAAAACCTCATTAATTTACTTAGGAATATTCTTTCGAAACTCAAAAATGTTAGTAGCTACAGATGTAAGTTTTTCTGTGAAAGCCTATAATTCTCCGTGTGCAAATTAGCCTTCTTCATCCTATGTGCAGAAAAGGAGGGGAGAGACATTTTGGGATGGAGTTCAATAGTGTCAGGCCAAACACTGAAAGATTGTTTGCACAGCTGTATCTGAGCAGTGACCAAACTGTTAAAGAACCTAGTGGGGGAAAAATGAATAGAAACTCCTGTTGGCCAGAGCATTGAATTTCCTGGACAGTGCTCAGGATGTTATGAAGTCACTGCACATGCTAGGTCAAGGCTTTTACCCATATTTTCCCCTGGCACTTGGGAATAATTCATGCTTCGCTTTTCCATAATAATATAATTGGCTTAAAGCATCTAAACAAAATTTTGTGTTGGTGAATGATGCACTGTAGTGTACTTACCTATAACTTCAATTAGGAAACCTTTCCCTGCCAGGGAACTGATTCACTGATGTGAGAGGAGACAGTGTCTGTATATCTGTCTTGCTTCTGTGCAAATTGTAGATTATGAAACTGGACTACTGAGCAATAATTTAATCAGTGGCATCAGAAGAGCATTAAGCTCCATTAAACATTGGGTCACTATCAATGTCAGACGAGTATTAAATTATGGCTTGCAACTTAGCAATACTCATCCAAAAGGCAGTGCTTAGGTTCTTGGCAGACGTATAACAGTTTATTATGGAACAGATGCTTCAGAGCTTAACATATGACTAAAGCGTCAAGTTGTGTCAGAGAAGATGAGCCCACCACTGATGTGGTGCTCTGATTCTGTGAGACGCAAGTTAAGGAATGGCTCCATACCTGAGCAGTGTGGGTTAAAAGAGTTTCATTAGTAGGGTCCACTGTTGAATCCTTGGAAGTCAAAGTACTGCTTTGTCTGCCAAGGACTGGCTTATAATAGGAGTAGGTTGTACTAAAATTTCCTTTGCAAATGGTGGAGAGACAGTTCTCTTCCTGATAAGGAGGAAGGATCTCATCAGGCTCAGAATTTGAATCTTTAGGTAAAAGAAACATCATTTCCTTTCTTGTTCTGATGCACCATGATATTGCCATCCTGATATCTGGAGGATGACTGATACCTCTACTGCTAATCACAGTTTTTTTCCGAGCAATAGCAGTGAGGTGAAACTAGTAACACTCTTTCTAGGTGGCTTCACTGATGTTAGCAGCAGATCTCATGCCGCAGTTAAATTGTCAGGGGTCTTGTCAGTTTGCTGTGTGGCTCCTGCCACTTTGAAAAGCTGTGTGCTGCTGACCTTGAGGCTGTTCAGGGAGAGCGAGGGGGATGCTAGAGGAATAAAAAAGGGATGCTAGAGGAATAATGGTTTTCCTCTTCCTGCATAGCTGCAAAGAGAGTAAGGAGGGCGTAAAGAAGAGAGAGAGTGGGTTGGGCTGGTAAAGTAACAGATGTGCTGAGGAAAATAAGATGGGTTCTCCAACTGGCAATCCTAACAAGACTTCCCTTTGCATCTGCTGAAGGTGGTGGTTAGGGCTCTTGCCAAAATCTTGCCTATGGTTACAATTTTCATATGGGACTGTAACCACAAATTGGCCTTATAGCCTTATCGGAAGGCACCTGGCAGAATATTTCAAGAATGGCATCACTGGTTTTCAGGTGTTACCACCTAAATTGTTGCTGCTGGGCAAAAAACACAGTCCTCCTTACAGCTGGAGCGGGCTACGGGATGGGAGCGCTGCAGTCTATGGTAAAGGAACATGGGGAAAGCTGGGCGCAAGGTGATGGTCTTTAAGGGAGTAAACATACTGTCTGGCTGCAAGATAGACTGATTGAGGGGTTGGGGCAGTGTGTTGCAAAACCCCTCGAGCAAGCCCTCTTCTGCTTCTAATTTTCACTCTCACTATACCCCTAAAATTCAGTGTGTGTTTGCTTGCTAAAAAGTACTATCCCAGAAATCTGCATGTCCTACATTGTTATGCTGTTATTTTTCTTTTCAAAAGTATACAAACAACTTGCTGAAATTTTAGTATTCAAAATATTAATATTAAAGCTTTGAAAACTCTTTCCATTTTCTATTTTTCTCCTTATTACAGTTGTGAAATTGACTGTTATGTGGAGAACCAGCTCTGAAGGGGATTTAGTAGAGCATAACCTGTCATGAGAAAGGTGAATTGCACCTTCTCTTCGTGGATGTAGAACTTCAGTTCCCTGTCTACCAGTGCTTGACTTCATGCATGTTTTATTATTTAAAAACCTGTTATATCTGCAATAGTTCAGATTGGTCAGGAGAGTTAAAAAGGACTAAAAAATTAACATTGTGTAACAGGAGGCTGAAATGATTTATAACCACTAGGATGCGCGTGATGCAATGCAAGATCAGAAAACAGCTGATAAATACCTATTTAATGGACTGATTGGCCTTTAGAAATGATACTGAAAGTGATGTATTTGGTACCTTAGAACAGGAACTTGGAAATGAGTATGTTCTCTCTCTTTCAGAAATACCGCCCTTTAAGTTTCACTGAGGTGCAGAGAGTTTATTTTTAATGGGACCTGAAAATTCTGTGGCACGTGGCAATGACAATTGTTTCCTTCAGCCCTATAGCACCAAGGGGGGAGGCATGTAAAGTCAGCCAGAATAACAGTGATCAAAAAAAAGCTGCTAATATAGTCAGCCTTTACAGCTATTTGAAAGGGCACCTACCCTTAAGTTACAGGTACACTTTTAACAACAAATATTGAATAAGGATTCTCTCAAACACTAAGAGTATTAGTACATAAAACAAGTCTTTTTAAACTCTGCGGAATGAAAATTCTTTCAGAACTCTTCCCTACTTTCTGATTCTCTTTTTTTCCCCCAATTTTTGATTAAATCTAGATCAAGTATTAACAGAAATAATTAATATTTTAAACTGGTGAACCCTTTCCAGTACTATCCAATATAAAGTTAACCATTAGATACTTAAATGAGCATGAGCTGATTAACAAGACATAAAGGTATACTCTAATTGGCTATAGCTAACACAGGAAGTGTTTAAGCAGATTTACTTCCTAGGGATATCTTGTGGGAATGGGCAGGAATATCCATGACTGGGACACTTTATCTCATGCTCACTGATACACGTGATAGACCGATACAAGTACTACCAGCCGTGGATATGGCTGGTATAAAGGCATGGATATAAGGGATGAAGATCACACAGGGAAAACCCAAGCTCAGAATGAATTCGGTGATAATACTTTAAATGTATTTTGTCTATTAAGCAATAGCAACAATATACTAAAGCTTCTGCAACTGAAGCCTGGTTAAGTCAATACTCTGACTTTGCTGAGCCTTCTGCGTGGCTTGGTGCAAGGCTGTTTGTAAGTACTCCTAACCAAAACTCATGAGAGTGTCACTTTTTGTGCTGCCTTCTGGATGGCTCCGTATGAGTTTTAAAGCCTTTGCTGACAGTTCCCTTTCCACAGTGGGTGTTTGGCCTCTTTCTCTGTGACTGCTTGGGAGGCTGGCAGCGGCACGCTTCTTCCACCTTCCCACTGGCAGTATCCTAAATGTTCACTGCAACAGCAGCAAAGTATGCAGATATCAGGTTTTTCTTTGGGTTTCCCACCACCAGGCCTCAGAATTGATTTAAGTAAACGTGTGTCCATGTGGGTATTAGAAAATACTGGTAGTGCTAAGCTGCAGTGTTTTGCGCAAATGTACGTAATGCTAATAATGCAGTTAATGAAGTAACCTCCTAGTGAGAAATAAGAAACATGTACATACCTTATCCTGTGTTTGGGAAAGAGGTTCAGGGATAGAGGTTTCATACCACTAGTTTAGTGTTATGCAGGTAATAGTTAAATTGCTACTAATTTTGTGTGACGCATGCACACGTTACTTTCCATGTGTACTTTCATTTCTCTTTCTTGGGGATGTAACACTGATGAGACTTGAAAGAGACTAATATGTCACTGTGGATTAATTCATTCTTTGAAGGGTCTAATTCCTAGTTACTGCTTTTTGCTCATATGGATAAATTGTATGAGCAAGTGATTATGCAAAATGAGAAACCAGCTGAAGTATAAGATGTCACTTCAACAGATTCTTTGAATCTTTATGTATTTACAACATATGCAAAGCTGACAACATTATTTAAAAAAAAAAATTACCAAAGAAAATAGCAAACTAATAAATGTTTTTTTCTCATGATTCTGTTGTGTGGATTGCACTCCCAATTTACAGGTTTATAGTTTGTATTATAGATTTAACAGCATGGAATATAGTATTCTTTCTTAATGAGAGAAAGAGAATGGAGAAGTGCAGGGGTGTAAAGGTGTCCTTGTAAATGCACGTACTTTTATGTAAAGCTCTCTACTGTGGCTGTAATTTCTAGCAGATTGTCTCACCAAGAAGCTTAAAATAGAAATCTTTTTGACTTCCCATCATAGATGGGATCCGTGCATATCAGTATGTAATATAGCTGTAGTTGTAGGGCTGTTTGGAAAGTTATTTTAAGGTATTCTGTCCAAGTAAGGATAATGTCATCTGACTTCTGTCTCAGTTCTGAAACCGCTCCTGGGAGATGGCAGCTAGAGCCAACATACAGTGGACGGTATTGCTGGTACTGGAAGGAAAAACATGTGGAGGAGGAAAGGATAATTTGGAGCATGGATGGAAGTCGTCATATGAGCACTCCCAGTACCTGTCCCAGCAGCACCCACTACTGCTCTCGCAGGGGTTCACTTGTAAGCATGCTAATAGTGTGGAATCACTGATGTTGCAAACTGCACAGCATGGCTTTTAACCATGATGCTGGGGCTTTTGAAAGCCACAGACCCCGTGTGATGGCATCACCAAGCAAATCTTGAACGCTCATCTGAACTACTAACAGATTTCTCCAGTGGTGGAAACACTATAGAGAATTGACGTAAACTAAAGTTTTGACAACTGTTGTGTTATTTCTTTGGGGACAGGCTGCTTCAGCTTGCTCTGAGTAGATACAGTCTAACATAATATATGCTTAGCAGCACAGTGGAGAACTGCACGAAAGGCTGGGACAGTCCTTGTTTGCCTATTTTGCGTGCTAGCAAACGTTAGCCTGTGTGAGGGTGGGAGAAGAGGAGGGCCCGGCTGGTGGCTGCCCAAAACTCCCTGTAAGGATGCAAACACGTGCAGGCATCTGAAAGAACAACCAGTGCTTGTTTACTTACTCGGGTAATGTCAGGGGTGCGCTTGGCTTACAGCAACATCTTTTGACTGTCTTAAAACTTATACTTGTTTTTTTCCCTTTAATATATGATTCATTTATATTTTGCAGTGAGGTGGGGTGGTTGCTGAGACATCTGGAGTACTGCTGTTAAGGAAGCGATGAATATCAGAAGTATAGCTTTCCTTTTCTTCTTTAAGACACTCTTACACTTATCAACAGATTTGACCAGTGATTTTAAGTTACAGATGTTTCTTTGTCATGTGGAGGGGGTGTACAGCTCTTTCTGCCCACAGCCGTAAAACCGTCCCAAATCTCAAACTGTGCTGAATTGTGTTAACTTCTGCAAAAGAGAGCTTCGAGCCTGGGAATTGCATGGGCGTTGCAAGAAAGAAGAATTAGGGGGAGTTCACTGAGAGTTTGAAGGAGCTTTCACTCCTGCCTGCTTGCTGTAGGCTTGGACACTCGATGGCTTTGCACTTCTGATAGCCATATGTGCTAGTGTGAAGCACAGCTGCAAATAATCATGGGAGATAGTGCAAAGCTCTGTGGGAAACTGGACTTTCACATCTAAGTCCTGAAGGCGTGCTTCAGCCTTATCGTCACTTCTGAACTATTAAAGAAGCCAATGCCCCACCTATCGAGAGAAAGCCTCCCCTCCTTAGGGGTTATGGTGGTTGCGTTGCAATGCTCACGGTCATGCTTGGGAGGCTGTGAGTTTATCACTGCTGTGTGCTGCAAAATAGTTCAGTGGGCAGGTACGGTGTATTAACATAATTGCTGTCTGAGGCACAAAGCCCTGGCCTCAGGGCTGAGCAGATCTAGGGCTAGTTTCCTTCAGGCAGACTACGCGTTCTCCAGCTGTTTCCAGCTCTCGTGCACTGCTATATTAGTGGTGCCCTTGAATCTGGCTGGTATCGACTGCAACGTTTTTAGCGTTGTTAGTGCTTGCTGCTTACTTGAGAGATGCAGTGGAGAGGTAATAGAGCTGTATGCTGCTGGATGGACAGTTTTCTCTGTATAAACTAGAGGTGTGCTCTTTTTGTTTGTATACCCATAGTGTTAGTGATGGACATAGACATAAAGGACAAAAATGAAAATATTTGAAATTTAAACCAAAAATCCACAGTTAAAGAGAATTATCTGACAAAACACAAATAGATCTTAGTGAATGGTATTTATAGACATAATTTTATAATGCTTATTGAAAAATGTTTGTACGCTAAGGTAATTTGCAATATGTTCTAGTATGCATGTGATAATTGGAACAGATAGATAATACTTTGAGGAAGAAGTTAAAGACTGTTTGAACCCCAGAAGGTTTCCTTTCTTATCAGGTGATCTGCAAACTCAAGCGTACATGAGGAAAAGGAAGGAGAGTGATTGTGTTTGTTTTGTGTGTTTGTGTGTGATTCTGTATGTTTTTTTTTTTTTTTGTAGACAGCATCATGGGACCCTAAATAAGACTAAATTGGCTAGATTCTTGTGTTTCATAAAAATATGTTATAGCATTTAAGGTGACAAAGTCCCTTTTTGTTTTTTGTAAAGCTTTTATGATACACACCACATCCTCAAAGCTGCTTCAAAAATCATTAGGGTATAGATTTATGTAGGAGAAAATTTGAGAATATAATGACATTTCCCCTTTGAAATTTTAGGCATATATTTCATTCAGTGTTTATAATCTTACAATCTTGATAATGCTTACATACCAAAACCAAAAGTTCTCCAGTAAGGTAAGTATAATATGATATTTAAACAAACAAATAATAAAAAAAACCACAATCAGCTTAACTGTTCTTTGTTCAGACTGTAAGTAGGATTCCTCTGTGAAAAAAAGTTCCTTAAAGTTCCGATATTTCTGATTTATCTCTAGATGCTTCCTAAATGGTGCTGAACTTCTAATCTGAACTTGAAATCTGTGCATTTTATACATTGAATTATGAGGATGAGTGCACACCTTCTCCCATCCCCACCATTTCTGCCCCAGGCCCCTGCAGTTGGACACAGTAGTGTTTATCTGGAGTAAATGCATACGTTCCTTCGATTAGTTTTATTTGCGGGATTCCTGATTTTTGATGTGGGTTGTTTGGCAACCTCTTCTCTCTTCCAGCAGCAAAGTGATTTCTGCTGCCATTATCAGCCCCACTAACTTTTCAGCTCGCTTCAGCATTTCTAGTGTGCAAAGGCCACAGCTGTAGTTGAACAATATAGTCGTTGTAATCCAATAATGAGTCCTAAATATAACAATAATTATAACCTCTTTACACTGAGAACAATATTGATAATCAGGGCTACTAATCTTTGAGTTTCAAAGAAATATATCTAGACATTGGATGTGGCAGTATTACCCATGTTTTAAGACTTCAGATACTTAGCAAAACTTTGAATATGCTTGTGTAAAGATTTGGCTTTGGTATACAGATGGGCATAAGGGAAACAAAGAGCGCTCCGAGAAATATGAATGATTACACTTACCAACAGCTAAACAGAACCCTTCGTATATTATTCTTGTAATTAAGAAGCCTAACTTGCCATTAAAAAAACTGATTATAAGTATTGTAACAGCAAGGACCACTTTTATTGAAAATGTGTTCTCTTAGACACTGGCAGAATTTGTACCCAGTTCAGTCTTGTGTATCTTTACGTAAGTATATACGTATACTTCCTGTCTCTCCTCCTCCTCCTGTTATTTCATATATTTTTTTAAACCTTTTGTTTGTCAGTTTGAAAATTTGTCAGTGTGAAAGTCTTAGAGTCTATAAGTATTATAAGTCTTATAAGTCTTATAGTCTTATAAGACTAGAAGTATTAGAGCTATTGATGAAGCATGTATGACCCATTTAGTCTTAATGTTTCTGCATTTTTCTGATAAACAAAATTGCAGTTTATTGCAAACACTCTCAAATAATGAATCCGTAAGAGTTCACAATCATGAAATCAAGACTGCATCTGTAGGCACAGAAACAGCAGACATTTTAGAGTCGGAGTAATAGAACAGGATTTTATTTTCAATTGGAGGATTAGTATGGGCTTGGGGCAGTACTTCTTTCACTCCCAAACTTCTCTTTCAATCCCTGACACTGTCCCAGTCCTACTCTCCTGATCCCTGGTTTTCCCTCTGGTATGAATCCATCTCCTCATTCTTCGGTGGCTTTTTCTCTTGACCAGCCATAGACCCTTCTCCTGGCAAGGATCTTAACAATTAAGAGAGCCAAGTGCAAGATCAAAAGAAGTGTTTCTATTTCTGTTCCTCGTTTTATGCACCTCTTCAGCAGCCCGCTGTGATACCTTGCTTATTTACCTTGCTGCTGTACACTGTACCTCAGGTCTAGTAGCCAGTATTATAATACCTTTAGCAGAGCTGAATTGTGATTATGTCACTTGTTCTCACATTCAAATCTTATGTCTTTTGAGTTGTAAATTCTACAAGCTTAATATGTTTTTCTGAATGTACTATGTATCCAGTGGACATAAGTTTTTTAATACATTGTATTTCTTTCATTGCCTAAAAATGTATAATTTTTAGTTAGCAGTGCCTTTCAGCTACTATTTTTACCATCAAGAGTTAAAGATTCTTAAGAAAATACATCTACCCTAAGCTGCACTTGAAAGACATGTAATCTTATACTGTGTTCTATGAGTGAGTGTGTTATGCACGAAGGAGTAATTATTTGGGTCTTCTCAGTCATTTTTAATGTTCATTTTTAATGGTTTTGGGATTTTATTTGAATCACATATATGTAATATATATGTTTTTATATATATATAAAATATGTATGTATGTATGTATTTGGGGGGCGGGGGAGAGAGAGAATATGAATGAAACCTGGACTTCCCTGTTCTCTGCTCTGGCACTCTGATGTCCCCAGGCAGGAAACCTGCGTGCCTGTCCCAAATGGGAGCCGCTGTGACACGCAGAGTTGCCGAGCAGCCGCCTGGCTGAGCTAAGAAGGGAAGGAAACCTTTCCCGGTTGACTGTTGTGCTCTTTGACATAAGGCCAGCTTGCATTTTTGTAAAATTTAAGCAAATGCATTGCTAGCATACCAGCTCCAGCTTAGTAAAGCTTAGATGCAAATGCATAAATCATGGCACAGTATTTAATTTACCAGGAACCCAACTGCACACTTAAGTTTGAAAAATGGTACGTGACATGAGTGGAGTCGTCTGCAGCTTCTAAGAAGGTCAGTCATTAAAGCGAGTTGGCTTAAATTCAGCGCATATCTAATAGTGAGTAAGGAGAAAGCAACCAAGGTTTTCTCTGCGCTTTTCACATTTTAATATTTTCTTCCATCTTGTTTGTTTAGGTAGACATGGTGTGAATAATTGTCAGTTTACAGACTGAAATGGCTTTGGGTAGTGCTACAGAAATGTCCAGCTTATGTTAAACTCTAGCTCAAACTTTATTTTTCATGAAAATTTCTGTGCTATATTCCGTTACCTGAATTTATTTAAAAAAACTATGTTAAAAATATTATAATAATATTAAAAATGTTATTATAACACTGGCAACGTTCAGGCAGGGGCATAGTCGTTCTGCTCAGATTGAAAGATAACTTTAGCTTGTTGGCTTTATGCATAAACAAACAAAAAGCCCCAAACCTGCCACTTGTTTTTAAAAATGCTGTGCATCTTTCCTTCCTGCGAAAAGTTATTCCGTGGATTGTCTGTACGTTACTGTTCTCCAGTAAATGCTGAGTTTACAGGGCAAGGGCTTGCCAAGGGAACTCATCTGCTTACAGCCTCATTCCCGTTTACAAAGGGAGCATAAAAATATACTCCCTTGTCAAAGTTTCAGGTATGACAGTTAAACCTGTAGTGTTCATAATCTTTCGTTTAACCCAAACTGAAAAGGCGCTGGAAGGGACATAAGCTCTGTTATTTAGCTGTAGTTTTCCAGCCTTAAGGAAACCATAACTTTGCCGCCAAATTGGAGAATAATGGTCTACCCAGATGTTACTCTATTTCGACATGTATCTTCTCGTGTATGTCTGAGCAGCTGACTAGAAATTGCAGTTCAGACCTAGCTGTAGAAAAAGATAATCTGTTTTTAATACTTTTTAGGGGTGCACTGATCTCATAAAGAGACATTTACAAACTGATAAGTTTAATCTTTAGTCTTGTTTGAATTTTCAAGGGAAACAAATGTGCAGCTTTGCTACAGCTGAGATACACTAGCACTGTACTTTCATATGTCTAATTCACGTTTTAGATAGTCATTATTCTTACTTCTGTTACTCAAAAGTGAGTGGGTGTTGGCCCAGCAATTACTGCACTTTTGACCGAAATGTCCCCCTAAGGAAAGGGGAGGAAGAGTGAACTTACTGAAGAGGAGCAGACTTGGGGATCGGAGCCTGAGGATATATTTGGTAATTTTACTCCAAGTTTTCCTTTGACTTACCACAGATGTGCCTAGCCTATTCTTATGCTGAATTACAGGATTTGTTTGTTTACTTGTTTCAAAATATAACCTCTGGGTTACATACATGAAAATACAGTAATACCTCGGAGAGATCACGAATGTGCAGTTGTATTATTAGTTAGAAGAGTGCAAGCATGGAAGATTGCCCCAGAGAGCATCACTGCATCTTGCAATCTTATTGCTGAAAAATCATATATGAGTTCGGGGGGGGAAAAAAAAGAAATTAAACATTTCTGGATCAGTTTCTCCTGTGCTGTTGTAATACTGGGAATTCACTGCATAGAAGATCTGCCCAGTATCACATCAGCGAGCCATTATGGGAAGTATTGTTCATTTGATGAACTCTGATTCAGTGCACACAAGGCAGAACTCAGTGACAGACTTTAAAAAGAAAGGAGGAGGCCAGGCTATGTTTCATCTGCAGGAGGAACTTTTCTAGAGAAGTCTTTTTTTAGTGTTAAACACATTGGTGTTGGAGCTGTTTCTTTTGGAGGAGCATTGCTATTGGTTTTTATTTGTTTAGTCCACAATAAGGTAGAGCTTGCTTTAAACTTAATGAAAATAATTGCTTCTTTTCTGTTAATACACAGAAGACTGAATCTGGGTACATAACACCTCAGTGGTACTCCACCTGGCAAAAACGTACTGTGTATTAACTTAACATCTACTCTTCTAGGCCCCGATGAAATTGGCCAGGTAACGAGTGTATAGTGAGATCTGGACAACGCTGAAAAACTCCATGGTTGATTAGCTCAGGTGGAAGCATCCTAGGTGGGGGAGTGACTCTTCTGTAGGTAACAGCCTTGGAAGTCTCTCCTCTTCATGAGCACAATGAAAGGACTATTCTTCTTTAGAAGAAAAAAAAAAAACAAAAAAGAGATTGTATAGAGTTAATTTTAAAGATTAGGTCTGAAAGGAAGAAGGGTGCCATCGTATGATTTTACATTAAGCACCCTCATAACTGGAGCATTTGTTCCTTTACGTATACCCACAAAATCTTGGGGGGGTTTTGTGTGGGAGTGGGTGGGCTGTTCTTTATCGTTGAATATGAGACTCTGACTTGTTTATTGACATCACAAAACATGCTTGATGTACCTCTGGGCCTTATGCAGCCAGAATATGATGACTAACCTGAATTTTTGGGTAGAGGCCGCTGTTCTTGAGACATCCAGGACTATGAGATGCTGGGCACCCATAATCACACCCAAGGCTGGGAGCAGGGGATAGTGCCTCAAGTCGAGTTGCTTGCTGGGATTGCTGCAGGACATGGGCTGTATGACATCCTTGGGTATGAGAGCATCTGGGGGCAGAAGAGGAACAGAAAGTGACAATTAGAAAAAATTTCTTACTGCAGTGAGGTTGGGAAGGATGAATGCCTGGAGTTAAAGAGATATTGTAAGACAGAAGTGCTCTAAAGGCTGTACTTCCACGGTCGGCTTCTCTGCAGAAGGCTCTCGAAGTCGGCACTTGAAGTTTTTGGGTACATCTTGTCCTGTCCCAGAGTAAATGGATTTATCAGCCAGGACCGTGCCTCCCCTGCCGTTCCCCTCCTGCTGCTTTGAAAGCAATGGAGACTTGCTGGGCACTGACGAACAGTCCTGTCTGCCGTGGCTCTGGGGCACAAAAGGTGTGGGTGGGGAAAGCTGACTGGCTTTATTGTTTCTTGTCCGTGCACAGTTTTACTGACAAAAAGTGTTTCTGCTCTTTCATTAAGGAGTAGAATGACAGAAATAAATAACTTTTTAAAAGGATATTCTATTTAGGGAATAAGAGGAAGTAATTGTGGCAAGCTATTCTGAAAATGTCATGCAATCTACAGTTAAATTATTTTGTTCTTTCCTGGATGTGGTTTTTACGAAATTGGTGAGTCAAGCAATTGTCAGTAATATTTTTGTTTTCTTTAATTTTTTTCTTACCTTGTATGAACTATATGTATCAACCGGTATTATAGCTGAGTGAGAAAAATACATAGATAGCAGGAGGGGGAAGAGCATTGGCTTTATTTAGAATTAACTTACAGTAAGTGTTTATTAAATGCGTCTGCAGTGTCTCATTCTGGATTTGTGTTACTAGTCTGTCATGATAGGGTATTTTTTTTACCTGGTGGCATTGAATATTTTAACTTTATTATTCTCATCCAGCAGTGTATGTAAGCAGTGTAGGACTTAAGTTCAGGAATATCAGAAATACTTACTGCTTTCCTTTTTAGTCATTTAGCAAAGGCACATCCGTTTTCTATTTTTAATACATTTTTAGAGGAAGTGTTTTATGTGTTGTCAAGAATATTCATTTTCTTTCAAAAAATAAATGCCATCATACTTGACACTGCACGTGTAAAATAGTTCGTGCAATTAGTTTACCAAATGAGAAACTTAGGCTTAAAAGAGCTCCTGGAGATTATTTGTACAAATATGGATAAATCAAGAAGGTTCAGGTCAGATACGCTGAGGTGATGGTATCGAGTGAGTGTGTGTGTGTGTGTGAACAAGTAAAATGGATTGAAGAGGGCTTGAGGAAAATGATTTCCTTTTGCAACTTGTATTTAAATTTTATATCCAAATGAGTTCTTACAGATCTGGGACTTGGTAAGTGGCCTTTCTTCCAGGTGTCAGGCAGAAATGATTAGTTATATTTGGTAAAACTGTGTGTGATTTTTATTGCTGCTTCTCTGTAATGAGTATTGCGTAGTATGTACAAGAGAGATGGCAGCATTTGGATGAATTGAGGGCTGTCATCAAAATGCCTTGGGAACGCACAGGACTCGGGCTCTGTGACATGCTCAGAAGCACTGGTGTCTAAGAAAGAAAGAGATTAAGATCGTCCTCTTCTACAATACAGCACTCTTATAGTCACACTTTACTTTTATTTAACAACCAGTTCTAGGTCCAGAACCTGAGTATCCATTATTCAAACGTAAAGGGAATAATATCAAAGATACAGGGCATGTGGTGACACCCCACAAAGCAGCAGGCCATGTTGTTTTGGCCTCTGTGAGTGTTCTGTCTTCTTTTCTGTTAGTATGTTTGACAACCAAGTCATTTTAGGGATCAGTCTTGGTGCCTCTGATGATTCTGTTTTCCCTTCTATAGAGGAATAAAACTTAGGAGAAATAAAAACTTCAGTAGATCATTGTTCTTACTGAGAGTTGAAACAGTTTCTACTTTCCTTATTGGAGAATTATGGAACAATTTTAGCTCCTCACAAGCTGGTAATACATATCTGAGAGCCAGACTGCATGGCAGGATGTGATACATGATCAGTTTTGGATCACCATTTTAGTCCTCTGTTGATATATTGTAACAGAGTATATGAATAATTTGAGCAACTATTTGACTTAGGGAAATAAATGGAAAATGTGGCCCAAAATGCCTGATTAACTGCCCCTGTAAAGTGGCTTCATTTCAGAGGTGGGAAACCTGGTGGCAGGCTGTAGAAGGATGGTCAGGTAGGCAGAGTCTGCTGAAGCTGGGGACTGCATAAAGAGAATTTCTTGTGTCTTGGGCCTCGAGAGTTTTATTTGCAGCATGTTTGCAAGTGCTTTAATTTTTAGAATACGTGCACCAAAACCTAAAGCCACACGAAGATTGTGTTGGTGTGTGTAGGGTATTGGTGGGATGTAGTAAGGGCAAAGCATGTGTTTCCTGAGTCTGGAGCAGCAGGCTGACCTGGCAGTGGGGTGTCCCTGCCTGGACTACTAGACTACCAATATTTTCTTTGTGTGATTTTCTCTGGAGGTGTGGCTGCACTCTAAAAAGGGTGGAAGAGAACCAAAAATGCTGCAAAACCACCTTCAGAGAAGCTTCTGCTGTAAGCTGGGACTCTCGTGAGTCTCATGCTTAGCAGTCAGATAGATCCTTTCTCTTCCACATATCTTCAGATTTTTCAGGCCTTTTGATTAGCAAGTACAATCTTACTTCCTTACAACCTAAAGAGCAGATTCCTTCTCATCGTTGAGGAAAGAGGTATGTGCTGGCTGTGACTGTTTGAAGACCTCCATCAGAGAGATGTTATCTCTCAGGATACAGCTAAATTAGTATATTCTGGGTTTCATCAAATATTGCTGTTCAGGAGCAATTATGTACATCCATCAGAGGGCGTTCAGTTTGACAAGTTTTAGTGTGCAACCCTGAAAACCCAGGAGTCTTCCTCATCCTCTAGATGCAGGCATATGTTGCAGAGCTTCCCTGTGCCATTCTGGCCCTCTTGGGCAAAGATTGCAAGGGAAGAAATGCAGGACAGACTAGCTCGAGTTCTGCAGTGCTTTTTGCTCCAGGCAAAAACAAGTAGGTCAGCTACATGTCGTTAGACTGACACGCAAACTGAAAGCTAGAGCAGGGGTGGCCCAACTTTCCTCAACTCAGGACTGGGACAAACCTCTGTTCATCTGTGTCCTGGGCAAACAAGATATAGCCACTTTTAGGTCTCTTTTGGCATAATGTACCTGTTTCTACTCCCTGATTACCCTGTTCTGCAGTGTACACCCAGATCTTGATTTGAGTGGTTTTCCATGTTCGATAAGCTTTTTTTCTGTCACTAGTGACTGCATAGTCTCTGAATTCAGATACAGTGAGCTGGATCTGCTGCTGCAGTTGTGAGCTCCATTTATGCATTGCAGTGCTACCACCTTTCTTGTTCTCCAGAGCCCTTGGTGTCTCAGGCTGGGGGCTAGCATGGGTCTGTGAACTATCAAGCAGCACAGCCTGGTACGTATGGTCTTGGAGGAGGAGATGTGACACTGTGATGTGGCACTACCATTTTGTGTGTCACTTAATGGGGCACTGTAGTCAGGAGTCCAGCAAAGAGAGATGTTCTTAGTTGTGGACATCTCCGGCAGGCTGTTTTCATCATGCAGCCTACCGTGCCAGAGGTGTGCTGGGAGACAGGTTAAGAAGCACCGCTGGATAGTCACTCCTGGATGTGTAGCATTAAACACACTCCCTCTCCCGTTACTTCTTAGAATTTCTCTGGCACAAATGCTTTCCCTTGTTTCTAGTCTCATACTGTGCTCCAATAATTAATAGCATCTGTTAATATATTGCCCCTGGGGAAGGCAGTAAGTCTTCCTTCCCTTATTCCCTCTTCTCCTCTCCCCTCCTTGATATAACGGAGGCATTGCTAGTTTGCTTATTATTAGGAGGCTGTCAGATATGCATTCATGACACGGTGTACTACAAAAATTCAGGGCTCTGTTCTGGCTTCAGGAGCAGTAGGTATTGTTCAGAGGCAGAAAAAACCATGAAGCCACCCTACTTCTCCATATGTTATGATTTCAGGGCACCATAAAATTGTATTACTTGCACTTATAATGTTTATATATTTTGCTTCAAAATATGGCAAATATCCTTTGTTGGCTTGATTTTTGATTCCAGTCCAGTTTGATTCATCTTCCTATGCCAGTACAAAATGTTACTAACTTTCCTCTTTCCTTCTCTCCTCCTGTTTCGGCAGGTCTGGATGACTGTCTGCAGCAATATATTAAGAACTTTGAGAGGGAGAAGATTAGTGGTGACCAGCTACTACGTATTACTCATCAAGAACTGGAAGATCTTGGAGTCACACGAATTGGCCATCAGGAGCTTATCTTGGAAGCAGTAGACTTGCTCTGCGCACTGGTAAACTTCTAGGGGTAAAAGGGGATGGAGCGAACAGCATGGAAGCATTCAGTTTGTGTATTCATATTTCTAGTCCTAAAGACTATTTAAGTAGTTCGAGAAAGTCTTGACATGTAACATATAAACAATTTTAACATTCTAAACTGGAGGCAAGATAGGTATCTACTGATAAGATGTTGTTTGTTACATAATTTGATATGAGAGATTTAAGGCTTATATCTCTGTCTTTATAGAAGAAAAGCCTGTCTGAAATCACCAAAAAGACTAGACTGTGTTTGGTTTGGAATGTAAAATACTTATTTATACGAATGCAGTAATTGGATGCTGGTTGCCCTTTGCAAACAAAATGTCCTGATATTAACCATGTCATTTTTCACTGATCCTTTCATGCAGTCTCTCTGAGTGTTATGAATTATGTTTTAGGTGATTATTTGAGCTTGCTTAGGCGTAGCTGCCTGTATTTCACAGTAGAAAGGATTTAATACTGAAATAATTATCTGATGTGTAAATAATATATACATCTCTGATGGAGTGTAGAGAGGGATTTTGGTAATGGTGTTTTCAGTCACATTGCGTCATGGAAAACTTGGATTATCCTCTCTGTGAAGGGTGTGGGTGGTGACTTCACTCTTCTTAGGAACTTTTTTGTGTGTGACAGTAAAGATTAATGATAGATTGGGCACACTGCATTCTCAGCTGTGGGAAGGATTGTGAGCAGCTCTGCTAAGATGTACTTGACTGCCTAAAGCGGTGTTTTACAGATTTTTAATCCATAGTACTTTTCCAAGCTTCAGAAGCAGCTTTAAGAAAGCTGAATCCTAGTAGAAGAAATCAAAGATGGTAGGCAGAAAGGCCCTTTAGAAGGACTTGTATTCTCAGTATGCAGAAGCTTTTCTGAGTATCCTCTGTGACATCTTTGGGAGCTACATGTGGGAGTAATGAAGAGAATGAAAAAATAAATACAAAATGTAAAAGGAAAAGTAAATAGGGGGAGAGAAGCCTTTCCATGCAGGAAAATGTTTAACTTTAAACATATCTCTCAGATTTTGCTCTTTAGAGTAGTGCTACTCTTAACAGTGTTGTGAAGTGCCTCAATGAAATAACTGAACTCATTTATTTGTTTTTTAAATAATAGAAAGGGTGGAAGCCTAAAAAAATACTACTGTTATACAAGGGAACATGCAGAGAGTTTGTTGCAAAGTATTTTTTTTTTTAAATCAGGCAATGCAAAAGGAAGCAAAATAAAATATTTACTTTCTAATTAATTCAGATTCAAAAATCTAAGTTAGTGTGAACATTGATGACCGTTCTTTCCAGGCAAGTACGAGAGACAGCTCTTTCAGAAATAACCTGTTCAAGAGAAAAAATTGTTCATTCAGCTAAGATACGGGTTTTTTTCCCCCGACACATAATTACAGCTGCTATCTTTAGACAAATAGACACATCTTATATTTGCAGCTCCCTTATCCAGGCAATAGTATATGGAACTAGATTATATTTAAAATAAAGAATTCGTAGTGAAAACTAAAACTGCCTCCTTAATCCATGCAATAAGTCTCTGCCTTGCTGTTCCTTGTTGCATATCGTGTTGTCTGTTCTTCTGAGTTCCTCTTACAGAAGACATCATCACTGGAAACACAGCATCAGATGATCAGATCACAACTTCTAATTTAAGTCAAAGTTTTTGCGGTCTCACAACTGGCTACTGGTGGCGCCTCAGGGATACAAGATGTGATTGCTATATTGATTTTAGTGGACTTAATTTCAATTTATTGTTCACCAATCAGATACATCTCTTACAAAATTTAATTGAGAAACAATCTTTTACGCAATAGTGGTCCTAATCTTACAGGCTTTCCTTTTTTATTGCATCAGTAAGTATCTGTGCAGATTAGTGCTTGCCTGTTCTTCAGATTAGTCTCTAATGTGGAGCTGCATATCTAGGAGAACTTTAAGCCTATGAATCTCCCAACTTTGCATAACTTCTAGCGCAGGTATTCACTGTGCAGGTTTTTTTTTAAATGAAATCTGATTATTTATCCTGTTTCACTGGAGTGTGATAGTGGATTTGTAATAGAATTTGGCATGAGTTACAGGGGTATGATCCAACTGGATTAAGAAATAATTGGATGCTGGACATGATCAGTAGTGTGATGGGATAGGAACAGTAATGTAAATTCTGCCTTGTGAGCATAACCTATTTTAATTTTAAACTAATCATTAAAAAACAAAGGGATCGTTTCTTCTGAATTCTCCATTCTCTCTGGGTTAGTGAGTGACCACCTAAATAGCTTTTTGGCATAGAGGACAAGTAGGGGCAACAAAGCCACTTCCCACTATTCATTCCTGCTGCACTGTGTAGGAGGAAGTTTCTAAGACAGAGTTGTTGTCAGTGAAGAAAGCTTCTGTAGCATTGGGAATTGATACTCTTTAGGAGCTGCTTCCTTCCTCTCCTCCTCCCAGCAGTTTTTTGGGGAAAACCTCTGCTGGAATTTCTGCCCTGCCAGCTGTGGTTATGGCAAATCAGCTGCTCATGTTAAGGGTCTGTAGTTCACAGGGCAATATTCTCTTCTGGGAGGGAAGTGGAGAGCATCAACAAGTGTCTTTGGCTGGTACAGACAGTGAAAGAGAACTCTTTGACGAAGACGGGTTTCAGAATAATGCTAAAAAGACAAACTGCTTTTGCAGTAATAATCAGAAAACCACACACTGATTGGTGACGTAATGTAAAGGAAGTCCTTTACTGACTTTTGACAGAAGGTGAGTGGCTGTCCATGGCCACTTGCTGTGTTCCCATCAGATCAGAAGCACTTGCAGCAAGTGGATTCTCTGCTGTTGGCCAGCTGCTCAGAGGACAAGTGGTCGCCTGTGCTAGTACATCTCAGGGGAGTCTCTGTTGGCTGGTAACATGCTGTACTATGCTCTTGAAGAGAGAACAAGTGCCCTGGGGTCGGGATTGACAGGTTTTCTTTACCTGTGATGCTTCAGGCAAGGAGGAATAAAGGTTCTGTCCAGCCGCTACTGCTGTTAGCGGGCTTTGCTTGCTGGGGATAGTCTGGTGCATATATATCACATACCATCACTGAAGCTGAACATACTCCAGTGGAAAATGGGGAATATAACTAGAAAGTTTGCATGTTCACGTTCTCATTCAGGGTGTAAAGGAGTGAGCATGTTCAGTGGATTATCTTGCCTTGGTGCAGTTTTGTGTTTTTATAGAACATATATGTCAAAAAAAGACAAGATAAATGAAATATGCTCTATGCTTAAAAGCAGAAAATAGTGAGATTCATGATGGTCCTTCATTGTTGCTAGGAGTTTGTTGCATGGTTTTGACTCAGCCCTTGAGAAAATACCAGGACTGAAATAGTCCTCTGGAATTGTTCTACTTCCAGCAAAACGCATCTCTTGTCCTTCCCTTTCTGTTCAAACTGGGGCGTGAAGCAAAGCTTGCACTGGTGGCATCAACAGGGGGATTCCTGCTGGATGTGGACTTGCATGTTTATTTATTCATAGTGACAATCCTCTCAAATATTTTTGACATCTCCAAAACAGCTGAAAAATGGTTGACTAAGGAACTGCTTGCCCAGCTCCAGAAAAACAGTAAAGATTGTACTAAATTAGCTAGCATGGTATTTTTTCTCTAGGCTACTCCCAGATAATGAAAGGTTTACTTGTTCATCAGTTATAAAAATTATCGCCCAGATCCAGCCTCGGCATCATCATTTTTACTTTCCGTATGTGTGTGGCCGTGAAGTTAGTGTAAGACTGTATGCTTTACGTCTCAGCAATTAAAAAAAAACAATGTAGCAGACCTTCATTTACACGTAAAATGCAAAGAGCCCTGTTTCTTTGAGTTCTCTAAGAACTGGAGGTGAATGAAAAATGCCAACAGAAAGTCCATTGATGATAGACCGAGATGATGCTTACGAGAAGAGGAATGCATATCGAAGAGGAGGTTAATTATATAATGTCATCAGATCATTATATCAGTGTTCAGTTTTAGAATGCATCTGAAGGTCTTGTAGCTCCTGAAAGACATAACTGTGCTGCAGAAAGCTAAGAAATGCCCATAAATCTTGTTCCGTCTTCTGTCAGAAGATGGCAGCTCATTGTATCAAAACAGGGTATGACCATATTTTGCTTAGTGTCCATGGCCTCTAAAATGGTCTATATGTCTCCTAATTATCATAGTTTTCCAAGAAAATACTATCCTTTGCATCACTCTCTTGAAAATACAGATTGCACAGCCCAAGATTTCTTCCTCTGTCTTTGAGAAAAAGGAGTTTGCCTGAGAAATCATCACAGTGTCTTGATATGTGCAAATTTATTTTTTGCTTTACTACTGCAAAATATCATGTACGTTTTTTGAATGGAAAAGATCAAATAAGTTTAATTTTGATTTTGAATACTTCCAAATATTTTTAAGAATGAAACCTTAAAATGGAAAGTGTTTTGTCATGGAAAGATCAGTATATTTAGAAAATTTCACAAATAATATTTGGATGTTTTAAAGTTTTCCTTAAACAAAGGATTTAGTAAAGTACCTATGAATCTGCAAAATACTTTTTAAGGGGAATCTGCATTTCTGAGGAATAGAGTTTTGATTAAAAAAAGAAAAAAAGAAATTATTGCTTTGTACAGAATTCTAGTGATACTGGTTTCGTATTGGTTATTTAAATCTCCTGTGGCTGCAGTGGAATTTATTATGCTCTGTATGTTTCAATCTGTAGAGCTAGAAGACTGCAGCAGATGAAATAGCATTATTATTTGGCAGAGAAAACACAGGGATGCGCTAACAACATGAAATTACTTATCATTTACCACTAACACAGAACATCTATATGCAAATGAATGTAAAAATAGACCTACTTTATCTATGAATGATTCCTCTTAAGAATTATGCCTTTTATCTTAATTTCATCTTCTTGCTATTCCTCGCACAGAAATCCTTTCCTTTGCCCTTATCTCTAGTGAGATCTTAAAACTACTTTCATCAGTAGTAGTGAACATTTGACTTAATCACTGTAGTGCTAAAGGAGGAAGATTTCATTTCAGAATGGAAATTTGTATGTACAAAAGTTAGGCTTTATTGTTGCTGTCTGCGTGTTCATGGCAGAAAAATTACCCTTTTTACTGTTGCCCTTTGCAAGTTAGAGCTCTACTTACGTATCATCTGCCACCGACCTTCACCCTGGGCTAACTTCCTCAAAGGAGAAAATTCTCAATCAAAGATCCACAACCAGAACAGGAAAATTAAGGAGTTAAAGAGTTTTTGATAGCTGATGCAGGTCATCTTGAAAATATTTGTTGTCTGTCTTAGTTTTAGTAGATCTTTTATACAGAACTGCAGTGAAACCTGTGGTATGGCAAAGGCGGTAAACATGCCTGTGCGTGGGGAATGAGTCTCCTTCCTCCCACCTGCCTCAAGATTCTGTCATGGTTCCTCGATACTTTCCTTATTTGCTTTCTCTTTGGGGAGGTGCAAAATATAGGCTGTGGTTTAAAGGAGACTGGTTAAAAAGGGCTGTGACAGTGTAAAACGTTTTAAAGTGGTTGTGTGTTTATAACTATTTCCTTTTTTTTGACGCTGCTCATTAGCAGTTTAACAATTTGTGAAGCGCGTGTAACTGCATGTGTAACCAGTATGTTGAAATCCAGAGAAATAAGAGCACTTAGCTAACTAGGGATAAAATTACATGAAAGAATGTAGCAAAACAAAAAAATAATGAGCGCTTGGTCTTGCAGAATCTGCTGGTTGAACAAGGGCAAGAAGAATAGTTATATATTTGCCCTCTTAGTGTTACAGAGCATACCAAGGCTTTGCTTTCTTGATACCTTGCTTGATTGTGCCGTAGTCTAAGAACTGGATGGGGATGATGATGACAGTTGGTCCTTCCCTGAGTCTGTGGGACTGGGAGTGTCACACACCTGAGTTTTTTTCAGACAAAACATTTAGGGAAATACTTATATTCTTTGAAACTATTTGCCTTTTAATCAGTAAAGCTATGGTTAATTTTTGCAATAAATGGCATTTGAACTACTGGGCTTTGTTTCCTTATCTATTTATTTTGCATTTGCAAAACAGATGTGTTAGGATCGTGTGTTAGGATCGTGTGTGTGATCGTGTGTTTTAAATTATGCCATATGTCAGTGTTGTTTGCAAGAGAAATAACCTTAGTTTCTTAGTTGGCATTTCGTGATACTGGAGGAAGGGCCCTTAGAAATATATGTTGTAGGCAGATCTGATGAGGTATAAGGTTACATAAGGCACCTTCAATATGACAAGCTCTGTTCTCAGTTGCTTACGACTTTAGGCTGGTAAACTCTCTGCCCTGTACTTTGTGGGATGTGTTCAGCCAAACAGTTTGGAAAATGAGTTTTAGGAAAAGATACGCTTTGTTCATTCTGAGAAGAGTTTTGGAGAAAAAGATGACTGGAATTTTTCATGGCAATTTTTAGCATCCCCAAATTTTTAGACATGGTTTTGAAGTGGCTGCCATGTGCTTCCAAATCCAGGGGAAGCTGTTCTGATTATTCAAGTAGAAACTTCCCCAGGATTTCTGACAACTCTATGAACTGTATTGTTTCTTTTTTTCCATTTTGTGAGTTTAAAAGCAATAGATATTACATCCAGAAATGCTTCTCAAGAATTAAATTGGAAAGGTGAAAGCACTGAAAAATCAGAATTAGGTTTGCTTTAATTCTTAAGTCCACTTCTTATTAGTCATATGCTATTCTTACCTACAGTTCCTGCCTCAGTCTATGAATAGGTGGAAAAAAACTTTGTAAAAAAAAATTGCATGCAAAAGAAAACTTATGACTTCATCCTTACGGTTTTTATTCAGCATTACCAAGAAAAGTCAGGCATAACTGAGAAGTTATATTTCTTTGCACACAATTTATTATACAGTGCATGCAAGTTATGCAGTACAGCTATCTTCTGGACTGTAATATTTGTCTTTTCCAGAGGTTGCCACTATTTTCCTTCTTTAAAAAAATGATGTTTGTGAGTGTGGTGACAAATATTTGCTAAAGAAAAATAATGCATTACCTTCCGCAGTTTATACAGAGGAAGTTGCCTTCTCCAGAAGGGAGGCAGAAATTAATCAGTGTAGCACCGAGAACTTGTGCACCTCTCTGGGGAAACTGCTTCTATTCTTCATTTGCCCCAAGCGTCAGCTTGTGGTAGTATCTTCAGTCCCATCTTGTGTGGCTTCAGCAAGCGTTAGTGCTGGTCGCTGCATGTCTTTTGCTCCACATGGCTTCCAGCAGCTTTTTTATCTGTTTTAAGGGATGTTGTACTAACAAACAAAGACAGTCTGGTTGGAGATGGGAAGGTTGAGGGCAGCCTTGGCTGCAGTGACCATGAAATGGTGGAGTTCAGGATCCTACGAGGAGGAAGCAGGGCAATAAGTAGGATCACAGCCTTGGACTTCAGGAGAGCTAACTTTGGCCTCTTCAGGGACCTACTTGGAGGAATCTCATGGGGTAGGGCCCTAGAAGGAAGAGGGGTTGAGGAGAGCTGGATAATATTGAAGTATCACTTCCTCCAAGCTCAAGACAGGTGCATCCCTCTGAGTAAGAAGTCCAGCAAAGTGGGCGGGAGACCTGCATGGATGAGCAAGGAACTCCTGGCAAAACTCCGACAGAAGAAGGAAGTGTACAGAACGTGGAAAAGGGGACAGGCCACTTGGGAGGAATACAGGGACGTTGTCAGAGCGTGCAGGGATGCGACGAGGAAGGCTAAGGCCCCTTTGGAATTAAACGTGGCAAGGGATATCAAGGAGAACAAGAAGGGCTTCTTCCAATACATCAGTAGCAAAAGGAAGACTAGGGAAAACGTGGGCCCGCTGCTGAATGGGGCGGGTGCCCTGGTATCGAAGGATACGGAGGAGGCAGAGTTACTGAATGCCTTCCTTGCTTCAGCCTGTACTGCTAAGGCCAGCCCTGGGGAATTCCAGACGCTGGGGCCAAGAGAGGAAGTCTGGAGAAAGGAAGACTCTCCCTTGGTGGAGAAGGATCGGGTTAGAGATCATTTGGGCAAACTTGACATCCACAAATCACAGAATCACAGAATCGTTTAGGTTGGAAGGGACCTCTGGAGATCATCTAGTCCAACCTCCCTGTTCAAGCAGGGTCACCTAGAGCATATTGCCCAGGATCACATCCAGACGGGTTTTGAATATCTCCAGGGAAGGAGACTCCACCACCTCTCTGGGCAACCTGTCCCAATGCTCTGTCACCCTCACAGTGAAGAAGTTTTTTCTCAGGTTCAGATGGAACTTCCTGTGGTTCAGCTTCTGCCCATTGCCTCTTGTCCTGTTGCTGGGCACCACGGAGAAGAGGCTGGCCTCATCCATGCCCCAATGGGATGCACCCAGGAGTGCTGAGAGAGCTGGTGGATGTTATTGCTGGGCCACTCTGCATCATCTTGGAAAGGTCCTGGAGAACAGGCGAGGTGCCTGAGGGCTGGAAGAAAGCCAGTGTCACTCCGGTCTTCCCAAAGGGCAAGGAGGAGGAGCCAGGAAACTCCAGGCCTGTCAGCCTCACCTCCAGCCCTGGCAAGGTGATGGAACAGCTCACTGGAGGTCCTCACTAAGCATGTGGAGGACAAGAAGGTGACCGGGAGTAGTCAGCATGGATTCACCAAAGGGGAAGTCATGCTTGACCAATCTGATAGCCTTCTCTGATGGGATGACTGGCTGGGTAGATGAGGGGAGAGCAGTGGCTGTTGTCTGCCTGGACTTCAGCAAGGCTTTTGACGCTGTCTCCCATCACATCCTCCTAGGTAAGCTCAGGAAGTGTGGGTTGGATGAGTGGAAACTACAAGTATGTGAAGGGAGGGTGTCAAGAGGATGGGGCCCGACTCTTCTCCGTGGTGCCCAGGGACAGGACAAGAGGCAACGGGCACAAACTGAACCACAGGCAGTTTTGCCTGAACGTGAGGAAAAACAACTTTCCTGTGAGGGTGACAGAGCACTGGCACAGGTTGCCCAGAGAGGTAGTGGGGTCTCCTTTGCTGGAGATATTCAAAACCCGCCTGGACGCGATCGTGGGCAATGTGCTCTAGAGGACCCTGGTTGAGCAGGGGGGTTGGACTAGATGATCTCCGGAGGTCCCTTCCAACCTCAACCATTCTGTGATTCTGTGATTCTATATATGGATTTGTTACTGGGGCTGTGGGTATGTCTGTATTGCATGCTGTGGTCTGTTTAGACCCAGGCTGCTTTTGGTACCTGAGCTTAGCTGTTTTTGTTAGCTGGCATGTCTCTGTGTTGCACCCTGGTGGGCAGTGTAAACATCCCATGGGCTATGGATCTCAGCAGCCTGTAGCGGCTGTGGCTGAGGCAGCCGAGGCAGTTAGCGCTGCATAAATTAGGCACCCTTTACTTTGTAACCAGTGTTAGGAGTGTCAGGTGCACTTGCCTGGTAGCAAGGGTTAAGTGAATTTGACATGGGAAGTAGCTGGAAGTGAGCTTTCTTTCTTTCTTTCTTTTTTTTTTTTAATGGTAACTAATGAGCATTGATCAAACTGGTCCAAAAGAGTTCACTTCCAAAGTTTGGTACTAGTGGTGCTGCCTGGGACTGGTGCAGAGATGGGCCGTCACAGAGGCTTGGCCGGCTCCCTTCCGCCCCAAAAAGCAAAACTCATCAGTGGTGATTAGAGCTGCTGCTTGTCAGCGCGTGAAGAAAAGAGCTACAATTCATCACTCACGCTGTCGTGAGAAGTCACAGAAAAGTAATTAGCAGGTAAAATGTCTATTAATAGCTCCCACCACCTTTAGTTTGAATACCCGCTGACAAGCTATTACTGTGTGTAGCTTAGCTTCATCAAGTTCGTGTTTTGTGATTGCTGGAGATGGCTCCATGAGCGGCATTTCTGTGGAGGTGGGGTGTCTCTGAAGAGACCTTGCCTCTCTGGCTTCTGGTGGAGAAAGCACACGTGGAGACTTGCTTTGCTTCCTGTAATCTCTGCCAGGATGCAGAGATTTTTCTGTGGTTCTTCCAGTGACGGTAAACGTATTTTGTCTAATGAAACGATAACTTGTGTTGGTTGCAGAATAAATGCAGAGTGGGGAAAAACAGAGTGTTGTCTCCTTCGCCTGCAGTTATCTTTTTACATTGCTCAAAAATAAATGCATTGTTTGCTAAGAAAACCATTGTTAATAGTGTATTATCACATGTAAGCTATGATTAAACTTGGCGGTTATTATTTGGGTAAGCTTTTTTCCCAATATTAGAACATGCAACTTTTTGTTTGTTTTTAATGTAGGCCAGAGATAGTAGTAATAAAGAAAGTGGGGATTTTTCTAGCTTGGCTGCTGTTTTAGGATCCTTCTACTTGAGGTTTTTAATAAACACAGCAATCCAAAAATATATTCTGCCTCAAATTTATCTCTGTATTTTACATCCCTGGATATAACTATCTCATATTATGGGTGGAGGCTTTACCGAAATCAGTGCTATTCCTAATATAACACTAAATTTTATGTAGGTTGGATGTTAAGTGTGTCAGTTGTTTATGCTAAAGAAAACACACACATTTTTAGAATACCTGTGAAAATATGCTTCATGTCTCTTAATATTATCCTTTTCTCTATACATGCCTGCCAATCAAAAAAGGCACTTGAAAAGGAATGAGATGTCAACTTGAGGCCACTAAGCTTTCACGGGAGCTGCTTTTCTAAGTATATTTATATATATAATTATGTATGTATATATATGTGTGTACATTTGTATATACAAAAGTACCCTATTTTCCTATTGCAGAATAATTTTTCAAATGCCTCTTTGCCACGTCCGGGGTGTTCGATACTGCGAGTTTGGATATTATTGGTTCTTTACATCGTAACAGAGCTCAGGGCCTGTGAGTTGCCTGGGTGCCCAGCGCAGCGGGCACAATGCGCAGGCACAAACCGGTCCCAGGTACCGTCCTGTCTAAACAGACCAGGCAAAGACTGGTGGGGTGGAAACAAGAGGCGTGAAGGAACTTCAGTGCTGTCGAACCCCGTCAGCGGGGCGCCCCGAGGCGAGGTGGGAGCGTGCCCCGAGGCGAGGCCTGGCGCGCGGCAGCTCCTTCCTGACGCCCTCTCTCCCCTCATTAAACAGGGAAACCCAGTTTGGGGCAGATGGATTAGGTTTCCTTCGTGTCTCCTTCCCGCTGCGGCAGGGGTGGGTTTAGGGGTGACTCAGGGCAGGGGCGGATGGAGGACTCTCCTCCCCGCTCGCACGTGATGTGAGCGAGTTGCATCCCCGGGATGTGAAGGAAAACAGGGCAATGTAGATGAGGGGAAATGTGAATAAAATAGTTCATGAAGAGGGGAGTGTAGTGGCGCTGAAGAGAAATTCCAAAGAGCAAAAATAGTGATAGTAGAGAGAAAAAAAAAAAAAAGGGGGCCATATAGTTAAGAGAGCAGCTGCAAATTGATCTCGTTCTGACCTGAACTGAGACGCTGTAACACGAGGGGCTGCGGAGGTGATAATTTCTCCTTCTCTGGGCAGGCTGTATTTGGTGCTGTGGAGCTTTGGCCTCACACACATAGTGCAACACAGAGCCGGACTTGTTATTCCAGATTAAACTTAAAATGTGGGTTTTGTGGTAAAAACATTTTTAAAACTGAGACACGCAAGATTTGAAGAGATTGAGAGGTGAAATGTGATGAATTGCTGAGGAAATTCAGATTTACGTTTCTGGCTTGAAGATGAGCTCAGTATTTGGATAATCACATTCAGCTTCTTCATATCATCCGTGTTAATTAGGAAATTCAACATTTCTGCATATTAAAAACAAAGGAAACCTTAGAAATAAACCTATGGGAAACCTGCAGTTTCCCCTCTATGTCTGGGGACAAGAGCAATCTGGTAAAAGCACGTTGTACAGGTTTGTTTGTGGCAGGTTTTTTGTTTGCCTGACTCTTTGAAACCCTTTCTCTGAGTTTGCTCAGGGGAAGCTGTTCTGTAAGAAATTTTGCAGGGTATGTTTTTGTCAAGAGTATCTTCCTTTTGTTTTGTTCCTGGCTAATTTGGCCAAATTGAGCTAAATGCTTAAGAAATGATAAAATAAGGCCCCTAACATACTCTCTCAACCATTGGAAACACAGGAAACCACAGCAAAAACAAATTTATTTTTATCTGATGTTTATCTCTGTTATTTGAATGGATTTAATAAGTAATTAGTTATGAGCCATTTAACTGCATAACAAAGTATGTGTTACTTTTCCATCCTAATTTGTTGTTTTCTTCTTGTAATTTTTTATTTCTGGCTTAAATGTATCTGTTGTATAATTGCTGTAGAATATTTACATGTTGGAAGAGCCATTGCCCAGGCATGTTAAGTGTGATGGCAAAAGCGTGACCCACTCAGAGACTGTTCAGTTGATAAGCTTATCCTTAAAGCCCTCATTGGCCAAAAATTTTATGTTCTCAGAAGTTACGGTAGAGGTTTTTTAAATGCGACCTTGGCATGTGTTCACTTCCCCCTCAAGCGCATTCTCTGCTGTGAGAAGAGGATTATTTTAGTGGATCCACAAGTGTGTTCAGTTTACAAGTGCGGAGAGGCTCTGGCTGGGGGATGGGAGACAAGTCAATACGCTGAAGTCTCCTTCCTGCACTATGGCCAGCGTTTGCTCAGCGGAAGCTGCGGAAGGATTCGGGGCTGGGTGTTTACCAGGGCTCACCTCAGCGTAGTCTTCCTGGAGACCCTGTATAGTTAAAGCAGAGACGAGTTTATTTAGTAGACCATTCTAATTAGGAACATGACGACTGCTGTAAATTGTCATTTTTTTCCCTCTGTTGGTTATAGAAAAAAAGACTAAGGTAAATGAGCTTCAGCAGTCTTAAGCTGGCGCTGATGAATCTCCCTTCTCCCATCTCTTCTCCTTATGGACCAGTTAGTGTGGGGCCAAAGCCAGGTGTCCAAGGCGAGGGCTGGTACAGTCAGGGGGCATCAGTAGGAAGCAGGTTTTTCTGTGTGCACCTGAACTCCAGAGATGCTTTCTCCATCCGTCTTCATCGTTTGTGGTAGAAAATAGCCCATCTTCAATAGTAAGTGGCCCTTTCCATAGTCATCAGAGCAAGTTGTGAGCATGACAAACTATAACCCCATCATGTGGTTAAGCCAAGGAGCACCCTTTTGCAGTCCCGTCTTACTCCTTACAGGAACGATGAGCACAAGTCTACGCGCTTGCTTATTCCTTTACAAAGGGAAGGGAAAATCTCTTTTGAACTAACTCTTCACTATTATTCCTAGCATTTGTGAGAGAAAACAAATCTATTCTAGAAATAACAGATCACTGATGGCACTATAATATATTATAACTGAACGTTAAATTAGTGCATTCTCAAGTGCAGTTTTAGCAACATTTGTATAGTTGAAGGATTTCCAAGTACCATTTGTTAATATTGCTGCATAATTATTTTCGTCTCTGCTGCATAGCTGAGGACCATAATTTAAGCTTAAGGGGTTGACTATTAAATGGAAGCAAAGTTTACAGCTTGGCTTTAAAGGGCAACATAGGTATTGTGCAGAGGAGTACTGTATTCTCTCATCTGTGATTCTGCTTTTCCCTTACTCTTAACAAGAATAAAAAGAAGTTAATGAAGATGCTTCCTTCACTGAAACCAACAAAAATAATTTGGTATTACACTGTGTCCATACTGTGTACTTGTGCTGGTTGTGAGCCCTCTTTCCTTAGGTGTTCTTAGAAATCGGTGTGAGTATGAGCCTGAGGGACAGGTCCATAGCTATCAGATCTACTGAGAAGAACCATCACGTCTACTGAGAGTGATGCGTTGCTTTCAATATCAATCTTGCAGAGCAGGTTTTTTTTTCGTATTGAGCTGTTCTTCTCAATGCACTTAAAACCAGCCTAAGGATCACTCATAATTTTGCTCTTCTTTTGTTCTATTTTTATGCACTTTAGAAACAGAACATGCCATTCGTTTAAAAAATAATGAGTAGGTGTGTTTCTACCTTAATTATTAGGAATGGTTAAGTTTTGAAGCAAAAGAGTAGTCTTGCTGTTTCTCAGTACTTCATGTTGAGCTGCAGAGCTAACTTTCTTTTCTCCTTTTTTTTTTTTTTAATGCAGAACTATGGTTTGGAAACAGAAAATCTAAAAACCCTTTCTCACAAATTGAATGCATCTGCCAAAAATCTGCAGAACTTCATAACTGGGAGGAGGAGGAGTGGTCACTATGATGGAAGGAC
This sequence comes from Struthio camelus, assembly GCF_040807025.1. Classification (NCBI taxonomy): domain Eukaryota; kingdom Metazoa; phylum Chordata; class Aves; order Struthioniformes; family Struthionidae; genus Struthio; species Struthio camelus. Next base: position 136,483,180 of record NC_090942.1, on the reverse strand, counting down.
CAGCCGCAAATTGCCAAATGACTTTCTGACATCAGTAGTGGATCTGATTGGAGCAGCTAAAAGTCTGCTGGCTTGGTTGGACAGGTAAAATCTCCCAAATGTGTCACAGGTAACCAGTTCATGCACATGCACAAAACCCAAACTCTTTGCAAAATGTTATTTAGGCATTGAAGTGGAAGCAGAATCCGTTTACAAATTCTGAGGGAAAATTTATAGCATTTTTTTCTTGTTACTTGGACTGCCAATGTGCAGTTCAGACAGCATTCAGTACAGTATTTTTAAATGCACTGCAATCCTACGCATATCTGGAAACACAATAAAACAACAGGACAGCATCATTAAAATATATGTGTATTTTTTATTAATATAGAACAACACTTTCGTCAGCATAACTCAGATTCATTGCTCTGATATAATCAAACTTAGAAAACTGTGATTGTACTTTTCATTGTACCGATGTTAATATATACTTCCACTGTGTGAGTATGTGTGTAAACATGTATGTTGCAGTTTAGGTTTATTAATTTGTAAGGAAGTATCTCTTGAACGGTAGATGCAACTGGAACTGGATTATAGTTCTGCCTGTATTACCTAGAAAACATGTTTGACCAGGACTTTCTTTTCTCCTTTGCTATATCAGCGTTGACCTAGCAATAGTAATATCCAGGTATTTAAGATGATCACTGAAACTCAAGTGGTTAAAATTAGTATATCTATGTTTCTTTATAAAATGCATCAGCACAGCACATTTTTATCAGCAACCATACTGATCATCCTGATTTGAAAGTTTATCATTTTTTATTTTGTATGCAGCAGCTAAAATTTTGTTCAGGGAATGAGTCCCGTGTAATTCTTAGAATCGAACAGACTTATTTGGATTTACTGCTCTGGGTTTTGTTTTGTTTCATTTTTCATGAGGAAAACTGGCTTCTATTCCATAAATGATCTCCATATGAAGGGTTTAGGTGAGGCATGAAGCTTTTCCGTTTCTTCAGCTGAACTGTAAACTCTTTTGTTCCATAGACTGCAGCTGCCGCTTCCTCTTCCTCTTTCCTCTCTTTCTTGCCCTCTCCTGACTTTCAAAACCTGAATATCTATAAAGTTGCAGTCAAAATTTATGTTTAGACACTTAATATTAGATACGCAGAGGATCAATACAGTTTCATTGAAGAGCATGGCTTTCAGTATGAAAGTTGAAAAGCTGGGAATATATTTTTAGCTCTGCCCATAGCCTGTTGTGACTTGGAAGAGCTGTGGGCCTCACTTTTTCGTCCTGTAATTCATTTTTGGCAGAGAGCTGCCTGGGTTTTGAAACAGAAGGAATAATAGAAAAGCGTCGTCTTCTGCACAGGCAGATAAGTGTTTTGCCACTTCTTTCCATTTAGAAATAAGCTTGACTGTTTTCTCATCTGACTTGTGGATAATGTATAAAGACTCTTCATTAAGAAGTTGAGTATTAGTATGAGTTTTTTTGCATGAAGTAGACTCTGATATTAAAAGTAAACTTTCACAGATATATATATTTAGCACATTGAAAAGCTAATTATGTGTTTTGGTATGTTAATAAAAATTTTGTAGTCGAACTTCAGAATAAAATGTTAGGAATCTTTTTTTTCCCCCCCCCCTCAAAAACGTGTCATGATATACCACTAGTGGCATATGTTCTTCCAGAGACATGTTAAAATGGTGTTGTTTGTCTACTGACCCTTTTTTTTCCAAATTATAACATTAGATCATAGTGGAAACACACGAGGCTCTCACGTTTTTTCTCTGGGGGGACTGGTCAAATAATTGAATAATGAAATCGAAATTAAATGGAAGTGTCTATATCTGAGCACTAATGTGTCACGGTGGTACTGCACTGGGCCCAAATTATGGACTTTTAGTATTAAAAGACAAATCCAGTCTGCAAAATGTGTTTGTAGCTCAGAAGTCCATGGAGAATTACCTATTACTAAAATTAAGTTTATAAAGACAGCTGTAGTATATCTGTCAGAGATAACTCAGATAGATAGCAGACTTTATTGTTGGTGGGGGAAGATCTCTTAAGTTATTTTAAAAAACATGTATATCAATTCTACTCTCAGGAAAATGCGTGGCTTTTGCCTCTGTCTGAAAGGATGGCTGATCAGCCCCGGGAGTACTAAAGAGTTAAAAAGGAGAGCAGCCAAAGTGGGAGTTTGCTTTGAGCAATGTTGTCTTTGGTGCCCAAAAAAGACTTCCTAGAAGCAATATTTTAATTTGAATTTGATTTCTGGGAATGTCCTTCTGAAGATCTCTGAGACTTAAACACGTGGTTGCGGCAAATGTTTTTTGTAATGTTTTAAGACTTTTCTGATTTATGAGGGTGTTTTTGTGGCTAGGTTTTGTCTTTCCTCTCTGTGAAGCCCCCAAGTTGGGATGAAGGCAGGCTAATGACTACATTTTTTTTCAGAGAGTGGGAACATCTGGAGATCAATAGGATTCTGCTTATTATATTCCTTCTTAGCATCTCCTAGGGCCGCTAGAGGGAGATAGAAAGATTTTAAAGTAAAATATTGAAAGCGATGAACATGAATTTCATTTTATTTTACACAGTCCTTAGTGTTAAGACTGGACCCTCGAATGTTAATTTTTTGGCTGGTTCCTAACACCAGTTCCATCTTTGGGGTGTGAGAGAGGGGAGGGAAAATCATTAGGAGGAATAACGTGGCTGTTAGGGTTATCTACTCCATTGTAACATCCATAGCAGCTTACTCCTGTGCAGTCCTTTTCAGGTCACATCTGGAAAAAGCAGCTGCAGCATCTCCAGCATGCCTAAAGTGCAATGATATGTTTCTTATGTGAAAGGGCTGGTGATGACTCCATACAGCTTGTGCTTCCCTTGCTGCTCTAGGGAGCTCTCTTCTTCTGATGTTTCCATAGGGTGCTCACATCCAGTGTGGGTCTGTAAGGACCTCAGTAGGCCAGGCCCAATCGCACTCCCAGGCTCGCACTCCTAAAAGAGTGTGACAGCTGTGATTTGCTGGGCTACTACTGTTGCAGCTCTTGGGTTTACACTGCACAGGGCAGATACAGGGATATGGTCTTTATTCCAGGTCTTTCCCTGGAGCAATCCTGCTTCTAGCTGTATGTCAGAGCATGATGTTTCAGTGAAAATTAGGGTAGCTTTTATTCTCAAGTTTTAAAAGTCTTCTGGTTTAATGTAATTTAGGAACTGGAAATTTCAGTAAAGATTTCTAGCTGTTTTCTAAATAGTTTTGCTGATTATTTTTTAGGAGCATAAAAGAGCTCCCTAATAAAGATGTCCTGTAAAGAAACGCATCGCGCCGCTAGATTATGCCCTTTTACTTTTTAGACTAATTTTAACTTCCTGTTACTGTCTTAACCCATGAAACCTTTCTTTTCTTCCAGAAGACTTCTGAAGATTTTTCACTTAATACTATTTTATTTTATGCTCTTTCTCTAGTCTTCAAATTCCTCCAAGCCAATTTGCCTGTTAGATTTGTGCTGTCTTGAAAAACTATAAGAATCTTTTCTGAAAGTATGGTGCATTTCTACTTTACGTGTTACGTGGATCTTAACCTGATGAAAAGCTACGCTTTAGGCTATAGCAACAAATTACTTATCTGATATTCAAAACAACTTGGCACCTAAATGTCTCTTGTGATGTTTCACAAGAATAGCAGAATAATATATATAGTCATCCACTTGTTCCAGACTTTCATTTAGATTGTGGGGGTTAGTTTCAGGCTTTGTTCCTGTAGTTCTTCAACCTTGTTTCTTTGGATTAGTAATATATGACATGGTTCTGAGTCCTTCTTCTTTTTTGATTTGGTGAGTTCCTGGACATTCTTCTGCCTTTCGCAGAGCTGATGCACTCCATTGTGGAGATGCCAGCTCAGTGCTTTCTGCACTATGTGCTTATTTGCTGAGATTATGCCTACCAGTTCTCCTAAATATGTTTCTCACATTCTGAATGACACTGAGAGCACACACAACCTTACCTTCAAAGTCAAGAGAACTCATTTTATGCAAAAAATATTATTTGCTAGAAATAGAGCGGGGAGTCAAATATTGTTAAACAAGCAGTCTGGTCAAACAAGCAAAACTCTTCTTTGTGCTCCTGACCGCAAGGTGTGTTAAGTAATATGCAACCTGGAGGCCAAGCAGCAAATGTAATGAGTACAAATCTCCATCTTATATACTTTTATTGTGGTGTTCAAAAATAGATTATCTAAGATCTAGGAAAACTGGAATGCTGACTGTCAAGAAAGCACAGTTGAGTGGAAAATAAACTGAATAGTTGAAGAAACCAGTGAAAGGAATGAAGAAAAGACACGATTGAAAAATACATGCAGATTTAGTGAAAATAAAAAATGAGGTTTATCCCTCAAGCTAAACATAAACTTAAGGCATACCAGAGGTGTATATTATCCATCCGTTGCTTTCTTGAACTGAAAGCACTGTGAACTCAGTCAGGACTTTAAGAATTAAACTACTTGTTTTCATCTTTAAGAAGTTGTGTTAGGATTTCCTACTGGTATCTTCAGTGATAACCTGTGAAAACTTCATGATTTTTGTCCTGAGGCAAATGTGAACTTAAAAGCAGTGATATCATGGGGATCTCAGAAAAAACTTCTGAGCTCAAGTTTAGGGGGTTTAGCAATGCTTACAACTAACTTTTTCGTTGACTGAGACACAGCCAGCTCTTGTACTCTACTCACATCTCCTTTTTTTTCCTACCAACTTGCTACTGCCTATGGGTTGCAACTGAAATTGTGATGAGTCCTATGATTGAAGGGCACTCAGATCCATCAGAGACTTTTTCTCTCAGTATCTGCCGAACCATCTGACTGACAGAGAGGAGGTTGTATTTTCGTCAGAAGCTGGCACCATGTTGAGCATCCCTATTCAACTTTTTTCTCCTAATAAGTTGGAGGCTGTTGCAAAGTGAAGACGCCCTTGGGACTGAAAGCATCTTTTACACATCCTTTAAGCAACCATTTTTTCCCTTCAGATCTCACTGTACATCACATTCCAGTGCAAATACATCCATATATTATATGAACATATTTTTCTTGCATGGGACAGCTAGATTTAAAAGGTGGAGCTCATTACTTTAGCCCTAACCAGGAGGCATTGTCAGGCTCCTTGTGGAAGAGGAGCGATCCTGAGGGAACCAGACTCAGAGCGACATTTGGTGGCAGCTGCATGAGCCTTGTCTCTTCCCATTTTGTCTCATTCTCCTGCCAGCATTGCTGCTTGTAACACCCGGCTGCTCGGCTTCCCTTGCTTCCCTTGGCACCTTCTTCCACGTTGCTCTTAGTCTGGTGCGGTTTATCGTTCTCCTCCACAACATTTGAGTCTCCTTTGCAAACGGACCTCTCTGGGAACCTGCGTATGTCCTGCTGGCTGTGAAGCGAGGCAGTGGACTAAGGAAGGAATTCTTCCCAGGTGACTTGTGCCTCTGGGCTCCCTGCTTCTGCCCGCTCGGTGGTGCCAGGGCTGTTTTCCAGAACACGGGCCCCTTATCACTTTCTTCCTGTGCAATCATGAGAGGAATGTTTTTGGCTCATCGCACAGATAGTAAACTATTTGTGTAAACTATAAACGTGTTTTTGGAGACTAGGACTGGGGAAGGACCAGTTGTTCTTAGGGCTTTAATGGAACCCTCGTTAAAGACACATCCAAAATAATGCAGTAGCTTATTTTTCAACTAAAATTTTAAGAAAATGTAATCAACGTGCCATGAGATAACAACTACAACATTTTATGTCTGTTTTTGTATCACAGATTTTAATGGTCATGAATTAGGATTTGTTAGGGAGCACTGGATTTTTTTAGTGTACTGTTTGACTCAGCCATCTGTGTGGGCAGTGATTCAATATGTCTTTCACAGCCGCTCTCCTGAATCCTGTTTTTCACCCTAGGACTACCCCCATTTGGAAATAAAAAAACTTAAACTGCTGCTACAGATCACAGTGAAGTCTAAGTACTGGGAACAAAGAGATCTTGTGGGCATGGATTTTTTTTATTCCAATCTTTCAGTGCTGTGCCCAGAGAAGAATTAGCAGGCTGGCAAATACGCACCAGCCTGATTAATTTACCACTGCTGCCTGGAGCCTGATGCATGAACAAAATGGAACATGAAGATAGAAAGATAGAAAGATAGAAATTGTTGACCATATAAAAGATATGGGTCAAATTGCTAACAGTAGTAACGTAGTGTAAAATTTCAGAGTAAAAGGCCTTTCCGACAAGTCTAGGTCAACTTTTAGGGGATCAGTTAGGCCTTCACAAAACAATGGGATGTGATCCCCAGGTGAGCAAGTCATGTCAATGTTCAGCAAAGCACTTCGATTTAAACTCTTAAATCCTGTTTGGTAAGGCTCAGATCTGTGCCTAATGTTGGGGACTTTGGGATGCTTCAGTGGGTAACTTCGGACAGCAGAAGGGGACCTCCAAGCCCTACTGTGGTCTTTGTGAACTTGCTGTGTGGTCCTCCAGTGTGTACAGAGAAGCATATGTGAACAATCCTAGCTGCTCAGCTTCAGGACACTAGAGCTTAAATGTGCTTTGTATGAAAGTACTGTGGTAGCAAAACATATTTCCTACAAAAAAATGGATCATCATCTTTTCGCCATGATGGCGAATACAATGCACACCTTTTATTACACTATAGGTAAACTGTGTTCAGCTGGATTTCTTTGTCTGATTGTTTTCAGTGAATGTGCCTCGGTGGTGTTTACTGTGTGACTGTTTTGTAGTTGTAAGTAAAGAGGAGCGTTCATTGGGAGAATCTTATGCTCCAATGTTTGCAAGCCCATAACTTTTCATTTTCAAGGGATGTGTTACTAGATCAAAGTCTCCTTTGTAAAGGGCTCTATACAGCTGCATTAGTTTTGCTTGCTTATTGCTTTTCCTGACAGGATAGATCTGGTTGGCACAAATGAAAATCCAAACAAAAAACAAATCAAAGAGTTCAGTGACTCTTTACTTACCACACAAATAATCCACTTTCTGTCAATTAGTTTTCAGTCTTCAGCCTGTGAATCTTGTGTTTCCTTTCTATGTTTCCCTTTATGCTTATGTGAATGGGATGCTAAACCTGTCAGTAAATGCTGGCTAAGAATGCAGTGGCCCTTAACCATCTTAGTGCTACTAGAACAGCTGTAAACACTTAACAGAGCACTTATTTAAATGATTCCTTTATTCAGTGTGATTTTCACTGCATTTCTCCCTGATAGTACCTAAAACAGTTCTATTACAAATACAAATAATATATTTGTTGCATGAAAAGCCTAGAACCACGAATCTTAGATGGGTGCTGGCACAAAATATTTGCATGTACAGTACTGTACATTCACAATTGTATTTATTTGGGCTTAAAGTGCTACCTTTGAAAACTGAATTATATTACTCATTGGGTTATCTCTCTCTTTAGAAGACTTTTGACTATTATGTTTAGACAAACTCTGTATATGTTTTTCCTTGTTAGGATGCTAAGATAAGAATAATACTGTTTTTCAGCCCCTCATGGTATCTATTGTTATCAAATATCTCAGTATGACAACTACTGGGGAAATACGATAAGCTTTTATTTTCAGGTAATGCTTTTACAAACAGCAGTCTGTATTTGTCCAAACCGCAAATCTTTTAATGAGAAATAGTTATTTTTGAAATTTTAATACCATTTTTCCCTAACCGAGTGTTATATGAACAAGACAGATGAGGCTTAAGCGTATGATACTGGCAGTGCTGATAGCCTAGAAAAAACAAGCATCTCCTTCACAATAAATACCTTTTAATATTTGGGAAAGATTGCCTGCATGTACAAGGACTAATTTTGTGTATTAATACAAATTAATCTATTATTTTTTTTAATCCTAAAAGATGCTGATACTGCTCATGATTTTATTAAGGTCTCAATTCAAAAAAAAGTATGTGTATGTGTGTGTAAAAAAAATTATATATGTATGTAAGTATATGTGTGTGTTATAGCCTACCTTACACGCATAAACATCTTTATATTTCATATTTCAACATCGTTGTTGTTTATCTCCAACACCAATTTTAAAAAAATGAAAAGAAACAACCAATAGCTCCATGATGACTGGCTGTAGGGGAACTTTGTTTTCTGTACATTAGGGTCTTGATGTTGTTTGACTTTAATGTTTTAAAAAAAAAGGTAAGCAAATTTTTTCTGTGAATGAGATAATTAGAAAGGACCTCTTCATCTCACTGGAGTCTGTGGCATCTAATAAGGTGCAGGCTCACAGCATGGGTTCGTATAGTGAGAAGCTTAATAGGCTCTGTCTTCTCCAGCTGCATACATGGTCGCAGTGCATGTATGAACTTAATTACATTTGAAACCTTTTCACCGCTCATCTGTCAAAGTGGTTTGAAATGGCTGATGGCTTCAAATGTTGGAAAGGAGCAGGAGGGAGAAGAGGTAAGAACAAGGGCAAAATCGCCTTCCACATGTATGCACAAGCATTGCACAAATCTTGTTCCCTGAAGAAATGAGGCCGGAAGGGGTAGACAAAGAGTAGAAAGGAGAAATAACGCAACATCTGGAGGAGGAAATGAACAGGAAGAGTATATGGCCAGGCAGCTACATTGTGGAGTTGTAAAGGTGTTTTGTGTGGCTGTTGCAAAGGAAGAGGTTGAGGAGGTTTTGGAGGAAGAAAAAGTTGTTGCAGGAGGAATGGGGTAAGAAAGGTTCCATGAACAGGGAAACGTGTCTGGAAAAAGTCTTGGAAATGCCTGTGAGAGGGGTGAAAGAAGGGGACGTTGAGGTCAATGTCCCAGCAGATAGTGGGGCAACACAGTCCAAGACAGCTTCTTAGCTCTTGTGCAACTTAAAAAGCAGTGAACATGCATTTTGAAAATTGCACGTGTTCTCAGGGACTTGGCTTCACTGGAGCTGTAGGAGACAGCTGAGAGCTGAAGGCCAGAGGGACTAAGAGGCAGCTTTGAAAGAAGAGAGTAAAAATTGGAAATTGATAGAATTGGTTCAGCCAAGCCAAGGAATGAATTTTTAAAAAGTTAAGGGAAGTGATCATATTCCTCTAGGAGCACTGTTTTCTTGGTATGTTTTTGATGGATTGAGAAGGAAGGTATTGCAGCAGCCAGTTGAAAAGGTACAATATATATAGGTTTTATTTGCAGTTATGCATAGACATATGTTGCCTCATCTGGTCATAGCTGCAATAATGCTGTGCTATATTAAAATTATACATTTTACTATCAGTGCTTATTTTATTAACAAAGGGAATTTTTTATCAGATTGGTGTTTCATAGTGAGCTCGTTATGAAGTCTGATCAGTGATCGTATAATGAGGTTTCTATTGATATTTTGCTAGCAACTGCTGACATGTTGCTATACTAAGTCTTCCTGAGAGCTCACAGTTGCAAGTGAGGCTTGGGATGTTGTACCAAAATACTTTTCCTTTGGTAGTAAAGCTATTTTAAGAGGCTTTTGTCCTTACAGTTTCCCCAGCTGCTCATGCAGTCGTGTCTGTACAGCCATCTGTGGAGTTGTGCATGCAGAGTGGACCAGTGAAATGATCTGACCTGGGGAGGGGGAAGTAAGGGACGTTCTGTTATCCCGGTCTGATTTGCAGCGTGACCCCCCAGAGGCATTGGTGCAAACTGATGGGAGGGGATCAGTTTATAAGCTGCGGAGACCCGCAGAGGAGGCAGCTCAGGGACTCCCTGCATTTTCTCCAGGAGCAAAGGCTGTGTTATATGGACCCGTCACCTTATCCATCCAAGTCGTGAGGTGTTTTTCAAAATATTACATATTGGTTATTGATTTTTAGTATACTTTGCCCCTTGCTGCCACCATTGCTGCCAGCTTCTGTGGTTTTTTCAGTAAGTCTTTGATGTTACACTTCAGTGTAACAAAAATGAGCGGTGTTTCAGTCCTTTTGCTTGTTTTTTAATGTCAACCAAGTTTTTTGGGGACCTTTCTAACATTCATTAAGAGCAATAATGCTAAAAATGTCATTGTTTTCCTCATGAACCGTGAAACCAAACTAAATTGTAAAAGTATGAGAGAAGAGCATGCAATATCAGAAGCCAAAGCCTACCATGCAATTTTGTTTAGAGAAATGCTGGAGGCTTTGAAATGTCAACTAGATTCCAGTTGTGTAATTTGAGGATCAAATTGTATTAACATCCATACTTAAAGTAAAATAATACCGTTTGCTGGCTTGATTTCTTTCATTTTAAGTAATAGCGAGTTCATAAGTGAAAATGACTTTTTTAATTCAAGGTTTCAGGTCAGTTTCAGAATCTCAACAGTCACATTTTTGAAAGGAAAAATATATTTTTTTAATTTTTTTTTTTTAAGATCTTGGCTAAAGTACTTTTTAACACAATTATAGTTCATAACCAAGCAGTTCAATTAACTTTTATCCTTTAATAAGCTCACACATCTCCTGAAACTCAGTAATGCTCTGAGCATGTGTCTGTGAGTAGGCCTAGTATAGTATGCATCTACTGTGCATGTGCCATGTACTGCATAAAACTTGCACTTTAAATTATAACTCTATGGCAAATAGCTTTTGTCAAGTGCCTTTTGGACCTTACCCACGTGCTATCTATGGTGTCCTCACTGTTGGACTGCTTTTAGGTTTCCTGAACTCTACCTACCTTCCAGTTTCTGCAGGCTTATTTTGAAGAGAATGAACTGTTCTTCTCCTTACATAATGTGAGCAGAAAGTATATATTGTTGGTTGATTGTATTACAGCAAATTGAGGTGCCTAGTCAAGTCTGACAGCTTTAAAGCTCGTTTCATCTTGTGAACCATCAACCATCAGGCCAGCATTGGAAAGGAAAGGCAGCATTAGGAAAATCAGGAGAGATAGAGAAGCCCCCATGGGCTTACTAATGGACAGTTCCAAATGTGCTAACATTTCAGTAATTCTGCATATGGAAAAAAAAAGTTATAAAAATAAAACAAATCTATATTTGCAGTTACCATTCAGACATGGTTATAACTGAGTTCTTTGTACTGGCAACTTGTCTTGAGGTTTAAGTGAGGAAGGTGTAATGCCAACTGGCATTGTAAAACTGTTAAAGGCATATATAAATATGTATGCTCTAAGAAGTGATGGAAGAAGACAGCTGGGGAAGGGTCTTGTCACCCAGCTTAATTGAAATGCCACCACTTTTAAATATTGTTGCAGAGGTCTTGGCGCCCTGGGTGAGCTATTGGTAGTTTGTTCAGATATTATAATCCTTGCAGTGCTTTGCTACCTTTTCTGTTTTAAAATGTTTGAAGAATGTGTATTAGGGGGGAGTACCACCTTTGCAAAGCTATTAATGTCTGTAAAACCTCACCTGCAATGCTAATGAAGTCAAAATCTTGACTCCTCTTGCAGAAAGTACCAGTCCTGCCTAGTGTTTGGCTGCTTCTTGAATATAGAAAATAGACCTAATAGTTGAACAGCACAGACCTGCAGTACAAAAGCCAGAGGACTGCCACACCGACTAATAAAATATATTTTAGCAATGCCTCTAGAACTGTAAAAGAGGATGAGAAGAAATCAAATGCCGTGAAAGTTTTGCATAAGGCAGGCTATACAGAAAAAAAAAAAAAGCAATATATTTTATTAGCTCAAGTGATAAGAGAGAAAACAAACAAGCTTCTAGGCAGATAGGCATTTAAAACACTTTAACATGGAGCTTTAAGATGTTGAATGCACGTAGGTGACCTTTTTAAATGCTGGATTACATTTTCCTCTCACTAAGCCCTTCTGATTATAGCCCAGTCTACTGGGATGTTAGATTGTGCCCCTAGTTTAGCCTTGGCAGCTTCTTCTGAGTGTTCATCTCTGTTCATCTCTCTCTAGCTGGAAATGCTCTTCTCCCCTTTGGCTAAAAGTTTTACTTCCTCTAACTCCCTCCAGTAATTTCACCAGCTATTAGGTCAGGTCCCAAGACTCCCAGTGAATCAGCCAGATGCTTTTCTGAGCTTATTCATGTCTGGGCACCGCTCATGTCACGAATGGAAGCAATACCTGTGCTTGCCTTTGTCAGGGTGTTTGAAAACTGCTGCAGAAGGCAAAGTAGGCTTGTCTGGGGAAGTGAGGGCCGTCCAGAAGTAAACTGCAAGGCTGTGAGATGATGGTGCTTTTATAAATGAGGCTTCTTGAAGAGGAACTTTGAAAACCCTACAAAACTAAGAGGAGTTGAGCATTTTCCAGGAATATGTATTTTACAATTCTAGTAGTAGATTTTAGATATTTTTTGTGTGCTTTTACTATCGCTAGACAAGAATCACTGTTAAAAGACTGTATGTGCTAAATGCGTTATGCACCAGTGAAGAAAGTGCAAATATGCCAGTGCTGTTGAACACTTTTTTTCCTTCTTTTTTTCTTTTTTTTTAGATCACCTTTTGCTGCTGTGACAGATTACTCGGTAACAAGAAATAATGTCATACAGCTCTGTCTGGAACTAACAACAATTGTACAACAGGTATGAGACCATCTGCTTATACGTCTAATTAGTTTCTTCTTGCCTAATAGTAAATGACCAGTCACTTTTTCACACAGTTGTGTTACTCTGTATCCTTTTCTAATATAAAGTAGGGAATACGAGTGTTTAATAAATGCTTTATAAAAACTGTGCTTCCCGTTTTTATAGTGCTGGCTTGGACTATGCTGTGTCTACACTTCTGCACGTCTCAGTACTGAAATTCATCTTAGATTCTCTAGTCTAATATCATTACTATAAATTTGCAAAATCTATTTGATAATTTGCTTATCTAATTTCTTATATTTGTCAATAACTTTTAATTAACTTGTTGGCTCAAAAGATCTGTATGTATTGGAGTTTGGTTGTCTACTCTTTCATGCAGTTCATACCATCTGGGCTTTTGTAAAGATGGCACGTGTCCCCATGAGGCTGGAACATGACATAGACATTTTTGTACAGTCCACCTTCAAGAAAGCCAGAAGTAGATACAGAGAAGCACTTGCTTGACAGGCTTCATTTGGGAGTCCTGTCTAGAGAGCCTTCCCCAGCCGTTTTGTTGCACCTCTGTATATGGGCTGGATCTGTCCCTGTCTTTGCCTATTCCGGTAAAAGCGTAAAGTCTTTTCTGTTGCAAGTTCAAACTAGCGTTGATATCAACTGCATTAGAATTAACCTAGGAAATTAAAATAGTCATGTTCTACTGAGCATCATCTTTTACCCTGATGCAAGTGTTTCAGAGATCCATCCTATTATTCTCCAATATTCTTATAATTGAAAGGATGGCAATCAGTTATTTTCAGATTTCTTTTGATTTGCGTATATCAGCTCATTTAATAACCTTATATGTTATCTAGGTTTATAGTGTTTGGAGATCAGCTATGAATGCCCATTCTACAGGGAAATTTGAATTAGTTTTAGACTATCAAGAGAATCTGCACCGTTTTATCTAGAATTGTTTTTGTTTGTTGAAAATGCTAATCTGAAGGCTGCTTTTTTTGACAGTTATGATAACTGCCTAGGGGATAAATGGCATGAGGGATTAGAAAATAAATCCTGCATTTTGCGGGGATTTTAGTAAACGAAAAGAGCCTGTTCATTGCTGCTGGTTATTTTACCCGTTATGGATTGTTGCTGGTTTGGTTTTCTATTGTTTTATTTCTATGAATATCTGGTGTTCTTTACTTAAAAGTAGAGCTCAGCAAGTCCAACAGAGTTCAGTTTGAATAAAAGAAAAAAAAAAAGACTGTATAAGCTAATGGGCCTTGCAATTCATGTTTGAGGGAGTTGGAAGCTGGGGTTAGAAACTTGAGGGCTTGTTTACAGTTCAAGCAGTTCAATCCCCAATGAAAAGAGTCAGAGCTATCATTCTTCTTCAGCGCAACCTGCTATATTTCTTGCTGGTGACAGTGATCTATCTACAGTCAATAATGACCATAATAAGGAGTACGTGGAACGGAGGAAAATGAAGAAAGTAGGCTAGGTAGGGGCACTGAGGAAATTTTTCCCATCATCAGATGCATCACTCCAGTTCGAGCAATGTTAAACTCCTGTGGCCTCTTGACATGACTTTATTTGATGATACTCTCCGTCTTACACAAGAAATACGTTTTTCTTTGACCCTCTCACAAATCTGTACAATGCTAAAGATAGTTCGATTTGCATTCCCCCTGTGTTGGAGAAGAGCAGTACTGCTAGTGTCTATGTGTTCAAATTTTTCTTAATTTTCTTCTTCATTATTATTATTATTATTCTATCAATTTCTCCCAATTATGTTCACGTATTTTGAGGCAGAGGTGGATGGTGGATTATTGCCTCCCCACCATCCACACAGCATTTTTGCCTCCTGCACCAAGGTACAGGGAGCTTCCCCAGTCCCATCCTGCTATCCTGCACTCCCTGCCGGGCTTCTCACCATTGCCCAGACTCAAGCTGCGACAGAGTGTAAGCGGTGGTGGCTGCAGAAGAAGAGTTTGGGCCTTTGTTTTTTTTTGGCTGGCTTTTGTGTTGAGTGTGCTTTTATTTGCTGTTTTGCACTCGTACTGTCAGAATCATTACCCTGAAAGGAGTGCGTAGGGGCATCCCTGCCCCTTGGCCATACTGTTCATTTTCTATCAACGTAGCAATGCATGGCTGTCTAGCTTTTTAAGTGAGGGGAAGAGCCCTCTGATCCATTTCGCATATCCACTGTCAATGAGAAAGTGGGTAAAATATCAACCACTGCAGTGTTTCCCAGGATTTAGCTCAATATCGTTTGCTTTCTTTCAAAATCATCCTTATCCATGACACTGCTAATTCGTCTGTGGTCCTCGAACAGTATACACGGAGAGCAAATGCTATTATTTAATGCCTTGGGAGAAAAGAAATCTTATCTTTGCCAAAACTGACATGATTCCCCAATCTAGAAGCAGTTCAGTACATGAATCCATACTTTGAAGTCAAAAGGAGTATTTGTGCACCTAAATTTTAAGCATATTCTGAAATTCAATTGGGCTGCACTCAGAAGAATGATAATGAAAAATTCCATTACTAGTCCCAAACACATGTGGTTTGAGCTCTACTTAAAACAAACGCATTCCATCATAGCACTTCAAAACGCCTTCACTGAGCTTTTATTTTATATGATCATTGAACACACCGAAAATCCTCATTGTGCTTTCTTAAGGCTTTAAAATGAATGTCTCAACATTGCCTTATCAGGTGTTTTTCAATCTCAGAATCCCTCTTCTCTTGTGTATGAAGTACTTTATAGTGCTTCACTAATTTATAACTTAATTTATAAAGAATTTTTTTGGTTTATAAGAGGCCCACAGAAAGCAATGTTACAATTTGCTTATGTAACGCTAGCTACAGATTTCATAATGCCTAATGATGTATTAAAAACATAAACATGCAATCGGTACATTTTCTTAGGACAGTCATACTCTGCTATTTACTTTAGCAACTCAGCACTGGGAGAATCTGAAATTTTTTGTGTTGTTTACTTACAACCAATTTTCAGATGTATTAACTAAAAACTGTTCTTTATTTAAGATGTGAAAAAAATTAAAATTAAGCTGGCTGGCTTGTATTATTTTGCAGGTTTTGAGGCTAATTGTAATGTCAGTGTTTCTTCACAGGGTGAAGTTTTCTTTCCCTGTTATCAGTACTAAATGGATAATGAAGAAAAAATTGGCAGAAAAACTGCTCTCTCATTATAAGTATACAATCTAGGAAAATCTGTTGTATTTCTGTGCTTTAACCTTTAAATAATTAGAAAAATTAGAGTTATAATGCCTACTTAGAGACAGCCTTTGCAATATAATGCAGCATAGTGCATACTTTTTATTTTAACTGTTTCATTTTCTGTTTGTGTTGCACATTGCCCAGGACCCAACTAACAGATGAGTGCCCAGTGGGTACTTGCCGTTGCAAGTCAGTCCCTCAGAGCAGTGCAAGTTATTATTGTAACCTGCTTTGCATTCATACTAATCATCTGCTTTTATGCAGCTGTTCTATTTTGGCTTAGGGATTTTTTTTTCCTCCCCCTTAGGACTTCAGGATATTGTTTCATAGGTGCTTCCTGCAGGTTTTCACTCTTAATATTCCATCCTCCTTGCTGATGGCTTATTTAATTTAAGGCTTGTGGTGTTGTTTCATTTTTATAGTCAAATTCCCCCCCTACAGTGTAATACAGGAAAAAAAAAAGATTTAAATGACAAAGCTGTGAGACTATCATGATATTTGCAAGCGTTTCCTTGTGCTCGCAGCTCACATGCTGTCTCCCTTTCTCCCTGAGACCTACCCATTCAAGTATGTTTTGTTTTGTTTTTCAAAAAGGCAGCAGTAGCTACAACGATAGCTGGAAGAAGCAAAAGATTTATTGCTTTCTTAGGCAATCTGTATGTAGCTTTTATTGTCATTCTCAGTGCTGTTATTCCTAAGAAACCCACTAAGATTTCAGTAAGGAAGCTTTCTTTTGGGGGATTAAAATCATGGAAATCTTGGGAATATCTGAGAAGTCTAATTTCATATTGTCTTCAGATTTATAAGTTATTAGACGTTTAAAGAAAGCTTTACTGATAAACACCATGGATCTTGCAATTCCTGTTTAGTAGTGATATCTTGCAGCACTTGAGTTTTTCACTTTCGTTGATCACCTTTCACAATGATTTGCTGTGATTTTTTTTTAGTTAATCTCACAACCTTAATGTCTTGAGTAAGCTACACCAAGGTAGCTTACTGCCTTTGTGACAGGAGTGAAGATGGAGACCAGTCACTTGGCAGACATGGATTTAGCTTGCACTGCTGTCACAGGATATACTCCTGACCTCCTCTGCCTTGCAGCAACTCTGGGAGGTGAACTCAGATTTCAGGTTACGAAGAGTGAGAACCTGAGTGCTGCAGCTGGGGAGGCAGCAGCCAGGAGGGAAGAGGGAAGATAAGTGGGAAAGACCAAAAAAAAAAAAAAAACCCTAAAAAACTCTGCCTCTCTGCCTGGACTTACAGGTAGCTAGGGTTTTAACCTGAAAGCCCTAATACAGAGCACATCCAGAAGTACCCTGCGTGCTGAATTTTTAGAATAAAAGATAATGAAGAGGATCACAAATTACTTCTTGAGTAGTGCAATTTTTTTCTATGACACTGGAAATCTAAGTGATGTGTTTTAAGAAGGGTTAGTCATCGCATTTTTTTTTTACAACCAAATGGCTTTAAGTTATGCGCTGAATGTTTCAAATATTAAGCCTCACTGAGAAAATATGTGCAAGCTAATTTTTCAATTAAAAGGAGAAAAAGGGAATTTACTCTCTTAGACACTCCACCCTCCCAACACAGGATGCAAATGCCTGCTAGAGAATGATTCTGTTAATTTTATTTGGGCAGCATCAAATACCTGCATGCAGAAGAATAATGAATAACCTTAGGAGCAGTAATATGGTTAGAAAGTATCTTACATATAATCTTTTCTACCACAATCCCACTTTTCCCAATTTCTGCCACTTTTGTTTTGAAGTCCTAGTTATTAAGGACTTTAAGGACTTGCTAAATATAGCTTTAAAACTTTGAATGTAAGGTCATATTAACTAGATAATTATTTCTCAGGTATTCTTAACTAATAAAGTGCACTTTAATAGTTTAATGGTGTGAACGTTTGATTGGGTCCTTATTAAAAAGCTGCTTTGCACTTCCAGATTGTTGAGATTTTCAAAGCAAGATGTGCTTGATGGAAATTAGGTTATATATTAAATTTTAAAGTTTTTAATTTAAAAGTTCTTCCTTCCACCTCAACTTCATTATCAGATACTTCCAGGAAAATCTTTCTTATCCTCCTTTGGTAAATAATCACCCTTAAAAAAATTTTTTTTAATAAAGATATTTCATGGAGAGGAAGCCATATCTTGGAATTTAAAATATATATTTATGGTGCAGCATTTATATAAAATGCTCCATTTTTAATAAGTGCACAAATGTGTCAGTAGGTAAATCAATGTGTTTAAAAGTTAAAAACAATGAAAAAGACCTACAGGAAAAAATATCCAGGCAATGTCTACTTATCATACATGGAATCCAAATTATTTATTTTTATATATTATATATATATATATGTATATGAGAAAGTTGTAACACATTGAAAATAATATTGACAGAAATTTAGAGTAGCTTTGTATTCTTCAACTGCTGATCTTATGCAAGATTTTCTGTTGCACAAGGTTCAAAGCAGCACTCAGAAGTACTGGAGTTTCAGGAAGCATATTATCCCGTGCAGCTGTTTTCTTCACATTTAGAAGTCAATGTATAATGTATAAGGTACAATAGAAGTTAAAGGATTGTTGGAAATATGAAAATGGCTTTTGTTTACAAAAAGCAATATCAAAGCAGCTTGAATTTACGCTCTTTAGCAATGTTTTCCTCTTGTTGAAAGTAGGGTAGCTTATTTCTGTACAGCACATTTTATAGAAAATTTCCTATGTAATTTAATGTAATGTAAAAGTGCCTGAGGTGCTTAACATAGATGGCTTTTTCTGATTCTGATAGTTTATTTCTGCTATTGTTCTGTAATTTCTTTCTTGAAGTAGCTACTTGTAGGTATATTACCATCTTTAGAGTTAAGTTTCGGAGTCCTTTTTGAGCTCGGATTAGGCACTAAGTGCTCAAAAGTTAACATATTCATAGTCTGTGGGGATATAAGCCACTGCTAAAAAATATCTCATGCCTCACACATTATCACTGAGATATATACTGTAAAGAGTTTTTTCCTAAACTTTTGTAGTCTGTGATTTGACATTTTCAAAGTAGCTTATGAAGTCACTGTATACCTTAATAAAACCCTACCCCCTGCAGCCCTGTGAATTTGTGACCTTGGTTTTCTTTTTGATTCTTAGAGGAAGTAGTCTCTTTTCCTTATGATTAGGGGGGAGGGAGAAAATACGATTGTTGAACACATAAGCTTAGTGACCAGAAAGCAAAAAAGGGGTTGATGTTGGTTTGTTTTGTTTGTTTTTCTTCCAGATTAACGATTGGCAACCTCAGAACATGGGGGAAATTGAAACACAAAGCAGGATAGTTTGAGGAAAAAAAGAAGGCACCTTTTGATGGAATATATTCTGGGAAAGTGATGTAGCTATTAGACTTTTCCAAGAAAAGGAGCCAGAGTGGGTCAAGGTGACAGTGAAAGAGCAAGGGCTGCTTGGGTTAATTGATCCACACAATGGGAAGCACTACCAGAACGTAGCAGAAAGGCCATGGAAATTCAAGTCAAGTGTAGAGAGAGATCAAAAATGTATTCTGCTGTCTCATAAGTTTCTTTTAAATAAAACTTGTGCTTTTTTTTCCTCAGAGTGACCATGTGGTGGCTGTGTCAGTGCTGGCTGAGTAGCATCCCAGATCCCATTTAGATGGAGGCAGACAGAGAATATGTGCCATGCTTCCTGCGTTGCTCTTCATAAAAGCTAAATTTAATCACTAATGACATTGGGTTATGATTATATCATCATATCAGTAGAAGTGAAGACTAATACTTTGGAAGCTCTGGTTTCTCTTTCTAGTCTTTGTAACCCAGTGAAGGGAAGCAGGATTTCAACTTCAGTGTGGTGAATCACAGAAACTGTGTGTTGCTAGGTAGCTAGTGGGAGCTTTGAGCACGAAAAAAAGTACAGGGTCAAGCTTATTTTGGGAAGGTAATATGTGAGATATATCTGTGTTCATTTGCTTAAATCTATTAAAAATACCTCAAGAATTTCAGAAGATCCGATACGAAATGTTCAAGTGATAGCTGAGCCTGAGATACCATCTACTTAATAGAACCTGAGAAAAAATAATGATGTTTAATTTTATTTCCTCTGTGGCAGAATAAGCCAGGCACTCTATACATCTTGAAACATTTTGCTGCAATTGTATTTTATAGATCAGAATGATTATCAAAGACAATAGTGAAGGAAAAACAAAGGTAGAAAACTGAGAAGTTATTTACCTTTAAATAGTCTTGGAAGTGACATGGGAAACTTAAGAACTGGCACAGCAGACTGATATTACTGCAAACTATTTTTTGCATGTCAGTGTAGAATATTTAGTTTTGGATGTCTGACAATAATTTTTCTGGATAAGAGGAGTGGAAAAAAGGGGTGTTCTGGGTTTAGATTTCTCCCTTAGGTGGAACATTCTTGCCTCATTTCCAAGCTCTTGCCTGTTGATAGTTGCACTGGAATTTTTTTTTTTACCTGCTAACTGAAAAAGTCTCTACATAGAGAAATCACCTCAGGAGCTGAAATGCAATTTAGACCATGTAGAATCCCGCAGGATATGGGCAAGTACCAATATGATTTTTGTCAGTGCAGAAATACTTGCTATGACTTCTGGCCTAAAAGTATACCAGCTCATTTTAGAAATACTATATTAGGAAGGAGTGTTACTTTCTATATGCAGAGTAAGAACTAATATGTGACCAGATGCCAAAGGAAAGCAAGATGGAGTCCTTTACAGTAGGGAGGGGAGAAATAGCTGGAAATGGAAAATGACTTCAGAAAGGTAGAAGAAAAGCGTTTCGTTTACACATTGCATCTCTACTAATCTAGAGAGCAATTTTTTCCTAGTAGTTGCTTGATCTGTGGGTGATTTATGTAAGTTGTGTTTAATTTTTACATGAAGAATTCTGTTACTATGGTGATAGGTGCCACTCCGTACAGATTGTTTAAATAATATTAAAGCAATTCTTTGTACTCTGTAAGCTGGGTAATTGCTATTAGTTTGTACACAAGTGTTGTGAACTTAAAAGAGAATTGCAGTTTCATGAAATATTCAAGGAAAGGCTCTGGACATTCAGAAGCATGTTAGCTTGTGTAGGACGCGTAGGAAATGTCTTTTTATGTAGCATTTATTTAATAGCTGACATATTTTTCACAGTGGAGAATTTTTCTCTTCCCTTAATATCTTAAATGGTGTGTACTTGCTGTTCTGTTTTCCACCGTCTCCATAGGCTCTGATGTGTGCTTCTGCTGGGGGAGGACAGAGTGGGTTGCTCCACATATGGATGAACCCTGGCTGAAATGTATAGGCGCGGGGAGCAGTAACAGCGTGAAGGCGCCATAGACCCTGTGTCAGGAAGCTGCAGGGGTTGAATAACTGCAGCATAAGTGGAGAAGGAAAGCAGTGTTTCTGAACGGCAGTGGGAAGCAAATCGACAGGATTTGTGTGGGAAGCGAAGAGGAGTTGAAAATGGCACCCAGGTTGTGAGCTGGTGGGACAGAAGGTGGCGGAGCTGTTGACAGAGATAGGGGAAGGAGGGGGACGCGGGGAGAAACGTGATTTCAGCTTTTCAGAGTGCTGCGTTCGGGCTGGTGGCGTATATCCAGCAGGAGACTCGGAGCTGCGAATGTGAACAGAAGGGACGAGAGATCTGTGAATCATCAGCGCAGGGATGATAATTAAAGCAGCATGGTTGTTGGAGGCTGCCGAGCAATAGGGAATGGGTTGTAGAAGAGGGGCGAGCTGAGGACAGAGCTCCCTGGGCCCGCGGCGGGCTCAGGGAGGAGACGCAACCTCAGTGGGAGACTCTTCAGGGAGAAGTTTGGTGGGAAGAAAGTTAGGGAAAGCACACATTCTGGGAAGGCAGCTTATAAGTAGTGTGTACATTTTTAACAATGGCTGTGTGATCTGAAAAATTCCTTTTGTGTGGCAGCAGCCAAGGATTGCCTGTACCAGCACTGGGTTGGTAGATAGCTTAAGAAAAACCTTGCTATTACATTTTGGTTATTTGCATTTTTATTTGCTTTCGCCTGGAAAGGAAAAGGGTATTTGCCCTTCCTCTGCAGCCCTGTCTTTCTTCCAAACATTTATAATTGCCAGCATCCCCCAGGGCCACACCTTTTCCTCCCAAAGCCCTGCTAGGCCTTTTCTACTCAAAGACACAGTAAACCACTGCACCAGGAAGCCTCTGACTGTGTCATGTTCCTAGTCCTTTACCTGTTGGCAGAGAAGAGTATTGTCTGCTTGCCAGCTTTATAGCTTTGGGGATATTTAAGAGTTTTTGTTTTGGGGGTTTTTTTGGAGAGGAGGGATTTGAACAGATCTGCGTATCTGCCACTTTGGGTTTTATTATTCCAGTAATTACTCATGGCACACCTGTAAATCACAGACTGGGCAGTGGAGTTCCCTAACAGCCTTCAGTTTGCTATCCATTACGCTTCATGGAACACAGCAACATTTTCCATAGCCTGTACCATATTGAGCAAGTTTATTGCCTCAAAACTCTTCTTGTTTAATTCTGTCATCAGTTGCATTACATGTGTTTTCCATGTGTTTTCTGTTTTAAGTAGTGAAAGACTGGAATTGATTGCATCTATCTTGCCTTTGTACCTATTTGGAAGTTACGTACCCCTGTCTTGGTAGGTGAAAAGCAGCAAAGAGTAATAGTTAAATGAATCTACAGCTACAGCTTTTTTTTTTTTCATGTTTTGGCAAAACTTTAGAATTTCTCATCATTATTGTTTTAAAGAACATTGTTGTTGTTTGTGAGAACCTTTTTTTAAGATTTCAATCTCAGTCTTGTAGCTCTCTTGCCATAGTTAAATTGGGCATAATTCAAACAAAATGAGCCTTCCTAGAGCCAGTGGCACAAATTCCCTTGAGCCAGTGACACTTGATCAAGCTCACAGAGGACTTCCTGAAGCCAGAACAACTGATTTTTGGGGTTGCAGTGCTGAGCATGAAGGGATAGGGAGTTATGGTCTGAGCCTTCTCCATTTAATTATTTTTCATTGTTGCTAAGTAGCAATGCTTACTAACTATCCATTTGACATAGTCGTATTAAAGGATTCCGTTACAGTTTTAATCAGTTTGAGAAGCAAAGAGATTTAAAGGATTGCTTGGCTTATTTCCAACAAATGGGTACATTACTCAAGAGAGATTTTGTACCAAAGGTTTGCCAGTGCTTGAGAGTCTGAGCCTTCTTTCAGGAATAATGTAATTCCTTATTTTTGTTACAAATGGAGAACTGTAGTTACATAGTTTAGAACATAGTTTAGAACATTTTGCGTGACTTTTGAGTAATGGTGACAGCAGTTCTCTGAGACATCTGCTTTTAAGCACTACTTAAAATCTAGTTGTTGTCTTCTTATAACTAGACATGGAAGATGGGTGGAATTGCTCATGAAGGATGCATTTCCCCAGCAATTTCACCACCATTGTAAAAATTATGTTCCCAACCTTGTGTACGTTTTATCAGCTAAAGACAGGTAGAAAGAGTGCTAAATGCGCAAACACCCACATGTAAGTAGCCTTCATGTATATTCAGTTGGACTGCAAAGAAAAACAAACAACAGCAACCAAAAGAACAGTGAGGAAGCTCCGTCATAGACAGCTCAAAAGCTGCCTGGAGAACAAACGCTCTCATGACAAGCTCTTGTCCTTGTGATTTGCTCCAGTTAACTCCAGCACTGTAGTGCTGTGCAGCCTGCTTTTGAGCAATGCTAATGTTGTGTGAATTCAGAGAGGATATCTTTTGGCTAACATGTTACCTGGGAAGCAGGAGATCTGAATTTTCTTCTTGACAACCGTGTAATCTGCTTATGAATGAGTTCTGCCTAGATTTCCTTGCCTTGGAGGAAGAAAATAAATTAGGATGACTAAATACATGAACAAATAAAGCTGGCAAAGAAAGTGCAGGGAAAGAAGTCCTAGCCCTCTCTTGAGCACTCTCATCTAAGAATTACTAGGGGTGCTGAAATGTTGGTTTATCTTGTGTATTTTTAAGCAACTAATAAGCATAATTCTGCAATTCTCCCCTCTGGTATCACTCAGCTATATACATGTATCTGTTTCTTATTTTCTGAGGTAGTGTAACTTTACTCTGAAGTTAAATCATAGAGTTGATAGGAACTTAACACTGCCAGAAAGTGTGCAGTGCAACAGCTGCCTAGAAAATGAGGCACAACCACAAACAATAATAATGGTAGTAATAATAATAAGGTTGTTAGGTTTCAAGATTATAGCCTGTAAGTACCCCAAGAGGAGAAGTCTTTGATGGGTAATTGCAAAAGGTAATTTGACTGGTTGCCAACTCGGATGTGAAAACCGGAACATATATATGCAGAAATAGAAGTGTTTTCTGTTGAATATTATCCTGTATTTATAGTTCTAGGGAACTATAAGAACTTTTTTCTCCTGTGAGTGTATGTGAGCAGTAGCATGCTCTCCATATTTAACATTCTGAGTTGAGATTTAATCAACTCTGGTGCAAAGAAAAGGATCAAAGAGTAGAAAAAGTACTGTTAGCTAACCCGCTTCCCTGCTTCTGTGACATGCTAAGGTAGAGGTTTAAAATGAAGGCAACAGCAGTGAGGGAGAAAGAAAATGACCTGGAAAAGTAAAGCATCATAAGCATTGTTTTTGGAAAATCAAATCCACAAATATTTGTATATTTTATGTTACCTCACATGTGGCATGTTCTAGCCGTATCTGAGGGCAGGCTGGGATGTGTACGTCTGACAGTGTTCTCACCAGTCAGTGCTGCTGTCTTAATTCAATATATCTAATAGTAAATGGCTTTGATAATTATTGCTTACGACATTGTGCTAGGATCTTTGCAGATGAAACTTGTAATATTTGTAGAAATAATGCAGAATTGTGGCTGTGAAGGTTAGAAGTTCTGGAAGAAATGCCATCTAGGTGATGCCTCTCAGCTGAAGTGCAGCATAAGCCTTACTAGTCCTACGCAAAGATTTTCAGCGTATAATAGGACTGAAAGTGCATTGACCCTCTCCCTGGGTGTTATGGGATGTTCTTGGTCTTTTTAACTTCTTCTCCTACTGCAATTTTTCTTTCCCAGTTTTGGAATTATATTTCCCTTTTATTGGTATCTTAATATGCTTCCAACTGTCTCTACTAAGGTCACTTTTGCCATTTTTGATGCATGAGGCAGAGCTGGAAGAGTGACCGTGAAAACCTGACGTTAGTAATTAAGTCGTGCCATTATATTCCCATTTTGTTTCTCTTTGTTTGCAGATGATTCTGCCCCCTTTTCTTTGAAATGGCTATTGACTAATTATTTGACTAAATCTTTAGGAAGTATACATTGACACACCATTTCTAGGCATAGGGGAAAAAAGAACCACTCCTTGCTGCTTTTAAGCAATCTGCACTACTAATGTCTCGTTTAGAAAACAACCTTCTGCTGCTTGAGCTGCAGTTTTGTTTGTTTGGTTAGAGGAAGATCAAATAGCCCAGCATTAGTTACAGCTTGTCAGCATACACGTTTGTGAAGTTCAGAGAATAAAAAGGTAATAACAAAAGATCTTCCCCTTTCTGCATATGTGTATTTCAAGTTGGGGTAATCACAGTCTTGTTTTGCTACGAGACTAGTGAACTGTGACCTTGCAGAGGAGCAAAGCTTGGTTGCGGGTGACAGCTTTGTGCTGCTTTTCTAAAGTAGGAAAAAGTTGACGTTAAACTTATTTGTGATCTGTTTCTCCCCCGGTTGCAATGTTTTGATACTGTGGTTGAACAGGTATCGAAGCAGACCTTTCAGCAGTAAGATCTGGTTTCATGGTCTCGGCACGGAAGGAAGAGCAGTTCTGCAGCTGTGGGTGGTATGCTATTACGAACACAAATTTAGTTCTAAATGTGTAGTTAGTGACTCTTGTTATTCTTCTCAAGTGGTTTAAACTCGTTTAGTTGAAATGAAATGGGTATGAAAAGGCAATAGTTGTAAATGGTAAAGGCCCCCAGTAATAAGTATTCAGTTTATCCTTCTACCTAAGGGATGCTTAAAGAGGGTGGGCTCAGTGTCTTCATCGCTCGCTTAAAAATAAAGCACAAAGCAGTAGAGAGACTTAAAAAAAAATCTGAGGGGAAATAAAGTGTTCACTAGGAATGAAAGCGACATGCAGTTTTTGCTCTTGGGATCGTTCAAAAGCGGTCTCGCCACGCAACTCTGGGGATGGCTGCAGGAAGTTAAAACAAGCTCACGACAATGCAGGGATCAGCTTGGTGACCTTTCAGAGGTTTCTTTGGTTCCTGCACTCCAGGGCTGCTTGAGGCTGTGATGGCATAGAGCTTTGCATTCCTGCACATCTCACTGAGCTAAGGATTGAATAGTGTTTAGTTATTTATCTTATAATATTTAGTCATTTATGTATGGAAAAGAGTATATTTTGGAATTGTTTCTTACCTAGCGCATTAGGTTTACTTTCCTCCAATTTCTGTCTTTTATGGTTTACTGAACTCAAATTGTTATTTTTCCACTTGCCTGAATAGGAAGATGTAACACCAAGTCCAACAATCAGCAGTCCTGTATGTGATAGGCTCATTTAGTGATTTGTCTCCTCAGCCCCTGGATGCGTGTGTGTTGAGGAGAGAATTTAAGGGCGATGCCACCGGTACTCGTTCCTTGGTTAGATAGGACGCCTGTGAAGTTTTGCACTGTCTTTGCTATCTTTGTAGATTCAGAAATGTTATTTATACTATTGTTTTGTCAGAAATAACCATATTTCTTTAGTTTCCTTCGTGATGGTATGGAACTGTTTCATTTCAAGAAAGTAGCAGTGCTTCCCCCTTTATCACTCATTTCTGGTTTGTAATAAGCCTTTATAGCATTTAAAAACCCAGAATCCTTCCTCCCTTAGCAGCAAGAATTATCAGGCAGTATCCTTTTTAAGCTGAATGTTGAACTTGTAGTTATTTCATTTGTAGTATGGATATTTTGCTATGCCTGCTTAGAGGTGCTTCTTTTTTCAGTATAAATGTTGCAATCCCCTCCTGCTGTGTGTAAATGATTCATAAGAATCCATGCAGAACATAGATGTATCCAGACTGAAAATGTTATGTGCCCTCCTACATATAACAATGAAATGTGTGTTTTGCTGCTAAGATTGCAAATACTTCATTGATGTCTGCATATAATTAAACATGTTAGATTTTCTTTCCGGCTGTACTTTTTACATTGGCAAATGTTTCCTGAATGTCAACAGCTGTTAGTAGGAAAATACTCCCTGATGAACCTGCTACTTCTGCATAGGTTTGATTTATATAAAGCTTAAGAACACATTGGCTTTTCTTAGCTTGGGTAACACTAGAAGCATTTCATGGATAAGAATTTCATTTTTTAAAACAGTTGTATATACCAAAGCTCTTTTTCTAACTGCAAAAACTGATTACAAAATGAAAGAATTTGAAAAGCGTGAATAGTTTTCATACTTAAGTGAGTTGTTAGGTAGGGTATAAAGCCTCCATTTGGCTGAACTTGCATGAATTACCTACTATACAGATACAGCATCCGGTAAACTTAGAAAAGAGCGGTTCTTTCACCATCGTTAGCTGTATTTCGCATGCTCTCTGCCTTCTTAGTCCCTGTCTTTCAGTTCTCTGTCCACAGAGATTTTGGCCCTTCGTAAAAACTCTCGCAGCCTCCAGCTTCCCATCTGCTAGTCTTTCTTATAGAAACTGCCTTATATTCTAAATAAAGGCACGGTGATGTGCACATGCTCTCCAACAGGGTGTACATAATATGATGGTCAGGCTCAAGTTTCCTCTGCATTTTTCATTCCACATTTGCCTTCCCACCCATTGTGTGGGGTGTTGTATATAGGCGGTGTTTCATCCTCTTGTTCCACTTCTTCTTCCTAAGTTTTAACTTCCCTCCTTTGGTGGGTTGTGCAAACACGTCAGTTCAGCTCACCAGCAATTGTTCGGCTTGCTTTTCTGACTCCCTTTTACATAACTTTAAATGGAGGACAATTTAGAAGAAATAAGATTAGTTAATCAAAAGTAAAGATAAAATAATGAGGGGGGGGAAGAGGCCATTTTTGTACAGTGACTTTAAACTTGTTTGCTTTGCAGAGTCTTAGACAGTTTTTGGTGGGAGTCTCTCCAGGAGGGTACATTTCAGGCTGTTGCCAATATCTTTGGTTTTCAGTGTTCCTTCTAGAAGTAGACGGCTTTTCTCCATGGTTAGGGACTGCTAGTTGAAGCCACCTGTCCAGCGTACATGTGGCCAGCTGGTATGCCCCAAAAGGGTGTAAAGAGCAGGAAGATGATCATCTGCCTCAAGGAGGCAGCAACAACAACAATGAATGGCAAAGAAATTGGTACTTCCTCTCTGTGGCGATCTCACATGTTGCTTACGTACATTCGGGTTGAGACAGAGAAATCTTTTGTTTCAGCCTAAGGGCTTTCCAGTATGATTCAATTCTTTTTAGAGATAAATCTAGGAAGGGTAATTGATTGCATGGTTGAGTTTAACCTCCCTTTTCTGCTTTGCTTTTTCAGGATTGCACAGTATATGAAACGGAGAATAAAATTCTACACGTGGTGAGTAGTCTTCTAGATTTCTATTAATAAATATATTTGTTATTGAGTACATAGGATTTTATGTGTGTTTTGTGCTTTTTGTATGTAATGCCAATGTGATAGTGAACTAGTCTGGGTTTGACTGACTGGTGAATGTATGGAAATGATTCTGAATAGTTACTGACGTTACAGAAGCCAAAGTCGGCCTCTGAGAAGCAAGGAACTTTGCAAGGGCTTGTGTTTCAGTCTGGTTCAGTCCCATCTGTTATTTGTAAAACAAGGTCAGAGGAATGATTTTGCAAAATGGCATTTTATTCTAGAGCGCTGATTGCTAGGCTTCTATGAAATCATATATATTTATGTTAGTGATACAGTTTCATTTCTACAGCTTTATTCCCCTTAGCTGTTTGGAGCCAGTCTCATAATAGGAAAATTAATGCAATACTTTCCTGTTGAATTCTCAGCAGAAATACAATGGTCTATTCCCAGAAGCTGTAGTTTTATTGGATGAGATGGCAAAAACTTGAGCAAACTTTGTCTGAAAACTACTGAGATGACACAGCACCTAACCTTAAAATATTAAATTGCCTTTCATGCTGTGGCTGTGGTTTAGTGAGTATTAAGTTAACCCTGACCCTGTTTCTAAAAGTTAGATATGAAGATATAGTTCTTAAGAGTGAGTAATGAATTGATTTAATGTAATAATGAAACAGATAATATTTTACATCTCACTTTATTTCACATTTGGGTAGGTTTTGATATCTAATTTTTCATATTACTGAACTTGAGCAGAAAAAAAAATATGTTTCTTTGTTTTAAAATGTGAGCTTCTCAGTTAATTTTGCTATACGTTTTTTTTCAGTGCTCCCATATCAAATGCATGGTGAACTGAATTCTGTAAGCTTTTGACACTTTGATTTCACAGTGATGTGGAATAAAAAGTCTTCTTGTATTTTTAAGTTTCACTGACATTTTCCCCTGTGGGACGCAAAGAATTAGCATTTTTAGTAAGGCTGACATCATCATCTTTGCTATGCTGATCTCTGCAAGCATTTAAGTAATGAAGTCTTTAATTGCATAATCTTGGCAAAAGTTGAAGTGCTGTAAGTTTGAGATCGTTACATATAGCCTAGTTTTCAATGCATGCTTGTTTTCTCTTGTAGGAGCCAAGAGTTCTGACATCTGCTATATCCAATTTATATCATTTACAAAGTAGTAAAGGGAGTAAAGGGTGCTGGCAATCTTTAAAGTTGATGCAGCATCAGTTAATATAGTCTTCAATAGAAAATTCTAAGGAATTTGAGAGGGATTAGTTTAAGATAGGTGAATGGACAAATTGGAGACGGGTTTCAAAAGTTACATTATCTTACATCATTCAGCCTCACACAGGCTTCTTGCTTTAATTAACAGCAACAACGTTGTGGTGACAGGTGGACATATGTATTATTGTGGAGAGCTTAATTAGGTTCTATGATTAGCACTCAGGCTTGCAAGGGAAGCGTGAACATGTTGTTGAACTTTTTGCTAAAGCTTAGAATTAAAAGTGACTGTATGTATCACACTGGCTAAATTGGATCAGTTCTGACTGTTGCATTTTACCTGATGAAAGCTGACCAAAGCAATTGAGGAAAGAGATAAATCTGCAATTGAACAATTAGAAGTTGGAAGCTGAAATCATATTTTGAATTTGAAAGGGAATATTTTATAAGTGCAACTGCAAAGGTTGATGACCGAATTAGAATTGAAAGAAGTCACAGTTCCTTCCAATTCCTCTCCCTGGAAGGCGAAGAAAGGTGCTTTATCCTATTAGACAATCTGAAGAGGAAATAGTCTAAGAAGTAGATTAAAAAATGAGGTGAAAAGGGATTATGATATCCTACTGATGTCAAGATCTTGAGAGAAATTATGGCAGCTGTTATGTCACATAAGTCCAAAAAGATAGGACGTTGGATACTTAACAGACAATAGAATATATGAATGCGCACGCATGCAGAGGAGTCAGACTCAAGATGTTCTAGAGGGCGATTAAGAATTTAAAACTCCTGTTAATAGACTGTATATCAGTAAATTTGGATGTGAATGGTAAAAAGAAGTTTCCCTGATACAAAAAGAATAGCAGTACATTTTAATAAAGCCTAGAAACAATCTAGAATGTAAAATGCCGGAAGAAGTAGGACAGATTGGCAGGAGAGGACACACACACACACAAAGTATGAATATTATAGATAGAGAAAATGAAATTTGCTCTTCTTAAGTTTCAAGACCAAAATACCAGAAGTCCTTCTTTGACTAGATGTCCCATCAGCAAACCATGGTAACTTCAGCAGGTAGCAGAAGTAATGGTAAAGGTGGTGGAGACGCCAACAAGGAGAGATGTGCTGCTACACTGTAAAATAACAAACAAAGAAGGTCGGGTTGGAGATGTGAAGGTTGGGGGCAGCCTTGGCTACAGTGACCATGAGATGGTGGAGTTCAGGATCCTACGAGGAGGAAGCAGGGCAATGAGTAGGATTGCAACCCTGGACTTTGGGAGAGCTAACTTTGGCCTCTTCAGGGACCTACTTGGAGGAATCTCATGGGGTAGGGCCCTAGAAGGAAGAGGGGTCGAGGAGAGCTGGATAATATTGAAGTGTCACTTCCTCCAAGCTCAAGACAGGTGCATCCCTCTGAGGAAGAAGTCCAGCAAAGTGGGCGGGAGACCTGCATGGATGAGCAAGGAACTCCTGGCAAAACTCCGACAGAAGAAGGAAGTGTACAGAACGTGGAAAAGGGGACAGGCCACTGGGGAGGAATACAGGGACGTTGTCAGAGCGTGCAGGGATGCGACGAGGAAGGCTAAGGCCCAGTTGGAATTAAATCTGGCAAGGGATGTCAAGGACAACAAGAAGGGCTTCTTCCAATACATCAATAGCAAAAGGAAGACTAGGGAAAACGTGGGCCCGCTGCTGAATGGGGCGGGTGCCCTGGTATCGAAGGATACGGAGGAGGCAGAGTTACTGAATGCCTTCCTTGCTTCAGCCTGTACTGCTAAGGCCAGCCCTGGGGAATTCCAGACGCTGGGGCCAAGAGAGGAATGCTGGAGAAAGGAAGACTCTCCCTTGGTGGAGGAGGATCTGGTTAGAGATCATTTGGGCAAACTTGACATCCACAAATCCATGGGCCCCAATGGGATGCACCCAGGAGTGCTGAGAGAGCTGGTGGATGTTATTGCTGGGCCACTCTGCATCATCTTGGAAAGGTCCTGGAGAACAGGCGAGGTGCCTGAGGGCTGGAAGAAAGCCAGTGTCACTCCGGTCTTCCCAAAGGGCAAGGAGGAGGAGCCAGGAAACTCCAGGCCTGTCAGCCTCACCTCCAGCCCTGGCAAGGTGATGGAACAGCTCACTGGAGGTCCTCACTAAGCATGTGGAGGACAAGAAGGTGACCGGGAGTAGTCAGCATGGATTCACCAAAGGGGAAGTCATGCTTGACCAATCTGATAGCCTTCTCTGATGGGATGACTGGCTGGGTAGATGAGGGGAGAGCAGTGGCTGTTGTCTGCCTGGACTTCAGCAAGGCTTTTGACGCTGTCTCCCATCACATCCTCCTAGGTAAGCTCAGGAAGTGTGGGTTGGATGAGTGGAGAGTGAGGTGGATGGAGAAGTGGCTGGATGGCCGAGCTCAGAGGAGTGTGGTCAGTGGTGCAGAGTCTAGTTGGAGGCCTGTAGCTAGCGGTGTCCCCCAGGGGTCACTCCTGGGTCCAGTCTTGTTCAATGTATTCATCAATGACCTGGAGGAAGGGACAGAGCACACCCTCAGCAAGTTTGCTGCTGATACCAAACTGGGGGGAGTGGCTGACACACCAGAAGGCTGTGCTGCCATTCAGAGGGACCTGGACAGGCTGGAGAGGTGGACGGAGAGGACCCTCCTGAATTTCCACAAAGGCAAGTGCAGGGTCCTGCAGCTGGGGAGGAAGAACCCCCCATGCAGCAGTACAGGCTGGGGGTTGACCAGCTGGAAAGCTGCTCTGCAGAGAAGGACTTGGGAGTGCTGGTGGACAACAAGTTAAGCATGAGGCAGCAATGTGCTGTTGTGGCCAAGAAGGCCAAGGGGATCCTGGGGTGCCTTAGGCAGCGTGTTGCCAGCAGGTGGAGGGAGGTGATCCTGCCCCTCTCCTCAGCCCTGGGGAGGCCTCACCTGGAGTCCTGTGTCCAGTGCTGGGCTCCCCAGTACAGGAGAGACATGGCAGTACTGGAGAGAGTCCAGTGGAGGGCTGCAAAGATGATGAGGGGACTGGAGCATCTCTCCTGTGAGGAAAGGCTGAGAGAGCTGGGCCTGTTGAGCCTGGAGAAGAGAAGACTGAGAGGTGATCTCATCAATGTCTACAAGTATGTGAAGGGAGGGTGTCGAGAGGATGGGGCCAGACTCTTCTCCGTGGTGCCCAGGGACAGGACAAGAGGCAACGGGCACAAACTGAACCACAGGCAGTTTTGCCTGAACGTGAGGAAAAACAACTTTCCTGTGAGGGTGAGTGAGCACTGGCACAGGTTGCCCAGAGAAGCTGTGGAGTCTCCTTTGCTGGAGATACTCAAAACCCGCCTGGACGCGATCGTGGGCAATGTGCTCTCGAGGACCCTGGTTGAGCAGGGGGGTTGGTCTAGATGATCTCCAGAGGTCCCTTCCAACCTCAACCATTCTGTGATTCTGTAATACGTTACTAGTTAGTGTGGTTAGTGCCATATCCAGCTACCTTTGAATGTTTGGATACCAATGTATAGCTGCATAGGCTGGGATGGGTTCAAGAAAAGCTTGAATTCAAAGCCCTCAGCCCATCCTGCGTGATTTCACCACACGTTTCCTCACAGAAGTGAAAGGCAAAGATGACAACTGATTAGCACTTCCTGTAATTAATCCATGGAAATTCCCTTTGCAAGGCATTGTTCTCAATAAGGTTTGAAGCCAAATTTTAAAAGATTTACTATCCTTTTTACGTAAGGGGAAAAAAAAAAGTCTTCAGCTACAGCAACTAAAATGAATTATATGACAAATATGTACTACTGTTCTTTAGGATGCAGAGAAATTTGGCACCTTTGGAACAGATTGGTAGATCAAGGTAGTTGACCTTGGTCCACATTACCTGTAGGTGGTTTGGTGGTTTACTTTAGAACGGACCGAATTCGTGTCTGGAGTTGAACGTCCGCATCATTCACATGGCTCAGAGTGCTGTTTGGGGGCAGCTGCCCTGGCTGAGGGGCAGCGCTGTGGGCACACATGTCCTATGGAGCTGCTATCCTGTTCCCACCAGAACCAGCCAGCTTTATGCTTTCCCAAGGTGGAGAGCATGTGGGCACAGTCAGGGGACCTGAGACCTCTCTGCTGCTCTGTAGCAAATTGTGGCTACAGGTAACAGCCAAAGTTGAGCAGTCGCCACTCCTTTGCCCTTCCCTCTAAAGCATGATGGGAGCAGTTAGCCAGCAAGGGAAAGAGCCTCAATTAAGTGCCTGATCAGTTTGTTTAAATGAGATTAACTAAGAAATAGTTAATGTGTTAGAATTCTAATGCCAGTAATTTCTGTCGTTAGAAGCAAATATACGTTTTCTGTCTTTCTCAGCTCATGGTGTGGGTGTTTGTGTGGAGAGACTGCTGAATCACCTTATCCATAGATAATATGTTTTAATGTCAATAAACTTATTCTACTGTTAACTTTTTGACAGCGTGGATATGTTTTAAGTAATTGCATTCTGTGGAGATGAAACCCTATAGCTTTTCTTTTGTTTAAAGAAAGAAGTATTTCTGTTTGCTTTTCAAGCAATTGGGGTTTCAAATACCATGTAAAAGCAATTTTGATTGTGAGTCACAATATTAGTTTAAGTAGTAAACTAGTCTATATTATTCAGCTAAAAACATGAAGCAAATCTAAGGGAAAAAGGTGTTATGAAAAACTGATTAAGTTTTAAGAAGAAATTGCCTACCTCGATTTGTTTATTTCTTCTAAATGGGAGTTGCAAAGTACGCCTTTTGGAAAAAATGACTCTTCTAAAATTTTCTGCCCTTAAATTGCAAGTGTGTAGAAATACTTATTTTAAAGACAACTATATTCCTTAAAGTTTTTCCATGTGAGTTCACTGAAACACTAGGTTTCTGTGGAATAAGAAGCATAAAACCATATAGGAATAGTGAGTGTGGTTTTTGCTC
Source organism: Struthio camelus (assembly GCF_040807025.1). Classification (NCBI taxonomy): domain Eukaryota; kingdom Metazoa; phylum Chordata; class Aves; order Struthioniformes; family Struthionidae; genus Struthio; species Struthio camelus. The sequence goes on along the minus strand of NC_090942.1, from coordinate 136,448,784 downwards.
ATTAAAATGTTGATGCTTCTGAAATATTCATGAATACAGAGAAAATACTTCATATTTCTACCATCTCCAGTTTCCCAGTACTTTTTTTCCAGTTTACTTTTTGCTCAGTAAGCCATGTAACAAATAAATAATATAATAATAATAAATGTAATAATTTATAAATACCAACAGAAAATGAATTCCAACAGAAATAGATGGCAGTAGAAAATATTGACTTAACGAGAGTGTTTAAAATACAGTGGGACTAAATATGAAGCTATTGCTGTGATGCTTACATTAAAACTGGAAATTAATACACTATTGCTAGTCTATTTTTAGACTCTTTAAGTTATGTTGATTTAACTTGAGCTGATAAAGTGTATGGAAAACTACTCAGCTTAAAAGGGTATCTGTTCAGCTTATTTCGGGAGCTGTGTTAGTGGTTGTGAAACTCTGATGGAGCTTCAAAAGCCTTGAAGAGTAGTTCATTGATCCCATCCAGCTGTTCAAGGCTATAAACGATGGAAATGTCTAGTTCAGATTAATCCATGTGAAGCAATACAGTGAGACCAAAGCAAGCAGGAGTAATTGTAGAAAGCAGAAGCAGAGCACCATTCAGCTTAGTAGTTTTTCACTGAATTTCTTCTTTTAATTCTGTAAAAAAAGAGACTGTCTTCCTAAGGAATATAACTTTCTTAAAAATCCACTGCTTGCCCCCTACCCTAGTTTTATTGAATTGGAAAACTGTAGAAAGTAAACTGTAGACTGAAATTAATATTCAGAAGGTTTTGAAAAACAAATGAGCTATTGCTAAATTAATAAATGAAAAGAAGTAAAGGATCAGAATGTTCTCCTTTTGCTAAGAGCCAGGCAGACTCTACAGTAATGATGATTTACTGCTGCCCACTATAGTTGTTGTAAAACTGTAGGGTTATTGCTTAAAAATGCATTGTCAAGGGCATCTTTATGATGATCTCAAAGAGCAAAAAAGAAAAAGTAATCATCTGCCTCCTTTCAAGTGCCTATTACCTTGCAAACTGGTCCTGGCAAGCCTCACTCACTCTCTTAGATGCTTCTCTTTTTTTGCATTTCGAATAAGACTTAGCTCATTGCTTCAACTTTGTGTATATACGAACAGAAGCCCAAGCCAAGACAGCTCTGAGACTGCTGCAGTTATGGAGGTATTCCCTACAGTACAACATGTTTTGCAGCAGAATTAATTGAATAACAATCATTTGGTGTGGGTTAAACTAACTAGTTAGACTCAGTGCTCATGTATCAAGCTACTTTGGCCTGGCCAGATGTAACTGACTGTGAGCATTTTTTTTTTCAAACAGGTTAATCTTAACATTGCCAAGGCATTTTTTCTTACCTTTAGCACTGCATTTCCGCATATCTCATTGCCATCCCATCCCTCATCCAAATGACGTGTATGAGGGAACTCATGGTGGGGCAGCTGGCGCTCTTCTTGCCCTCAGCCCGGGAAACGTGTTTGAGCCCGAGTGCTCCAGTGCTGCAAACGTGGGGCAAGATAGATTTAAGCTTGGTCACCAGCCTGGGAAGAACTAACAAATACAAGTCTCTGTGCTCAGCCGGAAATGTCTGGCAACCCTACAGCTGCCTGAAAGGAACAGCTGAAAATTGTGTTTGTTGGGGAAAACACAGCTTGTGGAGGCCTTTGAAGGTAGCTGCATAGAAAACTACTTCCACAGTGCTGCAGAAGACAGAAGTCATTTTGCCAGTACAAATTGAAGTAGCCACAGAGCTGTTTGTTAGCACCAAAACTAAGAAAGATGCAAATCTAATTTAGTTACCTTTACGTCCTCATCCCCTTGACTGAAAGGAGGAACAGTTATGGAAAATCTATTAGAAACTTTGGGAAATCTATTAGAAATCTATTATGGAAAATCTATTAGAAACACTACAGTTAAAAAATATAGGTAAGAAACTAGGTGTGATCTTTTATTCTTCATGCTCTGGGGCATAAACTAGTTACCTACTGAGCGAAAGAAATTCTTTCCCTTCCTTTGGTACAATTGCTGAATTTGTACCAAATAACTAGATGCTCTGTAGCGATTTTGTTTGACCCTCCTTTGAATCGTTTAGCTTTGCACATTAGGGCTGTGGTGTAGCTACAATCTGCAATTATAAATTTGTCACTGAATAGAGGGGAAAATTTATAACTGAAGTTCAGTGATGTGTTATTGCAGAAGAGAGCTGAAATCATCACTGTAAACCTTATGTTGAGAACAGGGGCTGTGTTTAAAAAAAAAAAAAAAAGGCAAAAAAAAGGAAGAGGAAATGTAATCATCTGCTGATTTCTCTCAGTTGATTTGTTCATTTTTTGTAGCTTGCTCTTTCATATTTTATTTCTGGGTTTTTGTTTGTCTTGGCCAAGTCCTTCTGTTCATGCTGAAGTTCATGCTGAAGGCTGAGTGCGGCCTGAGAAAGGCTGGGCATTTTTAATGCCTGCTGATTTTCATAGGAGCAATTGAATGCTCATTCTCCTGCATTCCTACTGTATCTAGTGACTGATACTTGCTTAGCATTTTCAAGCCTGTTTCTGTCAATGTATAAACATGGCACATTGACATTTGGGGATACGTCCTTTAGAAAAATTATTCCTTAGCAGACTTTCATTGCATATCAAAGAACAGCTCTCCCTCTCCTTTCTTGCAATAGGTTGGTTTGAATTGCTTAAAGATGTACGGTGTCTGGCAGCAACATTTGCAACTGCATTGCTCGCACTTTCTGATTGTCAAAGCTACTTCCTAGAACTGTCTCTTACTCAGTATGTTCCTCTGTTATCCTCAATACAAGCAACGGCCGCTGCACATTTATTTTTGCAAGGATTATGAGTGGCAGGCATGCTAAGATACCTTGTTGCTTTGGCTGCTTTCCCCTGCAGCATTAAAATACAGTATTTTCCACATCCTCCTTAGTGTTCTAAGGCAGAGTCTTCCCTTGACCAGTTGTCTAACTATAGTCTTTCATTGTCCTTTATAAATGTGTAATCTTTTCTGGAATCAGAAAGTAGGAAAGGGGGCAGCGCTAGATCAGTTTGCATATTACGCTTTTCTTTTATCTTTGGAAAATACAGCTGAGTTACCCAGCCCAGGGCTGAAGAGCAGCTATATCTCCTGAATCAATTTTCTACATTTACGAACCTATTTTGTACTGAAAGGCGAGCCAGGTATTTTTAAAATTACGTTGCAATGGGGAATCAACAGTTATGCAGGTATGATAAAGGATCTTGATCCCGTTAACAATGCTTTTGTAATCAGAAATGTAATTTTAGCAAGTACCAAAAGGTAACTACCATTTGAGGCAAAAGGTACTTTGTAGTCTCATCAGTTTTTAGTGAAACTAATATATGCCGTTGATACCACTTGTGCTGAATAGGCTGTGCTGAAAAATGATGCATTCATAAATTGTTTAGAATAAAATGAGTAGCAAAAGTGCACTGTTTGTGTGCTTGTATTCCGCTCAAATGAATTGAGTAGCCTCTATGCAAAATATTGGTGCAGTCCATCACTCTCTATTAAATAAAACAACAATAATAATAAAAAGCTCCAGGCATTTCTCCCACTTACATAATTTCTTCCTTTTGCGTCTGGCAAGTTGAAAGCTTCAGTGAAGTCTGGGGAGCTTAGGGAAAATTTAGTCAAGCTGGAAGTAAAGTAGCCCTGAATGTACCTTTACAGAGTCAGGCAAGGAGTTCACATGAATGAGCTCCCAAACAGCGCATGTGCGATGAGCGTGTGAGTCGCCCTCTGACGTGCTGAGGGAGGAGAGTATAGAGAATTCAAAGACCACTTGCTTGGGAACTCTCTAGCCACACTAATATGTTGCCTCTGTTAAATGAACATCACTCCCGTGCCGTGTGGTGGTGGCTTTGCCCACGGAAGTTCCTGACGCACCATATAGGTCCAAGACAAGCAGAAACAACATATATTTTTCTGTAAAGAGGCCTTTAACCTAACAGCCCTAACTAGAGGGACTGTGCTCCCGATGAAGAGGCTTTTCCGTCTGTATGCCAGGTTAATGCTGACCAGCATGGTAAGGAGCCTGGGCCAATAAAGTTAACAGCAGTAATTTGGGCGGATGTTGGACTCTAACTACCGACCTTCAGAGCCACTGGGTTTTCTCAGTCACTGTTCACCTGTGTTGTGAACTGAGATAGCTGTGCCTTATGGATGTTTTCGAGAGCTGTCAAAGCTCAGATACATTGATTCGGCTGAATTTCCCTCCCCTGCCTTCTTCCATCCTTTTTTTTTTCTTTTTTGCTACCTTCACTCCCTCCTTCCTGAAGAACAAACAATTGAAAAGCAAAACAAAACAGCTGAGATGTTTTTGACAACAAAGCCAAGGAAAAATACATTGTATTGCCCATGCCAGCCTGCGGCCACGTTTTTGCTAACAGCCCAAGCACCTTGCCTTTTGCGATGGAGACAGCGTATCTGTGGCGTAGCAGTGCGACCCCCGCTCCCCCTGTGCTGGGGGTACTGTGAGGTCTTTACAAGTTGCCATTCACACAAGCGCAGTAAATACTTCTGTAGATACTAAATTATGGTGTAATTCTTTGGAAAATGCAGCGTGCCCACTGCTAATGCAGTCTGGGGTTGGAGGAGCCACGTCCCCTTCGTGTAGAGGAAGTCCTGGGAGCAGGCACCAGGTCTGAGACCGGAGAGCCCTCACTGGCCTGAAGCAGCGTGTGGAGGAAGAAAAAAAACCGTAGCCAAATTGAGGGAGCAGTTTGGCAAAAGCTATTGGATATTTCTGTAGAGAGTGTAGCACAAGAAGATCAGGTGCTGTCCTGGCTCCTGCGTGCTGTCACAGCTGCATGATAAAATTAAGGAATAATTCTTTAAAAACAACTGACAAAGTATCTTAGGTTATAGAAAGTGGACTTTTAGATTGACTTAAAAAAGAGCATGTTTCGCTGAAATGATTTAAACATACGATAGCAAAGGGAGGCTTGTAAGGCTCTGTAGCTTTTCTAACCCAAACAGGTTTTTTCTGTTTTCAGAAGAAAATTAAAAGAGTTGTTAGATATTTGCTTCTAGCAACAGAAGGTCTTGGGTGGTTGGGCAGATCCCAGACCTGTCTTTTTAAAATTTGCTTTTTGTTCCCAAGGTCTTGTAATTATGTTAGAACAAGATTACTATGCATTTTCTTTCTGTTTTCTGAAATAAGAAGAATGAAATTGTGTATGCCATTTAATTAAAAACAAATTAGCTAGTCATTCATCTGGTACTATGCAAATATATGTGAAATACAAGAAGTCCAAGCAACATGAATATGCTAGTTCACTGTGCAATAGTACTATGCCTTAAATTCAAAATCTTTCTATAATAAACAGCATTTCCCCTCCAAAGGAAAAGATAGTTTTCACAAGCGAAGCGAAACATATCTTTTAGGAAATTGGTGTGCTGGGTGAAACTGTTCCACGATTACTAAATGATCATTGTTGTAATTAGGTATCATTATCTAGAGCAACTCTTTCTTGAGAAAGATCATTTATGGATGCTGTTACATGGCATTTTGTCTTATTGGACCAGGTCCATAAATGTGCTTTTTTAGAAGAAAAAGATTTAAAATTAAGAGAGGGAGTTGAAGAACTTGCATTTCCACTTTTCTGTACCTTTTGTTTTCTGTCTGTTCTTCCAGTCACCTCTGATGCTAATATATGGTAATAAACCTGATAACATTTAGTAGAGCTTTGAAAGTTCACCATCTACAACTTTTATCTTCACCACTGTTAGATCTGAATATCTATGCAGTGGAAAAGTTTTTCTAATAATGCAGTGGAGTTTTGCCCCCAAGTATCATTTTTTTCTCTGAAGAGAGTTATATATGCATCCCCATATGTTGAATGAGTGCTTAAATTTTGGAAAGGCCATAGACCTTCCCAAAAGCAGTAGAGGAGCATGGGGCCTCTACTCACAAGATCTTCTCTAGGGATTTTGCTAGGATCATTTATTGTACTTAGAATATGCAAGATACCATATAGAGAAGCATGAGGATCTGGGATAGAGAGAAAGATGGCAAGACATGAAGGAGAATAATCTTTTATAAATGCACAGGAGCATATGGAAGATTTTTTTTAATCATAGTAGCTTGGTGATTTTTACATCCAGTATTCTTTCAGCTCCTCTTGGGGAATATCCCCACCAACTTATTTTAGGGTTGCAACCTATATAACCATATTGGGACGCTAATATCTGTAGGCTTGCTGTATAGACTCTGTGTACCCTCCCTTGCGGAGAGGCAGAGGGAGAGCGACTGCACCAGAGAGTTATTTAATGCATCTCAGTTTAGGCTTCTGCTCCGTATCACACGTTGGACTTCCATCTTTTCCCCATTACCCATGGGGGCAGCCAACAACTTTTTCTGAGCAAGGCTCCAAGTCTCCAGACTTTAAGTGGCCTACCTAGTGTTCAGTGAGAGCAACACTCCCTTCCTGTGTGTTTTGACATCTCTGTGCAATGCAATGTTTGAGAATAGAATAAAAAAATCACACGTTAATTCATGGAAACTGCATTGAAGCTGATCAGGACCCTGTCAATTTAGTAGTTTTAGAGCAGATTAATAGGAGGAGTGTGGGTGGTTGAACACAGGTCTAGAGGTATATGATCCATTCAGTTTTCTTTGCCAGGGAACAATTTATAATGTTGTATGAAGATAGCTTAGTGGTCTGTAAGTTTCTAAAGGGAATTTTTCAATAATTTTCAGTGAAATTACAAGAAGGATGAAAATGCAAATAACATAGCAGTATTTATAATATTTTTTACTTTTTTTTAAATGTAAGCTCAAAGAAGTTTTCATATATCCCAACAAAAATGTAAAAAATCAATTCTACAATAAAGTGAATATTTCACTTCTCCCTAATTCAGTTAAGGACAAAGCATTTTTACCCCCATTTTAAATATCTCTTGACTTCCTTTTTCAGTAATGACTGCGTCACGAAATACAGATAAAACAGAAGGTGTGTGTGTTTATGTGCGCTTGGAGGCAGTATTATATCTGAAATAAGGTCATGCTAGTAATGCAAGTTTTGTAATACTTTCCATTTGATTCTGATGTGTTTATTCATCTTGAAGCATTATTGTTCAATAAAATAAGCAATCTATATACTGAGCCAAGTTTCCAGCTGTTTATAAATAATTTCGAGAAGAGAAATTCCAAATGTAATGGTCTGTAACAGGATTAAATTTTCACTTTCACTGAATTTTTTTTCCCACACTTTTTATCACTCAAGGTTTTTGCTTTCCTTTTAGATAAGATATTTCTGGTTTGGCATTAGGAATTATAACGGTGATTTGGCAAGGAGGTTATATCCAATTTTATACCCTATTTCCGTAGCATTGTTGTAGATACTTTTTACCTTAAAAAGTATTATTTGGAAGCTTGAAAGAGGGGTTGGTACAGCAGTTGTGATTCAGTTATTGGAGGAGACTGGTTAGCTTTAACCCTTTGAATCTGAGGACAGTTAGAGTGGCTCTTAATTGGTTTTGCTGTTGCCCACAGCTGTGGGACCAAAGGAATGCTGTAATCCCTGAATGCGCACGCAAAACGCGCATTTGGAAACCTGACCTGAGAAATCAGTTTTAGCTGCCGGAAAGGGATTCCATGGAAAACATTAAAGCTATCAAAAATGACTTGCTTACAGAAATATGAGAGAATGATAGAAAATAAATTATTGTGGCTTTCCTTCCTCTGGCAAGTGGGAATCAAGGAAGTGAGAGATGAGTAGATAACAATGTACCCATTTGACAGTCGCAGCCTTTTTAGAAACTTTACTTCTGTTTTGCTGCGAAGACACTGCCAAGGATTACAGGTTTAAAAATTGTCCTGTGATGAAGTGGTTATTTATTGTAATCTTCGTGCCTGCAGCAGTAAATCGTACTTGGCATCAGTAGGACAGGAGAAACTCATTCCAAAGTCAATTAACGTGTTCTGTTAGTCGAGCATAAACGTCAGAGTTAATGGGAGTTACCCGTCATTGTTAGCAGTCAGATTTTCATGCGTGTTGAATGTCTGCGAGTTGAACTGAAATGAGTGGGGCTTGGGGGCACTTAATGTCTTTGCACAAGGTCTGGGGAGAGAGAGGGGGCTGGGATGTGCCCAGGTGCCCCAGGTGTCTGAACGCAGCTCAGATGGAGGACGTGCAAGAAGGAGAGCAGCCAGCAGGAGCTCACACCGTGGCTTGCTGCCTCTGTTGAGATGCAAAAGTAGTTGCCTCTTATTCTTTGCTGTTCTGATGCTGCGTCGGTTGGGAATCATCATAAAAACTGAATTTTGCTGTGCGCTGCTGACTGAGGCCTTTACCCTTCCTCCCTCATTCCCTCTGCCTTCTACGTGCAACAGCGTGACTTAAAAATAAGTAGTAGGTTGATATTCAAATAGTTGGTAATGGCATGTTCATTGTGACAATTTATTTTATTTTATTTTATTTTTTCCTTTTTTCTTCCTAGTGTAAAACTCTCTCTGGCGTCTGTGATCATATCATCTCCCTCTCTTCTGATCCTCTGGTTTCCCAGTCTGCCCACCTTGAAGTGATCCAGCTCACAAACATCAAGCCAAGCGAAGGGCTGGTAAGAAGTACGCAGTTAATCAAAACCATCATCCAGGATGAGAGAGGGAATTTTTTAAATTAGATATGTATATATATATATATAAAGAAATAGGAGACTTTAGTTTTTTGTTTTTTGTTTTTTGTTTTTTTTTTTAATCTGAAACATTTTGATTTCTCGTGCAGCTGGGCCAGTGAAGAAGTATTTTGTAAGGCTGACCAATATATGAGAAAATTTAGTAAACAGGAAAAAATGAAAGAGATGTTTTTGCCATTTATACCGGTTTCTGAAAAGTGGTTCAGATTGTTCTAGGATCTTGAAGTCTGAAGGGATTTAAATTACTAAGATCAGCTCAACTAAGACGTTTGTGTGGGCTTATGCACAAAAACTGTCAAATTCTGGAATTTGCTTCATAATATCTCCGGGATATAAAGCTATTTTATAAGTTATTCAGAGGCTCTACAGCACTGCTGAGAAGTAGCTTGTTGAATTTTACCGCAAAAACTTTGCATGCTTAATCAGGTGGTTGTGAAAGTTCAGTGTAGCCATCCTATGTCGCTCATGAGTTTCACCACTGATCTTTCAATTGCTCAAGTATCCAACACCCGTGGCATGGAGAAAAACCCACTGATAATACCTATAGCTGTTCTTCTTTACATGACTAATAATGTCTCTTCCCACCTCCCTTGGAGATAGTAAAAAGCGATCAGAATACAATTAACTGTTTTTTGGCTAGGGAAATAGCGTTTGCAGCTTCTTCTGCCCAAGGTCATTCTCATTCCATTTATGTGAATAAGAAGGATTACTGTTGCACTCTTCTCTGCTGCAGGTTTTTAAATTTATTGCTGAATGGTGTAGTTTTGGAGAGTGTTCTGGGCTTTGTGGGTTTTTGGGGTTGGTTTGTTTGTTTGTTTGCTTGTTTTTGACAAATTCGATATGCCAAGGTTTTCAGGTTAATTATTCACTAATATTTCTCCTTCAGCAAATCAAAATTAGAGTATGAGACAAAAATCTTTTAAATGAGTAAATATTGGCCCATCCTTTGTTTTGGTCTACGGCTTGTTTCTTCCCTCCTCCCCGGCTTTCTTTTACAATCTCTGAACGCACTTCAGAGTGCACCTCCAGGATTTCACCTTTTCACGGGCTCTCTGTCTCTCTGTCTCTCTTCCTCTCCTATTAATTTTCTCACTCTTTTGCCTGCTCTCTGCAGTCAGCCTTTCTAAATCCTGTCTCCTCCTGTAATGAAGGAATGTTCTTTCTTTTTCTCTCAAGTACTTTTTTTGGATTTCTGTCCATTTTTATCTTAGGTTTTAATTTTTCTCCTTTCTGTCTTGTGGCTGTTTCCCCCCCCCCCCCCATGTAAGTCTTTCTGTAGGGTAATGTTAATCTGCAGTGATTGAAAAGTGTTAAGAGCAGTATTTTTTATAAAGAATAATGTCTTTACGTGGGTGTGATTCAGCTGATCGGGTAGAGAATCTCTTCCCCTCTCTGTGCCTCTGTTTTCAACCCTCTGTCTGTCTTGTCTGTTTAAACCGGAACCTCTTGAGGCAGGGCTTCTTCCTGTAATCAGCGTTTGTGAACCAGCTGGACAGGGTCATGGTGCTGACCGAGAAATTCCATGTCGTTATCGTTAAGATAATTGTATGTATTTTTAAAAATGGAAAATACTGATTGTGCAAGCCTGGTTTACAAGCCTCGGAAGGAGACAATGCTGTTTTGATGCAGTGACCTTTAATTCTCCTCCCTCCTACCTCTATGCCTCAGTTGTGTTGCCTCTGTGCTGCGCTGTGCCCTCTAGACTGTAAGCTCTCTGGAGCAGGAGCCAAGGCCAATGTATCTGCCCTGGGAGGCGCACAGCATACCTTTCAGTTTGTTACAGCGCCAGTCCAGTCACGCTAAAAGGTTAACTTTGTCACGTTACTCTTGGTGCTTTGTATGAAAACACTGGGTTTGGCTTTTTGTAACTACTGTCTTTCAGTGAAGATACAGTGAACGGATATCGGTGCAACCCTTTTGAGTATTAAGAGTATCAGTTTAATAAATGATGATAGAGTTTGGTGTTGTGACTAGTGGCTGCACGTCAGGAGCACTTGCACGAACACGAAGCTCGATAACTTCTGGACCCTATTCCAGGATGTGTGCAGCGATGGAGATGGAAAGATGGATTACGGCGAACTTCCTTCTTGAGTCTGGACCCATGTGGAGACTCTGTGCTGACTGTACTGTTCACTGGATAAAATGCTAGTCATATAAAAATGGAAAGACTGCAAGCAGAAAGGGAAGGGCAAGGATGGCTGCTAACTTGGAAGATATTCTGTCACCTAGCATGGACAGAATATCTAAAATATCTCAAGCAGTATCTAAGAAGCTAAGGTAGATCAGGGAGAGAGAAAGAAAAGGAGAAGGAAATAAAAAGCATGGAAAACGTTGCAATTTCTCTAAACTCATATGGTAAATGTATGACAGAATTGGGAAAATGGTTGGATTATTTTATACCATAAAACAGACAGGAGGACTATCAGGATGTTTTAATCAGTATAAGTACTTCCTTCACTGCAGCTGACTTTTTTTTTTGTGTGGAAATGTAAGTATCAGTCCGAGATAAATGTTAGTTGTCCAACTAATAGGTTACTGCAGCAGCACCAAATGTGTTACGTGGGTTAAAATGTCTTACAGATATTAAAATCAGTACTTAGCAGAAAAACAGACTAAAGAACCTGGCAAGAAGAAAACATGGTTATGGCGTGGTATGGAGAAACTCTTGTGTGCTGGGTAAAGCTTGAGTGCAGCATCATAGGTGGGTTTGGGGTTTGCTTTTTTTCCTCTGTCCTCTGTCCCCAAGTTTACTGCCCATGTGTGGTTATGTGGCTGGCTGTATATACATGTTCTCCAGGGAGCGTTACTGCAGGAAAAGACACAGCCTGCAGCAGTTTTGAAGCAAGGATGAAAAGGGAGTTCTCAGAGTACAGAATTCTTCTAAAAAGCCCTAACGTGGATTAACGTGGTCAGCTTTGCAATCACTGCCAGATATTCATACTCCCACACGTAATCACTCCTTCCTTTTTTGAGGACTTGAAAGTTGATTTATCTGTATCGTTCTATTGAATGTAATTTTGTGTGTTTTTCTGCTACTGGTGTTATAGAGAAAGACAAAAATGACTAGTTTAGGTGGTATCTTTTGCCACGAAACAGACTTAAAAATTTTACCGCTTGACTGAAAGCAATGTATTCGGCAAAAAAGCAGACTACTCTATGCATTTTGTTAGGCAAAAGCAGGTAACCAAGTCATAGGTACTGCTTTACCTTGGGAAGTTTTGCTTGAATAGTCGCCTTTTTATTATTGTATTAAATATAATATGGAATATTGGAGGAGAACTTTGGCACAGATTAATCTTGAATTTCAGTTTCTCCTGTTCAAATTTTCTTTTTAATCCTGGCCAGTTCATGTACTGTGACATGATTTTAAATTTCAACTCTTCACCTAGCTTGCTAGATTCTTGTGAAAATACAAAGGTGAATATGCCGCAACGGTAGACTAATTTTTGTTAGTTCCTCTTTGCTTGCTAAAGAAAATACAACATCAGCCTGTCATGTGCAAAAGCACCCATAAGATACAAGTGGAAGATAGAGCAGAGTGTGGCAGCCTGTTAAAGGTGCACTGCTGGAGGTCTTGCTAGGAAGTATTTTCCAGAAATCCAGTGTACTGTTACTTCTCCATGTTATTTGGCCCGAAATATTGGAGGAGCTGGGAAAAAATTATGAATAGGGTTCTGAAAACTGTTTGGGTCTTAATCTTCTTAGACCTAGCTAAGCTCTAGAGTTGAATTGGAGGAGGACACAAGACTACTTCTAGGGTATATTTTACACTTTTGGAACATGTTTCAGGGTTAAAGAGGCATGTGCAACCTTGGGGGACTGCATCAAGGTGCCATCACAGTGAAAGAGTAAAAATTCAATTAGGTATATGATAAAATGGAATTAGTATCTTCTTGTGTACTTTCCATTTGGCATTGTGTGAAATGTGTTACAAGCATATCAAATTCTATTATCACAATATTAAAAAAAATACAAATCCAAGGTCTCTTTTCTAACCCTTAAATGAATAATAGTTCACACCAAGATCAAATATCTTGACTTGTTTGAAATTAAACTCTTTCCCACAGCTGATCAGAACAATCTGTGTAATTAAGCGTGAGTTACCTGGTCTTTGATCTATATGTACTTTCGTTCTTGATTCCTATGCTGGTTACCTGATGGTTATTTTAGGCATATTAACTGAATTATCTTTCCATTTGTTTGACATAACTGATTCTTGTGAATTCATAGGGACTTTGGAGTTATCTTTGGATACCTAAGATTATCCCTGCTAATTTGTTTTAGTAGAAATGAACAGCAAGGAGGCAAAGAGGGTAATATTTATAAATGTCTGTAATACTCTTATTTCTGCAGGAGATTCCAGTAAACCCTAGAAACATTTTGTTCTCTGTACAGTTTCCCATATATCATTGTTCACTTAAAACAAGCAGCAGAGGAAGGTATGTTAAAGGGTAGATCATCTTTCTGTTGCATTTGCTTTTGGCAATGGCAAAATGTTACGTTTCCTCATTTAAAAAGCTGCTTTGTAAACATAATAATGTTGGCTCTTGCAGAGTTGACAAGACATAGCAATAGTGTAACATTCTTGATGCGTGGAGTAAATATAAATTTTTTTGCAGCTTCCCTCTTCCCCCTCTTTCCCAAAGTGTTCCTATTTAATTCTTGATCTTGGCCTTTAAGGAAAATTCTTCACAAATCCTCTCTCCTCTTTTGGTTCTTCAAAGTCCTTTTATTTCTCTACAAAAGACTAGGTTGGATGGGATTGCAGTCCACCACCATAGCATACTTATATGTTTGTAGTGTTTCAGTGAAACATCACGGGTAGTTTTGAGGTACTGTTGAGCCACTAAATTGTTAGTACAGAAACTATAACCTCAATAAAAGCAATAATAAACCAGATGGTAAATCGTGTTATTCTTTGGGTTAGTTCAATATTGAAATCATAATGAAACCTTATTATCTAAATGCTTAAGTCAAAAGCGGTAACTCACTGTCATTGAAGCAAAAATAAGACTTTCTTCAGAAGTTGCTCTGTGTGGACCTGCCACATGACGTCTGTAGCTTGCACTGGTCTGGGTGCGTTCAGCAAGTAAGGCTGGATGGCACAGCCCTTACAACTGGATCTCCTGAAACTTGGTTGGCCTGATTTCAGCTCTTTGCCATGTTGCAGGTTATCTGGTCGGGTCAGGTCACTTAGATCTGGATCCTGAGAAGGATTTAGGTCTTGATTTTTGTTGGTTTGGGGATAGGTATTACATACCAAATATACCGATGTATCTCAGCTTCTTGTATGGCTCATTTCCATTTCTGTAAAGTGTATTTATATTGGTATTTCCCTACCTCACAGGGGTGTTGTGAGGATAAATATGTAAGAAAGTGCCATGCGATACTGACATAACTGAGTTAAGTAGGAAAGCAAGGAGCCTATCAATGAAAAAATTATTTAAGATGCATAGAGGTGGAGCTTGAAGTAAAATGTCAAGGGGTTCCTATCTTTGTAGAAATTGTCTGTAGGTTCTTGCTTTGTTGTGTTCTACCTGTGGCAGCCCAGCACGACACTTGGAGATGATGCCATGAATTACTGCTACAGATTGTGCAGAGTAAAAGGAGAATTTGGTTTTGAGCCCCCTCTCCTGAGAAAGTCTCAGTTTTTTCCTGGGAATATCCTCCAGTTTGCTAATTGGGGGGGAAGTGGGTCAGATCCATGTTCCCACTGCAATAGTGTCTGTGAGTTCTGGCCCCAGATTAGGTCTGTCCAAGCTGATAGAGTTTTCTCTGGCTCTTTGCTGTACTTAGTCATTGGTGAGCACATCCTGTTCCTCAGCTAAGAACAGACTTCTTTGTGATAGTCGGATTAAAAGGAGAGAAAGCACATTACAGGGATGATATTTTGTCTAGTGCTCAATATTTGCTTTCTAAGAACTAGTCAGGAGGAAGGGAGGTTCTTAAGAAGCTGCTGAAAATGCAGTGTATGCCAGTTATCTTTTCCTTTTCCCACTGTCTTAGTGGAGCCATTAAAATGTTATTTGAATGTTGACTCAGTGAAAAAGCAGGTTTGAGATACTGTCCCAAACCACCCATGCAGGAACTTTGCTCTGTTCATAAGCTGTCATGCACAGCATGGTTACTGCTAATATGTTGATAGCCTTTCTTTTCCACATCTTTTGAAAAAACTGACATAGGTAAGAAAATTGACATTTAAATTGAGCTATAATTGAGCTTTAGAGCTCATTGAGATGAGTGAGGCAGTCAGAAAGTCTTCCAGCGATTTTTCAGGTGTATTTCAGAGCATTAGTTACCAGTTTTAAAGTTATTTTTGCAGGATTGCCTACCAGCGAATCCAACTCTTTTAAAGCCTTCTTCCAAAAAGCTTCCAAAAAGAAATGGAAGTATTGATCATCCTAAGGCAATTCTTAATTTTGTTTTTGTAAGCAGATGCTACTGTTGTTATACTTGTCATTTATGGAGTACATAAAGAAAGCTGGGGATTATTTATGGAGATGACTGTGGTAAAAGTTTTAGGTTGCTACTGCTGCATAGGGCCAGAAACATTTGGGCTGTTCTCTAAGTGTATCAAAAAGCACTTTGCTATCCAGAGACATATTCCTCGCGGCATATGTTAATTTAAAGGTCCACAAATTATATATATGTGTGTGTGTGTGTGTATATGTGTATATATATATATATATGTATATGTGTATATATATATATATATAAAGCTTTTATTTTTAGAGATGTGCAAGTTATGTTTGGATGGTGATGGTTTCTGAAACACTTTAAAAATTCTTTCCCATGATGTCTTTTTCTTAGGGTATGTACATTAAATCAACATATGATGGTCTCCATGTAATTACTGGAACAACAGAAAATGTAAGTATTGTTAATACTGTATATTCAGGCCTGGTAGCCTTTTTGATCTTACTTGTGGTTCATGCTTTCCCTTTGCTATAGACTACATTTTGCTTGCAAAAGTGTGCTGGTTGGCTGTTGAGGACCAATAGCATGTTGGACGGCAGAAGCGCTTTTGCTTGTTTATCTCAGAATTGAAAGAGTTGTTTGTAGCTGAGATCCAGGAGAGTTGGTTTTGATTTGTTCTTGCAAGACACTTAAAACACTTCAGTTGATCAAGATGAGAGGTAGCTATCTTGGAGTTACCTTGCACTGTGAATAGAAGATAAATGTCTTTAATAAGTGTAGACTGATATGCTGGAGTTCATTGTAGTATTAGAAAAATGGCTTTTATATTTTCCATCTATCAAGCTTTATTTTGTAATAAATGAATGCATGGAAATGAGGACACCCCTTCACATTGACAAATAACCATATGTTTCTGCATGAACTTCTGAATAATGCCTGTGGAAAGGAGAACTTACTACTGGTGTACTAATTCTGATGGAAGGTATTAAAACAGCAGGGAAAACATAATAGACTACGTTTATACTCTCTCTGAAATACACCCTCCTTTCCTTATACACCATCTTTAGAGAACTGGCTGTATCTGTTTTGAGGGAGAAAGGCTTTAATCCATAATCGTTGATAAACATAGAACAGACCACTAAACAACGCTGAATTGCTCCATAATGGTTTAGGCAATTCCTTTTGAAGATTCTAATGACTCTTTCTTAAAATGAAGCTGTAAGAATTACTTGTTTTATCCTGCTACGTCATATTCTGGAAAGCACAAACTGCCCATGGTATTTACAGCTGCTGCTTTGGATCTGCACTGGGGTTCTGTTAATATCTCAAGGGAAAGAGAATAGGATTATTGTTTTCATCCCTTCTTAGGAATTGCAATCTGGAAACCTTTATTCTTTCTTTTGCTGTGGACAGGATGTCCATGGGCCACCTGCCCTAGGATAACACAAGAGGAATTTCAGCCTTGCAATCAAAATGCTAGGGAGCCAGACCCACAGCTTCAATATCATCAGTGGAATTAGTAAAACTAAGGAGACAACAGAACCATAGTTGTGCCAAATCTGGAAAACATTTGAAAGAGAGAGGATGGTTTTTAAACTTGAATTTCCCTCAGATTAAAAAAGGAACTGTTTCTCTCTCCATGAGTTCCTGTTATCAGATTTAATTTCCCATGGGCAAAGATAAGAATAAAATCTTAATGCCTTCCCTCAAAAATCTTATCTTTCGTGATTCATGAATATAATTTAAAGCCACATCAGGAAGCTTCAGTCATGATGACTTTTCTGCTTGGTTATTGACACTTTCACTTGCTATAAGACCCCGGAGGTGCTCAAAGCAAACTGAGAGTCTGCAGTCTGCTATCTGAGGAAAGACCTATTGTGTGTTAAAATGTTTGTGAAAATAAGCAATGCCTTAGGGAAAGTGAGGTATCTGCTGTTTTCAAAGACAAAGTTGCTAGCCTTTTACTTAAAAAAATCACAAAAAAACCTCAAAAAACACCCAAATATGATTCTGATAAATAGGAGGAGAAACATTGAAGGAGCATGGCGAGAATGAGGTCATGATGGGGCAGATGTGATCTGATCTCTTCATATTGACATTTTTGCCATTTGTGGTCCTACTGGACTTCTAGGAAACAGTAAGAATCCAAATTCTCTTGCCTTTGAACAAAAGCTTGTGCCTTTTTCTTTCTGATTCTGCTACTGAAAATGAGATATTGGCACAACTTTTTATCTTTATCTTCCCTGAAAGATCACAGAGAAGCACTTATCTTTTTAATAAATGCAGTAACTTAACGGTGCTAACCACATCATATAACATTGTGGGTTTTTTTCCCACAGTTCTATATTATCTGTTTGCAATTCAGGGTGTTTGGTGTCCAACCACAAACCCCGTAGACGTTTGGATCTTGCTGCTCGGTACTAGGAGTCTTCTCTCCCAACTCATTGGCCCTACGGGTTGGAGTAGCCAAGCTCTGCAACTTGAATTGAGAGGGAGCAGGGCTCCTTAGAGGTCACTGCCCGCTCTGAGGTTCTCCCTGGTGGTCCTGTAGCATGAGAGCAAGCTGAGCTTTCTGGTTCAAGTTTTCTCTTTTGTGTTTGAAAGTAACAATTACAAAGGCTGGATTTATGCTGCAAGAGAGTATAGCCTTCTTGGTGAGTGACGGAGAGAGTCTTTCAATTCATAAAACAAATGTTTTCATCAAATTTAGTAATTTTGTAGTTTAGTTTTCTAGCTGAGAAGAGTATTTTCTAAGTCATATCATGGGCTGCATCTATATCAACTTTTTTTTACAGCGAGAGTGCAATTTTTCAGTGAAGTCCTCCAAGTGTCCCCACTTACTGTGTAATGGTTGAGTTTGTAGGGTACTTACAGAGCTCAGAAAAGAGACACTTTTCAGAATAAATGATACCTGAGTTTCCACTCTGGGCACGCACCAAATATGCTCCAGCCCTAATGGGGACAGGAAGGTCTAAACAGGTCTTTTGGACAGCGTAGGTGTGTTGGAGGGGAATGGGACAAAGACAACGTTTAGCCTAGAGGACAACACTCAGTCTCATCTGAAGTAAAATTCCTTACCCTCATATGGGAAAACTGTGTGTGCCTCAGCAACAGGCACTTCCATCTGTTTTTCAGCTTCTTCTTGAACTGAATTGCCTGCTAACGTAGATGTATCTGTGATGTGACACACTTTGTTCCTCCTAGCAGGGCTTCACGAATAGGTGTTTGCTTAATGATCAGCAAATACATCTATAAAAAGAAATAGCTTATCAAGTCTCCCGTTTTCCTTAAACAGTGATGATAAAAGATAACTATTTCTCTATAGTAAGGTCTGTTTTCCTTACTTGGGAGGGAAAACAGTAAGGCACAAGAGCCATAACCTCCTAATAAGACCACAGCCTTGGACTCCTGTAGAAATGATTTGTGTCTAGCCTTGCAGTGCTATTCATTCCTAGACATAATTGCAATGATTTTTTACAGTGTGAAGATTCCCAGACTGTGTTTTACAGACTTGGCAAACGGCTACACAAAAATAACCTGTTTGTCAAGGTTTAAGCGGCAGGTGCTGAAGTTAGTACCAGGAAAAGTTTGCATTGTAACAAAATCCCATTGCGTGCAAGCATAATGACACAGGATACACTCTCCTAGACATTTTGAAGGTCTTAGGTATAACCACATCTGAGCTAAAGCACAGCAAGGTTATAAAGATCTTTTAGAAGTATGAATGAATAAATTTGAGCAGTGATAGGCAGAACGTAGTGATCAGTGGAATGTATTTACTAGTGTTAAAATTTTTCCTTGCGTCATTCAGCCAACTCCTTTAATGCTGGAAGAGTGCCAAATAGTCAAGGCTGCTGTTCTTTATGTAAGTCAAATTACATCTTTACCAGCCCAGGATGATTTAGAAAATCATGATTTCTGAGTAATGCCTCCAAGAACTGAGTTGTGAGTGACCCTTCTTTCAGCCTCGTGTCTTCCTTGGACATCTTCTGTTTAAACACTGTTCTTAAGTTAAGCCATGAATAATGTGGAATTGCTCTAGAAAGTCATGACATGGCTGCAGGACACAGACATTTTGAATGGGGATGTGGTAGGTAGGTTATCGCAGACAATCCCCGTTCCAGGCACATGCCCTAGATGTCACGTTGTCTCACCAGAGCTAGAAAATGCTGAAAGTGAACTGAATTTCAGTTCCTTTCTGCAAAATTCATAGTAGCTTTTTGGAAACCTGTTCCTGAGTACCTTGGTTTTTTTGAACTGTCACTCTCATCTTTTACCTTTAAGGTGATTAAACAACTTCTTAGGCTGGCAGTCACAGTACTGAGTGAGAAAAGTCAAAGAATTGTCGCTCTGTGAAAAGCTTAGTGAAGTTACTTTCCTCTAAAAATGTACGGGGGAGGGTCTCTCAGAAAATAGTTGACCTACTGTAAAGTATAAATAGCAGAAGAGGAGAAACTGGTTTTGCAGTTTTGTTGTGGGGTGTTTTTCTATTTTTCTGAGGCAAAACCAAAGAACAAAACTCCTTTGCATTTTGAAAGTATGCTCTTTGTAGGATTTTGGTCGTGGCTGGATTTATTTCATCCTAATAATAATCCAGACATGAAGTTATAATATAACTTTATGACCTTCCTCACTGGTACGTACTCCTCTCTCCTTGTATAGATGGTGAAGAACAATGATTTGCTGACGTTCTCTGGAACATACCGAAGCATTTAGACTAAAAAGAAAATGTTGTGAAATTTATTTTTGAAGCAGTTGCCAATTAGTCCTCATGGAATCAACATGCAGCCAAAGGTTGACTTCCAAGGCTTAAGACATGTCAGTCAGGCTAAAGCAGACTTTTTGCAGAATTAAATTAAAGGAAGTCTTTAAGACTGATTTACTCTTCAATAAAATAAATATTCATACCTTTCTTAACACTTGATTGTCTATGCACAGTAGTGCAGATTTTCTGCAACAACAATGAATTAATTTATTAAATATTTCTTTTTTTCTTTATTTCACAATAGAATGTAATTATCAATCTAAGCTGACATATCTTAGCAATCATACTGCTGAAGAGAGATGATGACCAGTAAGAACTGTATTCTTTATCATCTCTTTTATTTTAAATTCAGTCACCTGCAGATCGGTGCAAGAAAATCCATGCTGGAGATGAAGTGATTCAAGTTAACCACCAAACTGTGGTATGTATAACTATGTTCTGTGTCAATTGGAGATAGAGGTGTCATGGCACACCAGCATGTGTAGAAAAGAAATGTATAGAAAACTGTGTTTTTATAAATCATTATTTATTCTAACAGCTAAATTTTCCTTTTTCTTTTCTAAAAGCACTTCTTAAATTCTTAATTCTTAAAATATGCAGGCTTAACTCTGATCGTCTGAGTATCACTGGAGGTATTATCAAGTTAGGCTAAATAACTGAGGCTTGAGTTATGTTAGGGTGTTTTCTGCTTACCTATGCTCTATTAATAAAGATTTGTTTTTGTGTAATAGGGGGTTTAGGGAGACAGGATTCAGGGAGGTGGAACTATTGTGTCCTTGTAGGCTTAAGATCAACATTACTTGCTGGAAGCTAGAAAACTTACTACTTTCTAAACCTACTGGAATAGGTAGAGCACGTTTTTCGAAAACAAAAGCACTTACAGTTCCTACATATATACCCTGGGTATCTAGCTTAACTTAAATACACATTTTTAAACTTGAAAGGTGAAGATGGAACAAATCTTCTGTGTATGATAGGCAAATAAAACCATGCAAATTGCTCTCAGTGTCGAGAGTTCCATGTTAGTTCCTGGTGATTATATTTAGGGCTGATGAACTGTAAAAATCAAAATAAACCTTTCTTTCTAAGAGGGCTTAGTAATTGAAAGGAGCAGACTTTCAATATAAAAAGCAACTAATCTTTTTCTAAAGTATAAGCTTTCTTAAGAGTAGTGAAAGTCAATATATGGAATTAATTACATGTATCCTTGCAAGCAATTTAGCTGACAGAAAATGATCCTAGATTTCCATTATTAATACAGCAATCATTTCTTAAAAGTGTGTTTCTTCATTCCCCATAGGGTTCCACTTGCAGCTTTAGGCCACTGTACATCATGTCATCTCCTCTGCACAAATTAGTATGATATTTCATTGCACCCTCCAGCTAAGTTTGATATCAAATATACTGTACAAGTATGGAACTGAACAGATGAGAAGCTATTTTTTTAGCTAGGAAACTCAAATTGATAAATCTAACCAGAACAGGGTGAATTCTAAGCCTTTTTTCCCTGTATGATTCTTGATAAATATTATTGTATCACATGATTACTTACGTATACAGTTGATGACTCATTTCTATATTCTTTCCCAAGATGAGTGCTTATGACATCAATGCAATAAGGAAAGTTTTAAAAATACTACTATTTTGAGTATCAAAATGTGTGCAAATCTGAAGAAGCACCTCAGTAAGCTTCCAGTCTTTATGCTAGCTAGTTTTTCCTATAAATTTTGAAAGTAGCTGTGTGGTGAAGTTGCCTTGCTAACTGTAAAAGTTTCCGTCGGCAAAGTATTATTCTAGTTTTCTTGCCACATTTCCACTGCATTTATCTGACAAAAATATCAGATTCTTACTCCTAACAATACAAAAAACGTTGTGATAAGCCTTAAAATGTGAACTTTCTTACATAGTTGAATAGAATTTTAAATCTAAGATTTGGATTTTTCACTTTTACAGATAAGAAGCTATGAATTTTGTGCTGTATAGGTTGTACTTCTAGGAAAAGGGAATATAGGGAGCTAAGATTAACTTGATTTTACTTTTCAACAGCAACATTTGGTATAGAGGATATGCATAGCAATAGAATAAAACATACATTTATATTTGCTCTTGCTTTGTTGTATCAACAATATAATCTAAGACAATTGGCCTCTGGGTTTAGGTACTATATATTTCTAAGAATATATATAAACATGAGAAAGAGAAACTCCATAAAATTATTTTAAAAATTCAACTTTTTAGCTAGCAAGAATCACATTTTAATTGTGAAAGTCTGCTTTTTCAAAGCGACCTGGTGATTTTGAAAGAAGCAGCAGCATGACAAAGTAGGAGAATAGTTAAGTGACTTGTATTGATTTTTATTATACATATCTTAAAATTGGATATCAAATCTTTTTTTTTATTCACTGTTGACATCCTCTGCTTGTAGCAATGCTTAATCTTCTTGATATTTCATTTGGCAGTGAAATCAAAGAATTTCAAGTGATTGCCTTGATCTTTTGCTCCATTGATAGGAACCATGTGCAACAGGATGTAACCCACTTGTATCTGGCAGGACCTCTGGAATGTAAATACCTTCTGAATTTTTTAAATAAAAAAATAATAAGATTATGCCTGAAGTCAGTTTATAGCTAATGTTCAGAAAACTGTCCCTTTTAAATTGTGGTTTATTGAGATTAGATAGCTATGTGAGTCTTCTGTCGATGTTTTGCCTTACGGCTTAGGATTTTTTTAGATGTCTCAGGAATGGAGAGGCATGACTCCTCCATTAAAGTTCAAAGGATTTAGGCCCTGACTTCCCTTAGCTTTCCATATAACTTCCATCCTTAATCTCCTCTAAAGCTTTTCTGTCTAAAATATTTCCAATGCAAACATTAAAAAAGGTGTTCAGGTGATTCATAATTTGCACCGTACTTCAGTGCTCAAGTTGCTTCCCATACATTCAAGAGTATATTTTGCCTCAAGATACTCTTCCTTTTAACCTTCTTATATGGCCTGTCTCCCACTATGGACACTCCTTTAGGCTCTTATGAGCCAGGCGGAGTCAGCAGAAGTTAATAACCATACAAAAAACTTTGAGGAGATTTTGCTGACGTTCTCCTGAGAGAAGCATGATTTATTTACAAGATTATACGTTGATTTTCTGCGAGCTTAAACACTTAGGAAGGTTATGATGCCTTTCTGGACCTTACCTAACTTAATCTTTGCATAGAAAAAGAAAGGAACTGGTGTTTGGATTCACTATGAGAAGAGTTCAGTGCTTCCACAAACGTCACAGTCTTTGTGGGGAGGTGACACATTCCAGCTGACAGAAAATGCATGCAAAAACAATGCAGCAAGATCATAAAAGTTCAAATGAAGTAGGCCTCGAGTTCAGCTTCCTTCTATTGCTGTCGTATGTGTGCTTTTATGGAAGATGAGATGGGGTAATATCTCCCAAATCATGACTTTAATCCTTTCCAAAATTCTTTGGGCTTCCTCTATTTTATAAGTTTGTTGAGTGTTGATGAGAATATTTCATTTTAAGGGTGAGCGGGGTTTAAAGCTAAAAGATTTCTAGGCCTATTCAGAAATGTTAATAGAAGTCTCTGTGGCGGTAACCTAGTTCTCTGCAGGGTTCTGTCCTTAACTCTCTGTAGTAAAACATTTTCCGAGTATGAGGACCACACTTTGATTATGGCAATTCTAGTCTCTCCTCCTAATGCCCTCTCAAAGTTTCAGTTCAATCCTTTATTCTTTTTTTACAGTCTCCCTAAGTATTACATGATACGGATAAAGGAACTAAATTGTTGTGATCCTCTCAAGAGGAAATTATCTTTCTGCAGATTTGCAATTCACTTTGTCTTTAACATAGAATATGTATTGAAATTATGTAATGTTATTTATGGTTTATTTTTACATAAATTTCTTTTTACATAGATGGGCAAACACACACACACACACATATGTTGTATTTATGTCCCATATGTCAGGGAAGTGTGATATTGCAGAGATGAGATGTGTGAGGGAAGATGATCTTTTGTTTCCCTATGTTGAATGCAAATGTTTTTACATAAGTATAAATGAAAAAGAGAAACAAATCGACAAATTTGACAAATGCAGATGAATTGTGTTGTGCTTTCCAAGAAATACTTTCCAGGGAGAAAGGATGCTCATGTACTCTAAAGAGGCGGTAGGAGTGATGGTCTTTTAAGAAGTCAGGGAAGTGTGCACATGTGTACATGTAGATGGTTTTTGTTTCAGTTTTCAACAAATACTTTTTCAAATGAACTAAATATTTAGAAAAATAATTAAATACAATTAAATAAAATTAATACAGCTGATTGTCTGCAGCTCCATGGACAAAGTATCTGCTTCAGGAAGAGAACTGCTCCACGTTTGTTTTCGGTTGTTGTCTGCTGAATCTGTTTTTCATTTTGTCCCTGAGGCTTGTTCAGAGCTGATATTTGAGACGTATACCCCACTTTGTTTGACCATTATTTTACCTAGATTGAAGTAAGTAAAATAGGGTGCTGCGTCAGCGTGGGCATCCACTGGCAGTTCTAACCCAGGCTCGGCAAATTGGCAAACAAACGCTTCAGTGTTGCATTTGCGTTAGACAGAGCGGCGCAAGCTTGGCCAGCCCACACTGCTTCCAGTCTCTGCCGAGCTTCAGATAGTTTCCCTCTGTTCATTCCACATGAAACTTTCATGGTTAGCTACACACCTGTATCTCTAACCAGTGGAGCTGGTTAAGTTGCATCAGAAGTTCCACTTTAATGCCTTCCAGCAGCTTTCTGTCTCCTAGATGATAACAGAGCTTAACTCTGTGACTGCTTCTAGCTTACTTTAAAGTCAAACTGCTTAGCTTAGCTGAAAACATTAAACCTGGTTGACTTTGTCCTGGAATGGAAGGGGAACAAGTGCAGAGTCAGTCATAAGTCACAAGTGGTTTTAGAAGCTGTTCCTTACCGCCTCAGATTTCATGAATAGCAGGCTTGGTCCTGTGACTTGGGCACTGACAGCCCACTTTCAGTGTGCTATTTGATCTGTGCTCTGGAGTACCTGATCTGTACCCTCTGCTGCAGAGATATTGTGCACCACAGCGTTTGAAGAGCATATGCTGGGCATGTTAAGCCTCCACAGTATCCTACTGATGTAGCTGCATAACCTTCAAGCTCTTAGAGGCTTAGATTACTCAGTATTACTAGAGGAGATCTTTGGAGGAAGTAAGAGAAGATATTTATGCAACAGGAGATGCCTGTCCTCTCATTCATTATATGATGAGGACTTTGGCTCAGTGCCAGTAAGTTGTATTCCTAGAAGTATCCACTTCCAGATTAGGGTGCAGTCTTGATCACCTGTAGCCATCTGCTGTATCCCACAGCTGAGTCACAAGCACAGATTTCTTTCTGTCCTGGCTGTACTCCAGAAAGGATAGCTATGTTATCCTAGAGCTCTGGTAATTTACTCATGGAACATATATGAGGAACATATATGAGTAACTGGTTAGCTGACTATTGGGTTCTTCCATTACTTTTCTTTGGAAAAAAATGTTCTCTTGTAGTTAATGGCACAGACTGCTCTATCTGGCACTGGCTGCAATTTGGGAATATGCACCTGAACTGACTTTGAAGGTGCTAGTGTCTCTTATTAGAAGCAGTTTAATTGTACTAAGAACTAAGCTGCCATATCAGTTGCTTTTTTTTTTTTTTTTTATCTCTAGGTGGTTTCGGTAGGCTTTCATAGCTTCCCCATCGATGATGGTCAAGCTATTGAGTCTATAGCTAAGTTGAGTATTTTTGTACAAGCTATACTTGATCATAATCCTAAAGGTACCTCTACTAGGAATGGCTGCAGTATTCCAAGGAGTGCCTCTTGTATCCTAGTTATTAAATTCATCTTTCTGCACAGAACATGCTGGATAAGTATGCTTTTTAATTAATTTATTTTCTGCAATTATTTTATGTTTTTCTTTTTTTTCTGTATGAAAGTAATAGCATTTCTATAACAAAAAAAAAAAAGTCCTCCAAGAAGTATGGTAAATTGCATCAATATTTCCAGCAAAAATATTGGAAGATAATATGCTGCCAAAAACTTTATTGCCTTTATGCACATATTTCTGATATAAAGTATTTTCTTGCTCTCATAGTTGCTGCTGTTCATTAACATTTCTACAGTTTCAATTTGCAGGCAATTTAATTTACCATGTTAACTGTATTTTCTCAATAATGACAATAAGGCAATAAGTTCTGTAGTTAATAGAATTTTTTCAAAATGTCTTAGTCTCTGATGTGTGAAATAAATTATTAGAGCAGATGTTTTATACCCAGGTAGCAAACATAGGTAAAATCTGAGTTTTCTATGGTTAAGTACATTCATGCATAGAGAACAAAGTACAGATTACGTAATTCTTTTTGTCCCATAAGAATCGATTAAAAGGTTTATTGTTAGCGTAAGTTCAAGTATATATGTATTTGGAGAGGAAGGAATGGATTATTCTGTTGCTAATTTAACTTCCTTTTAACTGTGATTGCTGAAAATTAAAATACATTTTACAAAAGCAGGTGAAGGATAAGGAGAGATGTCCTCAAAACAGTACATATTAATTTTCTAATACTACTATTGTGCACAGCCTGGACCACATATGACTTAGCAGTGAATAGTTTTGAATACCTCTGTGCTTTGTGCAGATAACAGCTGTATAAACTACACAGATGTTCTTCAGGTTCAGTCCTGATCTTCTGCTATATAATTCGTTATGTCATTCTGATGAATTTGGGAGGTAATTATGAGGAAGAGTAAGATGGTGATAGTTTAGGTAAAGTAGATTAAAATTATAAGAAAGTCAAGTTAATGCTGTGTCATGGGGGAGGGAAAATTAAAGCAGGGAAATCTATGCCCGATTTCAATTGATACACTCCCGACATACGAAATTAAAAAAAAAAAAAGCCTTCAGTACTGGCTTGGAACACTTCAGTGGCTTGAATACGGTGTATAGTCTGTGGCTGACTGTTTTAATAGCAATGAAGAGAAAAAAAATAATTACTGCCTTGTTATGACACTTTCTTCTAAATCCTTGTCCTTCCTTCAGCTAAATGAAGCTACATAAGTTTTCAGCTCAACTAAAGTGGTTTTTTTTCAGTTTGCTTTGTTATTAGTGACCTTTACAGATTTTTTTTCAATTTCTTTTTACACATTTTAATGTATTTTCACTATATGAATTCAGTATTCAGTCTCAAGAAACATCTTTTTCAAGGATAGCGGCGCAGTTTGGCTGTAGGACTCCTGGGGAATCTCAGGGATTTTATTTGTGCATTAAAAAGAGGTGGTCAAAGACTGCTGGAATTAATGACTCACTGGAATAATTCTAAAAAATTGCTTAAAGTTGTAATAATATAAATTTAATGTGAATCAAAATTATTTGCGTATGTGTGTGTTCGTGTGTGTGCATGTCTGTATATATACATTTTTTTTAATCTTAATTCCAGAATGACAGTTTTGAGAATTTTCAGTGAATATTCAGTACACCCACACATGCAACAGATTTACATCATGAGATGTTAGCTTATGGGAACATAAATGAGTTATGATAAGGCGAGCTTGGGTGAGGCGTGTTAATACTGCTGGGTAACCCCCAAGGAGCACGTTCCTGACACCACATTAAACGCAGAGGACCTGACTGCTCCTTGCCACCCTGAGGGCTGAGGCAGCACTTGTCCACACTGCAGCTTCATATGTGAAAACCTGGAGTGTGTGCCTAAATCCGACCTGAGCCTTCAGGTGTGATCCGGTCTGCCTAAATCCGACCTGAGCCTTCAGGTCACACCCCCAACTGCGCCTGTTCAGACGTTCATCAGCACTTCCCTGCTTAGCCTAAAAGTTTCTGTAGTGCTTTTGCCTTTGGCCACACAGGATGCTCAGGTGTCTCTTTTTAGGCAGTGGAGATTTGTTCCTGGCTGGGAGCCCTGCTGAAGTGGATTTAGACACCTGGGCGCTGCCCACGTTCCCCCGGGAAGCCTGAAAAGCAAGGCCTAGTGAGGGCTCTGGTGGCAGCACCTCTGTTCATATAGGTTGTAGGTCTGCACCGTCGCTGAGGAAGGAGCAGGGGGCTTCAGGGTTTCAGACCTCCCCTCCCCAGCAGCATCTATATAGCTTGTATCATTTTGATATCACACAAGAGTGGTTGCTGGGAACTGGGACCAGCAGCCTCGTTTCCCAGCTCTCAATGGAGTGACCTGACGTTTTCTTGCCTGCTGAATAACTGGGCTTCTTATGCTTATATTCTCCTCTGCTCAGTGGTTCATCTAAGGAGGAGGCCTTTAACCTGAAGTTATGCATGTCTTGATGCTTGAGACACTCTTCTAGGGTTTGAGAGACTGAATTTAGCCCATCTGAGGCGAAGAAACACCAAGAATCCATGTTGCCCAAGCCGAGGGAAGACTGAATGAAAGTTCTCTGAAGCTGCCGGTTCTGGTTGTCTGTACCCATGGTCAAAGGGATAGACACCTGACATCCATCACCCTGGAGGCAACATGTCACTGTGGGGAAGAGCAGGCACCCCGATGAGGGAGGCTGCTTCACGTTTCAGAGAGGTACACCTAAACTGAGCAAATTGAAATCTGCCCCGTTTCTTAGAGTCATGCCCTGTAGTAGGGAAATGAACCCCTTTGTCCCTACCTAGGAACGGTACCTGCCTCTGTGAAATAGGGTATGTTCAAACCCCTGAAGTTGAAATCTTTGCTATTCCCATTCCAACACACGGGAAAGTTATAGTTGATTTGTTCAAGGGTGTTAGAAATACTCAAAAGCAAAACATTAAAGTGGCTTTGAACTCAGGATTGACTGTGCAAGTGAAAACTGAAAGATAGGCATTATTATTAAAGAAAACGTGTCCAAGCTTTAATATGGAACTGACTACGTGTTTCTGGATAATTCAAGTTTCCGTTCCCTCACGAGTAAAACAGATGCTTGTCTACATTGCTGGGGTGCTCTATAGTCATGCTATTAATATTTGTGAAGTTTGTTGAATTACAGTGAAGTCGCACAAATATCTAAAGAGAATAGGATAATAAACTCAGTCAGAAGCTATGTTCTGGAGTAGATACGTTGTATGATGCAGAAATGTGATTGGAGCAGGTTAGTCAGAGGCAGCTCTGGATTCATCTCTCAGTTCTGCTCGTAACTCCTTTTATTTTTGGGAAATTCTCTTAATTTTGACCTTTATTTTACCTTAATAGAAATAAATAAAAAAGACTTATTTCAAAGTTTAATGATAAGTAGAAGTTTTAATGTACCATCAGGATTTTCTGGAGTGAAAGATGCAGTTTTCTTCAGTGTGCTGGATAAATCCCTGAAAAGCTTCTGCTACTCTTCTGCTACTCTCCTGACGTTGCTTCTCTTACCGCATACAGATACAGCTTTCATCTCTGTGGTTGTCCATGTTGTAACCATCCTTTTGTGATTTCCTCACTCAATAATGCTTTCTGGAGGCAGAAGATATATGGATTATTTTCTAGCATTTTCAGGCATCTACAGCTGGGAGAGGCGAAGGAAATACTACTAACGCATTTGTTTCATAAGGATGCCAGCTGACTATCTTCGCTTCTGGTAGCTTCATGGAAATCAACCTATTAGTTTAACAGCATGATGCCAGATAGTTTCTGACTATATTCTGACTTGCTTAACAGCATATTAGGTTTGATGGACAGTAATTTCATGTGTAGTTTTGTTTTTTCCTATGTTATTAATTTTTATTTATAAAATGCAAGATGAGTGATAGATATGTAAGTTGTTAAAAACATCCATTTCTTAATGTAAATATACTTTCATCCTAGAAATTATACTTTTGTTAGTTTAAAACTGAGTAAAAGATTGAAGAAAATGGTTGATAACTCAAAAAGCTCTGGCTGCATTCTGCTTATAACAAGCAACACTGAAGAGAGTAGGAATTTTGATTATCTCTCTGTTCCAGTAACTTTTTAAAATTAAACACTCGAGTGGATTTTGCATTTTGCATATTTGCTTAGCAAGAAAATAGGAGACACCTCTGCAGTTTATATTTAGCAGGAAAATATTACTTTTCCTTCAAAAGTGTAAAGACACTACCACTTTCCCCTTTTACAAAGCTGCAACTCAGGAAAGAATTACCATAACTGGGAGGCAGGGAGGAACAATTTTCTCTTCATGGAAGCAGAGAGCTCTCATTAGCTTTTGCAGGACTCTGGTGACCCTTTGGACTGAAATGCTCCTGTAAAATCATGGACTGTGTTCTGTTTATCATTTGACTATAATTCTACTCTCTAGACAAGTATTAGACTTGCACATTGCTTTTAAATGATGCAACTGTTTCTGTAGTTTCATTGGGATACATGCGCTGGATTTTTCAGACTGAAGTGCTGTATCTAGTAACATCCTAAAAATACTTGGTCTGAGTCCTTCCAATTGCATTTGAGGAGACTTCATGTTAATATTTTACAAAACTCTTTTGTGGCTTATAACATGCAGCAGTACTCCCAGAAATCATGAGTGGTCACAGGAGTTTGTGAATATTATCATAGGTGTGGCTGTGTTGTGCGGCTTGCTCTTGGTTAGTGAAGGATAAAGGGGTGGTAAGTTACTGACCAGAAGATAATGTACGTTTTATGTAGGTTAGGGAGAGGCTCTATATGCTAGCACTCCAAAAGAGCAGGAAATCAATCCAGTAAGCCATTTTTCCAAGGAAGGGGAGAACAGGTTAAGAAAGTCTGTAGTTCTCTGCCCTTGTGCTATGGTTTCCTTTCCCCGTAGTATGTAGGGAGAGTGAAGATTCAATAAATGGTGAGGCCTTCTTCTGTCCGTCCTTGAGAAAGGCAGAAAAGGGGAGGATTGCTACAAGTTTTCCCAGATTGTCATGAAGGGAGAAGTGGATACGTCTGGTAAAAAGGTCATTGAATGAAGAGCAGCTTTTTAATATTTAAAATGTTAACACTGTTGGCAACTTGGAATAGAACTTTAAAATATTAAGGCCTTTTCAGATATATGATATATTGTGACCCATCATAATATGATGATCCAGATGTGCTCGCTGCAAGACAAAGAGAAGCTGGGGTTGCATTGACTCATGTCTTTTGAAATATATCTTCAATGTCTTTGCTCAGGGGCATCTACTTTTCCCATTGGCCCCGGCCTCAGACCTGTTGGCCCTGACTGTGGATATGTTGGCCATGGCTGCGTGCCTGGCTGGCCCCGACTGGCTCTGCTGGAGGAACCTGGTGGCTTTGAGCCACGCTGAGCATGCTGGCGAGACTTCCTAGCCCCATCACAGCCTCTTGGAACATTGTTGTGGGATGAGATGAGAAATTCAGAGATGGCCTGATGTCGTGGGCACCCTTTCCTCCCGGGGCCCTGTTGCCTCTACCCCAATGCAGGGAGTTACCCTGACCCCCAGCAGGGTGGTGCCCCCTTGTCTTGCCATCAGCCCTTGCTGCTCTTGTTAATGAGCTGTACTGGGAGTCAGGTGTAATATAGGGACTATGGAGCAAAAGCAAACGTTGGGGTCAGACTGCTGCTAAAGAAACCTCTCCTGACTAAAGTTTGTTGGTGATACTTGGTTTAACAATGTAAATCTATATAAAAGTAAACAGCGGGAGCTTGCTTAGTACTTAAAAATGGGCACGTGGCCTTATCAAGTAATACACTGATCTAAAATTTAATTGCTTGGGTTGTTTTAGTGCAATTTTCTGCAAACTAAACATAACCCATGAACTTTATACCAAGATTTAAGTAAAGATGTTGGTTTTTCAAACCAGTAATGGAACTTTGTTATTAGTGTTCCTTTTTGCAGTACATGGGCAGCTTCTAGGTTGGGTTGGGATGGATCACCCTCTGAACTGCTGTACTAGCGTTTACCCTGAGCCAAAGAGAAATTCTAGAGGAGTAAACTAGACCGGGCACCTACTTTGTAGATCAGCGAAGCTGGATGAGATGAATGTCATGCAAGAATCAATGGCATATTTTACAGAAGTGAATATTCAGAGGGAAGTGGCACAGAGCTCATCACAGGAGGTGTGAGAAAGAATTTATAAAAAAAAAAAGAAAAAGGTATATGAAGAACACTGGCAAAAGAGCATTTTTTGTAGCACAGATTTTTATTTCTTAAGAGCTTTCTTTATTTCTTTATAATTTTCATTTTCATACTGGACTCTGGAGAAAAATGGACTTTTTTGATTGCTTCTCGTTTATTCCTCTAGTGATTTTTCTGGAAGAGCTGGAGTGTTATCTTTTATTTAAGGCAAGCAGAGACTTTTAGAAAGGCTTTGGGGAGGTGGAGGTATCCATGCCCTAGATAGAAGAACTGAAGCACAGAGTTATCAAACTGCTTACCATAACTCGCACAGATTTCTGATCTGATTACCAGTGTGAAGGAAGCGTAATGATCTAGTACACTTAGTCTGAGTTAACCCAGTTGCACATACCTGCATGCAGGTTCTCTGGTATCTCTTGTGAATAAATGCCACTTGTAAAAACCGTAAGTAGCAGGATCAGTTCAGCCTCATTTATGTACAGCAAAAAGGCAGAGAATTTGGCTCAGAATTTGGGCAGAGCTTACTGGTCTCAAACCAGTCTAGCACAGCAGCACAGCCAGGAAAAATAATTGATTTGGACAATAAAATGTATTTGGTTATGTTAAGCAGAGATGAGGTTTAGTATAAGCCACCTTGCAACTTGCCTGATCTGTTCTTCAATCATTATCTGACTGCCAAAGAAAGCAAAAATCAAATAAAAGATATGGTAGGAAGTTTAAAAGCTCTGCCCAAAACCTTGAGGATTAGAAGCTGAGAACTGATGACTGTGATGGTAATGAGAAAAGGGAAGATCTTGAGGAGAGGTTAGAGAGAATAAATTCAAATTGTACTTTGAAGAAAGTCTAGATGACATATCTCTAAAGTGGATTTCTGGAAAACAGTTTTCAGTTCCAGATACCTTGACTGCCTTTTCTGCATTCCAGCCTGGCCTCTACAAATACAATCAATTCTGTTTCATGCATATTGATATGAATATTGATGGAATCTAAACTATGTTAGTGGGAATTTCAGTGAGAACTGGAAAGTATGCCTCCTTCCCGGACGTCATCAATTTATTGACAACCTCTTGTGTGACTTATTCCTCTCAGGTCCATTTAGGAGCTTTTGATCAAAAGACAAAAAGCAATCCAAGGACTGGCTGAACCAGCCAGATAACTCCTATCAGGGAACCAAGTAAAAGCAGAGGATGGACTTCATTTGAAATGTATAGTAAACTCAGAATTTTCCTGTGAAAAATTAAGTAAAGTAATTTCTATTTATAATCTTCTAAATTAAATACATAAGATCTAGTGTTTTGGAGTAATTTTTCTTTAATCCCCCTAACCCTCATGACTAGATAACCTTCCGTTTACTACAAAGTAAGGCATAGTTCAAATACATGATGCAGTTTGTCTCTGCAAAGTTGGAAAGTGCATTTAAAATCATTTAAAAGCTGCTAGCATAAGGGAAAAGGATGAAGCATTTTTTTTATATCTGGCTATTTCTGTGGGGAGCAGATGGCCTTAAAGCACAGCTTTGCCATGCAGTGCCCCACCAGCTTAAGTGGGAAGACTCTTAACAGCATAACTCTGTTAACTTGGATCACATCATGGCCTCCTCAAGGCTCTTTGTGTTGCTTTCTGCAGCAGAGAGGATTTCCCTACAGAAGTCTGTCTTCTGTTGCTACATTAGGGAATTAAAGTGTACAGTAGCTTGCATACAGAGAGGTCTTACATGAACTGTAGGATTTTAATTCCTTCTTTCAGGTAGTACAGAGCAAATGAAACCGTATACGAGCTCGAGATAACAGGGTGGAACTATGACTAATACGCTGTTTCTAAGCAGGGATCACAGGCTCTCTGAGGTACACAACAGTATTGTAAATAGCAAGGTATTTTTTATAAAACCATAATGGTAAGACATAAAGCTTGGACTTGCAGAGACTTCCTATAGATATTGTTAAAATAGAATGGAGACTTCAGTAGGGTGTGGGTTTTGAGCTGAGGTTGTGTGTGTGCATGTTTAATTGTATTCAAAGGATAATAGCAGTATGTCTGATGCATTGGACTGAAAAGCATTCCAGCCATGCTCAGAAGTCTTTGAAAGCAGGAAAATATTCCGTAATGGGACATGTTGTCAACATCCTATTTTTTTATTTACAACAATATTACCGTAGGATTGCATCCTGGATATAATGAAGGTGAGAAGTTAGCATTTTGTTCAATTGCCATGGTGAGAAAAGGCAGCTAGGTGCACAGTAACTGAGGAAGAACAGTGAAGTTTGAACCCTGTCTGTGATTCAGGGTTATTGACGTAAGCATTATTGTTTACTTTAAGTGGTACATATGTCCAGGAGTATCAGTTCTTAAAATATGTGATATTGAACAAACAGAATGATTTTTGAACTAATAGGGAATGAGGTAAAAAATAAGTAGCAACAAGCTACTTATGAGTACCTTGCTTAAAAATAAGTAACAAAATTGTAGTTGTTTCATATTATATTGGACTACTGATAAGGAACATTGCATTCTGTTTGTTCACATTGCCTATTTGATTTTTCCAAAAATATTGACGTGATATAAAATTTCCTTTTTAAGAGGATGTAACCATTTCACAGTTCTAGAAGTACTGTCAGTAAGAATTTCACAATTCAATTGACAGTTTGCTTTTTAACATCATTCTTGTAAAAATTATGAAAACAGTTTGTAATGGTGATGCTTTAAATGTCAGGAAAACATGCATGTTAATATAGGAAAGAGAGAGGGAAAGAGAGGAACAGAGAGAGGGGAAGAAAAGCTGTCAAATTTACTTAAACAATCACTATCTAAGTATGTAGTCCAAGACTTTCAAATAATGTACGATCCTGTGTAGGTGCCAAACTTGAAAGTACATGGATTGAATAGTCTGAAAAGCAAAACTATTTAGGGTCTTTTGAAGTGTTTCAAGTTAGATACTTGAAATCAAGCATTATTTACATTGACAATTGTTCTCATGAGTTGTACCATTTTAATATTTGAAGTAAGTTTTTCCAAAAATAGAGCACAAATGATTCAGAAAGCTCTATCCCGTGTTTTGAAATAGAAGCTTGGTGCTTTCCACATTAATCAAGTTCTCAATTTCAGAATATTTCAAAATGTTTTAATTCAATTAGGAAAAATTTGATTTGGGCTAGTACTCAAGTAGTGGCTAAACTACATTTCTGTCATTAATTTACTGTATCTGTTTCTGAAGTCATCGTGAAAGGAGCACTATTAAAAAACCGACTTGTGATTCAGATTTTATTTTTTAGTACTGCAAAGAGTAGAAGTTTTTCTTGAACTTGTTTGTGCTTGCATCGGCTGCTAGGATTTTCAGAGCGGAAGTAGTAAGACTACGTGTAGTTAGTAGACTTTATAGTAACCATGGAGTATAAAATGCTCAGTTTTGAATTAAACAGTAGCGAGCAGAAGCTAGAGCTTTTTAACTTTCTGGTGTCTAAAGTTTATGTACCAGAGCTTATTTTAAAAACATTTTGAGATGTAAATATGCATTTACAGTGGAGTAACAGTAGTTTATTAATTCTAAAACCTGAAATGATGCATATCCATCTTAATGCATTATAGTAATTATTTTAGTTGCCGTGATTTTCATGCAGTAATTTATTTTTGACATTTCTAGAGTTATCTCCTTTAAAATATATTTACACTCCTATTATGTTATTTTACTAATTTTATTTAAACAGGGAACATTACATATTGAATACTGTACCTCAATTTTATTGTAATGATTTTACTGGTTACCAGGTGGGGTGGCAGTTGAAAAATTTGGTGAATGCACTACGAGAGGATCCGAGTGGTGTTATCTTAACTTTGAAAAAGCGACCTCAGAGCATGCTTACCTCAGCACCAGCTTTACTGAAAAATATGAGATGGAAGCCCCTTGCTCTGCAGGTAATGAAGCTTAATCATAAGTCATACACCATCATTTTAACTACAGATTATCTCAGTGATGCTTTATTGTGCTTCATCTAAGCAGCATATGGATTTATTCTTGTATGCTTTGAAAAATTGTTTCTGAAATGATTTCTCTGCAGCTTGTTCTCATAGGCTCAATTGAAATTAAAGCTGTTAGTAGAACTTTTCAAAGTTAAGAAATAATCAGTGCAGAATTTATGATGCAAAAACGTAGCCTCAAATAAATCTTTGAGCAATGGGGAAGAAGGGACAGCCTGCTGCATGACACAGGATGCCTTAGGGTTCTCATGCACTTTTCCGAGCATATTTAAGAAACTGTCCAGTTTTAATTAGACTTTTTGTTAAGCTTTCAGTGCAATATATTTCCGAAAAAGGGAGTAGGAAAAAATCTTTAGTTCTCAAGTTTCATCCATCGTGAAACTATAAGAAAATTCGTAAGGTCATTTCTATTCAATGAAACACTTGACCATCAAAATTTGCTCATGTAAATAAAGTGGCAGTTGTGTTAGATTTCTTCTTGAGATCAAACCCTTGCACATAAAGAAGTGTAGTACAGGAGGTCCAGCTGGGCCTTTATTTTTATTAGGTCTGCAATGTACTGAAAACCATGTAATGGTTTCATTAAAGCTTTCATGTTTCACTCCAGGATAAAATGTCACTGTGATGGATTACTCTAGGAAATAAGAGTTATCTCCAGACTGATGAAAGCGTGTAACCAACAGATGGAACTGAAAAATAATTCCCTTTTTCCTTTCAATTCAGACAGGACAATGTTTAGAATTTTATTTTCATTTCATAAAGAATATGTATTTTCAGGACATGTTTATTATCATAATAAAAAGGCTAATTTAAAATTAAGTACATTTGGAGGAGAAAAGATTTTTGCATTGTTCAGTCAAAAAGAAAATGAGGTATGGAAATGCCACTGCTGGTAGCTGTGGTCTTTGCCATTTAAAATATTAACAGGATCATAAAAAGGACTAATGCCATGAAGAACTTCTTTTAAATATATATATATATATATATATGTGTGTGTGTGTGTGTGTGTGTGTGTGTATATATATATATGTATATATTATTTTATAACAGTTAAATGCATCATCATCTTTCAAACTGAATAGATTTTAAATGATTAAGACGTCTTGGCCTTTCAGATACAGAGTACTGACTAGAGATGTGATATAAACTTTCAGCCAATAATTTCTTATTACTATCTGAACATAAAAGTGTAAATTTGTATGCATGATATGAGTGTATGAATTTCATACTTGAAAGCTGTGTTTTTGTCATAGCTTTAGTGAGAGTGTGTTCTGCAAATGAATATTGCCGATCATTGCTTTAAATGGAGTCAAATACTTTTAGTCTAAATCCTCTTTGTTAGTTTGGTATTTCTTTGGTGAGTTGGGTTCGTTTCCCTAAGTATTCCTTTTGGCTGCACTTTATTGTTTTTTCATTAGAATAATTCCACTGAAGATCCCACAAAAGACTTCCTGAGGCAGAGCATTTATTATCACATATATGCAATTAATTCAAGAGAGGATGCTCCAAAAGGATAGGAAGAAATTGGAAAAAAACAATTTCCACCATTTAAACTAAATCCAATATGAAAGTAAGAATTCCTATGGTCCTCTTACAGTGAAAGTGTTAATGAGCTGAAGTTTTTGAAACTGCACAATGAGTTCCAGAAACAAAAATCCAGTTATCTTTTAGTATGTTTTATATGACTATATTTTACCTCTCAGCATACTTAATTCACTATAGATACTGGGGTATTATTCAACTTACCTAGCTTTAGAGATCCACTATGTACCTATCTACATTTGGACTTGTCATTTTTACTCCCTTTGTGGTCAGCGGACAGACAGAACAGTTATTAGGTCATTTATCTTGACCTGTTTTAGATCCATCTACCTTAGGATGAGGTAAATTGCACCCTCTATGTGTCTCTTTCTCTCCATTTGGTAATAAAGGAAGTCTGGACAGCCAGCACGGATGTGGATTATCTGTAACAGATAAGAAGAAATTGACCCTAGACAGAGTTTGTCTGTAATATTGAAGGGCTTAAGGGGGAAAGGGGGGCATTGTTTTTCTTTTTACCAATAGCGCAGAAAATACGAATATTTTTAGGACACAATCAGTACAAATACAGATATTGCTAAAAATCAGAGTTAGAAGTCTAGTATCATGATGATATTGTTCTGATTTTGTGAAACGTGACATCAGGAAAAGGCCAGAACCTCATTCAACACTTATGTGTGCAGTATGCATATGTATGTCTGTTGTAATCTGTGATTTCACGGTGAGAAATAACCATTTTCTTAAGTAGACTGAGTGTGGAGAAAGGTCCAGGGCCAAGTGAAGACAAACTCCTAAATCTGTATAATGTGAAGATTAATAGTGTTATTTTATGCAGGTCAGAGATGTTGAAGTTTGTTCACTACTGTTAAAGTTTAAAGGTAGCCTAAGTGTGATACTGATACTGTATGTTTGATTAATTAAACAGCAGCAAAAGCAGTCAGAATGCAGGGAATTTTATAGATTTAAAAGCACGCAGAAATAATGTCTATTTGTTTTAATAGTTCAATTTCTTTTCATATTCCAGCATTTGCCCATTATCAGAGACAGAATTTACTTCAAACATTTCTGCAAAAAATTCTTCAAAGGACTGTATGTTTTGTGATTGAAATTTCCCTATGTCTGTTCTTACAGTCTGTATGTTCCAGCTTCACGTAAGGGTGCTGTTCCTCAGTAGCGGCAAGGGAGTTAGTGTGAGAGGGGACTGGGAGAGTGGCAGCAAACAGGGAAAAAACATAAAAGGAAAAGCTGTATTTCCAACAGCTTTGGAAATAAAGGAAATTACAATAACATGTTTTCCTACATCAGAATGTCTTGAAATAATAGAGCATGCTATAACTGTGCTGTCATCCTAGAGCTAAGTTAATTGAACCATGTGTATTATTCAGCAGACACAAGCTATAATGAAATTATGACTCAGTAATAATTCTGTTAAAGTACAAAATATGAGCAAAAGACGTATCTCTAGAATAAGATAGGGGGCAAAATTCTAATAAAATGTGAATTAGGATCTGCAAACTAGCTGCTGCAGTTTTTTGGTTCTGCAATTGGAGTGAACAGAGGAAAGGGAAAATGTGGTGTCACATATTTTATCAAATTGCACTGAGTGAGGTGGGAAAGTGAAAGTTTGCCCCACTGTCATGTGGCCTGGCACAAAAACAGAGACTAAGTTTTTGTATGCACTCTAGCAAAGAATATCTTTAATGGCTGTTTTGCAGCAAATGTCGAGGCTAAATATTTCAGCCAGTTAAATTAAGAGACTCGTTTACATTGGGATGTTTTAATTGAAAGCCTTTAAAACTCAATTCTAGCTGAAGGTGAATAGTGTCGATGCATTATTGGTAAATTGCCTTCTGCTTGTGTAGTTGATATTTGAACGTAAAGTTTGCCATTTGCAGCTACATGAAAAAACAGATTTAACAGAGAGATACTAAGTATGCCTGGAAGTTGGAAAAGTGCTAGATAAGTCCTCCAGTGCCAGCAGTATGCAGGTGCTACGAGTGACTCAAAGCAGTATGTCAATCAATTTGGTTTGTGAATTGACAGAGTATCCTGCTAATTAAATTATGTGTCCCGATAACAAAATTTTTAAGCATTTGCTGTCTGCTGTTAGTGATCGAGATTAGCCGTATGCCAGCCAAAAGTTCATGGTCTCTGAATGTGGAAAAGGCTTTGAGATTGCTCAGATATTAACTGGTTACTAATTGGCATAAATACTATTTAGGATGTTCAGCAGTCTCCTTGGAACAATTTTGCCCTCACATCGCAGTCTTGCCATGAATTACATGTTAAATACAGGCTACATAGTAATGGATTCATTGTTTGTTTTATTTTTTTTTTCTTTTAGCAGAAATTGAATATTTTGGGTTTTTTTTTTTCCGTAATTGTTCTCATCCTTAGAATAAATCTGAAAGGTTAGAGGAAAAAGGGAAGAAAAATAAATGTGCATCTTCTGTAGCAGTCCAAAAACTGATATCCAATGCCTCGATATACAGGAAAATATTACAATTAGCCCATGGCTATGCTATGCTCCATTATATAATGAGCTTATATTTTGCAAGTGCATTAATTCCAGCTGTAAGGTCAATCAGTACAGAAAGAAAAATATCCATTTTTCCTCTTGTATCCTGATTAAAGCAAATGGATTTTTGTTGTTGTTTTCAGTCACTTGATGATTGTCTGTTTTAATATCCATCACTATCCAACTTCTTGTGGATTATCAGAGTTCTCCCTTAATGCATTTTGGAATCTTGTCAGAATTTGCGAAGTCAAGGGATTTTCAGCCTGTGTTTGTTGTTATTGCTTTTATAAAATTTGAATTAGGCAACTGTGGCCTTGGGGAATTTTGTGGTTGCTTTTGCAATTGAAGGTATTCATTAATATGGTATTG
Organism: Struthio camelus; assembly: GCF_040807025.1. Classification (NCBI taxonomy): domain Eukaryota; kingdom Metazoa; phylum Chordata; class Aves; order Struthioniformes; family Struthionidae; genus Struthio; species Struthio camelus. The sequence continues at coordinate 136,408,513 of NC_090942.1, read as the reverse complement.
TATCACAATTATTAAGATATTATGCCTGCAAGAGCACTCTTACCAACTTTGGCTCTCAGTTACTTTCCCGGATACTGTGATCCATTTTGCGAAGCCTAGAATGATATTTCAGCTTACAGTGTTCCTATTTCTGACAGTTATTGAACTTGGTGAGCATACTGGATAAGTTGTTTCAACTTTAATTTTTTATTTTTCTTATTTGACCTAGAGTTGATTAAATTAATTCTGTTAGAACTACTGAAACTTCCGTCTGTCCTCAAAAAAATGAACTGATGGTTCAGAACCTAATTTAAATAAACTTCCTTAATCTGGATTGTCTGTTTCATTTTTCCTTCCCACTTTGTGTTATTTTGGGGAGATTTCGAAGGACGGCTCCCCAAAGTACTGTGTGAACAAGGGTGGAAGGTTCAATAAATAAGATTATCAGAGCATATGAAATTTTAAGTAAGTCACTATCATCACATTACCAAGAAACTAGTCCTCCTTTGCCTTCTGGAAGATACTTTGCTAATTAGTCAAAAGAAACTGGACTTTGGCTACAGCGTGGAAGACTTGTCATCCAGTTTCTTTAAAATATAGAAGACTCAAGGAGTAATAGATCAACATTTTATTATGCTTCAGCTAATTTGGCCTAGGCCTTGCGAATTACAGTGGAAAGGCTCTTACTGACTTCAGCGAGTTTGGGGGCAGGTCTTGCTGCCAGCCAGCTGTCGTGTGTTGACTTGGACAAAACTTTTGGACCCCTCTTATACATTCTGTCACACTCCTCATCAAGCTTATTTGGATGCCAGCTTTGGTATATTTTAAAAAGTTCACTGTATTATTCTGTATGTAGGTTGTACTGGTGAAAAATCACCAGGAGCTCAGTGTTTGTAGTTGTCTAAACAGACTTTATTTTGGATTACATATGCACATATCTCCGGTACGCTATATGCAGCTTTTCAGCCTCCTAAGAAGCAGGAGCACCAGTATCAACAGAATCCTTGATTTGAGAGAAAATGCTAATTTTAATTAGTAATATTTGTTATTATTGTTCCTACTTGACTATATTGCCTTCTTCATTTATCTATAGACAATGTTATGTTCTGTTTTCATCATTTATGATTAGAATTAATGACTTTACAATTTTTAATCATTACATTTCAATAAAACACTAATTTGCTGGCTCTTCATTTGCTTAGTTGTCTTTTAACTACATGGGAACTGGGCATTCTTTACAGCACTGTTAAAATGGATTCTGACTGGGTTTTCCTACAGAATCTGAATTAGTTATAATATTTCGTTACCTCTTCACGTCGTGGTTTGGTTTGACAACAAGTTTATTTTATTGGAAACATTCTGTTCAGCAAGTTTTGATGACCTGGATCCAATATTAAAAAAAAAATGCTAAGCTTAGAATCTTTTACTGATGAAACTGCTGTAAAAAGATATTGCCACGTAAAATTTTGTATGGGTTTTGCTCATATTTTTGAAAGTTGTATGCCTTTTTCTGGAGCAATGTTTCTCAAACTTTATGTTGCAACTTCCAAGGGAGTTATTGGAAGGTTCAAAGAGCTTTAAAAAACATTAAAAAGAATTTTAGATGGTACATATTAATTATTAATTGCGTTTATTGTGGAGAGAAAGAACACTTAAAAAATTATGCTGATTTACTGTTGGCAGCCTCTCAGTTCCTTCAGGATTGGGGGTGGGAAAAGCAGCAATGGCTTGTGGTAGCAACAGGGAGGTTGCTGCCTCGGGGAACAGCTGACCAGGGATAGAGTAGCTTCTGGAGGAAAGGAAATAAGTGTGTACACTATCTAGTAGTCTGTACTTACAGGGACTTTGTATTTTCCTGCACTGAAGAAACTGAGCTGCTGTAAGTAAAGACTGTTATCTCTTTCCCGGCCAAGTGTTTTACAGTTTGGGAAAGGGTCCATAAATGTACTTGAAGAAGGATGGTGCATCCAAAACGTTTGAGAAATAGTACTCCAGCATGTACTGAAACATCATGGATTTTACATTTGTCTTAGTGGGTTGGCGTTGATGCAGGGTCTTCTTTCTTCAGGACATTTTTTGAGGCTATCCGAGTTTGGATATGTAACTTCTAAACTTTCTCTACCAGGGTATTCCCATGGGTCAAGTATTTAACTCTTTGGACCAAAAGACTTAGTTCTGTGGCTATTTCAGCAATCTGACTTGCCCTGGCCAGCCTACTGAAAGGGATTGCAGCAGGAAAAAGTTCTAGTCCTTGGAAGACCATTAACTGAGTGGTAACACTGATCTCAGAGGCATCTAATTCTTGAATGGAGTAGTGCAAATTTCTCTGTTCAGTGTGCCTGCGTGATGACGGTCCTCTGGATGGCTACCACTGAATCAGAGACCTACATGAGCTGATTTGCTTGCAGGTGCATACATCAACTCAAATTGAAATAGTTGAGGTGTTTCTAAATTACACTGCAAAGCACAATGTGGGTACACTGCACTTAGAGGTCATGTTCTGAAGGCTATGTTTTTAGCTAGAAAAGCTAAAAGACTAATTCCTTATAAAATGAAAGCTGAACTCCTACACCGCAAGGTGATAGTCACTGCAATGCTCTCAGTGTGCTGAACTACTAACAGGAGAGACCATTTCAATGATTTACTGTGCAGCAATTCTTTTACAAGAAGTTACTGACTTATCTTGTGAAGTGGTGATAAATATCAAAAAAAGAAAAGAAAAAAACCCAGCCTATTTATAAATTTGAGTTTTTCCTTCAGTTCCATTCACCTGGCCTTTCTGTTTTTGTGGAAATAAGCTGAAGAGTTGAGTTGGGCAATATGACACAGATCTGGAAAAGACCCACTGTCTAACAGGGAAACAGTCTGAGGGAAACCTTTTACCTTCAGAACTCTGAGTTATCTGGATTACTTGTATATTTCTCTGGTAGACTGAGTACTATTTTTTCCTGTTGCACTCACCTTTTTAACCATCTTGCCTAGCCAAAAGATGAACCAAAACGATGTATTTCTCAAGGACGTTTAAATCTCATTGATTTCCAGAATCTTCCAGCAAACTGTTCTGAAGGACAAGCCAACCTATGCATCTGGACTCTGTGTTATCAGGGAGTCATGAATTTTCTGCCGTGAAGTGACCCAGTAGATTTCTCAGACTTCAGCAATGTAATTTTCTAGAAATTAAGTCCATCTCATGAACATTTGTGTTTAAGCCTAGATATTCCAGGCTGTAACACAAGGGGAAATCTTTAACGTAGGCCTCTATCAGCCACTCAGGGCAACTGGGGGCTCACCAACGTGTTGTAAGTCAAGATGACAATTCTGCTTGAGCTCCAATTTCCTTATGTGGTGGAAGCCTTAAACTCCTATTGATTGCCACGAGTCTTAGCACCCTCTGTCACCTTTTAAACCCATTCATTCAGGTAAACAGATATCTCCCTCCTCGAAATGGAAAGGAGTGAATAAATCTACCCAGCTCATCTTCTATTCACTGATCCTGCTGTTGCGAGCCATGAACAATAGCAGCCTGTTAAGCTGTGCTTGACAAGTGTAAATGTCGTCTAGGTTGCAAAATTATTTTGGTTTCGAAGGCAAATTAATTCTACAAGCCACTCGGCAAGCCTCAAAGTATGCTTGTCATAAAAGTGCAAGCTATTAGAAAGGAAATAATTAGTATTGCTTTAGTAAGTGGTTCAAGAGCATCTATGGTTACAGTGTCACAGATAAGATTTTTGTTTCTCTAAAAGTTTTCTTAGAGGTTTTTGTTGCTTTTCTTTTTTTCATTTCTGCCACAGACTTCAGTTTTAGTTTTGCAGACCTTAGTCTTCTGCTTGTTTTTAGTGGTTGTAAAGTCTTTTTTCTGTCTGGTTTTCTGTGTGTGTCTTTCTCCCCTTCTTCCTGCAAATAGTGACTATCTTTCATTGGTCTGAATTACACAATGCTCGCATTAACTCTAATGAGAAAGAAAAGAATTTAACAGAGTCATTGTTTACAGGACTTCTAGCATTCAGAAAGGCAAAAAATTGTGTGACCGCATAGCTATTGTTCTAAAGACATACTTGCAATGTTTTACAATGTTTCAAATTTTTTGTTAACTTATTATGTTGGAGATAATCTGACAGAGTTCTGTTCCTAAAGTTACCAAATAAAACACAGCAGTAACTGGTTAAAGGATGTCAGGTTTCCTAGGTGGCATGTATTATTTTTACCATACAGATTGAGAAAAAGTAAGGCAAGATTTGGGGTGGAGGCTTTGCTTGAGTAAGCATTAGAATTTGTCAGCACTAGCTTATGAAAGGCCAACTTTTCAAAAAGTTCCTGCTGTTGAACTCTTGGAGCTTTCTGCAGTCTTGATATACTGGTACAGTGTCAAGATTAATATCTAGAAATGAGAACAGATTGTTCTGCACAGGAATGCCCCATTGGTCCATCGTAAAGTATTCTTAATAGTGCTGGCAGAAGAATCTCTTTACATGTCTGTTTAGTCTGTGTTCAGAGCTTCTCTGCTGTAAATATGATGTTAAATATTTGTGTCCTCCAGCAGTTTTTTGGGTCAGAAAATCCAAGTGGGGTGAACACTATATTCCCACCACTTTTTTCTTTAAGGGATTTGTTTCCAAGAAGATGGAGGGAAAAGAACTCTTTCAAAGCAAAACTTGGCATATATTTAATACTGAATTAATTTTAGTGTGTATAAAGATATCATTGTACTTGCTTCTTTGCCATTTTTCTTCTTCTCCTGCTTAAGTTTAGCTATCAGACAAGCCAAGAAACATAGGCTTATTAGGGAGACTAGAGCAATCCAGGTTTGCTTCTCATTTTATTTTTCTGCATCTGCATCTGCATAGAGACAGTTTGCAAATCTTGCTATAATTTCCAGCCCTACAGTGAGTTAATAAAGTCTTTAAGCGTCTGGTCATTATTTGGCTAGTCAAGACAGTTACATTGAGGAAGAAAAAGTGGTGCTTAATTCAAGGAAGAGAGAAATGTGATTACGAGGAAGGATCATATTTGGACTGGAATGCATGTTTATTCTGCAGGAAAGGTGCAACTTATTTACCTGTGAGTAAATATTACTTGTCAGGAGTGTGTCCAGGGGAGTGAAGAATAATAACAATATCCAGTTTGTTCTGTCTCGTAGCATGTGTTCTCTGAGGATGCATGAAATTTTACAGCATCTGTAGACATAAACCATAGATTTTACAGTTAATTCTTGAGCTGTAGAACAGATGGGGGAAGATGACATTCTATTTAATGCCTACTTATGCACCTTTTACTGTAAACACTAGACTGTTAATTTAATTAAGGAATTCTCTGGATTTTATATGTTATTTATGCATAAAGATTTCACCAGTGGCACTACTGATTGATTACTGTTTTTGTAGGCATTGGCAATAATCTTGCTTTGCAAAGAGGAAAAGGAAAGGTATAATCAGAGGAGTCAATTTTATTAGCACAATACATGTCCATGTGTACATGTGAATATCTCCTTAGCGTGCATGTTTTTTTCAGCAAGTTTAAAAATACACAAAGCATTAGAACCTTTCCCTTAATTTTCTGAGCTATAGATTTTTTGTAGCTTTTCCAGAAAAAATGTATGATATGCAGATATTCATGATTCTCTCTCTTTCTCTTTCTCTTTCTCTTTCTCTTTTTCTTTCTCTCTCTCTTTCTCTTTCTCTCTCTCTCTCTCTCTCTCTCTGATGAACCAGCCTCTTATTCCTAGAAGTCCTACAAGCAGTGTTGCCACACCATCCAGCACTATCAGCACACCTACAAAAAGAGACAGTTCTGCCCTGCAGGATCTCTACATACCCCCTCCTCCAACAGAACCGTATGTTCCCAGGTAAAAAAGATCATTTCAGGTACAATATGTGGTCAAAAAATACTTGTAAAATAACAAAGCGTTCTGTTCCTGCCTGAGCAAAAACTGTCTGAAACCCTGAATCCATAACTAGGAAAAGAGTTAATATCTGCCCCCTTGGCTAATAACCTTGACTCAACAAGGGACTTTGAACTAAAAACAAAAAAATGTGCAACTTCAACAGCCAGAGCACTATTATACTCAGCCGTCATGATTTCTTTTTTAGATACATTGATTTGATAGTATCAGAGCAATTTTCCAGGTGACTTTTATGGTGTGGCCACCATACTATATTCTGCAGTGACCCCATGTTCCATAAATGTACTGCCACTCCCAGGGGCCACCTGGAAGAGGCGTTTTCACCCCTCTCCCTGCAAGTCTCTAGATTCCTGGGCTGAGTTAGAAGAGCAGCAGATTCTCTGTGCAGATTCATAGCCCTACCCTCGCATGACCCCAACTGATTCATTACAATTTTGTGGTATATACAGATGTTGCTTTCCCAAACTCCAGAGAGATTTATAGCGTAAGTTACAATAGTAACTGCACAGAGGCATAGGGACGTATTGAAGATGGATCAATTTTTCTAAAGTTTCCATATTACTAGGTTCTGAATGTTACATGTACAGTTAATGTATTTTTAAATTACTTCTGCTTTTCTTTTCCTTTTGTTAACTCTTTTGGAAAGATTGTAAGGGCATCATGCCCTTTCGTGTAGCTGAGTTTCTTGTACTTGAGTTTTTCTGAGACTCACTTAGCAGTAACTCTTCTAGCCAATTAATGAGATGTATGGCCTGCCGCTGACAAGGTTTCCCTGGGGGTTATCCAGGAGTGAGGTGTACGGCAAATTAAATTGCCTAGTGGGGAGGAGAAATTGTATTTCTATGATAAACTCTTAGTCTTCAGAGATATATATGGAAAACCTTCCAGGGGAAAACAGTGGCTTTCCACTTCATGATTTAGATGATCTCACAACCATTTTAGGGAAGCCATGAGCTGAACCCTGTATTCTTTCCTTGTCACTGCCTTATCTGTTACCTGGTCTATTTTTTATTTCTGGGAAAAAGAAAAATCCCTCATATTGTCATTTTATAAATGAGTGTGACACATCTACCCTGTTGGACTTGCTAAAACAATGCTTTAGTATCTGTCTTAAAGTGACAAACAATGTACAGTCTACTTCACTGACTAGATTATGTTTTTTTCTTCTGATTATGTAAAAACATTGTCAGTCATTGCACTTGAATCGTTTATAGGGATTAAATATGTCTTTCCTCTATGTGATAACTGGATATTTTGTTATCTCGATGTAAATACAATTTGAAGAACATGATTTTCAAAAAATGTACAGAAAAAATCAAGTATTTAATTCTGAAACCATTAGGATTAACACTCTGGGAAAACAAAACAAAACAAAACAGCCCCATAGTCGTCAGGTTTCTTTTTGAATGAAGTAGTTATCTGGTAAAAACCTATCCCCCTTGAAGCTAAGACTGTACTAGCCTGAAGGAAGTAGTGTCTTTGTACTGATACTGATCGCAACAAAAATATTTTTGGTATTTACTAAGAAATGCATCCTCTTTTTACAGAATATTTTTAGTGAATATTTTTGTTCAGCAGTTTTTAAGTTCTGCTGCTGTAAAAACTGAGAAGCTTAAAATGCATTTTGATTGTTGATGGTGATGCAATAGGTTGGACCAATTCTCCTTAAATATTTCATGGCTTATTAGTACAACCCGCAGTCTTACAGAGAGATTAAGCTATGTCCTTTTGAAACTTCTTTTGTCAGCTTAATCCTGATGGGCTGCAGGTCATTTCACAAACCTGTCACGGAGCCTGTACAGTGTTTCCCAGTGCTCTGTTTTGGCGCTTTGTCAGTTTTTGGGGGGTTTTTTGTTTTGTTTTTTTAAATCCGAGATTAGGTGTTTTTAAGCAAGTTTTCATTTGGGGTATGATCAAACTGCTCAGCATCTGTTTCTCCGTTTGTTGCTGCTGCTGTGAAGGGAAAAAAAAGTGACAGGAATAGAGTAAAAGGTTGGAGGCCCTGAAGGAGGTTGTAAAGCCCCGTGGCCTTGCTGCCGGGGAGCCTGGTGATGCCCGCGGACGGTTTCTGTGTGCCAGGTATTGCGAAGGGCTAGCTGTAAATAAGTCCTCGAACGAGTCTGTCGAGTAGGAGTCCGAGCCGAAGCGCCCCGCCGCGGGGGGCTGAGGCGGCGGGTGTCCGCTCGCCTCGGGGCAAAGGCCGCGGTGGCGCAGGGTGGCTCCGGCGGACGCTGGCCGCCATGTCGCCTAGGTGCCTGCGTACCCGCGCCGACGAGGGGCGACGGTGCCCTTGGCGGCATGGCCGAGGAGGGATGGCCCCTTGCCGCTGCTGCCCAGCAAACGGGCTGGCTGGCTGCCCCAAGGGGGCCCCGCGTCACCCTCCAGCAGGGCCGCGACGCTGGGCCGCCGTGGCAGGGGCGCCGGGGGAGCCGGCCAGCTCGGTGTGGGGGCTGGCGGGGCCCTAACTGCTCTCGTGGCGACCTCTCAGGGGCTTTGCTGCCCCAAAATTACCATCTGGTTAGGGGGTTTTCTTGCAGCCCTCTGCGGGCAGGGCCCCGCCATGGCGTACCGGGCCCTGCTCCCCGCTGCGCGGGGAGAAGGCTCTGTCCCGGGCGCAGGTCTCTGCGGTTTGACACGTTTAAGTAGTTTGCGTTTTCCCAAAGGAAAGGAAAGGAAAGTGAGGTTCGTTTGTACAGAACCAGATTGGGTTTTCCCATCTTGACTGTGTCGCCAAGTCTTAAAAGCTGTCCGAGGCGTTTGAAAAGGCAAAACAGTGTAAAAGAATGAGGTCGACGTTGTCGCGAAACGCTGGGGACCTTCCGAAGGGAAGAGAGAAAGAGCAGCTGTACCTGTCAGCTTTACTTGGGTGGTTCCTTTCACAAGAAATCAGTAAGATAGATAGATACAGATTTATTTGTACGATCCCTTTCACAGGAAGCCAGTAAGATAGGCACGGCCTGTGATGGAAGAGAAGGAGCAGAGACCTGGGGGATAAGTGGCGTCTGCGGGCGTCTGCGTGCGTATGCGATGTGTGATCCTGGCACAGGTCGATGGCACCCGCCTCCCGCTTCGATGCGATATTGACATATTTATCCCATATTTTTTGGAATATTAAATTACGTTTAATTAGTATTACATTTAAGTAAAAAAACTTTAAAGTGTCTTGTCCCAGTGTATTAAAGAGCTCTCTTGTTTGCTGAAGGGATGAAAAGGGAAATCTTCCGTGCGATGATGTCGGCAGACATATAGTGGGCAAGCCGGTTCACACAGGATCCGAATCTCCAAATTCGTTTCTTGACCAGGAATATCGGAAGCGCTTTAATGTGGTTGAAGAAGATGCAGTTTTATACTGCTATGAGTATGAGAAAGGAAGAACAAGTGGCCCTGGGAGGAGAGAGAGCACGCCAACATATGGTATGGCACTGATCTGATAAGATTAATCCCCCTTTTCTTATTTTGACTTTAGGTTTTTTCATGCGTCTGCTTTTGCATTTTAGCATAAAAATATTCTCAGTGACCACTGATTTTGCTAAGAATTCAGTTTTAGTTGAGTCTGATCTCAACCTAAGAGCTTATTCTGCACATGAAGAAAATGAATTACTTATTATAATAGGGAGTCCAGTTTTGTATCGATGGTCTGTCTGACTGTAAGTTCTAGACAAAACCTTTATTCGAAATTTAATCAGCTTCATTTTCTAGCTTATGCTGCAGTATCATTTTGTCAGAGAAGCTGACGTATTTGTGCTAAATACATATTTATCCTAAAAATGAAGGATGGAAGTTTGCTCCCAGTATGAGGGCAATCATTGCATGGGCTTAGAACACACTATATCAGAAAAATTTACCTGGGAGTAATCATTCTAAAGATCAAAAGCAGTTCAGGTTTACCAAGTGCTGACATGCTGCTTTCATGCTTACAACTCTTCAGTTTTTCTCTAATCCTAGAAAAGAAGTAATGACTGATGATACGCTTTTTTTTGTAATACTGTATTAACCTCCTGTAACTTCCTATATTTAGCTGTCCCTCTTTTTTTGAGGTTATATGTTGTCCAAAAAAGGATTACGCATGTAAACACAAACATGTCTTCATGCTGGTGCATCTTGCTACATCTTGGATTTTGACCTAGATAGGGTGAGAATTTTGAAACAAATCCTGGTGACAGTTTGACTCTTCAGACCTTCATGTTCCAAGTTATTTTCCCTTTCAGGCTATAGGAACTCTTCCCTCAGCTAGCATTGTAACTTGTTTCAGCTTTGGACTAGGAGAATTGCTTTTCTATTGCCAAATACAAAATTGCCCAATTGTAGAGTTGTTAGAAGAAAATGAAGAGGGAATCTCATTTCATTTTATCCCTTCACCTCATTGCATTCTTCTTAGGTTTCTGTGGAGAGCAAGGAATGCAAAAATGTTTTGGGGAGTGTCTGCAGGTTTTGACATAAAAAATAAGCAGAATTCCTTGAGCATAACTACGGTATGGCGCATAAGGCTGCCTTGAAAAAAGATATTTCTATTACTACGGTATTAGCTGAACACATTCCTGAATATGTTTTTGCCCCACTTTCTATATTATTTTAATTACTAAACTGAGTGCAAGCTGTATGTTGGAGTAACTGTAGTAATCGTGACATCATACTGAGAAGAAAGACATAAATCTATGAGAAAGCACAGAATTGGTACATCATGCAGCAAAGCTCCAAAATCACCTGGGAATGTTCATATGAATTGAGCCTGAGCTGCAAAATGTATCCTCAGGACTTTGAGAGATGCAGTTACAGAATGTTAAAGGATGTACTTTTATAAAATGCACCTGTTTTACAGAGCCACACAGTCCTGCTGCAAAATTCTCAGTATCCTTTTGATTTGAAGCATTTTCAGGTGTTTTCTAGCCCTTCCTATACTGTATAGTGTTCTAACACTGCTAAGTGTTCAAAGTTGATACATCAATTTAATTATTCCTCCATTTTATCTGTTAAAATTGGTAGATGCAGTCAGTTCCTTTAACACAGGTACTCTCTGTTCCTGACTTTGAATTTTAATCCTAGTGATCTAGAGTGAAGAAGAGCACATTTTGTGTTCAAGGGTTGCTGAATCCATTATTTTGCTAGCAGATAGCTTTTTTATCTTTTTTTTCATTAGCAGAAAGGGTTGTAAATACATAGATCGAAGATTGTGCTGAGAACAAGTCATTATTTAACACATTTAGTATATGGCTTTTCATTTTTAATCTCACTTCTTTTTTAATAAATTCAGACCAGAGAGTCTGTTTTCAGTTAAGTTTATTTTCGAAGAATATTACCATTTCAGCATTAAATTATAAACTTTCCCACATGGCCTTTGTTAGCATAAGATTTGTGGCTAGGCATGACCTTAGGATTTGACAGAAATCTGTAATATGACAATAACAGCCTTCTTTTTTATGGTGACCTATTAAAGAAGGTTATTAAAGCTAGAAAAATAATTGTTTTCAGCATGTACTCATTAATTATGCGATGACATTTTTTTTTCTATAATGCTTCTCAGTCTTCCTTCATAAGGGGTTAACAGGGCCCTCCATAATTGCTCTTTAGGAATCTATTGACTTTTTTTGACAATTTTAACGAAGAGATTTCTCTCCATGCACTTACTGGCTTCCAGCTGTTGCATAATGTTGCTAATTACACTGGCCTCAGCGAGCCTTGTCACTGGCCTCAGTGAGCTTCTGTTCACAACCCAAAGACGCTTTCCTGAGCGTAGTCACCAGGGAAAACAGATTTAGTGGATCCATGTGGGTTAACAAGGAGGAGATTAGCAGACGAGGCAGGCAGATGAGAAACTTGAGTTCAACAGAAGGAATGAATTTGGTCATTCCAGTGCCAGATATAAAAAGTATGCACTTCAAACAGCCAGAGATTTTGCACAATATTTGTTATTGCTATAGCCTTTGATAGTAACCAAGCTTTACTTGATTTTATAGCTTGTGGATCTTTTTACATGTGCAAGTGCTTTGTATAATATATTGTGAAGAAAAGAAAACATAGAAAACGTGTCATGTAGAAAAGAAAGTTGTATTTCTAGAAAAAGTAACCATTGAGAGATACTTCTGTTAAAATATACACGAGCCTAACATATCCTTTCTCAGGAAATGACTTCGTAACCATGTGCTTTAAATCTCACTGACTTCACTCAACCAAACTTATACATGTGCCCATAAATAGTTGAATAAATGATAAATAAAAAGTTAAATATGTAAGCTGTATTTCCTAGATAATGATGTATTTGTGAACTGACCCTGTAATCTGTACAGAACTTATCTCATACATTTTTTCTGAGATCACCATCATATCTTTTTTTTAAAAAGCCAGTATAACCTTTTCCTGTTATACAATATACAAGGTATTGATGCAGTTCCATGGATGCCGTATTTAAGTGGGTTGATAATAGACACATGAATATTTTTATTCAGTATAAGCAAATGTCTTTTTTTCAGCATATCATGGATTTACCATCAAATATGTGGAATTAATAGGATTGATCATCTTTACTGAGGAGGTTTTCTAATAAAATACTTAACAAGAGTTCTGAAGTTTTTAGTTTGAGCTGTGCTAGGCTTGGAAACAAATTATTTTCCCATTTTTATGCATTGTGACTAGTGGACTGATTTAAAAAAGAGCAAACGCTAACCTTGTTTCTGAAAACATTTTGTTTTCAGTCTGCCCTGTGCCATGTTATTCTTTTTTTGTTTCCCTATACTATTTAACTTGCTAAAAATTTCAGATCTCTCTAACTTAGCTGTACTAAGTTGCATGACATATTTTCACTGAATTTCCACCTGTATTTGTGAAATTTTTAAGCAGGAATTCACAGCATTTTTAAAAATCACTTCAGCAGCTTCCACATTAAAACTTTAAAGATACAGTACTCTTCAGTTTTTCTGTCTCTGATTATCTTCCGAGATCAAAGTGAATTTTCCAGTACTAATATGCTGTGTTTTTCTGTGGATAAAACGCTGCAAAAAGAAATTACACATGGAGGTTTTCTGTTTCCTTTCTCATTCATTCACTGAGGGATCTTTTAAGCCCACCAGCAAAGACGCCATTTGTGAAGGTACTTTAGTGATGTGGACGTGTTTCTGTTAGAAACAATTCCTTCTTTATGCTTTCAAACAGTCCTCTCCATGTGTGTACCAGGGCCTGCAGAATAATAAACAGATATTGCTCAGTGAAAAGTAATCTGTAATCTTAAAACATTTGGAGAAAGCTCAATCTCAAACTTCAGTCTGTTGGTGATTTAGTAGGCACTGGATTTATTTCCTAAGCTTAAAAAAAATCCATGAATACTTAGCTGCTTCTTGTCCTGTTAAAGAAAATAAAACTCCTATTTTACTTGTTCAGAAACTATGCTGCAAACTCTTTCATAAGCAACCCTGTAGAATAGCACATTAGCATTTAATTTGTTCTTTCTTTTAAAGAATGTTAGTTTAACACTGCCATATAAAATGGTGCATGATCTCATTTTTTCTTCTGTTTCCAGGGAAACTAAGGCCTATTTCTATGCCAGTAGAATATAACTGGGTGGGGGATTATGAAGACCCCAATAAAATAAAAAGAGATAGTAGGAGAGGTGAGTGATTTGGACATACATCTTGTACATGGCATTATCGTTTTTATCACCCTTTAAGCCATGGTAATGTTTGTTTCAAGCCCTCATTTTGCTGCTTGCTTAAATATGTATTTCTGTGAACCTGTTTTGGGTTCCTCCATTGTATTAATTTAATTAATTTAATTAATTTTTCTCGTAGCTTCTATTAGAATTGAAGAAGTTGCACAACCAGGCAAGAGGAAATCATGGCTTCAAATCCCTGCAGTTTGGTTTAATTTTAATGATATTGGCATTTCATTGATTGAACTGCATTATACAGTTTTTTTTTGAAAGTGGCCCTAAATTTCCATAATATGTTGTTATTATTGTTATATGTTGTTATGCTTAAATGAGAATCATATATTAATTTTCTCTGTCTTTATAAATTCTTTTTGGATAAAAAGCATTCTAGAGCAGTACTGGGTTCAGCTCGAAATAGTCCAGGGTGAGTTCTTCTAAGTTCTAGTTTGTGAGGCTCAGCTATGTAATTTGACATATGAAATGATAACCTCTGAGCTGGCTAGAAGCACTCAGCAATAACATCTTACCAAACATCAAAACTTAAAAACATCAGCTCAGTGCTCAGGAAGGACCAAAAAAAGCAAACAAGGAATCATTAGGAAAAGAATTTAATATGCTGCTCTGTAAGTTATTACACATGGTGAGTATATGTGAGGTTCTGGTCTCTCCTGCTCTTAAAAAAATATAGTAGAATTGGAAAAGGTTGAGGGAAGGGCAGCAAAGATGATCATATGTGTGGAATGGCTTCCATATAGGGAATGATTTGGTGGCTGGACCTCATTTATTTGGAAGAACATGAGTAGGCTGTGCTAAAGGTTTATGAAATCTTGTGTAGAATGAAACAAGTGGACAGGTTGGTCACTTCCTTTTCCAATACAAAAACTGTGAGGCATCAAATGCCTCTGTCAGGTGCTGTTTAGAAAGAAAAAGAGCTGGCTCCTTATGCAGTGTGGGTTTAGACTAAGGAGCCCCTTGCTAGAGGAGGTTATGGATGCTAAAGTTTACATGAATATAAGCAAAGATTAGACAAGTTCATGAAAGACAAATATGTTGAGGTTTTCTAAATTCACAAACCCTACCTCTGACTCAGGATGTCCCTTGGCTACAAATTGGTAGATGCTGGAAGAGTATTCGGAGAAAGCATGGATGATAAAGAGAACAAGCTCAGGTGAATGCTCAAAGCAAATTACTTGTAAATGTTTGGCCTCTCAGTCATTTGCATTTATCTAGGATCTTGCCTTAAAAAAAAAGTTTTCAAATGTGATCATAAATTGTGCTATCACTCATTTTTTGAAAACTGTCAAGACAGCCTTTGTAGTTGTGGGGCTTATTTTATGTTCTGTTCTTCTTTTTGTCAGAGAAACCACAAAACTGCAAGTGTCTTGAATCTTTTCCCTACCAAAAGATTCATTGTTTTCTTATTATGTCCAGACCAAAGAGGAGGATATGTTTTGTTAATGAGATAGCCTTGAAGACTTAAAATCTTAGATCTCAGCAGATGCAGGAACAGTATGTATTTTGGAAGGGAGATTGTCCTCCATGTAACAATTCACAACACTCTTTTGCATTACTGTATTTTCCTTCAATAGAAAATTCATTACTTCGCTATATGAGCAATGAGAAAATAGGTCAAGACGACTACATGTTTCAAAGGAATAGCAAAAAGGATACTGGGAAAAAATCCAAAAAGAAGGGAGACAAGAGTAGTAGTCCAAGCCATTACTCGCTGTTGCCTAGCTTACAAATGGACTCATTGAGACAAGAAGTCATGGGCACACCTGGACCAGAAACCACTTTGTATCACGTAAGTAAAAATGATATTAACAAAAATCATTGCTCTGTACTCGTGGTAAGAGACTGTCTTGTTTTTGTAGTGCTGCTGAAGCCTTTCTGATTGCTGCTGTTGCATTGCTTCCTATTCTTCTGACAATAATTGAAAATACCTTAGAATTTTTACTTTGATATTACAGATGTGGGATGCATACCTGTAACTGTATTTTAAATTATGTGACTGAGTGGATGTTGCATTTGACATGGAGTGTGGTATCTCTGTCTTGCATTCTTGCTTCTGTTGGAAACGGGAGAAGCAGCCGTCTGACTGGCTGGAAACCTCTATTCCAACATCTCTTTCATTGCAGTTGCATATGCCAGGTCTCATTAGGTAGCCCCTGTACTACAGATACATTTCTACATTACAGCCTTCAAAGGCCTGATTTTGGGCAGAAAACTTGTGGGAGGTTTTTGTTTGTTCTTCCTTTAAGATAAGAGGGGACTTAATGTGTATAGCTGTTTTTAACATGTAGCGCTCAATAACTCAAATAAATTTGAAGGAAGAGATTCTGCTGAATAGGTTGTAAAAGAAAAATGCCAGTAACTTAGTAGTTTTTGAAAGTATCAAGAAAAAGGAGTTAGAAGGTTGCAATATGTTTTAGATATTATATCATGTTCTCCCCATAACAAGTGTTTGTATTTTAGACCTCAATAAAAGATGCCATCATGGAAGAATATTCACACGATAACTGTACAGCAAAACAATACAATTAATTGTAGTTATCTTCATACACCAACAAAGAGAATGCAATTTAAACTGCCAGTTTCTAAGGGAGATGGTGGTGTGGACTTGTCAGGAACTCTGCTGTGAAAAATGTGTGATCATGGCAGGTGGAGCTCTGCTGAGTCCATAGGAGATAACTTGGTTTCCTGTTGTAAAATATTGCTACGGATTATCGCATTATAAATTGGTGTAGGATAATTGAAACTAATGGAGCCTTTGCAGCCTTTTACACCATTTGAGTGCTTGGTCCACTGGCTTCTAAAACTCCCTTTGGCACTACAGTGTATAGGTGAGTCTGATGAATTTCAGAGAAGATGTCATATATGTATTAAAAGTGAGCGCTTGTGGTGTGCTTTAATTAAATCAGGTCCCTAGATGCAATAAATGCTACTCCCTTTCTTTTTCATTTGTAGCAAACTAAGTAAAGGGATGAGAATTTTTTCTTACTCTATTATCTCCAGCTTCAATTTCTTACACTGTTTTTGTAAGTTGGAAATGTGATACTGGTGAGATTTCTATTTGCAAAGGTAGTGTTTCCCTAATATGTGAAGAGAAGGAGTTTGCAAGAGTTTCAGGACTGTGTCCTCTTCCTAATGTCTGCAGTCTTTACTAGCAGGAATCCAGTCTGTCCAAGAGACTTTGAAACAAATATTTAGAGAAGAAAATGGAGAATAAATTTGTGTAACAGAGGACTACTCCATAAACTCATTAAGGAAGGTGAATTTGAAACACTTTTCATATACTGAGAGAGCACCTTCCTTCCCCTTGAATTAACTCATTCTATCACTTTCTTCCATATAGCATTCCTTTTGTTCGTATACGTTAAATTCCTGAAAATGTGTTTCTGCACTGAGTTTTCTTTTTTAAGGTTCCATCTTTGTTCTTCCTCAGTTACTTCCATTCCCCCTTTTTGGAAAACTCTTTGAAATTCTGATGTGGAAGTTACCAAGGAACAAAAACCTAGAATTAACGTTTTTCATGTAGTTTTGATACTCATCCACAAAACACCCCTTAACTGTTAGCACCACAAATTCCACAAGTATCTGATAATCATGCACCACTACGGCTGAAAGACATCTCCATAATGCCATTAATCTTCAGCATCTTTTCATAAGCCAAGTAGGAGTTAATTTATTTGTACAAATAGAGACATGTTATTTTTTCTTCAGAATACAAATCGGTATTGGATCTGCACAAGCTGTTTTGAAGTGATGTGCAGGAAATAAATGGAAGGAGGAAGCTTGGTTCCCCCCTGGTCCCTTCTCATTTGTGCCCAGGGAAATGGGAAGCAGCCCTTCACAAAGCGTTCACAACCCTCTACAGCTGAGCACAGCTGGTCCTATAGCTGGAAACCACCCGGCTGCCACCATGCGGTACAATACAGCTCCCTTTTTAAGGTGATGGCATGCGAGCGTACTGATTTGGGAAACCCTAATCTAGTTTGCAGATGAGGCTACATGTCATTGCCACGCAACAAAGCCTACTTACACTCTGGTCTGAAATAAGCAAACACAGAAGGGATTGCTGAATATACTGCAAAAATATAGAGCATAATTTGGTTGGCAGAATTTCTATTACTGATGATGATGAAAAGAATGGAAGATAAATATGGAGAGAACTGCTGATTGGCACAGAGGAGCTGAGGATTGAGAGAGTTTAAAAAGCTCACACCAGGGAACAGGGGTTTTGTATTAGATGGGGGAGAACTTTGCTTGAAATATTACATACACAGTGCAATGAGCAGATAAAGAAGAAAGGAATACAGATGAATCACAAGGAGTTCATATCTGACTGCTTTGCAATTTTATGAAGCTATAGATAACAAATAGGAGAAAGAAACAAATGTTTAATTCTTAAATTTAAAATTCTACCTTAAGATCACTAAAAAGTGGCTTTTCTGTTACAAAATAATTTTTTCATCATCAGCTATCAAGTTGCAACAAAGACTTTAGATTATCTGCAAGTGGGAACTTTTGAATGAACATGAATTCAGTGCAAGAATGCTTTCTTAGGCACTACTTTTATCATCTTGCTGTTGATAGTAAAGTATTAGTCTATATCCATACACAGATTGTGCAAGAGGATTATTTTCTTAGGGCAAAGTACTACTTTTATCATCTTGCTGTTAAGAGTGAAATATTAATCTATAGCCATACGCAGATTAATCCAGTGAGCCATACAAGGCAAACCAGTGCAACTGTTTTTCTTTTCCACTGTTGTTTCTTTGTTTGTTTTTGCTAACATAACTGATGGAGAGGCCTAACTCATCTTCACCTATTAAACTTTTCTATTATTTTGGTTTTTGTTACTGTCATTTTTCATGAGTCAAAATTTTGCTTTGAAACGACGACATTCCTATAAGCTGGAAATGTTGATTAACTCCAAAAACTGCACTAACAGTAGGTGAAAGAAGTTGGGTTGTTTTGGTTTGTTTGTTTATTTAAGAAAAGGATATTTTCATTATACTAGAATTTAAGATAAAGAGAGAATATTGTGACTCCCTGGGCTTCATACTACAAGCCAGTGGACTTTCCTCACTTGAACTGCAGCTCTTACTCATGTAGCTGTAGTTGAACTTGAGGCTTTCTTCTTAGCAGTGCCTCAGGCTTTGGTACTAAGGTCCCAATACTACAGAATACTCCACCATGCTTATTTGGTTGATCCAGTGCCTAGTTGCTCTTTCTGTTACAATTTTTTCACCCATTAGCCTGCATTTCCATGGCCTCTATGTCCCACCCTTAGATAGGACTGATCCTTTATTCTCTAGGGTTAAAAGCCTTTTGTTGCCAATCTCCCAATTTAGGAATTTACGAGTTATAACCAAAGCACACTGTAACCTTCTCTTGCCTAAAAGGAACAGACTGAGCATCCTGGGTTTGTCATTAGAGAGTGTTTTCATATCCTTTCATCGTTCTCATAATTCTTTCAATTCCTCTAATTTTCTGACATCTTTCCTAAAGTATATATGCCAGAACAGGACATACAGTTCACGGAGCCAGACAGAAAGGTAATAAAACTGTCGTGTTCCCATTCACTACTTCTCTGTTTAAATATTTAAAGGACTGTATGCCCATTTTAACCATAGATTTGAACTGATTACCTAGTTTAAGTTTTGGGTTTTTTTCCTACTGTTTCCCTTTTCAGAATCACTGATTTGTAAGATTAGTGTTCCCAATCTAATCATTTATGTCTTGCATTCTTTGTTCTTAAAAATATACCTTTGTGTATGGTTGGCCAGCCTGAAACATCTGATTTCTCTATGATCTATGACTCTGAAGCAGAGTGTATGACTCTGAAGCAAAGCATGAAACACCAGAGAGTAAGGGCTTTGGGCCCTTAGATGCCCCCCGTTGAGTCCCAAGCTTGTAACATGGAGTATGCTGGGGTCTGCTGTGCACTAAACTTCTGAAACCTTTATTTTGAAATGATTTTTTAATATGCATGTTCTCTAGGAAGATTAAAAAAAACACACATTTCATTTCTTTCTTTTTTCTCTATATTCTGTTTTGTGAATATCCTGGAATGGAAACTGTGGAGCTCACTCAGCATTCAGTTCTCAGTCATGTTATTCACTGGTCTTCAATTTTATGTTACCTTTATTCAGTGATGATTTCTTTCTTTCTTTTTTTTTTTGAGTTCACTGGTATAAATCTTAAATAATCTTGGACTAAAAACTCATCCCACCAGTTACTGATGAATTCCCCGTACAATTCCAGGTCTTCTCCTGTTTCAGTTTTTCAGCCATTTATGTATGCAGGTTGATTACTTTTTTACTGTGATTAATTTCTGCAGAAAAGCAGCTTATGCAATTATGTTGACTTAGACTCCTTGCTCTTGCTGATTTTATACACGGCTTTATGGAAAATAAAAATCTGTAATCAAAAACTACACTGATAAATTAATATAACAGAAATTAAATGTTATTGTCCCAACTATAGTGGGTAGCATTAAAACATTACCATTGTAATTCAGAAGTACATGATTGTGATTTATTTGTTAAAAGTTGTCATTTGAAAGATGCCACCTGATTCAACGTGGATTTATTATATTCTGATATGGTCACAAGAATATACTAATCTAGCATTTCTGTAACTGCTGGTATACTATACTTGCATAAAATCACCAGTTTTAGGAATTTTGTTGTATCATTGACCTGCCATGGCAATCTTTTTTGCCGTGGCAAAAAGAGCTGTGTGGTCAAGGGAGTATTTTAGTTAACGGCTTTGAAAAGTGAACAGCTTTTAGTTATATCCACTGAATGTAACTGAAGCAATAGCTAATGTAAAAGCAATAGAAAACTAGTTTGTGTTATGTCTGTGAACTGATTATCTCCTGTATCTACTTTTAAAGCTTCATATATATCAAATCTATCCTCCGCTTTTGTTTCATTTTGTTTCCCATTCCAGGAAATGGTTCCAGCGTACATTGATTTCTAGCCAATTTGTTTTTACATTCTATTTTTCTTCTTCAGTATTGCTGAAGAAATACCAACACAGATTGTTAATATTTTTATTAAGCCAAGGCAAACTTTTCGAGCCATTGCTAATCTAGTGTGCAAGCAGGTGTTCAAAGTAATCTATTACTGTAGATATAAGTGATGCAGTTAAAATTGTCTTGGACCTTTGGGGCACCAGAGGTGAAAGCTCTGACACACAATTACAATTCTTTAAGTTCATTATACTATTCTGTATAGGAATTTCCTTGGTACATAGCACTTTGTTTTTCTTACTGGAAAATTATGTGTTTATTTAGGAAGCATATTGTGTCATGAATCAAAAGAAGTTCTGCATCAGGTTAATAATAATATACTCCTATCCAGACCGATAGAGCTTTCCATTAGTCTAGGAACAACACCACTATGGGAAGAAAAGGTTGCAGTCTGTTTTGCATAGCAGGAAGTTGTACAAGAAAAGGAAGCCTTGCTTACAAACTATTTCCAAACCCACACAAACAAACTTACATTACTGACCTTGTTCCCTCCTTCTCTCCTATACTCATGCCATTTGCATAGTATGTTCACTTGTTCTTGTATATTAAGCAGTACCTGATGACGAGCAATAATCTTGCTCGTCTTAGGAAAATTAACTAAAACCTGCTTTTAGCTTCTCCCTTTGCTAATAACTAGCCTGTTTAAAACTGTTTAACCCAAGATGGCAGAAATTTTCTTGGTCATTTTAATTTTATTTGAAGATGAAGTGTAGCAAGATGTACTCTTTAAAGTTCATACATCTGGAACAGATCGTTCAGGAAGGGATGCAGGAAGGAAGCAACGTAATCCTAGGGATTTTGCTGAAGGTGAAGCAGAAGATAGTTTTTAGGGATGTGTGCATATGTACACACATAGGTTTCATTCTTACTTTAAATAAAGAAAGAATAAAACGAAAGCCATCAATTGGGTTTTTACTGTAGCTGCAATGAAGCTTGTGAGCATTTGTCTCATGTTTCCCTCTTTACCAAGTATAACTATCCACCTAGCTGGAGTGTAGCTCGTTGACACCAGGCTCACATAAATAACTTCAGTGCTTGTTCCAGTGAGCACCTACAGAGTGCCTAGACTACTTTGCCTTTCTGCTTTGCCTGTGGGGACACTGAGGCAAGGAGCCGAGGGATTTGGCCTCGGTCATAGTTTCAGTCTTTCTTTGTTAGTCTTTATGAGGCTGCTGTACCAGTTCAGCCCAGTGGGTTTGTTCAGCAGAGCTGGTGGGTGCTCATCAATCTGAGCACGTAAAAGTTCAATCAGTTGCAACAAAGATCTTTTTGGACCTACTGTCAGTGAAGGACACTTGCTTATGGACCTACTGCAAAAATCAATTTTGAGTTGATAATAAGATAAGTTGGAAAGGAGACAGCAAGTATCAAGAAAAATGGAATAAATTTTCTACTTAATTGAGGTGTTTT
Source organism: Struthio camelus (assembly GCF_040807025.1). Taxonomy (NCBI): domain Eukaryota; kingdom Metazoa; phylum Chordata; class Aves; order Struthioniformes; family Struthionidae; genus Struthio; species Struthio camelus. The sequence goes on along the minus strand of NC_090942.1, from coordinate 136,386,544 downwards.
TCCAGACATTTCTGCCCTCCCACCCCTCCAGAGAAAAATACAAGAAAATGCTTTTTAAAAGTTCAGTTCAGAATGTGTGTATTTAGATGTTCTCGGTACAGAGAGCAACTTTACCAAAAACCCCTTTACCAAAAACTCAAAAAGCTAGCTCTGCATGAGTAATTAATTTTCTCTTACTCTTCCTATTCCTCTTTGTCGAAAGGCTGAAATGAAAGAAAAAGGGAAGGTACTTGAACATAAAGTACCTTCCTTTTTAATGAAAATTCTTGAACCTGAATAGGCATATATTTATGAAACCTTACAATTGTAGTACTCCGTAGCTAGCATTTAAGACAGTACAGAACATATCCACAAGAGTTTTCTAATAAACTTGTGCACAAGCTACCCATCAATTTGTTGCAGAAATCTTCTGAATAGAAATGGCATCTATTAAGCACTATACTACTGGAAAGCTATTTACCAAAAAAAAAACCCTACAAAAACTAGCAGTTTATTATAATTGTAAGCATTGCAGTACTTAAAGAATTTCTGTTGGGTGACTTTTTATTATGAATATTTCTAATTAAACAAAAACAAGCTCATAGAGAAAAAAAATTGAAAATGTAATTGCACAGATTTTAAGTAGGTGTCTGAAATCTAGAATGTTATTTTACCATTAGAACAGATGGGGTTGGTACACTTTCTTCTTCGAACTGTTTGAAGTCCGACTACGGCGATATTTAAATGTCAAGGCTCCCTTTTCCTTTGCCTCATTCCTGTTTTCACAATTGTCTGTAGTTAGTGGTAATTGCTATAGAATAAAAACCTAGCAGTTGATATCAAGGTCCAGTCTAACCTAAAGCCACAGTAAAAATATTTTCCCTAAGCATTTCCATGATTTTTGTTAACATTAAGATCTGAAGTGCTTTTTATCCGTGCTCTTTTATCCCCAGTTAAATTATTTGTATTAGGATAATACTGAACTGCAGAATGCTTACAGAATTGCAGGTCTCAAACATCAGCAAAGGAAAATTTAAACTCCTTCTTGAAAATGTATTTGTAACAACTAATTGATTAAAAACTACACTCGCTGAGTTGAAGTTCAAAAGCATTTTTATATTTCTAGCTAAGAAACAAAAACTGTCCAGAAATTAATAACCTTCTTACAGGGTTGTAAGAGAGCACTTTGGCCTATGCTACAACTTCAACTCTGGGTTCATTTTCCCATCAGTGAACATGGAACAAGGAAATAAAGCTGTGGATGTTGAACAATATATGAATCCACATATGTGGAAATCGAAGGAGCTCAGCTTTCTGCAGCAGAAACAGAGCAGAGTATGCTTATGAAATTATAGAGTAATATAGATTTGGAGTTCTTTTAAAGTGAAATGTGTGCCATATAAAACAAACAAAATGGTAAAACCGTTAAGCAAGGGCAATAAGCAAAATATGCTTTACTCCATCAGGCACTTGAGACAGTTGAAAGTGATAGCCATAAGACTGTTGTGATAAAAGGTAGATCTAGATATTTCATCTGGGTTTGGCAAAAATCTGCTCCTAATTAAATCTTCTTTTACATCTTTGAAACAAAAGGCAAGAGAGAAGCAACATATGAATTCTTTGCTAATGGAAAACAGCAAATGTATTATTTTTAAACTAGCATAATCAACGCAGTAACACAGAGACCTCCTCGGTCTAGTCCAGTGCTATTGTAGTTAGTCATCTTCACTTAATGCTATTCATAAATGTGTTCAGGTCCATCTTCAAACATGGCATGAACTGCCGTTGCTGATGCTGGGACCAGTAGAAGGTGGTAAACTGGGTGAATGGATGGCTGGTTGGCATAATTCAAAGAGAAAATATAGGATAGAGGAGAGGAAAGAGAACAGAAGTATAATGAGACTACCAGCAAGAGAAAGCCCATCACTCCTCACTGGTTTGCTAAAGAAAAAATTGTAAATGTCTCAGAAAACTATATAAAGTAATATCAAAGAATAATTCAGGCTGGGAGGGCCCCTACCTTCTGCTCCAAGCAGGGCCAGCTCTAAGGTCAGACCAGCTTGCTCAGGGCTGCATCCTGCCAGCTCTTGAAAACCTCCAAGGACAGAGATGAGACAACCTCGTGGGACAGGCTGCTCCACTGCCCAACTGTCCTCATGGGGAAAAAGCTGGAGCTGGGCAAGAAAACAGAGATTTCAGCAAAGACGAAAAGAATAGTAAATTACTTAGATTTAAGGCATTATTTCTGTTACATCATTGCTGCTTAGCTAAAATCATCTTGTGAAATTGCCTCAGTAATATCAGATTTGTTCTGCCTGTTCTAGACTCTCAGACTTTTGAATTCAAGTCTTAGGAAAATGGATGTCCTTATGTAGTTTTTATATTTGAGTTCCGGTTAAGCATACATTTTGTGAAATAGCAATATTTTGTCTCCTTGGGAGAGGGTGCTAAGTTCTTTTACTTATACTGTTCAAAATGAATATCATTCCTATCACAGGAGAATATTTTCACATCTGCATTGCTTCTTTTTGAAAGAAGCAGTTAATACGATGAGCTTTCTCTTATTGGAGAAGTGGTTGCCAAAAGGAAATGTGAAGGCTCTAGATGTGAGAGATTTTACTTCTATTTCTATATACTCTGTCATTTTTTTCGTGAGTTACTATTGCAGAAAAGCAAAATGCTGTAGACATGAGGAGAGCTGGTTTATGGATCAACCTGAAGCACAATTGGGTACTTTTGTGGAAAATTTTTATTTTCAGCTTTCTCTGTTACCTTCTTTCCCATCTGACCGTGAGAGAAAAAATAGCCTGTTAATAGTTTCTTGCCATGATGAAGCTGGGGAATTCCTCAAAAATGAGAGAGTTACTGTAAAGGCCATCTAGTCCAACTCTGCCAGTATAGATTTATCCTCTACAGCATATGATCCAATGCTCTGAAAGTGTAATTTTACACTGTCAAGAGATGTAGATCTATAGCCTAATAAATCTCCTGGCTCAGAACATTTCCTAATTTCCTTTCACACCCCTATTCTGTATTTTTTATGTTACCTATTCCAGTTAATCATTCCTGGTTATATCCTGCTTTTATCACCGGATAGAGTGCTTCTGCTTTTGTAGATGTTAACATTGCACACCAGTAAGCTATATTACCTGTAGTTGTACCTGTAGTTGGTACAATCACAATAGCACACTTAAGAGAGTTTTTTTTAATGTAGAACAAAGATATGGTCCCTCAGTTACTCTCTTTTGGTAAAGAAGAGATTAAGCATGGCATATTGTATCAGAGAAGTGTATGTTAGGCATTGCACAGAGGAGACTCAGCTTGATTTATCACTGCAATATGGTGGGGAATGTCACATCTATGAGAAGTTAGATCTAGACCCTGACTTCCCAACTGGCTTCTGCTTATGGTCCTTTTGCACACGGAAAAGGAAAATACCAGGACTATGAAAGCCATGATTCAAGGACATTGACTGACCTGCTTTGTGAAATCTGACAGTATACAAAAAAAACCCCACCTTGAATGATGAAAATATGGGTGATTAATTGGGAGCAGATGCCCATTTTAGGGTAGAGTTTGATCAAAATGCTTTGACAAGCATTTGAAATACTTGAAATATAAGCATTTCTCAACAAGAGCTTTTTTCAAAGCAGTGGTTTTGACTCAGCGGGGGTCTCTGCCCCCTTCCTTTGCCGAACTCACTGCTCTGTGGCCCCTATGAGCATCGTGTTGTCATATGACGTGGGAGATTGTGCTGTAACACCTAGGAGGAAAATGGGTTCTTTACAGCAGTGTGGCTCCTGACCAGCAGCTATTTTATTAGATATTTCTGTTTTACTGGAAAGAAGTGCCTGTTGCTTAGCGCCTGATCTGTGAGTCAGTCAATCCATCTCTGCTACTGTACTGTGGGGAAAAAAAATCATATTTTTGCATAGCGATAGCTGCCTTTTGTCCACTTTCCAAATATATACCTTTGCTCTCAGATTAACCCTAGCAAATAATACTGCTAACACTAGAGAATTGTGAGTTTAGAATGAAGTGTAATACTGATTTTGTAAGCTGGTTTGGTACCGATTAGGTCACCGTAGACAGCATAGAATTAAAATCTTTCCCCACTTTCTGAGAAGTGCTATTTCATCTTATGCTTAAAGGAAATTTCACTAAATTTCAGCAGTAATGTGACTGATATCCTGGAATGAGCTGGTCTTTTTTTATGTTAATTCACTGGAGCAATGAGGTTGTTTGGTGTGAATTTTAATGGAATGGGTAATGGCTGAGATACAAGTGCTCTTTCCGTCTTTCCCCATGGAAACTTTCCCTGTGTTTAAGATTCCATTGCTTCCTTTAGTCAAGACCTACCAGAGTTCAGCACTAATGTGTGCAACTGTTACTCCAGCTATTACTGCAAGCTTTTCCTAGTAGCGTGGTGCAACGATAAAGATGCACAAAGCACTACTGTCTGGAAATGCCATTTTAGTCCTGAAGGTTCAAATGCAACGAAATCTCCAAGCCTTGGAAATGACTTTGATGATATGTCCTTACAAGTAACAAAACCGGTAGATAATGTTTGCTCATGATGAAACATACAGATATTTCATTACTTGAAAAACAAAAGATTTGTTTTCAAATGTTTTGTCTTCTGAAGATGAACAAGAAGAGTGTTGTGGTGGCTGTGATTTGTCTTGTGCATCTTCTTTGCTAGGACTGCTTCTTTCATACATGACTGTGTGCTAATGTCCTGTTTCACTAAAGCCTTTGTAAACTCTGTAGCTCCAGAAAAACATTTGTCTCATCATTATTTCAAAGTACAATTTTCTATTTTATTGCATTTTTCACCAGAAACTTAATATTTTTGAAAGTGTTTCTTTCCCTGAAAGACTATTATACCCAAATGCTAACACAGAATAGTTTGCAAGCGTATATCTTCCTAATATTTACATCCTTAAAGCAAAAATCTTTTTTTTTTTCAGTTCTGCCCTCATTCGTCAGCATATACATCCCCTGCACCTTTCTCTGTCACACAGGCTGAGCAAAGAGAGATTATGCTGAGGGGGCATATTCAGAAGTGTTGCTGGTTGCTGCTACAGAAGGAGGTGTATATGTACTCTTTCCATGACAAGCAACTAGACATTGTAGTGGGCAGGGAGCCCCTTCTCTTAGCATGGCTCTAGTTCACATCATAAATCCTTCAGTTATGGTGTCTGAGTCTTGGTAATGCACATACCTGGAGGATGGGAGTATATTGCTCAGCGTTTGTCCAAGTACTGAGGGAAAGGAAAGAACAAGAGGTGCAAGCTGTTCTTATCATGGTATTTAAATTTTGTTTTCTTTAGCAGCCTAGCTCTGGGAGTCAAATTATTGTCATCTAACTTTGTTGTGGTTGTTAACAAACAGTTTCCAATTCTTATAGTTGAGGGAAGAGATTTTCAAAGGTAAATCTTCAAGGATCCAAAACCAAAAGGCACATAAAACAAAAGTAATTTCATAGTCATAGTTTTTTTTTCATTTATTTAAATCTCTTAATTTCTTAGCCTTCTGTATTCTAACCTAATGATTTTTCATATAGGGAGATCATAGGCCTGATTCAAGATTTTTTGAAGATTTTTTGAATGCCCTGAGGCTGACATTTCTGGTGTTTTACATGATCTAAGTTTTCTGCCTAGTAGTTCCAGAATCAGTTACATGTTGTACCACAGACCACCTGTGTAATTTAACACAAATCACTTCAAAAATAAGTTTCTCTAAAATCTCTTTGAAGAGTTTTATCATTTCATTACTCGGATAACTGTACAGAGGGAAGCCTACCTTTACTGTGAATAAAATAGAAATATTCTAAGCAAAACCGTATTTTTCCTGAAGGAAACTGCATCTTATTAAAGAGATTTGTTTGACTAGCTGATATCTGCTAGAAGGGCAACTCAGCAGGGCACAAACAATCCATGAGGTTTCTGGAGTGTGTTGATGACAACTTCATGACACAGGTGATCAAGAAGCCGATGAGGTGAAACCCTCCGGTGGACCTCCTACTTACAAACAAAGGAGGACTGCTTGGGGACGTGAAGGTCAGGGGCAGCCTTGGCTGCAGTGACCATGAGGTGGTGGAGTTCAGGATCCTGAGAGGAGGGAGCAAAGCAAAAAGCATGTTCATGACCCTGGACTTGAGGAGAGCAGACTTTGGCCTGTTCAGGAACCTGCTTGGAAGAATCACATGGTATACGATCTGGAGAGAAGAGAAGTCCAGGAGAGCTGGTTGATTTTCAAAGATCACCTCTTCCAAGCTCAGGCCTCCTGGAAGCTATTTCCAGACATAGGAAGGACAAGGTGATTGGGAGCAGTCAGCATGGATTTATGAAGGTGAAAGCATGCTTAACCAGCCTTCTACATGGAGATGAGTGGCTTGGTGGATGAAGAGAGAGCAGGGGCTGTTATTTATCTTGACTTTAGTAAGGCTTTCAGCACTGTTTCCCATAATATCCTCATAGACAAACTGATGAAGTACAGGCTAGGTAAGTGGACAGTGAGGCAGACCGAAAAGTGGCTGAATGGCCAAGCTCAAAGCATTATGATCAGCAGTATGAAGTTGGAGGCCAGTCACTAGTGGTATCCCCCACGGGTCAATAATGGGGCCAATACTGTTTTAACATCTTCAGTAATGTCCTGGACGATGGGGCAGAGTGACCCTCAACAAGTTTGCAGATGACACAAAACTGGGAGGAGTGGTGAAAACACCAGAAGTTTGTGCTGCTATTTAGACCTTGACAGGCTGGAGAAATGCAACAAGAGGAACCTCAAGAAATTCAACGAAGGGAAAAGCCAAGTCCTGCGCCTGGAGAGGAACAACCCAAAGCACCAGTATATGCTGGGAGCCAATTGTCTGGAAAGCAGCTTTGCAGAAAAGGCTTTTAAGGGTCCTGGTGGACAAGATGAACATAAGCTAGTAGTGCTCCCTCACAGCAAAGATGATCAGCAGTATCCTGGGCTGCATTAGGCAGACTGTTGCCAGCAGGTTGAGGCTGGGGATCCTTCCCCTCTACTCAGCACTGGTGAGGCCACACCTGGGGTGCTGTGTCTAGGTCTGGGCTCCCCAGACCAAGAGAGACATGGACATACTGAAGTGAGTCCAGCAAATGGCCGAGAAGATGACTAAGGGCCTGGAGCATCTCTTATATGAGGGGGGGCTGAGAGAGTTCACTCTTCATCCTGGAGAAGAGAAGGCTCAGGGGGATCTGATCAATGTGTATAAATACCTGATGGAGGAAGAATGATGAAGGCAGAGTCAGGTTCTTCTCAGTGGTGTCCTGTGAAAGCACAAAAGGCAAAGGGCACAAACAGAAATACAGGAAATTCCATTTAAATGTTTAAAAAAACACTTTTTTACTGTGCGGGTGGTCAAACACAGGAACAGGTTGACCAGAGAAGTTGTGGAGGTTTCATTCTTGGAGATATTCAAAACTCAACTGGACACCACCCTGAACAACCTGCTCTAGGTGACATTGCTTTGAGCAGCGGGGTTGGACTAGACAATGTCCTTTCCAGCTCGCCTATTCTGCAAGTCTGTGACTGGTCCATCCTCTTCAATAAGAGTAACAATCTGGGAATTACTCTGGGCTAGAATATACTTAAATTAAATCAAAATAAAGAGTTAAATACTATTCTGTAACAGCTGATAATTGTTTAGATTTCTTTTTGCTTCTTAAATTAAGGCAGTAGAAACACATACTGTGATAGAATGTATCTTGGACATCTACGTGATAATATATCTTGGACTTTTGCCATTAGAGAAGACATATTTTTCCATCCCCCCCCTTTCTCTCTTAGATTACTTACTGTCAATAAAAGCAGTGTGAGAGGTACCAAAATTACATGTTTTACAGTAGATGCAAAGCAGAAGAATGATCTCAGAATAAATTATTTTGATGAACAGCACTTGTCTAGCTTAACTTTTTATCCTCGTTTGCTTCAGGCAGCTATAACAGTGCTGGAGTCCTTGTTCTGTCTGTAGAAAAGACTGTGGGGGAATATGAGAACTCTGGTTTAAATTTGATATTATCCAGACGATTTACTGCTGCTATATTTCAATTAGAGAGTCCTGTGACTTAGTGGATAAGAAAGAAAAGCTTTCCCTGGCAGGGGAAAGTAAGGCCACTATATGGTGTTATTTTCTTGACATGGCCTGAAGATTTAAGAGTTTAGAGTTTGCCTAAGTTTTGCCTATGCGTGGTAACCCTAACAAATTGCATGTGCTATGAGGTCATGCTTGGGGCTTCCGAACATAAAGGAACCCAGTTAGAGCTGTGCCATAGCTGTGTACTGTAGATCTAGTGCTTCTTAGAAGCCTTGCATAAAGCTGCTCTGAGGGAGGAACAGAAAGAGTAGGAATAGGAATGGGACTAGGAATAGGACCACTGACTGTCAGGTAGAGGGAGAAAATGATCTCAGCTGAAATGGACATTATGGCTGATGCTAAGGAAACTAGTGGCTTGCCAGCTTTTGCAAACACATTCATTCAACCTTGGTGTGGAGTGGCCCTGCAGAGGAGCTCTAGACTTTGTGCAGATCTGAAAAAGCAAAACTGAGGGAGGAGGAGGGGGGAAATAATATGTAAGGTAAAAAACCAAACCATGAATTCTGGGATCAGTTCTCCTAGTAACTGTTAATATGTCTGTGGCTCTCACAACCCATTTGACAGAAGCAGTGATTCATGCGTCTCTGTCTGAAGTAACTGTCATTTAAAAGACAGATCTCTACAGAATATTTAGTATAAGGATCCTGGCTTACTTGCTGACACTATTTTGTACTACGAAACCTTACACTGAGAAGTGTGTTTGTATGCAACATTCATTCTGTGTTTTAGTATTAAATTTCTTAGGTAGAACCATAGTGAATGCTGTACTTTTAAAACCAGGTGTGGTATTTTATCATATAGTGTGCTAAAGAGCAGACAGAGCTGAGAAAAGAACACAGAAGGATCTGTTACCAAAGCACCATAAGAGATTTGATTTAGTAAATTTTGCTTTCTGGGAGGCAAGACTGAAGGTTTCAGGGCATTGTTAATCAATGCAGTGTTCTTTGCCTCTAAATCATTTTTGATTCCAACTCACCATTAATTTATGCATTACTCAGATATGATGAGTATTTTGTGACCGCCCTGTGACTTGAGTTCAGGAAATATTTCTAGATCTCTTTTCATAAACTCATGGCTGTGGTTCTGTATTAGATGTTCCCTCTTATGGGCCATCCCATTTAATGTATTTGCGTTTTACCCATCCAGAGTGAAGCTCTGCTTTTAGAAGAGTTTTGTAAACTAGAGTTCTTGCAGCATGTTAGAGAGCAATCAGATAATCATCAGCAGCAGTTTTCTTTTTTTTTTTCCTAGATACAGGCTTTTCCATTAGCAGCAGAAAGTTCCAGGAGTCAGAAATGTAGCTAGCTCCTCTGCTGAAAACTAGAGAAAGTTATCTTACAGCAACAGAAAGGAACTGTCTGACTGTAAATAGTTCCTTACTGTCTAAACTTGCAGCTTGAGAAAAATTGGATTTGACTTGAGCTTTCAAAAAAATAGTAAAAATACCTGCCAATTTCCTTCCCAGCCTGAATGAGCTCAAATTCACATAAAAGAGTTATGGAGATTATTATTTCCATAACCTGCTTCCCTCTTCCAGCTTTCCAAAACTGATTCAGTGTAACATTTCTGAAGAAAAGTGAAGAGACAAATTAGCATTTGGAGGGGGATACTAGGGAGCCATCAAATTTAGTACTAATCACAATAGCCAATCCAGATCTTCAAGGGAAGCTTCGGTTATGTTCTTTTGTGGTAGAACTACAAATTCTGTAACTATAAATGGGTCCACATTATTATTAGAATATATGTATTTTTGGACGTGGATGTCATGATATGTTGATCACATACGGAATTTATGTTAGCTCTGAAGTACGAAGAGCTGATCTTTGTTGGAAGAGGAATAATTACAGAATCACAGAATCACAGAATAGCCAAGGTTGGAAGGGACCTCTGGAGATCATCTAGACCGATCCCCCTGCTCAACCAGGGTCCTCTAGAGCACATTGCCCAGGATCACATCCAGGCGGGTTTTGAGTATCTCCAGGGAAGGAGATTCCACAATCTCTCTGGGCAACCTGTGCCAGTGTTTAGTCACCCTCACAGGAAAGAAGTTTTTGCTCATATTCAGATGGAACTTCCTATGTTTCAGTTTGTGCCCATTACCTCTTGTCCTGTTGCTGGCCCCATCCTCTTGACACCCTCCCTTCACATACTTGTAGACATTGATGAGATCCCCTCTCAGTCTTCTCTTCTCCAGGCTCAACAGGCCCAGCTCTCTCAGCCTTTCTTCAGAGGAGAGATGCTCCAGTCCCCTCATCATCTTTGCAGCCCTCCACTGGACTCTCTCCAGTACTGCCATGTCTCTCCTGTACTGGGGAGCCCAGCACTGGACACAGTACTCCAGGTGAGGCCTCCCCGGGGCTGAGGAGAGGGGCAGGATCACCTCCCTCCACCTGCTGGCAACACGCTGCCTAGGGCACCCCAGGATCCCCTTGGCCTTCTTGGCCACAAGGCCACATTGCTGCCTCATGCTTAACTTGTTGTCCACCAGCACTCCCAAGTCCTTCTCTGCAGAGCAGCTTTCCAGCTGGTCAGCCCACAGCCTGTACTGCTGCATGGGGGGTTCTTCCTCCCTAGCTGCAGGACCCTGCACTTGCCTTTGTGGAAATTCAGGAGGGTCCTCTCCACCCACCTCTCCAGCCTGTCCAGGTCCCTCTGAATGGCAGCACAGCCTTCTGGTGTGTCAGCCACTCCTCCCCAGTTTGGTATCAGCAGCAAACTTGCTGAGGGTGTGCTCTGTCCCTTCCTCCAGGTCATTGATGAGTACGTTGAACAAGACTGGACCCAGGAGTGACCCCTGGGGGACACCGCTAGCTACAGGCCTCCAACTAGACTCTGCACCACTGACCACACTCCTCTGAGCTCGGCCATCCAGCCTCTTCTCCATCCACCTCACTCTCCACTCATCCAACCCACACTTCCTGAGCTTACCTAGGAGGATGTGATGGGAGACAATGTAAAAAGCCTTTGTAACAACTTTTTGGACTTCCTGCTCAAACTCTTAAAGACTGGCAAAGTAACCAGCCTCCCAAATCAACACTTTTGATTAAGCAGTCTAGTTGTCTTCCACTTTTCCTTAAGGCACCAACTGAATTTTCTTTTGGCTAAGGAATGTTCTAACTGTCATCACAAAGTGAGAGTTTTATCGAATATTCATCTCTCGTGATAGCAGTTTCTCTCCAATCTAGTATAGGTTTTGGAAGATTAGTTTAAGTTTCCTATTTGACATGAAACAAATGAATTAATTAACACTTTTATTTTAATAAGTTTTTCTAAATATAGAGCAATCAAATTACTGCTAAGTAGTCTATAATAAATATTCACATTTTCAGGCTTCTGAATGGTAATGACTTGCTTTTAATCTTGTTTGCCTTCTGATTAAAAATGCACAGGACTTGGTACCAACCAAGGATGAATACTTTATCTCTGAAGCTGAAAGCACGCAAGAACCTGCATAATTTTTAGCAAGAGGAAAATCTAATATCCTCATTTCTTGGAAGTTTTATGTTTCACATACTAAAATGCTGGTGTGTGCCTACATACAGGCATTGTTGAATAAAGCATCTGTATATGATTATTTTCTTGCTAAAGGAACAAATATGGTTATATGTTGTTGGTGATTTCTCTTGTCAGTATAAACTTCCACCTGGAAATTTTTTGATTACGTAGATACATCATTGTGCTACGTTCCCAAAATAATGGAAAGGCATATCGCAGGGCTGGGTACTGTTTACACCGATGCAGTCTTCTAATGGGCTTTCAGAATTCTTTCAATTATTTGGGAGAGTGGAAAACTAAATATAGCCCATGTAACGAGTCTGGTAATGAAGAGTTGCAGGAAGAACAACTGTTATGGCTGTTCAGCGCATAGTGAAACTTCCATTGATTGATGCAGTCAAGCCTTCAGAACAAGTCAGACTGAAATGTCATCTGGAGGTAGGCTAGCACTTTTATTTAAAAAAAAAAACACTAAACATAGAAAACTCCATATTATGAATGATATTTTGTTGCTCTTCAAATACATGTGTTTTGAAGGCTGCTGATAGCAAAAGTAGATATATATAAATGTTTCTTTGATGTTCTGTTTAGACATACATCTGTCAGATGGTGTAGTTTAGGTATATTATTAAATATAACAAGCTTAAACATCGCATATCACAGGAGAAAATGTTTGCATTCAGACAACTGAACCTCAAGGCAATAAACAGAAATTTTGATATACATTGAACATCAAGTGATGTTGCCCTGCTTTTGGAGAATGGAAAGTTTTGCTAATTGTGTTTTTGGTAGCTGGATAGTGTATCATTCAGAAGATGAATAAACAGCTGCAAATTTTCTCAAGGAGTGACAAGTTCCAATCAGGCTAAGGTATTAATCTATTTCACCTTTCCAGTGGCAATTTCATTTCCTTTTTCTTCATTATTTTGAGTTACTAACAACTTTCTTTAGTATAGGAAGCTGTTTTCCATTTAATTTCATGCTTGCTCTCAGGTTTAGTAGGAGAGATGAATTCTTGGAAACTGGGACGAATGATGTATGTGAAAACAGTTGCTTAAAACTCAAGATGCATCAGAATCAAAATGTAGTGAACATATGTTGAAATCCAGCCTCACGGGCAGGTGATTAAACAGTATCTTGCAGCAAACCATTGCTTTGGTACACAACTGAATTTCTATGTTTTGATACGGATCCATATTTTTAGGTTCATGGCATTAAAGAAAAAGCATTTCTGTTATTTCCATGTTTGCCACATCACAGATTTAAATTGTAAAAGGGGAAACATTGTGGTGGCTACACATTGGGACAAGTTACTTAAGAGGCTGTGGAAACTTCCTCCATGAAGGTGTTCAGATCTAGGCTGGAGATTACCCCAAAGAGCATGATCTAACTTTGGAGTTGGATCCAACTTCAAAGCAAGTCTTACTCTGAGTATGAGGTAGGACTAGACAACCTCCAGAAGTCCTTTCCAAACTACATCACTCTGTGATTCTAAACAGCACTGAGAAAATGGGAATATGCAGTATCTAGTAACTGGAGTAACTGCAAATTACATAGGCTGTTGTATTTGATGATTTCCAGAAAAAACAACAAAATGAGCATTGTAGACTTCATCCTCACTTGCAGTTTTTTTGGAGTTATATGTCCTGCAAGTATGAAACTGAGTGGGGTTGACTAATACCTACAGCTTATATATCTTTTGTTTAAAGAAATGAGCTGGTGTTGCTTTTGTGCGGAACAAACCAACTTGAAGCCTAAGATCTATGAAACAATCTAAAGTGTGAATGGAAATCACTGAAGTCAGATGAATTGTTCCCAGGAATTTTACTCAGCTGTGGATTGTGTCCTTAATTATTATCTTATTTAAAGGTCTAATTTGAAACAATAAGTGAATTCTAATAAAACCTTTCTGTTTTGCAATATGACTTAATGTATGGAAAAATGGCTAGACATCTAAATTACATGCTGTCTTCCTATTAAAAACTGGTACCCCTTCATTATACTTTCTTCTCAAAATCTGACTCAGAAGTTGAGAGATGCAAGCTCACTTCTTCAGGTTCAATTTACGGATGAAACATTTAAGAGAGAAGCATTTTCATATTGTTCTCATAACTTTCCAGTATCACTTAAAAGAAAACCAAACAGAAATTTTCTGTTTTGGTGAGTTCGCTGTTAAAATACTAATGCAGAAAAGTTAAGCAGCAGAATGAAGTGGTCTGTTTTTTTGAGCTGAGGTGCTATGGATTTGTGTGTGTATGTGTTTTGACCACTTTGAACTAGGTTAAGATTTTCAAAGCTTCTAAGAGGAAGATTATTTACACCCTTCTGCCCAGTCATTCTCTGTTATTTCTCCGTGAGCCAAAAAGACCTGTTTTAGTCCTGTACAAGTAGAAATATTTCATTCGACATAAGTTGGGATAGTGGTGGTGTCTTAGCTTGCTGAGAGCTGCACTCCGTGAATTGACATCAATAGAGGAAGAAAAGGAGCAGAGCCAAAACAAACTGACTCCATTTTTCTTTCCAATGGAGGCCCATTTTAATCATCTGCAGTGGCAGTACAGTTGAGTAGCTTTCCTCAGATGCAACCCCCAAGGGATCAGCATCTCTACCGAATCTCTTAATTTCATGATATTACTCTTAATTATTGTTGTATAGTTCGCAATTTATCCCCATGAATATGTTGTTAGTATTTGCTGCTTGAAAATATCACAGCTGTGACTTGACACATCCCTTGGAAGCTGAGCCACCGTGGCTTGCATGTGACCTCAGATGAGCAGGGAGAGGAGGGAGAAAAAGAAAAGAAACAGCAGATCTTTAAAATGAGGAGAGCCTTGTAAGGTGAGGTGAGAGGTTGTCTTATCAATTATGAACAGGTTTGAGGCTCCCAGGGCTGTCAGTGATTTCACTTAGATTTATTTTTAACAAGTGGCATGAAAGATTTGATTTTTGTATCGATTCAGTGTATGCTAAAGTAAGAGGTTTTAACACTCAGACACTCTAATGTGTTTTTTTCTTAGTTTCACCACTAATTTTTTTTGTCTCTCTCTATATAAAGCTAAAATTCAAAGCAACTGATATTATGTTGTTAAAAGCTTGGAGCGATTAATTAGAGAATTATTTTTTAATTCATTTGAATGATGATGATGATTATCTAAGTTCAAATATTTTAAGAGAAATGACCATAAAACATATTAATACATATTGCCTTTTTTACTAAGCTGGGATGCTAAGCAAAGGAGTAATTTCCCTCCTATCTTTCTTCCAAGGCAACAAACTAGTTCATGGAGTTGGATCAAATGGAGTTAAATACAGTCAGTCAAAACCTGGTAAAAAATATTTTTTATTTGAGAGTCTTTATCTGGGAAATTCTTTCCAAGTTGCGATCTGCCTGAATTTTATTGTTGGTTTTTAAGATTGTAGACCTATATAATCATTTCTGAGCAAAATGTTTGAGATCCTAAATGCTATCATAAAAATGCCTTCACACTTTCATTAGGCAGTGAACTAAAACAATTTGCATATTTTTATTAGGCTCTATTAGGATTAGGTCCTAATTAGACTATCTCTTGGAAATACAAGAGCTATGTAGATTCACTGTCATACTAAACAAAATGAGACATTTCTTATTAACAGAATGAAGAGAAGAATGACCATTTTGGAGAGAAACTTCAGTTGTCACTAGCAAACTAATCTGTGGTCTATTTTAACATGTTTCACTGTGATTTTGCTGTAGAATTTTTGCTGTAGAACCTTATGAATTTATGAAATAAAATTACCATTTTTCTTGGGCCTAGGAATCTGTTTGCTGTGGGTAATACCTGGTGATGACTTCAGCGTTTGCAAAGTTTCACTACTTTTATGATGAGGATGCACTTGAATATTAACATTGTATTTTCACTTTTCTTCTTTTGATTTTCTTGTAGACATTTCAGCAATCTTCTCTACAGCAGAAAAGTAAAAAGAAGAACAAAGGTAAAAATTAAGTTAGTTTTAACTTATTGGTAGGAAGGAAATTGCAAACATTAGTATTTACAGTATTGCAGTATCTTAGGAGTTAGAACTTGTTAGCTCCCACCAAATGTATAGCTCTGTTGACCACATGAAGAAGCTATTAGTCCATTACTGATGTCTCATAGTTTTCTAATGTTCTCCTGTCTATATATATATATATATAATTAGTCATTATCATTTTTTTATATTTATACTGCAGCCTCTTTGGGAGCAGGGTTGTGTTTTTCAGCTACGTGCATATAAGGCCTTTCTGCAGCCCTTGCTGATTACTAGAACACCTAGGCTGTCTGGTAATTCATACAGTACTAGACTGTCCTCCTTTGATTTAGAAGTACAAAGACTTTTTAAGAACTGATTAGTTGCAAGAGGAGCTACACGGAGAGATTTCTGCATCTCTGTCAAGTACTTACATAGTTGTATTTGACAAAAATACAAAAAATTAGCAGCCAGCTGTGAAAGTACATGCATTTATATGCTGTATGCTTTAATCTGGCATGAAATATTAATTTGCTGAAATGATAAATAACCATTTTTCGTATTTTTAAATATCTTGCCTTTCCTTTCTCTCTAACCTCTTCTCTTTCCTTGTTGCTTTTGTTTATTTTATTTTGTCTCATCCATAGAATATGAGCTCTGTGAGGTGGTGAACATGGTTTGTTTTGTTTCATTGTTTTTAACTTATGGTACCTTGCATAGCCTCTGTGACCCAAGTAAAAGGTTTGTAATAATTTAATAATGGCAAATTGAGGTTGAAATGTTTGATTAATATTCTTAAGCAAATATATATAGTGCTTTCTGGCTAACTGGCTTGTTGATGTGGTGGACAAATCAAACTCTTTCACATCAATTCTTTGTCATTTTCAGCTCCTATGCCCGGTAAAAGCAAAAGAAGGATCTCATGTAAAGATCTTGGCCGAGGGGACTGTGAAGGCTGGCTTTGGAAAAAGAAAGATGCCAAGAGCTATTTCTCCCAGAAATGGAAGAAATATTGGTTTGTTCTGAAAGATACATCCCTATACTGGTATATCAATGAAGAGGTAAGCATCTTTGCTCGTTGTTTTATCAAAAACCCTGTGCAGTACTGTTGTCATGATTTAGTGGAAAGCCAGTGCTTTAAGTGCTTATATGTGTGAATGATTTTATTCACCCAAGTAATCATACTGAAATTAATATTAACTCCCTGACTGAATTACGTAAATGTATTTGGCCCTTCAAATTCACCTTTTCCTATAAGGAGAAAAAACACTATTTTCTGTGCCCTGTTCTCACCAGTTTAGAATAAATCTCTCATTTTCTCGCCATTCAAACTCTTGGAAGGGAAAAGTTATTTATTTAATCCTATCATTCAAACTTAGTCATGGGAAGGTAAACTTTAATAATGTGCTGGCTGGGATACCTTGTTTGTCTGTGCCAGTGAAATCACCAAAAGCTCTGCTAATTACAGAAGATGCATTTGTTTTTCAGTTGTGTTCTCCTCTCGTTCTTTCTACATAGCTTCTGATATAATTTCAGCACTCATATATGCTGAACTTAAGAGCACCAGAGCAGCCCAAATGAATTGTGTACAGCTTTGATTGTGCAACGTATTTTGCATTAGTGCAGGCTTATTTATGTCAGCTTTCGTAAAAAAGCTTTTTGCCAGTGAGGTAGGAAACCCTAATTTTTAAGTAACACTAGTCTCGTTTGTAAATGTACTAAAATAAAGTCATTGCCAGCATGTGGATGTACTCAGTCCAGGATTGCCGTTTTTGTTACTTTAATCACTGTGAGCATTTGCACACAACTTATTTAAAATGTTATGGTCCCAAATTTTTCCCTGGGTAGATAGAAAGTCGTTCCATGAACAGATTTACCAAAGCCTCATTTCCCACAGACTTGAACCCAGCTTCGAATCAATAACCTCAACTCCCCTCTCTCCTTCCTCCCTCCCCAAGGTCTACTATGAGGTCTTTATCTGGGTCGTAATTCATAGCTACGAATACAATGACTGGTCACCAACTGTGGCCAAGGAGAGTGTGGAGTTGCTGAGTTGTGCCCTACTTTCTCTTGGAGAAGGCAATGGTCTGAGCATCCCCTTCTCTTCCCTTTCCCAGGTTTCCATGAGACTTGCTGGAACTTGGTTTTCTCTGAGACTTGCTTGACAAAAGTGGTTGCAAACACCAACAGATTCAAAAGCTGTTGCGGGGGGAGGACTCAGTGACAGATGGACAGACAAGCAAACAGTGCTCTTGCCAAAATTTTATTTTTAGGCAACCAGGCAAAAAATTGATAGCAAGATTATTCTAAACAGTCCTCTTTTGACTTTAAAGTACCTGCTAGTGCAAAACCTGTTACAACCTTGTATCTCACACAAAACAACTCCAGTTCCAGTTTTCTCTGATGTTTTGTGGCAAAATAGCCATATTAGACTGCATATGTAGCAAATGTAGCCATGGAGATTCCAAAAAAGGGAGATGTAATTCTGTGGAATTCCTCAACATACATTTGTGTTTTCTGCAGCTTCACGCCCATGATGCTATATTAAATAACGCTTTCAAATTGTGAAAAGACTAGGGAGATTCACTATCTGATAAAATAAACTATGTACAAATCTTTAGAGGAGAAGGGAGGAAGGTCAGGTGTCTGCTCTGTGAGTATTGGAGAGATAAAATAACTGAATCGTACCTAACATATCAAAAGTAACTGAATCAACTATTATGCATCTTAGCTGTGATATCATTTAAAGACGGTAAAGAGTGCAAATTCAGATTGCTTTTTTCCCTGTCCCTTACAATACTCTGCATTGCTCCTTACTAATTAGTCCATCCTCCCCCCAAATTAATTAATTATGTTGACTAATTGCCTGAATACATTTGGTCATATTGTATATTTCCAAATGCTGTTTCAGCTGTGAAATTGTTTGAGGAAACTGGGTATTTTAAAATTGTGTTTTACACCAAGGGATCTATCTTACTACTTTGGCAAAAGTCCCAGTGACTTCTGCGGGAGGTTTACCAGAGCAGAGCACACATTAGTATTCCTTATCTAAGAAGCATGCAAGTGAAAATATATTTCTTATGCTAAGTTTTCAGTGAATTTTTTGACACCTTAACAACAGTAATATCTAGAACTGTCTTTGCAGGACGAAAAAGCAGAAGGATTCATCAGTCTACCTGAATTTAAAATTGACAGAGCCAGCGAATGCCGCAAGAAATAGTAAGTATACTCCAAAGTAATGCAATGCAATGATAGAGGAGAAAAAGTGGAACAACGGACAAAGTTTTCCCGTACAACAGTGACGTTACGGAGTTGTTACCATGGTCATTGGTTACATCACAGAACAAGGTCATACAGAACAGCCAAATTCTGGTGTGGTTTTTGTGTGCCATTTTTCCTAAAGAAGGATCTGTAGCTATCATGAATCACAGTGCTTGACCACAGCAAAATGCATTAAAAGCAAGCATTAAATGCTTGACTGCTCCTATTCCTTTATTACTTTACTAGTTTTAGGCTTTCTCCTTCCCTTTCCTTTTTTTTTAAAAACATGGAATCACTGAAAATTGTACGGAAAAGCAATTGCAAAAGTAAAATGGCATTTCCTTGTAATTTATAGTACATACAGTTCTTAAGAAGACACTGACCTTGTCCCACTTGATTTACATATCCCTTCAGGATGAACTCTGATCTTCATGATGATCTCAAAGGGTAGAAAATGAGAACTACATTAAAAAAATTTGGGATAAGCTTGGGCTTATTGTCCTGTGTCCTTGGGCTACACTGCTGAAGTACTTCCTTTTTAATTTTTGTTAGGCAGCGTCGTTGATAAGTCAACTCACTTCTCAGAATTGCACCCTGCTTAATTTTTTTTTCCTTTGCTATGTGCTGGATAGTGGAACATAAAATGTGGCTATTAAAATTCCTTACTCAGGTGGCTGATAAAGAAAAAAGACTCTAAGAATGCAGACAACAGATGCTGTAACAATTTTAAGAAGTCACGTTTAGGGTCTTAGTTAGTTGATGATGTCTTTCTAAACTGAACAGATGTCACTGTACATCTGTTTTCACTTGCATAACATTATGTCATACTCTAATGTGCACATGAGTCCTTTTGGTCTCAATTTTACATGTTATCCTCGCTAGCAGTTTCCTGGATTACATATATCTGGTTTCTGAAAACCTATTTTCATATATAGACATATGTATTTATATGTGTATGTGTATACATATGCATATGTATGTATGTGAATGCATGTGTGCATACATATATAGATACACAGAGAGAGAGATGTATGCTGTATTAATCTAATCCATTGTTTCTCAGAAAAATGGTAATGATACTCTTTATGTGTATTATACTTTTTCTTATTTTCTTTGGGATTATTAGGCATTTTTGTTCTTATTTTAAGAGTGTATTTATTTCAGGCTATTCTCAAAAATGATTCTTCTGTACTATAAATTATTAAAATACTTTCACATTCATTTTCTAGATCTTCAAATACTTCACTATAAATCTTTATCCAACATAGTTGAAAAATTCTTTCAAGTAATTTATTTCTTATTATGTGTGAAATGCTGTAATTCTCTCGGCCTAGTCATGTTGATTACTTTGGTGGAAAGGAAAGATGAGATGTAATTGCCCATTGCTTGGTATGACCTCAAGAACATATTGTTGATTTATAACTGCTTTTCAGAAATCAATCAGTGCATCACACTTTTCTGTTTGAAACCCAGTAATTAGAACTAAAGGTAATGTCAAGGTCATTGGGATGTGAAAAGTCATCAGGACTGAGAGTTTTTCTGTTGTATTGAATAAGTTGTTCCATCAATTTTCTGTTCAGAAAGAATTTTACACCTCTAGATCCGTCAGCAAAGTTGCTTGATTAATAAAATATTCTTTAACTGTTTAACTTTTATCCAAAAGCAGTATAGTGTAAGTGATTGATCTCTATTTATGCATATATGAATCAAATATTATTTAGAAAGGGGTAGTTGTAGTGCATTTTGGACAGTGAAGTCTGGCACAATCCTAAAAGTTGTGTTTATACCCTGTTTGTGGGATTTTAACAATCCAGGAAATCTGAACTCATCTCATTGGTCACTTCACTATCTTATATTAAAAAAAAAAAGCCATTATGTTTTTATAATTATGTTTTTCCTCTACAGCGCGTTCAAAGCCTGCCATCCTAAGATCAAAAGTTTTTATTTTGCTGCTGAACATCTAGATGATATGAACAGGTAAGGAAAACTAGCAAAGTTCAAGGACCACAGTAATACAGGAACATAGTGATAACAAGTTACGTGTTTATCTAAATTAAAAGTTAAGTTTAATAGTTGAGAAAATAATTGCAGAGCAGCATTGTTTCTGAGTGGTTGCAATATGCTAAGTATTCCATTTATGCAAAAATTGCCTTTTTTGAAGTGAAGATATGAAGATTTTAGAAACAAGATTCCTTCTTTTTGAAAAGAAATAAAATCCACTTTTTGAAGATAAAGTGCAAGCAAGATTTTAGAATTTCATGTTTCTGTAAAGCTGCTCTTGGATGTGCAGCACCTGCAAAGGAGCAACATCTCCAAGTGCTTGCTCACATATCCCCACAAGCACATGGTACTCGCTCCAGTGATGCTTCTCTCTGTTTCTGGCCTTGTGGGAGTGAGAAGTAGGAGAAAGCTTTATAACAGTCACTGATCTTTCTTCTGCCAATCTTGAAAAAGGCACTAGAAATTGTAAATAGTGAATTTTCCAGGTTTTCTCTACTGACATGAATTTAACCTACAAGTTAAAGTGAAATTTTGGTTTTATTGGAATAAGCGGGAAAAATCTCAGCAACTGGAAAAAAGTAAGAAGTTAAGTCTTAGTTCTTGGGGACTGAGCTTAGCTGTACCATTTTTAGTCCATCTCTGAAATTTTACCCAAAAATGCTTGAAACTTCAGCACAAAATAAATACAATTACTCTTAATTCATTCGACTGGAGGAATGACATCCATTTCATCTCTATTCACATATGTGCTTTTTATTTCATCTGTTTTCACAACATAAAATAATTAATTCAGTTCAAAATAATATATAACTTCCATCATATGACAGATGACCTAAACAGAAATCTGATTGCAAACTGAGACTCACTTTCTCCTAGATTATGTTTGTGGACATCCTAACTGAGGGAGACTGTGTGCTTTTCATAAAAGCAAAAAAAGGAGATAAAAGTCTAAGTAAAAAAAACTAGTAAAACTAGTTAGTAAGTGCTATGATCATTTAATCTCTACTATGTGTGCTAGAATCAGCTACCTTTAGGAAGAGCATTTTCAGGGAACTGCCAGTTCTTTACCATTAATTGACTGAAAACACATACCAATGCTGCATACTGTGCTTACTGTTATTTAGAAATAGTTGCCTGTTTACATTTTCAAAAGCTCATACGTGACTAAGGATCACTTTCAAAAGTCTCTGGCCAGTTAGAAGCTTCAAACTCTTTTATTTCTTTGTAAAATTTTAGGCTTGTCTTTACTTGATAATTCTGTCAAGCCAGTGACTCAAAGTTCAGGTTGCTGCACACTAAACAGAATAATGGCATGGTCTATTCAGCATATCCTGAAGAACAGCAATAGGTAAATCTTTGCTGTCAGTAGGTCCTCAGTCATGACAAGATGCATTGTTTCTGAAGAGGAAAATATATAACTGTTCAGTAATCAGAAAGCAGCAGCAAATGTGCATCAATACATTGAAAACTATACTGCACAGCCTAAAACTAACTCAGTAACTAGAAGGTTTTTAACCTCCTAACATGAGTAATCTGTTTATGTTTTGGAATTTATTAATTCATTAAGAATGAGCTTGACCCAGTTTTGATCTGAGTTATACGCATGTAAATTTGAAGCAGCTCCATCAAGGTCTATGAATTCAAGTAATTCAAGGTCAAGAATTTCAAGTAATTCTTACCAGTCTTCAGTGCCATCAGAGTCTCACCAAATAATTTTATTTTTTCTCTTTGTTTAATGTATGAAAAAAGTACTTCACTTTCACCAACCTTGAATTAACTTGATATATTGGAGAAAATGTGGATTATTGAAAAATAATCTTTTAAATCCAGATGTGGAAATAAAATAATATAATAAAATGCTTCTTGTGTAAAAGCATGTTCTAGCCTAGCAAAACTAGGTCAAAACATTCTAAGTCAATGTATCAAAAATTAAATTAAGACTGATTTGATCACTTTCTGTACTTTTTTGTCAGGTTTCTGATGTACATTTTAATTATGTATAATACAGTCAGTTCAGTACTGTTTATACTTGAGGCAGAAGAAAAGAAAGTAGCAAACTGTTAAAACATAGCCTTACTGAAGGTTAGAATTAGTTCATTTCCTCCATCCCTTATGTAAAATAATGATTTAGTTATTTAAAAAAAATGTATTTGTATGAAGGACCCATGAATTTTTCATTTGTGTGAGTAGATGCTCACATAAAATGTGTATTTTAGTCTTAGGTAACTCTGACACTGTTCAGGTTATCTTGCTACCTTTGTGACTCTGCCACACCATTATGCTGGTAAGGAGTCTGGAGAATTATGACTCTGCAGGTTATTACTGTGGCATGTGAAGTTCATTTCATCTACATTGTTAGACCAGCAAAAGTGTTCTTTCTATCCATATAGCATGTTTTGTTTGAGTGTGAAGAAGGATGGAATATCCTTCATTGGTACAAAGTACAGTTTTGTTGGTATAAGTGTGTATTCATAGAAGCACATTGCTTGGAAGCTCATTGTTAATCCTATTCCAGGAAAATACTTCTGATGTCGAGTCCAGACCTTGTATTTCTACTTAATGGTATTACATGTAATTCTGTTTTGATTTTCCATGGTAATTGTGTCTTCTGCTTTATGGATTCAATATATATGTTCTTTACTCAAAGATCCTGATCTTTTACTTAGAGGCAAAAGTGGCTTCTTCAGGGTTGGCTGGCTTAGGTACTTAGTGCATCCTTATTCTTCCTTTTTATTTAAGCAGTCCTTTTTTAAAGTGATGACATACATGGCTGCCAAAATTGTATTTCCTGGGCAGGGGAAGAGATAATAGTCAGTAACGTCATGTTGAATAGTAGTCTGAGAACTTCCTTGAACCTGCTGTAACTGATTTGTCCTGTCTGTTTTTGTGAGTAGGCAGAATACTGAAATTTGTAAGAACTTTCTTCCTTAATGTAGCTCTATGATCAAAAGCAAAGATGACAAGTCAGCTTCTAATATTAGCACATGAGAATATGTCTGGAAGATTTCAGTGAAGATGACCTCCAGAAAATTTCCAGCATCATCTGCAGGTCTCTTCATTTTAGTTAAACTACAGTTGATTACCTATAGACACTAGAAGATGGTGTCTATCTTGCTCCTATATAGCAAGCTCATCCTGTATCCTCAAGCCTTATGATTAAGGGCAATTTGACTAGAAGCATTGCATCTCCCTAGGGTTTGAGAAAAGACAGAAGAACGTTTCCTATTATTCTGTGTGAAATTGAGTGCTGCGCATTCCCCTTTATAGCAGTTATAGGTCTAGAAGGTATTTTTTTATATGGATCCATGTAAATCATAAAATTGTATTGATTAAGCCCTGACAAGGAATGTATGTGCTATTCTTAAAAAGAAAAACAAAACCAAAAAAGTCTAGATGACTGCTGCAGCTACCAGTATTTCTGCATTTATTGTCATAGCTAAAAAATGCATTTTTATAATTCTCACAAAAAAATTCAAGCTGCATTTGCAGTAAGGAGGAATATTTTCTAGGCTTCTTGCCCTCTAAAAGTTACAGTGGTTACCAAGACAGAGCACATCATCACTGAGAATAGGTCTTTCCATGTCCTAGGAGTTTGCAGATAACTTTCAAGTAAGATTTTAGTATATCTTTTAATATTCATAATAGGGAACTTTTGTGTAGCTGTACACTTGGAACTCTTGTCCTAAATATTTTGTAAAGAAGGAATGTTTTATGCCTCTTCCGTTCTTCAGCAGATCCTAATGTTTCCCTGTGACAGAAACCCAGTATGTTGAATTTCTCATGTGATTCTAACTTCAATGAAACATAACTCTAGCTGTGCTTTATTGAAATAATCTAATACTCTACCCATGTCTATTCTAACCATACTTGAAGACGCTTTGCACTGTGGCTATGTATCAGCAAATACACCTAAGGAGTCAGTACCATTCTTTTAGTTTCTGAACTAACAAACCACTCAAAAGCCATGGTCCATAACTGCCTACAGCCACACCAGTACCTTGTCTTTCACCTCACAGGCATGGCAAGTGATATTCCAAACCACAACACAAATCATGAGCTGCAGAAAATCATTAAATGTGATCTCTCTTAGATTGCTATATGTTTCCTGGGTTATCATTAGATTATACATCTCAGGAAATAACTTCTTTGTGGAAAGAATAGTCTGCTATCGATATAACCAGTATCAGTTGACTGTCAGTTAGCTGTTTGCTAACTTAATAGGTTACCTCACTCACTGTTCTGCACCCAAAACAATCTTTCTAATATTTAGAATGGAATGAAGTTTTCCAACAGAAGCACCTTTGTAGGACTATCTTCTCACATTTTCTGGTCTATTCAGCCTGATTCAGTAGCTAACTGTCTTGTGTTGGCTGCATTGAGTAGTAATAACCTGTGAACTGAGGATGTGAAATCTGCAACAGGCAAGAGGCAAGCGAGACTCTGCCGCTGTTGGCTGCCACACTGTTTGAGAGAGCAGTTGCTTTTTTGTGCTGCTCTACCCTTTGCACAAGGACGAGTGTTTGGTCTGTTGCTCATTCCCCCACGGTGAGAGGCTGCCGTTCTTTGCGTGTGGCTCCTGTCATTCGGCCTGTCTGATTTGGGGTGGAGAGAAAGCTCTGGCAGAACTGTCAAGACGACTGAGCTTTCGACATGTTGACATTTCGACATTCCCCCAGAGGAAGCCTTCATGTTTCAGGAACGCAAACCTAAACGAAAGCTTTGGAGGGGGTCACTTTATCTGCCGTGAAGATGTGAACAGTTGTCTGAGGCACGATTTGTTGGATTTCTGTTCCAATGTGCCAGTTATTTTTATATGTCTGTGGCAGTTCCTAACAATTGCAACTGAAATTTTAAGTCTCTTTGGCTTCTCTTTCCTCCTATTCTTCTGGCAGTAATTTTGATTGTATGCTAACATGAAATATCCTGTAATCACTTCAGGACATCTCTAGCATTCTTCCCAAAGTACAATTGGGAAGATTTATTGACCATTAGTGTTACTCACAGACCATACATGTGGTCACAATTTGCGGAAGGACAGTGATGGAAGTTTATTTCAGGGAGAGCAATTATACATTACCGTCTAATGTCTGCATACCCTGCCCTGAATTATCCTGAGGGCTGACATTCAGGGGTGGTTACAAAGGATACAGTCTCTCCATTGCTGAGCAAATATTATGTTGTTTCCTTATATACAGTACGCAAATGAAACCCATCAGGCACAGTTTTCTGAACCAAGACTTTCACCTTCTTCAAGAAAATGTGAAAGTAACTTCAGTTGTCCTTCTCTGGATATTAGCACTAAAATTGCAAGCCACTAGCTTGGCAAATAAGGTCTGCCAAGTCCTGACTATGGGATGACTAGAGTAAGTAATTCCAGGTTTACCAATGGGAGGCTGTCATGTTGGTTTAAAGCCTCATTGATGGAGGAAATGATTTAGTGTAAGCTTTTGGAAAACGAATACCCTGAGAGCCCCATGAGGGAGAAGGGCACGTTGAAGCAAGGCTTTGCTACAGGCAGTTGAATCTGTGCTTCACAATGACAGCACTGCCAGAAGAGAATAGCAATCGTTTATTTTTAATTCGTGCAGCTTATGGAAGCATTTTTTCAAGTAAAGTTGAGGTTAAAGCCTTAGATGTGAATTGCATTGAGGCAACTGTCTTTTCCTCCTCTGCTTGTCTGACACGAACACAAAAGTGAATTCTGATATGCCCCCTTTTCTTTGTACTTGGCACTGTAGGTAAGCTCTAAAACGCATAATGGCATAATTAAACCTCACTGTCTATTTAGGAGTGAACCTGTTCTTTTGACTGCTGGTTTCTGCTCTGTTCCTCTGTTAAGATGCCAATTCAGGCCTTAAAATATTGCTTAAATCTCTGAAAAGTGGTGTTTATTCTTAAGAAATAAGAACAGCGGGAGTATTGGTGTGATGGCATATCTGTGAGCAGCAGACTTAATGGCTCTTTGATTATCTCAGAATCCTTTATTTTACAGATGTTTGACATCATATGTGGTTTTCCATTTGAAACAAGATCTTTGCTGTGGAAACAATTTGTTCAACAGTAAAATTATAGATCTTTGGCGACACCCTGAGTAAAAGTATCAAAGAGAACAGCTGTCTTGCATGAAGAATAATATTGTCCTGAATTGCCTTCAGATGCTTATAACTTTGTTCTTTTTGGTAGAAATGCACCCAAAGTTAACATGCTGGATCAGTATCACTGCTTTTATTTCAATATTATTTCAGATGGCTAAACAGAATTAACATGCTTGCTGCTGGCTATGCAGAAAGAGAGAGGATCAAACAAGAGCAAGGTAATGTGTTATTATTTTGGTTGCTTCTGCAACTCTTATCACAAGTTCATCTGTTCTTCCCCATCAGGCCCTCTTCCCTTCCCTTCCCCATCAGGCCTCATTCCCATCATCTGAGAGTAATTCACATATGGGTGTCGTGGTTGTTGCTTTAGAGAATTCCTTCTCTCTCAGGATGTTTGATTAACACCTTCAGATTCTGATCTGACTCTTGGATTATTTCTGAGAAAGCCACAAAAGGTGGCTAAAAGCAGCTAATTGACTTCCACTTAGCTCAGATACACTGTACCAGGAAGCCTGTGTCTCCCATAAGAAAAAAAGAATCTGCAAACTAAAAAAAAATTTAAAAAAACATTGCACTTGATGTTTGAATTCACAGGGAGCAGGAACGCATCAAATAGTTCTCAGGAACAAAACCATTCTTCTAAAGCCTGTTGACATAATTGGATTTCCCTTAAAGGCTTTAATTTTAAGGTTCCTTAATTTTCTGTTTCTGGTGTTTTCATTAGACTGAGGTGTGTGCTCGAGCTCTGCTGGCCTTTTCAATGACGCACTTCATTTGCAGTTGTAGATTTACAACATTTTTCCTGTGCTTTTTTAGTGTCTAGTATAACATGGGTTTAAAAAAGCAGCACATATAAAATAATAAGTCTCTTCCCTTTAGTTTGCTGTAGTAGAAATCCTTTCCCTAGGTAGGAAAAAGAATGGGGCAGTGCTCCATCATGTTGGGCATGTTATTTCCAGAATTGCCAGTGACTTGGATTCACAGAAGTATTTCTATTCAACTAGTTGGTTTGGCAAACAACTGCCTTGTGAATCCATACTCCCTTTTTACAGCTGTACCTGGCAGGACACACCAGAAAATTGCACTGATCGTGGTGATCCAGAACTTTTCTGGGTACCTGTCTGCATGCTGACAGCTGAGTCAGACTATCACTTTTTAATTCTATGGCTGCACAGTCTTCATCGGTGAGGTTCTGTATTTCCTCAGTGAGAAGCAAGGGTGATTCCAGCAGCCAGGCAGAAACATCAGGAGACTAAAATATTCAGTAATGGTAGGAGATTAACAAGCAGCATCAGAAAGGGTGCCTGCCTTGATTCATACAGTGATTGCCTCACCACAGAGTGCACTAGAGGGCTCAGCATGGTTCAAGAGCAGTGGCTCACAGCATACTGCCTTAATTTGAAGGCAGCAATGTGGGTGGAAAGGTTGGGGGGCATTCTGTCTTTCTCTCAGATCACTAGATTGGGCATGCTGTTGCTTCCTCTCTAATCATATCTTCTATTAAGTGCAGCTGCTTATTCCAGGAGCTTTGCCTGCCACCCGCTTTAGTGTTTGGTGTGGTCCATAGCGACATCAAGTCATTCATAACATCAGGCCCCCTGAGTTCAGATAGCACAGGGTAGCAGAGCCATGCTCACGTGTTCCTCCAGTCACGTTCTCAGGCTCTCACTAAAACATTCTTAACTTCAAAACAAATTTGGGACTCTGTTTCTGAGGCAGTATTGAAATAACCAATTTTGAGGGACCTATATACCATTTGTCATTGCTTGACGAGGTCTTGAAGAATCTCTGCATATTAGACTCTTTTAGGAAGTCATCCATGTTAGCATCCAAAGCCATAATCAAGCTTTTAATGACATCAGGTTGGAACTGGAATTACGGAAGCATTTGGGACAGTAAGGGAAAAGGTGTATGAACAGTTACGCTAACACGGTCCAAGTGCACAACTGCAGGTATAATGCACTTTTATAAATCCAGATGGATTTGGAGAAATATTTTTCCTACCAAGCAATCACCAAGCAGTAAAATAACGGATGATCCAGTTCTTAGACATGGGACCATGTGCACTCAGGTCTCATTATACCTCTTATTTGAATGGCTCCCTCTTTAAGATTGTCACTGAGACTCCACTTACTATAGGAATGATATCCCTGGCAATGAGGGAGTTCTTTATTACTTCTCTAGTGCCCTTCACTAGAATTGATTTATCATATGTAGGTAGGGAAAGTTATATCCTCTTTATCTGTTGCATATTTGTGTTTAGTCGGGTGAACAGTATCACATTGCCCACTTGCAGCAATACAGTATTTTTATACCTCTGGTGATTATCCTTGGCTCCCAGCACAAGGGCTATTAAATTGCTGAGCAGTGTCCCTAATTAGCAGAGGCATCAAGTTAGCAAACCTCTCTATCACTTCAAGCGGTTTTGGGATTATAAAACTGTGAAGCTGGAATTTTCTGTATTCAGTGACTGTCCCAATTGTCATCTACATATTTGATTTTACAAAAGATCTTTTATTTCTGTTCAGTTCAGCCCCTTGCAGCAAGGCTTTATAATACCTCTGAAACAATTCAACAGTAGTTGTCAAACCTGCTTCAATTAAGAGTGGAATGGTTCTGAATCTAAAGTGCATAAATATATTTCAAGTGCTTCAGAGATGCACGAATCACCAAATTGTGGGTGTATTGCTGAAGAAAATGTGACATTCTGTACAGAACAGTTTTATAAAAATACCATCAACTTTCTGTATTAAATATAGTGAATGTTATCAACGTGGCAAGGGACTTCTTTGGATGGGGAAGTTGTATACTTTCCAGTCATATAAAATCAGAGAAAAAAATATTTCCTTATATTAGTAGAAAATAATTAATTGGCAAATGCAGGCCAGTGTTAATTTATATACAAACAATGAAGTCTATTGCTCATTCAGAAAGCTTTCAAGGTATGCCCTATGAATTGAGCTTGTCCATCATTGAATGGGACAAAATCTGTGGAGAGAAATCTGGCAACTGTTTGATAGCATAACACACATTTTAGACAGACTGTAATGACTCAGCTAAAAGCAAAACATTTTAAAAGCTGGTGGGAGGCTATTTTTGTTCATTTCATGGTCCCTGTAAATGCAGAATTTTTTTAGACAAATGCTCTAGGTTGTCAGCAGAATTTCTAATCTGAGGTAAAGTGTACAGAAGCATGATCTTACTATTTTTTGTTGTATGTGGATTTGTCAGCCATGAACTTGTTTGTATTTTTAGCCAGAACTGGAACCGGCTCTGAGACTTTGCTAAATTTTAGTTTCAGAATGAATAGTTAGGCTCTAAATCTGCAGAAATCCCACTGAGTGGTAAAATTTTAACAGGCCTGTCAGCACACGTAGCTGCATTAGGCTTTGCTGTAATAGGATCAAACATTCCTGTATGCCAATATTTTCATTTTTTTCAGTTCCTGGAAACTAATTTTCTTAAAACTAAGTGTGACTGATAAAAAATTGTCTCTGACTTCATCTTTTGTTCACATAGAATAAACTACTTAGAGATTTCCACAGAGGCAGAACTTTTTGGCGTTTTTGATTTTATGCTTCAGGAAAACTTTATTCATGCTATTTATTTATTATACTGTTTGAAGAGATTGCCTCTCAGGTATATGCTTGCTGGAGGCAAATCAAGAGAGCCAGTGTTATAACAGAATTGTTACTGCTTGTAAAAAAAAAAAAAATAATAATTAAATAAGGCTACCCTATCCCAATTTACAACTATCTAAAAATATATAGAATTTTAGGGAGAACTGTTTCAAGAGGGTGTCGTTTTAAGGTAAGCAGTCTTTGTTTTAAATCTTGAGTAAGACATTTGGTATGGTAGATTATTTTATCATAACAATATGATAATCATAATGATAGCAAACATTCATGAAAGCTGAAATTATATATTGTGCCAACTCGGAATATTTTCAGGTTTTTTTGGTTGAGATAATTTATGAAGCAAAAATCAATCATCTTTTTCTCCTTATGTATCAAAGAGAAAGTAGTAAGTGTTGCAGTTCATTGAACACTTGCTGGGCAAAGTCAAAATCGCCTATGAGTAGTCTGTGAATAGTAAGAACTACACTGTACAAATTACCCAAATACTAGTGCTAATTACCCAAATACTAGTGCTAATACAGTTAGAAATGAGATGATAAAACAAATGTTAACATAAGTGTTACACTGTGTAGAAATGTTGAAGTTGTTCATCTTGAACTGCGTTGGAAGTTGCGTAGTTTACTTTTGTAAGAAATATTTAGGTATGGTGTCCGTTTACTTAGCTGCTGTTCTGCATCAGAAATATTTGCAACAGAATAAGTATAACTTACAAAGTGGTACAGTCATCCATGTGTTTTTCCCGTTTTCCCAAGCTTTGGCCAAGCTACCAAACATATGATAGGGAATTGATCAAGATTTGATTTCATGACAAAATTAAGCCTCATATCGCATTAAATTTAGCGTCCAAGCTCTATGTCCTTTGCACTTAATCTTTTGGAACTTTTTCCTTAAATATCATTATGATATCTTTCCTTATCAAATCACCTTTATACTCGTGCTTGGATAACAGGGCAGCAGCTGTTTTATGAAAACAGACAGATGATACAAGTTTTTCTTATTTTCTTATATTCTAATTTTACCTGCAGCTGTTTGTTATTAGAAATTTAATTTAAAAGCTTGGGCAACTAGTAGGACACTGTATGTTTGCAATAATTGCTACTTGTTTGATTTGTCAGTTAGTGTTAATTACATTTTTAATGTTATTTGCAGTCAACAAGATTTTTGCAATTTACATTTTTCACTTTTTCTGTTTGAAATATATTTTCAGTATATTCTAGCCAATATACATTCAATCTTAATTATTTTGATGATTTTCTAGATATCTGAAAGTTAGATATTTGTAGTAGGGGTATTTTGTATGCATGTTGTATTTATAAGCTGTACACAACAGTATATATTTGTGGCTCATTGGCAGATTGCTATTTAATCTGTGCAATGGTGCATTAAGCTTAATATATCCCATAATGTTTTGAATATTTCCTCCTTTGGATCAAAAAAATTCCAAATTACAGAGGCTAAAATTCACAGAGTCAACATTCACCAATGTTTAATTCTCGTTTATATCTAGGATGGCGTTTCCAGTTGTTTTTGTGAACACCAGCCTCTGATGTGCGTATGTATCAAAATGTGTCAGTAGTTTTTGATCTGATCTATATGTAACTTGTAGATTACTGGAGTGAGAGTGATAAGGAGGAAGCTGACACTCCATCAACACCCAAGCAAGACAGCCCACCACCCCCATACGACACATACCCACGGCCTCCTTCGGTAAGTCACCTGCCAGTATCTACTTAGGAATGATTACATCAAGTGTCACGTTTACCTACTCTCCCATTTAAAACACATGCATGCACACATTAGGGCACCCTTCAGTGTATTTTTTGAGTCAGCACTTGACTTAAGGCATATGCTAAGTAACATGCATCGCTGACTGCAACAGCCAGCATTGCTACTTCCACCAGTGTGTAGAGAACTCGTACTGGGATTTATAATCCCAGTCATTGTACAAGATGGATTAAGTTGGAGAAATTTTCTTTCTATTCTCAGTACAAAACAGACCCCTCTATTCATCCATGCAAAACCTCTACCTCCTCCGTATCGTGTTCTCCATCAGAACATTATACCTCGGTAACAGCACAGATTCTTCCTCAGGTGAAACAATTGTGCTATGAAGCTTTACAGTAACAAATTGCACTTGAATTTGTAGAGAAATGCCAACATAAAAATGTTCTCACTCATATCCTAAATGTTGATATAAGTTGTTCTGCTGTTCTTGAAAAAGTATGTTTATCTATGAATTAGAACAAAGGGTATTTGTTTTTTAATTTCTTCTTGCAGCAGATGTTAATATAAAGTCAGGGTATGGACTTCTAACTTATTGTAAATTAGGAATTTAATTTTCACTTCCATATACTCAGCTAATGCATCTTACCTGAATATATAAAAACAAAGCAAAAATTTGGATTGAAAACTTGGGAAAGTCTTGGGGGGAGAGGATGTTCATAATGTTTAATTTGAAAGCAATACTTCTTCTTCCAGAAGCAGAACTGTACCCAAGCAATGCAAACATGATTGCAAAGAAACTTTTAATAAAACAGGATGGCAATAGACATCTGACTGGCATTTTAAAGATAATATTAATGGACCAGGAATTTCTCTTATGTGTGTTCCATAGAGCCTTACTGTGCATATTATTCTGCAAAAAAAAAAAAACCTGTGTTGGCTTATTGTATTGATCGATTGATTGATTAAGGGACATTCTGCACAAATAAGTGTATCAGTATGGTGCCCACAGTTGTCACAGGTGTAAATTTGTGCGTGCCCCAAAGCTATGATCAGGGCAAGTTAGTCTGGATTTTGTGTATTCATTGCCGTCAATAACCGTAGAAAGTATGTGACTATTAGCAGTATTAGCAATCTAAGATTTCTCCGACATTCATGTTGTAGATGAGTTGCACAAGCCCATACGTGGAGCCGAAGCACAGCCGCCTCTCGTCCACAGAGACCTCCCAGTCACAGTCATCGCACGAGGAGTTTCGTCCTGAGGCGGCGGGGAGCGCCACCGACTCGCCGGTGCGCAAGACGGCGAGCCAGCGGCGCTCCTGGCAGGATCTCATAGAGACGCCGCTGACAAGCTCGGGACTCCACTACCTGCAGACCCTGCCACTGGAGGACTCGGTGTTCTCCGAGACAGCTGTGGTCTCCCCCGAGCACCGGCGGCAGTCCACCCTGCCCACCCAGAAGTGCCACCTGCAAGATCACTACGGCCCCTTCCCCCTTGTGGAGGGGGAGCGGATGCAAGTGCTAAATGGAAACGGAGGAAAGCCCCGAAGTTTCACTCTGCCTCGGGATAGTGGGTTCAACCACTGCTGTCAGAGCCTTTCTGTCAGTGCCACTGATCACCATGAAGAAGCACAACAGAAGGAAGTAGAGGAAGAGGAGGATGAGGAGGAGGAAGGCAAAGCAGCAGAAGAAAATCAGGAAGACAAAAGTAAGTATGGCGTATTTCTGTGGTTTTTCAAGAGTCCTGTTCTTGTAATGTTGTTTTTTTTCCTTTTCCCTACAAAAAAAGAAGTCTTTCGACATCCCCTAAATTTTACCAAATCCCTCTTGTCAGAGATGCATCAAAAATGACTTCTTTATCTGCCTTATGCATAAGGCTTAAAAGACTGAGAGCACTGCACAACCTGTCATAGATCACCAAACACTTCCCTCGTAGGCTGGTCACCACATAGACCAACCACGTCCTATTAGTAAATCTTGCTTGTAAATGGATTTTGCTTCCTTGTTGTCTTCCTGCTTCCACTTGCTCAGAATCCTCCCCTATTGACAGATACATGTCTCAGGACATATTTAGTAAGTTTTCCAGCTGAGAGCCAATTCCTGTCTGAGCTGTAAAAGCACTCAGTAAATCTTGGAGTGCAGGGTCAGACTGTGAATGTCTGGCTTTCAGGTGGACAGGTTACAAGAGAGCAAAGAAGATGTAAGAAGTTAAAAAGAGAGTTTTCCCCAGTTCCTCACCTTCTGATACATATATATAGAGAGAGAAAAGTTCCAAAAACATTTCAAACCAAAAAAAAAACCCACTATGTGACTAGCAGGGTTAAAAAAAGTCTTAATGACGAGTAACTGTCTCTTATGTGGCACATTAACTCTACAGAAATTAGTGTTACTTGTCAAAAACAATTGAAATAAACAGGGACTGAGGAAGGGCCCTGCTCCTTCTGAACATGTAAACACATTTCCTTGTCTGTTTCATGCACTGTCCTTCACTGTCATTTCTAGAGCTACTCAGCATGTGTTGCTAGCAAAGTTCGGTCTGCACCCGAGTTGTAGGGTCAGTCAACAAAGTCAGCATCTGTGAATTGTGGAGTTATGCTACGATTAAGTTGTCTGTAGTGGCAAGGAAGGCAAGATGACCTCTGAAGCTCTCAAAGGATCTATGCTGTCTGGTTCCTTCAAATTCAAATTCTTCACTTAGTGAAGAAGTATAAAAATGGTGAAGAGATAGAAAAGGGTAGTGAAAGCTTCAGATAATTAACTGCCTAAGTAAATAAATTGATTAAACTTTAAACTTAGCACCTCTGTTGAGCGCTGACATCATTTAGTCTACACAGGAGAGATCAACAGTTCTCCTTTGTCTTTTAATGAGTAGGTTCAAGACATCTCAAATTCTTACCTTTGAGAAAATTCTTTTGCAGAAATTAAGCTGGATGCCATTAAAAAGAAGAAAAAGGCCTAATGTCAGTTGCATTCTTCTACAGCATTTTCCAGAAAATGCCATACAGTTACAATTATTATTTTCCAGAAAATCCCATACAGTTATTAGGGTAACATTAGACTCTTAACTAGGCAGCTCCATGTCACACTTTAACAGGGTTAAATTTCATCAACCAGACAGACTGTGTTATCCTAACTATTTTTAGCCTTTAATTTTGGTCTTCAAATGTTATTTTTAATGATAGCATTAAAAAAAAAAGACGTCTTAATCAATGAAAAGGGCAAAGACTTCCTATAGGAGTGTCTGTGCTGTTAGGGTGTTACACAGAGATTCTGTTGCAGGGCCTAAGTTATTAGGCATCTTAAATCTCAATTTTAAGGCTTTAGGGCTTCCAGCTGTGACATTCTATATTGCATATTACTATTAAAGGGCTAGTGGTTGGATTGACGCACCAGAACTTGGGCTCTTCTCCACATTTCCATACTGCCTTCCAAAAAGGGACAAAAAAGTTTAATTTCTGACATGATCTCCCTGTATGTACATACTTTTTTTTTTTTAGGTGAGGAGGTTTTCCTGCTTGAAGCACTAAGGGGAGTTTATTTTTGAGACATTAGTGACCAGCTAAACAAGTGAAGTGCTCATGGTGAATTATTAACCATGGAATTATAAAAACGGAAAGAAAATATTATTTATTCTGTTGAAAAGTTTAAGTGTTGAATTGCTTGTTGCTATGGCTACAATGTTCTGTTTGCAGCACTGGCTTTTTCCAGGGCTGTAACCAGTAAAACACAGGGATTTCATGCAAGTGTCCTTCTTAAGTGCAAAATCCCAATTTCTGGGCTGGGAGGGTCATCATTTGCTTCTAATTGCTGAGTCTGCTGACCCGATGGGTGCACTTGTGCGTGTTACGTCATTGCCCCCGCCACCTCCATTGTTCTGGGAAAACAGCATGTTGAAACTGGGGGAGGAGGGGATCCTCTCCCTGTTAGAAAGGTTTTAACCTCTCCCAAAGATTTACCCTTGAACCTTCTGTGACTTGGTATCATACGAACCTTTTAAATTCCTTAATTTGCCTTATACGTTTGTGATCCTTACATCGTTCTAAACTTGTGGATGATTATATGTGTTCTTGTGTTTCTGTGTATGTGTTTTAAAGCTTAATCATTCCTCTTGCTTCTTGTGTGGGACAAGGACTACAGCTCCTTTGCAATTGTTGCCAAATGAGTCAAATGTCGTTGCCAAAAGTTTGTTTTCTCAGCTTTTTGTTTTTACGTTCCCACTTTACTTTTAAAAAACTCTCAAATTTAAATCAAATAGTAAAGTGCAGGCATGCTTCTTCCAACCTCTTTTGAAGAAATATTTTCAAATAACCACATCACAGACTAGGTGGGATCTGTGCACTATTTCAGATGCTGGTCTCAGCTGCTGTAATTTAACATAGTTTTACTGACTTCCTACCAAGCTACTTGGATTTGCAACAACTCAGAATCTGCTCTCTATCTTTTAATCACTCCTATATACCTTGAATAGATACTGCAAGAACTTACTGACACCGTGAATAATCCTATGTATCAGTTTGGCTGCAATGCCTAGATACGTCATAGTTAACTAAAAATATGGGTTGTTCTTTCCTGTGTTTATCTGTTAGGACTTTAACTTTGTTGTGTGTTCAGTTGCTTCTTTTTGTCTCGTTATATCACATTGACATTGCACTGCTAATCTTTAATTGGTTGATTATTTTATTTCTGTAATTCCAATGACTTTTTCCTAAATCATTTAGTTGTTCCATATTGACACCGTCCTGTAATAGTCTCTTGTTTTCTAATCGAAGAAGATTCTCATGTGGGACATTTGTGTTTGTCCATGTGTTTGCTCCCGAGATTATGAAAACGGCAGATGATATTCAGACTTGTGGCACCAAACATCCTCCCGTCTCGCTGTGTTGCTCTAAAGCAGTCTGTGCACAGAGCACATGCTAATTGCTGTGGCACAGCGCGTTACGTTTCTGTGATTCAGGCATGAAGGACAAGTGGTGACTTTTCAGGTTTGTCTTCTCCTGGTTGGAGGTAACGGATTGAGACAGCTGTGCACCGTGCCTCTGCCGCCTGCGTCCCCACAGGCCCACGTCCCTCAGCACTTTGACATCGGTTCCATCACTTGATGTCAAAGAGCACCTAGGATCTTCTTGGCAGAGCAGTTTGGGCTTTTGTCCCAGGAAAGCATGCTTCATTTCTTGCTTTATTATCCAAAAGCTTTGCTGGAGGTTGCTCTTTCATTTTTGTAGGTGTCTGTGGTTTGTGGGAAAGTAGTCATAGGAAGGACTTTTCTAGGCATTTAGCGTTCAGGAGAAACAAATGCTAATTCTCTGAAGAATGTAACTGACTGGAGACCCCACTGACTTACCCACAGAGGAATGTGCACCTTTCTGCTTATTCCCTGAAACAGTCCCTGGGGTGCCAGAACATCAGTGGGAGTCAGTGCTGCTCTCCTGTGCAGGCTGGTGCTGGGGAAGAAGCTCTGCTGCTCAGTTAAATGCACTCCGGGGCTGGTCGGAGCAAAGGGGAGCCGGTTCCAGGCATTACAACAGTGTGCAAAGGACCTTGCACTTGTTCAGGAATGTGGATTAAAAAAAAAAACTTTTTTTGAGTGTGAAGAGGAACAGGAAAAAATCACTAGGCTGTTTTCTCACTCATCAGACTCATTTCCTCCTGCGTTGTTCCTGATCTCTTCATCCTGTCTGTGCTTCTGCAAGTTTTCTGTCCTTTTCCTGCGCTCTAGGTACTGTAATTCCTGCCAACGTGTGTTGTAGGGTTTTATGCTGCTACCCATCACCGTAACTTTGGAGTATCTTCTTCAGAGGGTGAACAATTATAATCAAGTCTGAAATAGATTTAAATAAATCCATGGCTAACCACTGGGGGGAACTGAAAGGGGTTGATGTTCTTTTCTGTTTGTTGCATAGATTTTTTTTTCACTGGAGTGTTTATGAGGCTGTGACAGTCTTCCGTGTGTGACGTGTGTCATGTTGAAAAGGTTTTGCAACATTTCCTAAGAGTGGGCATGCTCACTTGTATTCCGTGGCATTTTGGTCCATCACTGTCAGCCCTTGTTTAGGTGTGTGACACCTGCAGGTATCCTTTGCTTAGTCCCACACAGTCTAATCTGCATTATCCCGGAGGAAGATGGTAGCCTCATATTCCAGTTTCTGAAACTAGGCTCTTTTCCTTAAAGCACTGAAGACACTTGCCAAAGGCTGGAGCAGGAGCTGCTGCTGGTGTTTCTCATTTCTGCAGCTCAAGAGAAGTCCAGCCCCACAAAGGTGTTCAGGAAAGCTCCCCTTAATTTCAGCGAGCACTAGGCACTGACAGCAGAGTTAAATATCTGCTTGCTCTGAGGTACCAGGCATGAGACTTTTTTCTTTTCTCCAGTAAAAATATTAGCAACCAACAAGAGAATAAGAAGAGAAACTGAAAGCAGTTTTTCCAGCACCACCTACCTGTCTTAGAAAGGACATTCAAGATGTTTCACAAAATAGGACAGACAGTTCAAGGACTCCCATGACTAGAAACATGTAGGATTCACACACCATGCCCAGGGAGGTATATCTGTGGGAGATCCTAGGCAGTGTTTGCTTTCAAGAAGGAGCTCGTACTAGTAAAAAGACATACTCTGAATACTAGTAAAAAGACATACTCTGAATAAGGCTGGGTATTTCAGATTCTGGAATGGGGTAGAGGGAGGCTTGCCCTGGACACAGGGCCTCTCTTTAATGAGGGGCTTTATTGTGTGATTCGAGTGGTGTATCTCAGAAAGATCAGTGCTTCCTAATTAAATACAACATGATAAATCGGGACAGTATGCACCACTTCTAGGTTTTGTTTCTTTGCCTTTTGGGTTGAGTACGTTTTCAGTTGGGCAGGATTTAAGCAGTAGTGAAATGTGGGAGTTTGGATGAATAATGTGTTACGCCCATGCTGTGCACACTTGAGTTGTTGGCGATGTGTGTCTGAAAGTGGTCGATCGGTTTTTGTCTTTCTGACAGCCTCTTTCCATTGTAGAAAGGATATGATTAGTGGTGTCCTGTCATTTGACCACCTAGTTAGTTTTATCTGCACCAAGAGGCAAGGGAAAGACCATTAAGATACGACATTTTCCTCTCTGGAACTATTCAGGTTAGCAAAGATGTGCATGCCTGGTAGTGTCTTAAATAAGCGAGGCTGTGAGAAATGACAGGTCATGTTTCACATTAGAAATAGTCCTTATGAGGCTGGTGAACAGCACAAAGTACAGCACCCTCTGGGACTCTAAGGAGGACGTTTTTCTAACTTACTGCCTCCACTCTCAGTCATGTACAAACTAGAACGTTTGCCCGCGCTGTTATTTTTTTCGGCGTCCTTCCTTCTGCACAGCACAGCCCGTGCACGCTCTGACGCTGAAGTTGAGTAATGAAATGGCTGCTTTTTCTGAGCTTGGTTTTTACAGTCTGATTTTTCGTTTTTCATTCTCATTCGAGTCCCTTCCCACATTACCTGGTGGGACGTTTGCGCTCCTCCCCGCTGTGGAGCGTCAGCATTTTGCATGCGGTCTGCTGGGAAGGGGGCTGCCATTTAGCTGCCCCCGAGGCTCCCTGGCAGTAGCTGTGCTGCTAACTCAGAATGAGCTTGGCTAAAAGTACTGGGCGGTGATGTCCAAAACACGATCTGAAGCATGTTCGCTCATATTCTCAATGGCTAGACAGCACTGTTTTGGTGCTGGGGAAATTTCCTTCAGTGGCTGGGGAGGGAACAGTGGAAAAGCAGGACGAGACAGGGGCTAACACATTACCTGACCATCTTCTCAAGCAAATGCCTTACATATAAAACGTTTTGTGGAACGGCATTTCATTTATTGT
This sequence comes from Struthio camelus, assembly GCF_040807025.1. Taxonomy (NCBI): domain Eukaryota; kingdom Metazoa; phylum Chordata; class Aves; order Struthioniformes; family Struthionidae; genus Struthio; species Struthio camelus. The sequence goes on along the minus strand of NC_090942.1, from coordinate 136,346,412 downwards.
ATATAGCCCCCCTCTTTTCTTTTTTTTTTTAACTAAACTCTTTGATGCTTCATTTTTTTGTATCCAGGCCTAGAGACAGCCCAGAGACACAAGAGAGCTTTTATATTTAAAAATTAATGGGTGGGGGACAACATTATTGATACTCCAGCTTATATGTAAGGCTGCAATTTTATATCATTGTCAAATTTTAAGATACATGTTTATCTGAATAGGAATTTCTGTAAGCTTTCAAAAGCAAGTACGTATCTGGGAAAATCATCACCCCAGATAGGAGCTGTGTGTTTACCTCCTAGCTGTCATACATGTGTGTGTATTCAGCTGTGCATATAAAAAATGTGTTTTAGATTATTGTATTAAAAAGAAAATTACTGATCCAAAGACTTAACTTGGATAAACAAGTACTGTGAGTAGGTATCTTTCTTCCTGTGCAAGTGTCTTTAGTTCAAAATTTAAACTTTATAAAACAAAGCTTTTGCAATTCTCATGAGCTAAAGAAACTCTATTATAAAAGTGTTTTTGAATTCTAAATAAAAATGAAGAAATACGAAAACTCTGTTCTGATTTTAAATTTCCATTGGAGGAGAAAAAAACTGCCTGCAGTGTTTGAAGCCCAAATACTGAATCATTTACTGAGTAGCAATTCAGAAAGCGATATGGGCTGTCAACAAAAATAAAACTAGTTTATGTCTGTTAGTGTTTGTAAAAGTGAGTTCAGTTTTATCCACAAATATGCTGTTCCAATGTTTAAATTTTAATTGATTTTCATTGTCCATGCTGCTAACCTTTGCTAAAAACGCAAAGGAGAGATGAATTTCAGAAATGGAAATATCATGTTATTCTCTTACTTTTATTTTGCTTCTAATAGCTTTGGGTGTCTTTGCCAACAAAAGTAATCTGATTTTGCCTGAACTGTATGGATTAAATGGTCTTTTCACAAGCAGCAAGAAAAACAGAAGGGAGTTTCTTACGTGACCATTCTTTCAAAATAATTTTCTTGCAGAAAATCCTCAGTGGTATTACTAAGCTGGTGGCTGTCAATGGAGCCATGCTGTCAGAGGCACCTTCAGGTTAGGTCATAGAGCAAGAACTCTATGGATATAATAATACATTCCTGTTATTTCTGTATTCCACATTAATTCTCCTGCTAGGTGTCACGTAACCAGTCTGTGGTTTGCCTTTAATTTTTCCATTGCTTGGTGTAAGCAAGCTGTGTCCCTGCATCTGCCGTGTCTTGAGTCTGACTGCAGAGAGATACTGTCCTGGGAAAAAGACAACCCATATGTGGTAGACCCTGTGGTATAGGGAATACTGGTCCAAGCCCTTGAGGACTCTCTAGTTCTCATAGTGAAGGATAAGTGATGATGGCTTCTTGGTTTCTTGGCTTGCTTTGTCTCAATAGCAATATAATAAGGCCTTTGTGGTGCTTACAGATTTTTTTCTCCCCGTTCCAAATGTGCTTTCATTTTAAAGCGTAATAAACTCATATTTCTTAAATGAGCATAGCTAGCTTTTTTGAAATTCTCTTGGTACAAGAAGGAAAAACAGACTACCTTTTTAAATTACCATATCATTTCCCATTAAAAAGAGGGTTTTCCTATCCTAAAATGCACGCTTACAGTCATTTTTCTTTCAAACCTGAAAAAAGTATATGAAGTGTTTAATCATTTACATAAATCTTCTCATTACAAACTCACTGAAAATTGTTTTAAAGACACGCGCAGATTTGACCACTGCACAAGACATAAGAAGGCTTGTTTCCACTAGGATTTCTGCAGAACTGTGATAATTCCTCTTTTCATTGAGCTGCAACAGGGACTTAGCCTAGTCAGAAAGAGTTTCTGAAATGGAAAGGAAACAGACACTTACAAGGAACAAAGCTGACCAGCTATCGTGTGCACATGTTCTTTTGATAATTTTAAAATAGTTTTTTTCAACACTGAAAAAATGTGAAACTCTATTTATAACTGATTATAATTAAATCAGAAGAACATGACAGTACCAGTAGGACTGGGAGAACAGAGCAGGGGTAAAGTCTTTGACATTATATTTATTACATCTCCAGGTGGTACCATCTGCTGTCTGTGGCTCTCAGGTTCTTTCTAATGCAACTATTAAAACACATGCAGGGAAGAACTTGAGTCATTAGTGTTTGGAAAAACATAGGAGGAGTGTACTTTTATTAAACTATTAACATGCTGAACTTCTTTAGTGTCACCATGTAAAAATGCATTCCATTTTAATTACTGTTAGTTGTGGGAAGCAAGATAAGGTATTAAAACCTGCAGGGATGCGATTCTTAATGAGAATGGTCAGCATCTGGCAATTTTTCTTTTTTTTTTACTGCAAAGGAGACTCTGGAAAAGCCAAATTTATTACAAAGCAGTTTTTTTTGATTTAATCTGTTTTTAAAAGAGAAGCTCTTTGAGTTCTTGCATTTAAGATAAAGGTTGTCGTGGAAACATATGAAGTAAATATTGCAGAGTAGTTTTTCATTCATTTTCCTAGGGTCCCAACCTAATCTGAGGCTGACTTGCCGTTCCTTCTAGCCTCTGGCTGCAGCTCTGGAGGGCCACAGGTCTTCTGTAGGGCCGATGTCCTATCTGCCAGCCCTGTGGGAGTTTTTGGATACTCTCAGACACCTGAAGCTTATGTTTAGGCTTCTTAATCTCACCTCAGTTGTTTCCTAAACTTTTCCACTGCAGGAAGGCAACAGATGTAGACTAGACAGTTCTAAAATCTCAGCCCCTCTGAAGGCTGTGGTGAAACTGTGTGTGTCATGCATTTCACAGAACCGGTGGGCTGGAAAGGAAATCAAGAGGTTATCCAGTATCTCTCTCTTCTCTAAACCTGGAGCAACTATAACTGCCATATCTAACCTTAAATACCTCTAATAGTGGGCATTCTGCAATCCCTCCAAACAATGCTTTTCCTCTTTACTGTTTTGCAAATGGACTTTTTTTCCTAATGGATGTTGAATCTTCCCCTCTGCAATTTTAGCCTAGTATTTCTTATCCATGTGACATGGAAAACAAAGCATCTTCATTAGAGTAGCTCTTTTTTTAAGCTGAAAGATTGTACTCGAGCTTCCCAGGGTTCAGTCAGTTTTTTTCTTTTTTCTGCAAATAGTGTTTTCCAGACTTCTGACCATTCTAGTTCCCCGGATCTTTCTAGCTGCCTTCTACCTTTTCTGGAAAGGCAGCATCCAAAACTGGGTGGAGTGCACCCAGCTGAGACCAGGAAGATGGCTTCACCCTGTATTTTATGCACCCTATTGTGATAAGAATCTTTTTTGCAACTATATAGTACCTCATATTTCAGTCTGTGAAGTATTGTAGCCAAGATCTTTTTCTGCTTGACCGCTATGTTTCTTATAGGTGTGGAGCTGATTATTCCTGTGCCTTTCACATGTCCATGTTAAGTAGCTCATGTTGACAAAAACATAGTGATTTAAAATATCTAAGTAATTGGTCTAAATTCAACCAACAAGCAAATATGACGTTGTGTAAAACTATCAGCTCGACTAGACCAAAAAAATGCTCTGCAGTCTGAGTTTGCCAAGCTCTGTGTCCGTTAACATAGCATTTTCCATATTGTTACATGAAACTGGGCATTTCATCCCACGAAATCATTGTGTCTTCTAAGGCTGTCCTCCAGCAGTCTGGGAGGCATTTCCTCCCACTTTCATGTTTCTGGATTATAATAGGCTTATTCTCTTCCAGTGTCCAGGTCATTAGTGAAAATAATGAGTGTTTCTGAAACTAGGATACCCGCAGGGGAACCCCACATAGTGCAGCCTTTGTTTTTAACAGTGAACCTCTGGTATCTCCTCAATTTGGGCTTCACTTTTGCTATCAGAGGACAGCTTGATCACATGGCTAATGTTACTCACTTCCGGAATCTGAACTTCTAGAAGGAAAAGATTGTGGTGTGTCTCTAGAAGATAAATATTATTTGTCCCCTTTTGTGGCCCCAGTTTGCTAGGGTTTGGGATCTTCAACCACTGCCACATCAGTGTAGCTAGTGTGATGCTATTATATAGTATCATTTCATGGACAAAACACGGAACAACATTTTTCTGAAGATAATGGCTGCATTTTCAGTAGGATGGTCACTTTACAGCTTCACTTTGTGAGTGCTTCTGGCACAAAATAATAGCTAATTCTTTCTTGTCTTCTGGATTACAGAGGTCTGAACTCTAGTCTTTCAGAATATAAAATATCGCCTCGGATTTGTTTAAAAGCATTTGAGTTGTTAACGTCATGAGAAAATGAAGAGAGAGGCTGCCAAAAAGCTTCTCTTTAAAAACACTTTTCAGCCAGTCTTTGAAATGTTGATTTAATCATGTGAAGATTTACAGGACTTGAGGGAGAGGTGGAATTAAACAAGCCTCACTTAGGAGATTTTTCCTGGTGGTAAATTCAGGGATGGACAAAGATCAGACAGCAGGGTCTGTACACAGGGTATGATTCTTCTGCTCTTTAGCCACCTAAACATCTGACATCGGGGGCTGAGCTGCTCTTCTTGGGTTCTTGTCAAAGGGGAGAAACAGCCATCCAGCATAAATCAAATACTTAGTCTTTGGATGTGCTTTTTCTTCCTACTGGAAAGAACAACCTCAGGTACTGTCTCAGATTTAGGCCTTTTGCTCACAGATATCCCAGTTCAGGCTGCTCACAGCACGCCAGTGGTGCTCTCACCACTGACCTAGGTGTGCCACGGAACTGCCAAAAGAGCAATTTTATGTAGGCTGCTGGGAAGCATCTTGCTGCTGATCTGAGGTTAGTTAACAAGGTGGCCATTTGGGAATGTTTCAAAGGGGAAGGATTTCACCTTGACTACTTTACTGAACAAGACCTCCAGCAATGAGAATAAATACTAGAGCTTGCTGGGGCTCATTCAGCATTTAATTCTGAGTTAAATGAAACTCAGCTTTCCAATGGGGTTGGCTAGCTCAGAGGAGGAACTTGCTTGTGTACAACAGCAGCAGAGTAGGCTTGATGATGTGAGGGGCCCATTTCAGATAGTACTATGTTTTCTACATATGCAAAGTAGTCATCATAGAATGCTTGAAAGTTAGTGAATATGAGAATTAGAAAGTATTTTCCTGTAGTAAAAGTAGCAAATTCCGTTTTAGTATTCAAATAACAGTATTTTAATAGCCTCTGCATTTGGCATTAATATTTTTACTGTACTAATGTGAGCACTTGAGGTCCAATATGAAAATCATACTTAACCTAAAAAGCTTGAAGCTGATTATTCTGAGAATTCTTCTGTTTCCTTCCTCCCTACCCTGCGGTTTGAATATACCCTGCAGTTTGTTTTCAACTTTTTATTAAGAAAATAAATTTTATTTTCAAGAGTTTATAATTTTTTTTTTAATCAAGCTAACGACGTACACAGACTTCTATGGCACAAAAGTTATATTTTTAACTTTAATATGATAGGTTTAGGGACAACAGGAGTAGCTACTTTGCATCTTTTCAGAGGAAAGAAAAGAGTACTTTTGTTTCCTTATTTCTGAATGTGTAAAGAGCCTAGGAAAATTCCCATTTAAGTTGTAGGCTTTAAAGGCCAAGACTAAATATTTTCATTTTTTGCCACTGAGGATTAGACTTACCTTCTCCAGACTGTATCTGGTCTTGATATTTACTGTCATATTTCCTAAGGTAACCTCAAAAGTTGCATGTGATTCTTACAGGGATTAGGAATACTTATTCACGAACTTGGTCAATTTAATTCAACCGTAAATTTTTATACCAATGCACTGAAAATTTAAATCTCTAAATTTTGACGATGATTTAGGAAATGATAAGCCTGAGGAATGAAATTAAAAATAAAAAGCAGCAAAATACACTTTAGAACTCAGTGCATTATGGATAAATAAATCGGTAGTTGCAAAATTCTCTGCTCACTTTACGTTTTAAAATTCTGTAGTCTGATTCACAATTTCTGCCTGCACACATTAAACGTTATAGTGACCATCATGAATCTTATATTATACACAGGCTCTCCTTGCTTCTTGACAGACTCTGAAGTAGTAAGTCCAGAAACTCGATTCCATGACCATTTTACACAATCTGTAAAATACATGAAAAATAGCTTGAAAAGGGATGTGTGTTGTTAGTTCTTACTGGGAATAGTTGTTAAAAGGAAGGCTGAAATTTTAGGTTCAGTTAATTTTTGAACTATCGGTAGAAGGTGGAAGAATGTTTCAGAGTTTTCATAAAATGAAAAAATGATTGCCTTGGAGACTCACAACTTGGGAATGGCTTTTACAGTTAATGAAACTCAAAAATGTCAGCCACCTTTTTCTTGCTCTCTTCCATCCCAGAAGGCCAATTTTCTGAGCTTGTACATGTTGTGGCTAAACAAGATTATGGGATTTATATCAAGAATACAAAAGTCACTTGAAGTAAAACTTAGGCTCTTCAATCACTTTTGGAAACAGCACTTGGGTTCCTGATGTGTTTTGTTATTCTTGAACTTTTAGGAGTGGGAGGCCCAGTCCACAGTTAGATGGCCATGAGCAACCAGCACTATCCCTTAGAGCTAGGTGGTGCATTACTCTTTGGATTTTTATTCAGAGAAAAGCAGGAATGCTGGCGTGAGATTTTATATTTCTCTTGGATTTGGCACTTCCGCCTCTAATGCTGGAAGACTGCACTGTGTGCAGTGCTGAGGATCGCTGCTCCCCCAGGGTGCTCGGGAACAGGAGGTTGGTAAGACTAGCCGAAAGAATGATGAAAGTGCAACCCCCAAGACTGCAGAGGCTTAATTTACCTGTATAAAAAGAAAGGAAACAGTTGCTTTCTACAGGCTATCGTCTGTAGAGCTTGTTGGGAAAACATCAGGGTAGCTGGGGAAGAGATAGATAGTAAAATCCAGTGAGTTGAGGTGGAAGCAGAAGACCAAAGACTTAGAAGTAAGACACACATCTATAGTAGCAAGGACTAGCTGTGGAATAAGTTACCTTGAGTAGTGATTAGTTTTTCAAAAGACAGTCCCTTCCGCCTTAATGTGCCTTGTGCCACAACTGAGAATGCTCATGTTTTCCTCAGGCAGAACAACTGTTTTAAGAACGTTTTGTCTTGAAGTGACACATTCCTCTTACCAAGAAACCTATATCATAAATGCATATATATTCATGTTGTAGTTAGTTTTGTTTCACAAAATTATACAATTTAGCATGCTGTGTAGATCAGTCAACTGGATGTATTTTATGTCGGGGACTCATAATGATAGATTATGCCAGTTAACAGAATGATTTCCTCAGCCGAAGGTATCCTCCAAGGAGGAGAATCTGACATAACCTGATGATTATGTCATTAACGCTGTAATACTTCTGTCCATAATTATCTGAAGAGACTGTTAATTTCTGCTAAATAAAACCTCCACATAGTGTCTCGTTAACTCATGTCTTTTAAAGCATTGGCAGAGGCCTTTGGTGAAACTCTTTCTTCAGATGGCTTAATCATTTGTGCCATACTGAAATGGAGCAGCAATTTTAGAAGACTAAGTCAGAACCCTGTTTTTTTATTTTATCCTTGTATGTTTTGCGTTTCTTCAGTTTGCTTTTGCTAATCTTTAGCTGTTACCATAGCTAGCTCTGTAATAAATGATCAAAAGTGTATAGCCAGATCCTCATCTCTGTTCCTTCTGGCTTTTACTAACGTCTGTCTCCTCCTTTCAAGGCAGCCTGGACCCAAAATGGTTGTAATAGTTCCAGACTGGACAGGGGAGGTTGTTGTCTGCACGCAACATGTGTGATTGTGGATTTCTGGTTCTGAAATCCTCCCACTCTCATGCACGTGCCTGCTGATCCCATAGATGTTGCTGATGTTACCATTGCAAGGAGGTGTTTAAAAACACTCAGATTAAGCTGATCATCTACTTACTCTATTTCATAGTTCACAGAGCAGTATTTTGGAGCCCCACTATGCAAATTGCAGTCACCCCCATTTTTTTCATCACCAGTTGTCGTGCTGGTTATAGTGTGCCCATCGCACCATACTGTACCCAGAAAAAGAATTATCACCCATTCCTACCTTCTGGTGTACTTTTTCATAAGAAATTTAACTTGAGAGAAGCCTTATTTGTCGACAGAACAATTTAATAAATTTATTGTATAATACACACTGAACTTCATTACCTCTGTGATCACAGTAAAATCCTTAAATTAATAGAGCAGATACAAGCAAGGACACTGTAATAGGTCATATGATCTCCTTGTGTTTCTAAATCTTGTTTTCTGTGCTTATTTTATGTTAGGTATGAAAGATATGGTATAAGTCAAAGATCAATTTGTAGTTTAATTGCCTGTTTTTACACCAAGATAATTCTTCTACACCTTTTCACCTATATTTCTGAAATAAAAACGTTTAGGAAGATGAACAAAAATTCAAGTTATTGCAAATTACAAAAGCAGCATCAGTGACAAGTATTTGGAATATCCACTTGTACTGGTATCAAGTCTTGGTGTTATACAAGAAAATCAGTAAGCTTATTGCCAGCATATAGATAGTGTCCATAAGAGAGAGGTTTGCTTTGCTCTGAGAAGGCAAGTCCTTGCAGAATTAAAAAGTCGCTAAGCTTGTTGTTTTTACAATTTAGTCTTGCAGTCTAACTTTTCCATTCTGCAGAGCAGATGGGGGCTTAGTAAAAATTGTCCAATGTTGATTTGTGTAGTTCTGGACCAGATGTCAGACTCTGAGCTAGTAGCATTTAAAACACAAACTGCAAGCACAAGTGCTTGCGCTGAAGAGCAGTTGTAAATTTGTAAGCCCCACCTTCCAGCTACCCCAGTAGGTTGCCTTGAACAGTGGCTAAAAACATGCTCCTAGGGAAGAGGTAAAACAGTTTTGTTTGTAGCCCTTGATGGAGCCTTCTTCCACCAATTAGTTTTCTCACTTTTGAACTCAGGGGTTCTTTTAGCCACATCGTGTGGCAACAAGGAGTTGCATGGTGTAACTACAGGCTGGAGAGAGAGGCATCTCTTTTGGTTAGTTTTGAACCTAGCACTGTAACGTCAGATGTTGCCTGTTATCAGAAGAAGCAGTGATCACCCTTTCTGTTTACTTTGTGAATGTGTGTGCTCATAATTTTTGTAGGCCTCTGTTATCTCTCCCTCAATTATAGTGACCAAGTCTGAGGCATGAACGTACTCATACCTTCTAGAAAAAGCCTTTTTTACCACTAATAATCCTTGTTGCTCTGTCATTTACTTGTGCTATTACTCCTTTTTGAGATGAGGAGGCCAGATTGGCATGCAGTCTTCAAGATGTGACACACCGGGGATTTATACAGTGGCATTTTAGTGTTTTTCTGCTTTGTTCTCTACTCCTTTCCTTATTTTCTCAGAAGTAAAAGCCAAACCCGTAAGTATTTTCAAGTCCTCTGTTTTTCCAGAAGCTGATTTCAAACTTTTAAACAAATATTCTGTAATTATCATTTTGTTCTTCAGGAAAAGAACCAACAGGAACCATTTGGTGCCTGATAGTTCTACCTTAAAGGGGGGGGGGGGGGGGAAGGATGTAGTTTTGACATAGGTAATACATGAAAAGAGAAGTGTAATGCTTGTTCGCATGAAAGGAGAAGGAAACTAAAAAGGCAAAATATTAGAAGAAAAGAAATATAAAGAAATATAAAGAAAAGAAATATAAAGAAATTAATGGAGGACAGCTGACTGAGCGGCTTGAGCAGTTGCTCGGTGAGAAGGGAGGATGCTGTGGTGGGATGAGAACAGAATTCAGCTGGATGATATTCAGTGTTCTTCAGGATGTATAGGCAATTTTTCCTTTGTTTAGTGATGACACTGAGCACTGAGATGAAACATACTTAAGCAAACTTAAGTGGGTATAAGTAGCTAGTTACTGGGAATATTTCCATTATAGAAAGCCAGACAGATTTGTTCTAGAATTTACCCATGCGATGAGTGACAGAGCACACAACTAATCAGACAGAAGGTGCTTGGACAGCATTAACTCGTCAGCACAACCTTTCTTGGACTCGCCAGCCATTGAGGGCAGGCCACTGTCACCTGGCAGTTTCCAAGGGCATCTTTTTTCTACAGCTGTCCCTCCCCTCAGCAGCAGAGAGAACCACCACGGTGTTTCCATTCTTGCACGCGGCCTTCAGAGAACAGAATCACCTCATATCCCTCCGCCACAGGTTACGGTGAAAATAAGAGGCTTCCCTTTGGAGCCTGTGGAGGTTTCCTTTAATCCATATTCTCCATATGGCAGTCCCTGCAGGACCAAGGGCTGTGCACCAGCTGGCTCAGGGCACCCGTACTGCTTGCTCACCTGGAGACTGCAGAGGGAGGGGGTAAGCCCTCCTTAGTGCTTAATACCTCTACTTAGTTCAAGGGGGTTTTTAATACTAATTATGTGTGAAGTAGATCCCCTGCTTTGCAGCAGATTGCTATGGCAACACTGGGGCAGGGTGGCAGCTGACGAGCCGCAGGCGCGCTCGCTGCTGAATCGAGCTGCCGCGCTAGACTCCAGCCGGCGAGCCTCGGCGGGGAGCTGCGTCACGTCATCCCTCCTTCCCGCTCCTCTTCCTCGCCGACTCCTCTGTCACCAAGGAGATCGACTCAGCCCACGCAGCCAAGGTCTGACACCAGCCATACCCCAGCCTACCTGGCAGCTTTCAGAGCCGCATGAGTCCTTTGCAGAAGGGCTCCCCTCTCTTTAATCGTTTTTTTCTTTTTCCATATATGATTAACTTTGAGAAAGCAAATGATTTTTTTCCCTGCTTGTGATCTAAAACCCCAGATGAGGTGACAGGACCTAAGAACTACAATCATACAGTTACTTAAGGCATAATTTTTAAACCAATATGGAAAGCAGCCTAATACCTTGGAGACTTTTAATTCTTAGATTCTGTAGTAGTAGCCAGGAACTTTTAAATTCCAATTTTCTGTCTTCTATTTTGAGAGATTTTTGGGTGCTGGTAGGTAGTGCTTTCTGTCTGAAGCTTAAGGTTTTCACAGTAGAAATGGTGAAAAGCAAATATTCTCATTAACTCTAAACATTCCTGTTTCAGAGGTGTTCTTTTATTCTATCAGAGTTTGTACTTTGGTCTCATATCCTCCTCAAGACTGACCTGACCACTGCTATTGGCTATCCTAGGATGGCACTTAGGATTTCTCATTTCCTGTTGAAAGCCTTGAAGGTCCTATTTTTGTTTTCCTGAGAAATAAGAGCATTTTTGACATCTCAGAAGGTTTTGAGAAATGCCCATCTCTCACCGCAACTTGGGGCAGGTGGAAGAAGCTGAGCTGCCACGGGAACAGGTTGCTCAGCCTGAATCTGGAGGTGGATGTGGCCACCCTGGTGTGCCCTCGGAGCCATTTCCTTGCTGTCACACAGCTCCTGCACCCCAGGGGGGCAGCGGGTCTCCTCAGTGCTCAAGAGTATTTCCATTACCTCCTCCTGACCAGGCAGAAGCAGGACTCTGTGCCCTCTCTTGCTGCGAGAGGATCAGACCTTTTTGGCAGACCATGCATGAGAGCCAGTGCCCAAATTGGGTATTACTTCTATAACATGTTAAACATAGGATTATTTCTTCTGTAAAATAATACGATCATATGAAAATACTCAAAACTATACCTCATCAAACAGAGTGTGTGTGTCAGAAATGTTTCTGTATTTAAGAAATGCTTGGAGGGTTGGAACTAGGGAGCAAGAGAATGTGAAGCAAGGAATTTGGGCGCTGATGTCCTTGTACCTTTGCCTTAAGCTCCTTGAGGGAAAAATCCTCATAGGAATTGGTGGAAGTGTAGGAATAACCCCTCCCATTCATCTCCAGCACATCAACAATTTGATGAGGATGTTCATTTTAAAAATGTCGAGCATTACATCCCCTTCAAGAGGGTTTTTGATGGGTGCCTGGATTTCCAAGGGAGGCAACAGGGCGAAGGGCTCCAACTTTGGAGCATGAGGCTCTGCAGGGTGGCATCGCATGGCTAGGGAATACTGTAATGTCACCTCCAGGGTTCATCTGGGCTTCATGACTGGTCTGCCTGGCATTTTTCACCTTCCACCACCCCGACTTCCCATGAAGTGCTGCTGCCTTGTGATTTTTGGAATGACTACTTAACCAGGAGCGTAGACATGTAAGGCAATAAGACAAACAGCTTCTTCGATTAGTTTGCTGTTTTTTCCCTCCTAGATTGCATATAGGAATAGTATCTTAGCACACTTGAAGAGATGCTATCCAGTTGAAGAAATTATGTCGACTCTAACGCATTCAGAGATTTGAAACAATTTAAAATTTATTGTTTGTTGCTATCTTTAAACCTGAAATACACTGGGGAACTTCTGACATTTTCAGCACTTGACTGCTGTAAAAGGAGCCTTTAACCTAATAAAATCCCTATTCAATTTTGATTTTCTCTAATTATGCTGGTGAGTGCATTGTTTGACAGACAATAGGCTTAGAATATATTTTTAAAAACCCTAACAAATTTGGAATACCTCTGAAAGCAGCTACTGCACGTTAAAAATCTATGAGCACTTGCAACCAAAAAGTGTAGCAATGCTTGGCTTGCCAGAAGGATACCTTATATAAAACCCTTCTGTGTAAGGTTTTTATGTAGAGATAATTATGCTCATAAAAAAGAAACATAAAATTCACCAGATGAAAATATATCCTTTCAGTATCTACCAGGTGTGCAACATTTTATCTTTAATTCTTCATTTTATATTCCCAAGTACATAATGAATTCACTGCAGCAAAACAAGCAGCCAACTGCTGTATCAGTCTGATGGGCTTTCAGGACACTGTAGACACCTCAGAAAGCAGCTGAATCATTGCTTTAAAACAGGAAAAGAGATTTCTGCCTTATCTTTGCAGAAAGCAAATTAATACAAGGTTTCTAGAAGCACTTTGGTTTCTAGAAGCACTTTCTTTTTATGCTAATTTTGTGCAGTGTGTTTCAGTATGATGGTCTGCTGGGGGAGGGATTTCAGAGCTGGTAACATTTGTGTTGCTAAATATGGTCCTACTACAGCCTGGAAGAAACCTGACTAAATCAAAAATAGAGTTGGAGGAAAATCATATGACTTGCCTGGAAGCAGTCAGGCAAGTTGGATTAACCGATCGAACACATGCTAATACATCAGGAGAAATAACTGGATACATATGTTATATGTAGCACAACCGACCAAGGGGAGCTGACAAAATTTCACTTAATGGTCTTGCCAGAAGAGTGATAAAGTAGTCCATATTTTGTGTATGTGCTTCTCCAGTAAGCTCCAAATCTTATTAAAAACTTGCAGTATTAGCCTAATAATAATAATAATGATAATGATAATAATAATGATAATAATAATAATAATAATAATCTGCATACTCCACTTTCCCTAACTCGGAACATTTCCAGAGTTCTCATTAACATTTTAGCAAAAGCTGCTCAAGAGCCTCAGCAAAACATAGCCACAAAAAGCAAGATGACACTTCTTGCTCAGTCTGCTTGTTTGACCTTAACCACACAGTGTTGATGTGTAATAAGTTAAAACGTATATGATCTGCCTCTATTATTGAGCCCTTCTGCAAAGAGATGCTAGGCCAGGATGTAAAGTTGCTGCAACTGTCACCAGCTCTGGCAGGGGCAGCATTTCAATCCTCTGTCCTTGGATGCAAATATGGATGCAAATGGGGAGGTTCCTGTCTGCCCGTGCGTTATTTAGTCGTGCAAGTGATTTTGTATGTCGCTATTTTTGTTGTCAATATGGAAAGCACCATCAAAAAGAGCAATTAACGTTACCTGATGTTGGTGCATTGAAGGGTTCTATAGTTTGTGATTCATGATCAGAAAATACAGACGTATCATCTCTTTGAGCCACTCACAGTATAAGCTATGCAGGATGCTGGGTAAATTAAACTGAGCTTTATATGCTGTTGCAGTCATAACCTGAATAAGACCTGACTAAGACTTAAGAACTGGATTGAAAGGAACCTTACCTTTAGATATATGCCTTAAGGTTTTACTGTAGCATCAAGTTCTCTTGGGTGAAGCCCATCCAACAGAAATACGTAATTTAGTTTCACTATGGTCCAGCAATTAGAGTGCCAATATACAGAAATTTTAGTAATATTCTCAGAATTCGTAGATTACCCAATGGGACACTAAAGTCCTCATTACATCTTGCACCCTCTGAATGTATGTAAAATTAAGAAAGTTAGCCAACTTCTTTTCCTGACCATAGTTATCCAACTGTATGGCTTTTCTCCCCTCCAAAAGAATGGAGCTTGTGCTTTTCATGTTATACCAATAACAGTGAATATTTTTCAGATTTTATACAATCTCATTGTTTATGTCTCAAATTAGAGGGCCTCGTGTCTGGGAGCAGCTATTTGTGTTAGTTTACAATGGTTACAAAACAAAGATAACCACTGATTTCTGGCAGAGCCACAACTCAAAGCTGCCCAGCCTTGGAGTTGTGGACCATCACTCCAGTAAGACCCCATTAAGAAATTAGAGAGAGTTGTGCAGATATTAGAGAGAGACCTGTGCAGCAGAAAAATAAGTAACCATGAGATAGATGTAACATGGAGGGACCTAATATAAGCAGAAATAGTGACATGCTAAGTTAAAAAAAATATAGCACCAAAAAGGAGAACTAAAAATGGGGTTGTTAAGGGTGGACAGTACTCCTTCATTAGATGCTTTCCTTACTGATAGCATCCTTATTTGCCCCAGAGAGCTGGGAGTTAATCACGTGGTAAAACCTCCATGAACAGACAGCAGCTAATATAGGGGCTCTAGTGGCATTGTGAGAAAGTGTCGTATCCTTTAGAGGGACAGTGCTGGTAAAGCAAATGCATGTTCTTTATGGCCTTGTCCCTGCCTTGCCTGCAGTAGGTATTCCTTCCGCAGAAGGTAGTGAAGAAGGAAGGGTGAGCAATGATTATAAAGGTCTGTGTCCACAAGCTTCCCAAGCCTATGAATACAGATGTGTATAGAGATGTGTATATGGTCGTGTATAGAGATGGGGGCTTTCACTGGGCACGAGGAATTCTTTGAATGGGGTTCAGTGCCTGCGGCGGCGCTGGTGGGATGTCCGTGCTAGTGCCCCAGGGCCAGGGCGGTGTGAGGTCCTGCAGCTGCAAGGCCAAGCGAGTCAGTCTGGAGAGAAGCGTAATGAGCTTACAAGGCTTACAGGTCTTTCCTGCACAAAAGGTGAATTGCATATGAAATAAAAGTACTGTGCACAGTTTAAGGCAGGATCATAAAGAGAATATTACTATTGTATGTATTATTGAGTGTGGTTGCGTTATGGTGATGGAGTATATAAGACAACCCTAACTTTTGAGTTTTCAGCTCTCAGAGTGCTTTTTATTGTAACTCTAGTGGGTTTGTGCTTGTTTGTTTTTTAGTTTAGTTCTTTAGTATTGAGTAGATAGCGGGTTATTTAGCAGGAATTGCAGTATATGACGTGCCTATTGGGAAAACCAGGCTGCGTTTGCGCATTCAGAAATTCTGTGGCAAGTGGGAGGAAAAATCCCTGAAGGTTAGGACTCTGTAAAATCCCTGTGCTTCTTTCTTCTCAAAGGCTGAGTGTGGCACTTTCACAGGAACAGATAGTGGGGATTATGTATGTTCTGACATAATCACCTGTTCTCCCTGTTCCCCAAGTCCTGTTTGTTCATTGTGATTTCTCATATAATATTTGTGCTCTTGGTGTTCTTTTGTTGTTACTTCTAGCTCAGTGAGGACACAGGGGACACTAAAGCACACACTGTAACGTTGGAAAAACTAGAACGTGCTGCTTACAGTTTATTCCTATATTTATCTGTGTTTGATTTAGTTCCCTTTTACTGCAGTAACCAGAGTCTCCAGAGGAATACTCGGTAACTGCTGTTACTGCTTCCTCATCTTAATTGGCGTCTTACAGAATAACGTGCAGATAGGCTGCTTTGGAACATAGTGTCAGGAGGCTGCACTGGGTATGTCATTGAAACCCTTTCTTCAGGCACACTCATTGCCGGGCACCATAGCAGCTCCTTTTCATCTCTGCACGGCATCTGTGTGACCTGAACAATCCTGAAGCTTACAGTCACTTTCCACTACTGAGGAATGAATAGTTTAAAACTTTGCCAATATTTCTCCAGAGGAGTCTATGTCAAATAGCATTCGGTCACTTCCCCAGTGAGCAGGAGGATTTAGCTACCACTGGATTTACAGCCGAAGCAGCCAGGTAGCAGTTCGTGGTATATGGGGAAGGGTTTTTTCCCCAGTGTCTGTATTGACTCCTTGTTCAGAGCCTGATTACTCAAGCGTAGCATTTACTTATAGGGGAATATATAGAACTAGACATGCTACATTATTAGAATAGATAATAGGTGGGAGCTTCTGGTCAACATTTTTTTTCTTATGAATAGATAGACAGATGTAGTAAAATGTACACAAAGTAGGATACAAATGAGAGACAAAACAGAAATTCAAAATACAATTACAGTTTTACTGATTGCCACTATAGATGGTAAGCCAGAAATTTCCTTTTCTCCAATTTCATTATTTACTCCAAAAGTAAGCCTGTTAACCTGCTATGATTCTACCTACCCCTTCAATGAAAAGCAAATTTACCAGAAAGTTACCATTTAATAATTAGGCATGTTGTAATCTGTTTAGACAAAGTATATAATGCAGACATGCATAAGAAAGCCTGCTCTCAGGGGGCAGCAGTAAAATGTTATGCATTTTATTAGAATCCACATCAATGTGAACACCCTAACTCAATTTGCCTCTCATTAGTGACTGCTGACATGCCTTCGTTATTTGTATATAGTTCTCAAAGACAAAAAGAACTAGGCAGTTGTTTCATCTTCCATGCCCCTCTCCATACTATATAGGACTTTGAGTGTGACAGTCATTTTAAAACCTTACTGACTGTGACTCATAACATTTCTCTCAGATGGGAACTTTCTCCTCTCCTTTTGCTTTAATTTTTGTTGTTGTTTTTTGGGACACGGTGGCATGTCCTCCCCAACTACAGGAAAGGCCAGTAGAGCATCCCTCTGCTCTCATTTGGTGAGTTGGTCCCAGCCCTGATGCTCTCTCTCTCACCACCACTTTTGATGGGATAAGTACCTCCTGCTGCTACAGACTTGCACGGACATAAGATACCAACATACCATCTTATGTTGACTGCATTTGCTGTAGAAATAGTTGGAGATTTATAGCAGGCAGTTTTGTTTCTGTAACTTCTCTGGGGAAGTCATTTGCTGTAAAGCTCTTATAATGCAAACATAGTTTTGTTGATAAATGCATTAAGTTCACTTCATTATTTTCATAGGGTTACATTCATTTTTGTATGTGAATGACGGTTTATTTTTCAAAATGTTTGCAAGTCTCATGATTTTCATAAATTGTAGTGTTGATGATTTTCGTAAATTGTAGTGTTGATAAGTACCCATCCAAAAGTATGTTACTCGTTCTTTGTTATTTGTATTTGTTCTCCTTTAAAAACAAACAAATATACCCTAACCTGGAAAGAGACCCATACACTGGAAATTGTTTACATAAATTACTTTGCTAATTCTAGTGATTTACAGAAAGAAAAATGTTGTTTTATGATCATAACCAAATACAGTTTTATTACTGAGAAGCAGAATTTCTCAGTTCTTATTGTGCACTTATCCTGATAGGAAATATTGTACAGTTGCTTGCTATCAGTGAGAGTGATGCAGTGATACACCAAAATAAAAATAAAATAGATTTAGAAAAGCCCTCCAAGTGTCCATGTTAATTATATTCACCTTCAGATAAATAGGAGTGTTTGTTCTACTGCTTATCTTAAGAGATCCTGTTGAAAGGCTGTTAATGAACATTGTGACAAGTCCATACTGGGACACAGAAGAATTACCAGTGTGTGACGATGGTGCCATAAAGGCCTTAGCAATATTCCTGAATAGTCTCTTCACAGATGTGTCTTATCAGCAATTTTTTTCAGAGTGTCATCTTATAATGCAGAATGCGGTTAGATTTTAGGTATATTAAAAAATGTCCTGTATCACCGGGCAGATCAGGTAGCACAGTTCTTCCATACGCTCTCCCGTAGACACAGAGTAGGTATCCCAACCACAGGGCATGTGAAAGAACTGGGTTTAGACATTTGCCACCTAGGCCCTTGCCCTAATTCAAATGACCCTGCTTTATTTCTTAGCCATCTTGCTTCAGGAAAAGGAAAGCTTCTTTTGCCATAGCCTAACCTCCTAAAAAGCAAACTTTCTGAGTTTTTAGAGGTAAAGTTATATGAACAGTACCCATAAGACACCAGGATCTCCTGAAGTTGCAAAATTGAGACAGCAGTGTCCTCCTCCTCCTCCTGTCTCTTTCCAAACAAATCCAAGACTGTTATTTTAAATGTTGAGACTGTTAGTACTATAAAACAGGCTAAAATGTGAATAACGTTCCCTTTTGCTGTCTGCTTAAGTCTCCCTTCCCTCAAACCCATGAGCCTTGACATGTGCTGCTTTGGGTCTCTGTCAGTTTATTTTATTTTATTTTTGTTGTAGAGAGAAATGTTCCTTATTTTAAACAGTACATTATGTAAAATTTTTTCTTGACTACTATATTTAGGATATAGTTTTATAAACTGTTTTCCTCTTCCTTTTTCTTCCTCCTCTCCTTTTGATGCACAGAATTCCTGGGAAATCTAAGAAGTTAAGGAGAGACTGAACTCCGTTTTAGTTCCATAGCATTGCTCACATTATACCTGTTTGGAAACTCATTTTCCCATTGCTGCCGTGGGTGGAGTAAATGGCATCAATGTTTCTATCGGGAATTTCTTTCCAACTTGTGCCTTCTGTCTTTGGGACAACATTTCTCTTCTGCCATCCCAAACTTGTTGTGACACACTCGAAAGTAAAAATGACAATGGTTTATTTTTCTCCATCCTTTTTCATCCTGTCTTTTGGAAAGAAATTTTTCTCTTTAACAAAGGATAAATAATCCTAACTAATTAAATGTTATTGAATTTGAACATCTTTATAGTCTGCGTAGTTAAACTCTTTCCCAAAGTGAGGATTTTTTTAACAACAAAATAGACCCCAACTTTCCATATCTGCGGATCGAAAAACAGCGGATTTCAAGATTCAATGAAAGTTTCATATTCTATTATAAACACATATAGTAGACAGTAAAACAGGGTATCTACTGAGACCAGACTGGCCGGCCTGAAACTGCCCTGTGTGCACAGACTGCACATACACATAGAAACTCAAAGTAAAAGATATATGCTACTTTATTCCACCTCTCTCTTTCTCTTTTCTTTGCTAACACGAGTCCACAAAGTTTCTAGAGTGTCCTAAGTTTTTGGAGGTATGTAATGTCAGTGTGGTTTCAAAGTCACATGATTTCCTAGCTGTGTATCTTACCCTTCACCAGCAATTTCACAATACTGGATCATCAGCTAGAATAATGAAAGGAGCCAGATTGTGTTGGGCCACCTCTTTTTCTATGATGTCATGCATAAGTTGCTGACAGAATATTTTTCTCCTTTTAGTGCACATTTGGTGGATTTGGGGCACATTGTTTGCTTCCTTTCCCCTTGTTTCTGTGACCTTTCTTAGCGCTTCCGAATGAGCTAATGTCTTTTAAACGCAGAGAAAGCCAAACCACATTGGTTAGGACGTATTTTGTTCTCTTGCTTTATTGTTTTTTTTTAAATTGATCTTCATTCTGTTCTGTTTTTAAGCAAATCCACAAAGAGAGAATATATAACTTTCTACCCTAAATACCTCTTTTGCATCAGGGATGGATATTTTTGACAGAGCAGAATATAACACCAAAACAGTGCCATGTCTCTGTCCTCACAAGCATACCTGCATGCAGATTAGAAAAGCTCTGTAGTGCTGCAACTGTACGCCAGATTTGCTATTTGCTCTTGTTTGCATGATAGTATTTCTAATATACTAATATGATATGGAAATAATGGCACATCACAGTTCTTTCAACGTGTTGTATCACTGCTTTATCATATTAGGCTAATACACTGCGAGAGTTGATAGCACCTCTCCATGTCAAATCGGATCCACTTCCCTTGGCACTGAACCGAGTGGACTCAAAGGTTGATAAACTTATCATTAGAGAATTGGCACGACGGAGACTCAACTTCAGCCTCTTGCAAGCAACCTAATGGCCTCCGTTCAGAAAGTCAATTCTTCTTGAATAACTTTGGTGTTTATAAAAGAGAACAGACGTGTTAAAGCACATAGACAACCACATGCCTGGATATGAGGCCTCCAGGAAGGCGTCAAAGGGCATGGCCAGTCTTTTGAAGAATGCACCCTTTCCACAATGGGACTAGGCACAAAGTCAGATCCAGTCTACATGGAGCACATTTGCAGAAAATACTGCCCCCCGCATGGGAGAACGGAAGGGGAAGAGGGTCTTGGCAGGGGAAGGGCTTTGATGTCACTCAGTTTTGTTCTGCAGACTTCGAGGAATTAAAGAGGGATTCGGCCATGGTAACTGTAAAATCCTGTTGTTTTTACTGAACTCCAGTGAATCCATTCAGGCCAACCAGACAGAGTTATGTCATTTAAGCATACTTCACGTTAGTGAAGGAAGTTACCGTACTGTATCGTACTAAACTAAGTGTATTCTATCAAGTGAAGGTGTGTACAGACTATTCAGAGACTTCTATTTATTTAATGATTTGTAATGAATTACCGGAGGGGTACACTGACACTGGTTTGGATGATGATGGAGAAGATACCTCACGCTGAGATTTATTAGACTCTGCAGATAAACTCTTCAGTTCCTCTTTATCTTCTAGGACTTAAACATGTGAGTGATACCGCCTGGCCAAATAGGCACAAAGTATTCTCTGTATAACACCCAGATTCCAGAGGGCTGTTTTGGGGCCAGTATTTGTCTGGATGTCACTCAAAGTAGATTCAGATATTGTATTTATTATTATGTTCTGAGTCCCCTATGGGTTGATGTTTGCCTCTATCTCTGTGGTTAGAATGTGGATTTTCCTTAATATATTTGGCTAAGGGTGTATTGTAATAATGTAATGCTAATTACTTGATATTTCATACTATCTTATGGGGAGATACTTTTAAAAATGTATTTTGAAATGTTTTCTTTCTGTTTGCTCAATGTATGGTATTGCATTATGTTAATACCAATAAAATTATATATATATATAGTTATATATATTTCCCTTTTATAAAGAAGTAAATTATGCTTTTTTGCCTCACAAACGAGAAATGTGCAGTGAATAAAATTGCATCATTCTGCCTTACAGCAGGTGACAAAGCTTATAATAGTTTTAATATTCTTTTTTTTTAAAAATAAAAAGTATAGTATGACATAAACTAGTTGGAAATTCATCAAAATGCATGTTGTGTTGCTGCTTAATGGGACTGTCACGAATCAGCTTAAATATTTAACAATGTTGTTTTGGCAGCTTTAATTTTTTCCAATCAAAAACATACACTGTATTGCTTTTATTGATTACAAAATTGTACTTTCATAAATTTTTGCCTGTTGGCCAAATAGACAAGCCCACTGAGTTTTTATGACTCTCTTGTCTCGAGGAATTGATTTTTAAATTTAATTTAGTGCTCTTTCTGATGCTTGGCAAAGGCAGAATTTATTTTTTATATAAGGTTGCCTCTGAGTACCTGCCTCTGCCAGGGCTGATAAATCACTGCTAAGTGCATAAAGATTCCGCAACCTGCAAGATAGATCATTAAAATCTTGTTGGAGTGGCCTGAAACCTGAGCCAGTCCTTTACATTCTGTCATTAAATTCCATAATTAGTTAGAAATGAAACGTTTTGGAAATGAATTAGAGAAGCAGAAGCAAAGATACAAATCTCAAATGTCCTTTGGCTGCCATTTTGGGTTACATGGATGGCTCATTTGCTGCTTGTAGCCAAGGGCCAGGATCTATCTGCGCTAATATGAAGTAGATCGTCTTCAGCTTCCTCTACTTTTGTTTTCCCCACCCTTTCTAACAGACTGTGTTGAGTATCATTGTTTTGCAGAGGCATTCAGAAGGGCTGTAATTAGCAGTCCCTGGCATTTAATTGCATACACATTTGTTAAATATTTTTCTGTATGCCTTAAAATAAAGTATAGAAAATGGCAGTTAATGTTTCTTTAATGAAGACATTTGATTTATTCATGAAGTCAGGCTTTTTGAAGGTGTTATTTTGGGCTTAATAAAGGAAATAAGCCAGCAAATTATCAGTTTTACCTTTGCGTAACCATTGACTGTAAAGGCTGGTGTTCACTTCCTTTCTTTTGTGTGCAAACACATTCTTCCTAATAGATGTGGAAAAAGCCTTTCTTCTGTGACGACTGTTGTTCCGGTTCTGAGAGAAATCTTTATGATAAGGCGCATATACGTTCCTGAGTTTATTGGGCGTTATCACACCTAATGACATGCATAATGCCTAGAGAAGCAGCATGGTATTGCATTTCTCTCGTCATGGTAATAGCTTTTGTTCTCCAAGGTACCGTGTAGGGCGGGAAATCAATATGGTACTTCCAGAAGACTGGTGGTATGATGGGCATTCAGCAGCTGGCAGAGGGTGCTTAATGTTTTGCAGTGTCGTGCCCTAAATGAATAACTTGTAAATCAGGGTGCAGATTAATTAGGCTGGGATCTAATCAGTGCAGCTATCATAACATCTGCAATTATAAATCCGATAATAAATCTGAATATCTGAATAAATATGACATCTTCTGGGATAACTTTTTCAGAAATATTTCAGGCCCCTTTCATAAATGCCTCAGGAATTGCTTCCCCAACAGACTACAGTGCGTTACAGAGGTAACTGAGCCAGCTATTAAATGAGTCTAGCCCCTGCCTACACTAATTTATCCTGCTTCTTTCATGTTGGAAGTAGAATTTAGGCTCCTAAGTGATGCAAGTGCCTTTGAAAATTTCACTCTTGGTGTTATATTTTCGTATAAATAAGCAAACTTAGAGTGTAGCCTGAAGTACAGCCCATCTTCCCAGTGGATGTCGCTCACCAGGAATGCATATTCCTTCTGTTCAGACTTACTTTCAGGTAGCGAGCCTCAAAACCTTGACAGGCATTGCTGTTGTGCAAGCGTGACTGTCACTTGATTTTTAACTGGTGAGTAATGTCACTATGTCCATATCATTTGTCACTTAACCTTTCGCAGCTTTGTATGCTGTAACAGCTTGTAGGTTTGTGCAAAAATATCCTCCTGAAGGAGTAATTGCTTCCATATATTGCTTGCTGGATGTATCCCTAGGGACATCATTGTCCTGTTTAAAAGTCACAGCAGCCCCAAATGTACAGCAGTGTATTCAGTTTGCTCCAGATCCTGGATTAGCTCATAAATATAAGAAGTTTTTCATTGCTTCTGAACGGAGGAGACTTAGGGGAAGTGTACCATCAAAAAGTAATTGCTTTGTTCATTTCACTTCAACATTGGTAGCTTGTGGTAAAATTAAACAGCACTTATATCAATGTGTGTCACAGAAAAATGTCAAGATATTCTATTTCACTGTGTTAAAATTCTCCCAAAGAGTCACTAAAATCTGCTCAGCAGATGAAGGTTGAACTGATGCGAGTAGAATTCTGTGTCCAAATACCAAAGGATACAATTATAATGCTGCTGCCAAAAAGTTCTGCCACTGATCAGAGTTTCCTGTTACTTTGCGATGCTTTTGAGTTATTTCATCCTCTTTCTTATGCCCTCTCTGAAATCACAGCCCACCAATATAACCTAGTGAAACAGCAGGGCTGGGAGCAAACGAGGAGCTTCTCCTGATGCGCATTCGAGATGTGTGAGAGCTGTCAAGAGGCAGTATGAACAGAGCAATTTAATTATTCCCTCTCTCTGTATTTTCCCTTCTCACTAACATATTAACCCATTTGCTGGCACCAGTACTTCATGGCTAAGTGGATGTTGAAAATGCCTGAATGTTACTGTCAGCACAGCAGTGCTAGTCTGCAGGGAGAAACCTTGAGGGTCTTTTTCTTTTAATGCTGATGGAGTTTAGTCCCGCCCCTTTTAATAAGCAACTCCATTTGCATGGAAAGGTGAAGAGAGGTGACTGACATGGGCGTGCGACTTCCGGTAAACTAGCTCAAGCGGCCCATGAAGACTGAAGGCTGAATGTGCTTTAGCCTACTAGTTCCCAGCCTGTAGTCTGCAGGCCAGTGGTGACCCAAGAGGCTGTGAAAAAGCGTACGTAGCTTTACATTCAGATATCACCAGAAAGGTGACCTGAGAGGAAAAAGAGATTAACCGGGGTCTGTTGATCCAAAAACAAAATGGCCAAGGCTATACATTTTTCAGAGAAAGGCTAGGGTCAGATCTTTTAAAAGTGATTACGGTACTTAACTGCTCCTGATTGAACTCTGATGTAGTGGGAACACCTGAAATACCTTCTAAAATCTGTCCTATGGGAGATGAGTTTTCTGCTTGCGCACACAGTTCACTTGATTTCAAGAAACCAATTTGTGCCCATGCATGTAAGAGGACAAGCAGACTCACAGCATCAGGTGGAAAACTCCAGCATATGACAGAGCTCTGCTGTGTTCATGATCTGAGTGAATAACATCTCTAGGGAATATCTTCTTTACTTACAAGTTTACATGATAGGAGAGAATAGAAACCATGTACAACTCTCCTGGTATCCAAGAAATACTTCCTCATTAGAGGTAAGAATGGCGTAAAATGCAGACTGGTTTTCTGATCCTCCAGACACTGAATGTATTTGCATGCACATGTATCCAAGCTTGTTTTTAAACACTGCTCCTCCCTTCCTAGACTCAAGACTGGGGAAAATCCTGCTCTTTCTGGTACGTGGATCTGTATTTTAAAGGGCCAAAAAGGACAGAGAATTACGCAAAACAGAAAAGGGCAGGCAAAGGGAAGGAACAGCAGGGAGAAGGATTACAAAGGCCAGATGCTGCCCAAGAAGCCCACAGCTTTTCTTAAGCTTTTCTTAAGCTTGCTTACGCTTTCCTCCACTCACAGAAAGGTCTCATTAGGTATGTATATGTATATATGTGTGTATATATATACATATATATATGCACACGCATCCTTGCATGCCCAGTCAGGCCTTTATTTTGCTGTAATATGAAGTGGGAGACGACACAGGTTTCTATTTCTGCTTTAACAAGAAAATCAGCTCTTTGTTATCCAGAGCAGATGATTAACAGTTGGCTTTCACATAGACCAGAATTGCATCTTATTGTACCTCCTGCCTGCTTGCACCATGCCATACTTAAACACTATGTTGCTTGTACCTTTTCTTAGTAATCAGTGATGTGACTTGTAGTGCTTTCCTAACATGAGTTGATTTTCCGTGTTACCATGGCTTCCCATATACGTGTGCAGGGATGACTTTCTGCAGCGTGCACAGCTGTGTAGATACAAACTTATAAAACTTTGTATTTCATTAGTTTCACCATTTCTTTCTTTTTGGTTTGTAGACTGGGGGAAAAGGAAACATCTAGCTTTGTCTGCCTGTAGTCCACCCATATAGTGCAAAAATGACTGCAATTCCTTTTTTTCTTCTGCATCATAAGTATTTGGATATGTCTCCCCCTTGTGCAGTTTAGAGTCTTGAGAGTAACTTGAGCAGCAGCAAAGATACATTTAAGCCTTGCACTGAGAAACCGAAAAGTACTTCTTTGGAGGATTTCTTCTCTTCCCTGCCTTCTAACACAGCCAAAGCTCACATCAACTCTCCTTCTATCCTCTTAGTTTTTCACCTTAAATACAGAGAGATCCCTTCTGTGTTTCCCCTACGTATTCTCCCAGGGTTTACAGCCTCAGTCCAGCTGTCTGCCCCCATCAACGCGTTACATCCCCTGCCCCTACTTGCATGTTCTCACGCTTTGGCTGGCAGATAGCTTGAGCAAGGGCTTGAGGACTTGCAGCAAGAGGCCTTCCCTTCGCTGGGGAACAGCAGATGTCTATTTACCACATCACCTAAAAGTGAAATTGTAGGAGGACCAGGCAGTTTTTAATAGACCTTGTAGATAGACACGGCACATCCAACATGCTGTGGCACAGGAAAATTACAAAACACTTTGTCTGCTCTATGATTTTGTCACTTTGTTAGTTAGCTTGTATCAGCTAATATGTGGTAGACGAGCTTCTCTTTTTCTAATGTGGATGCATCAGGGTCAAGAAGATGAAACAGAGGAGCAGAGATTTATGCATAAACATGAGACGTGTGTCAGGGCTTGTTTTTTATCTAGCTTGAGACCATTTCCCAGAGGCCAGGAATGCTCTCTGTTTTGGTAGAGCATTTACTGACAGCCGCAGAAAGTCCCTGGGAGGTTTCAGTGAGATGGCTCCCCAGTGCTAAAGGTAAAGCAGAAAGGTATAACTGTAAAATTGGAAGCAAATCTTGTGAGATATGTAGGGGGAAAATAACATATGGCAGCTGTTTAATAATGTAATTAGTGCTGTGTTCTAACAAAATTACCTCCTTAAGATCCTGAGAAGGCTGAGCTGAGCTGGTTTTTCTGCCAGAGAAAGTGAGCTCACCAAAAGGAATGAAAATGGAAGTTTAGATTTCAGTGGAGCATGAAGGGGTTTAGTTCAACTGCTTGTATGTTGTTCTCTCTCTGTCACAGAATTTGCAGCAGCCTGGCTTTCTCCGGATTTGCAGAAGGTGGTAATTTTGTTCAAATGCAGGGCTAATTGCAAGTCGAGCAGTGGGTATGCATGACAGGAGTCGCACAGCGGAGGAAAGTGCATCACTAAGCTGTAAAGGTAGCAAACGGGATGGTGGAAAAACAGAGCGGGCAGAGTGGGCAGCAGTGTCCATCATACAGGATGAGAAGTCTAAAGATGATGGGAGGTGCCTGGGTGGCATTAGGAGGAATAAGCAAAGTATGAAGGGGCATCATAAAGGAGAGCTTCAACCCTTGAAAAGTCTGACTGACCTGGTTGGCCTAGCGGATGATAAAACCAATGATTAATTGTATTGTGCTGTCCTTGCATGGACAGTTATCTGCACTCATGGCCCCAAGTGCAATCGCTAGTTCTTCTGGTACCTCACCAAAGGGGAAAAGCATGCAAGCTTTCAGTGGTGTGAGCTTTTACAGGGAAAGTGAGTCACATAAGTGCAGGAAACTCCACTGATATTTAGAGCAGATTTGTGAGAAATGTGTGCCTAGAGATTCTCTGTGTCCAAGGAACGATGTGTTAGCCAGCTGGGTTGCAAGGGTGACCTTCTACATGTCCCTAATTCAGTGTCATCTTCCTGATGTTAATGATCAGGAAGTTAATGACCTACTCTCGGACTGTGTAAATATGAATGATGTTAACTGTTTCTCTCCGATCACTTTTTACTCAAATACCTTATGGTCTTATTTACTGCTCTTAAGATACTGGTTTATAGGAGGAAAATAATGGGAAGATGAACGGCCCAATGGAGCCAGGAGGTGGTTACGCTTACTACATCACGGATCTCAGGTCACTGTCATTTCAACAATAAGCAGGAGTGTAATGTAAAAAAATCCCACCAATTTTTCCTGATTGCTAACAACCCTAACCATTTTCTGACCATAATTTCACCCACTCAGCCATAATCTCCAGCTTCCTCTCCTGAGAAAATATAAAAATAGATGCAGCTATTTGTGGCATTTTAAGAAGTAGGAGTAGAGTACAAAAAGTTCAGAAACTATTCCAAACGGAAGGCAGAATAATAAAAAATAATAACACAACCTTTACTAGTCTGAAGCATTATTCAGCTGCTGAATTTAATTCAGTTAAAAGCAAATGGTTTTGTGTTCACTTGAAGATACAGCAGAAACTTCATTATTACAAAATTTGGTACCTAGGTATTCTGGGATTTGGAAGATATATTCAGAATTTAGATCCTGCGTGCTGCAGAGTTTATGCAGCTTTATTTCTGCCCCAAAGTGACAGAGTTGTTCTAGCATGGGTGAGGCTGGGGACAAAATTATTGCTTTGGAGAAGAGACTTTCCTTTTTAGTAGTATATGGAAGCAGCTATCTACCGATGTAGTCAGAGAAACAAAGCAACTGGAGAGACGCAACCCATTACTCAGCAGCCCAGTGTGGGTGAATAACAACTTGCTGTATAGACTGCTGCAAGGTCAGCCTACAAATCCCATTAGGCCTTGTTCTCTACTTAGATGAGGCATTACCTGAGGCCTTATTCTTTCTTAAGAAGACAGCCCTGTTGGCATAACATATCACTTGCATACAAATCCACCAATATTAAAAAAAGGAAAAAAGAAAATATTTTTAAGCTGAGGTGTGTATCTAATCAAGTATCTATCTCAGATCCTTTATGGCACCAAGGGTTTCACCAGCACCTACAGGAAATCAATCAAACCCTTCAGTGGAAGGGTGAAGGAGGCGAGTTTTGTTTATAATCTCATTCCCGCCTACTGAGAACTTACTCGAGTCATTGAGAGCAGTGCATCACATCCAGTGGAAAATGTTAAGGGCTTAGGATGTGTTAGCATGACTCCTCCTGCCTTCCCCCCAGCCGTGGGTGGAACGAGGTGGTATCTTGCCCTATTTGAGCTTCTCTAACGTCATCAACAGTGAGACATTATAGGGAAAGAGACCTGCTGTTTTTCCTCGCTGCTCTTTCCTTCATATCAAATCCATTCTCTCTTCTAAACGCCACTCATTTGTACAGTAGCTGAGTGATGTTAGAGCCTGGGGGAGGCCAGGCGCAGACAGGCAAAGGTGGTGTACTGATGGGCTTCAAAAACCTGTCAGCCTGGTGCTATAAGAGGGCACCTAGACTTCTGCCCAACCCTGCCTAATAATGCCCCTGCAGACTATGCCTTTTTCCATGGAGTCTCAGCTATTCCTATTTGGAGCTAGAGTAGAAATTATCTGTTTGCATCCCCCCCCCCCCCCCCCGCCAACACACTCAGCAGCAGGCTGTGTAGCTGAGGAAGCGAGCCGGGGGAAGTCTGGCGGCGCTTCGGGGCCCGGTGGCCAGAGTGACAGCGGGGGGGCAGAGACCAACACGAGCCCCTCACCCTGTCGTCTACCTGCGCAGGCCAACCTGAGTTCCAGCCTCGTGAAAGGCACCTCCTATTCAGGATTGATCCTGGGGGTTAAACCCAAACTGTTTCGAGGGCTACCTTTGTCCTTCACTGCGGTTGGGACCTTTCATTTTTCAGGAGCCTGGGTGTTTTCAATGGCAAGCCTGAAAGTGGTGGCTGATCCAGGCTCTAGATTAGCCTGGCAAAATAAATTAAAATGGCACGGAGTCAAAGCAGTGGCTCACTTCTTCAGTAGAGTTTCCATGTACTTATTAATCCCCTGAGGATACAATGTGGTTATGCTGCTGGGGGAAAGAGAGCAGAGGAAAGATCTTTTTTCTCTTGCATGATACAGGATAAGAGAAAGAGAGAAGCAGATGTAAAATAATTCCCCCTTCAGATCATGGAGGTTTTTTTCCCTTTGCTTTTTCACAAATCACTCCCATTCCCCAGCTCTCAGACTGGTCGACTTAGATGTTCAGTGATAAGAACGGATACAGCTATCCGAAACATCCTGTCTCATTGCTGCATGGAATTTTTAAGAAAGCGTAAAAATCAAGACTGCAGGGGTTTTTAAGCAATCTTTAGGTATTCAGCTACTGCATATTTTCCCCTTTAACACATTAGACCTTTTTAATAAGAAACACAAGAATGAAGCGCATCTCACTTTTATTTTTCTTCAAATTTTGCCCACACATACGGTGATGGATACAGGTCTCCAAGCAGAATAATATATGATGGGAGGATTTAGTGAGCGGATATGTACCAACTGAAGGAACGTAACAGCTCTGTACAGACCCGCAACACCTCGATCAATAAAAAAACCTCTAGTCCTTCCTCATGGTCTGTATCACTTTAAAAAAAAATGAATGCTTTGAAAACCACAAGTGATAGTGTTATTGGCTATTGAACAACACAGTAGCCCCCACAAAACGTACAATGGAGATAGAACAAGATTAATTGCTGACTGCAAAATTCTCTGACTGTATAAATATCTATACACATGTAAATACTTCTTGTGCTAGGAGGTGGAGATTTTGGTCTCTGGCATTCTTGTTTGGACCTGAGGTGAGTAGTTATTGTATTGTGTGGGGCTGGCTTGAGCCAGAGGACGCCTCAGGTAGTTCATGGTGAGCATATCTTCTCAGCATAGAAATGGCACTTTTAAACGCTAGCTGTCCCGCCATGCTACTCTGTTGGTAGCATGGATAGAAAACCCACTAAGCATGGGGAGAAACTGAGGCTTCCCTACCTGTGGGCACTTCAGCATGTGCTGAGCTTTCAGTCAGTGAGTATGGCCATTTCTTGACGTGGGATCACTCACCGGATAAAAGTTGTGCTTGAAACCAAAGAGCTGTAGCCTTTCTACAGGGGGTTTAATGAAAGCGTCCTGAGGACATGAGCATGTTGGCCCAGGAAAACATACACAATTAGGAAAACCAAAACTGGGTGGGAGGGTCTCATCCCTTGGGCTCTGGAGAGGGGTGAGCTCACCAGGTGGTAGCTGCTGTTGCGTGTGCAGGTGTTGGTGAGCGAGGGGCAGCGGGACAGAGGTGCTGCCTGCCCGGCTCACTCCTGCACGGCTGCCCCTGCTTCTGCCAGTTGCCACATGTCTGATGGCGGCTTCACTAAAACTTTGCAAGTTTCCACTGAGTCATCAGAAGTTTCTCATGGGGAAAATGATGTGTTAGAAGGTGACGTTTTGATGCTTTCTAACCAACCTTTGGTTGAATTTGTTCTTAGAGGCGCAAAAATCTGTCGTTTTTTTCTTCCTTTAAAATGCTCCCAGTGCTAATCAGAATGAACACCGAAAAATCCATAATGCAAACAGCTGTGGTCTGGTTTGCTGCACTGCTGGCTAGTCACTCATGGATGCGTTCCTATGCCCAGTATCTGCATATTAGTACAGTAAAAAAAATACCACAAGTGATAGCATTATTGACTGTTGAACTACACTCATGAATATCAGAAATAAGAGACAAAAAGAAGTGGGCTTTAAACTAGTAGGAAGGAAAACTACATGTCATTCCAAGACCATCAGTCGGAAGCATATCCTTGAATGTCAGTACATAGCAGTACTCTCTGACAGAAATTAGATTCCTCATCACCTTCTTCAACAGGATGCTTCTAATCCTTCCTTTTCTTGTGTAATAACTAAGTTACCAATATATTTAATTGCAATTAAAGATGTGATTTCTGACAGTACGTTTCCATAAAGTTACTACACCTTGCACTATTTTGTTTATTCTTTTTTCTGTACTGGTTGAGACTTTATAATTCATGGAAGTTTTTCCTCCTTTTCTCTTGAAGGAGTAGAAAAGGAGTTAGCCAAACTCACAGCACTTTTTTCCTGGATCTTAGCAGATGTGAAATGTTCACCTTCTGGTTTAGTTAAACCTGTTAAACCTTTTGCAAATAGTTTTGGTAGATATTTGTGTAACCATCTTAATGATACACTGTTCCTTTCTCTGTCTTTTTCCTCTTCTTTTTTTCCCCTTTTGTTTTTCTCATTGCAGCTGAAACTATACATGAAAAAACAGCAGACTCCTTGCAAGACTTGTACAGAGCCTTGGAGGAGGCCAGCCTGTCTCCTTTAGGAGAACGACGGATTTCCACTAAGCTGGAGTATAAGAAATCTTTTACAAAGAGATGTAGCGATCCAGTAGTCAATGAAAAACTGCACCAGCTGCGAATTCTGAAAAGCACTTTAAAGGTGAGATAAAAGAGGGAGAAAAAAATCTTGCCCCAGGCTTGGATCTTACTGTATTGTATTCAGAGATTAATTGTACGCAGCTGGAGTCGAGGCTGAACCTAGTGTGTGAAACAAACAACAAAGACATGGGTAAGTGCTGTTCTCAAAGCGCAGAAAAAAGTACCTTGGGAGAGCAGTGGAAGTGAGGAGATCAGTTTTTATTTGTGAGGAGATAAAATCTCAGAAAGCTACTCCTCCTCTAGCTAGTTTAACATAATTTGACACCAAATTATCGGAGGAACCTTAATCCCTTTTTTGTCCTGAACATTTTCATTTACCAGAATACGTTTAGTCTGTAATTGCCAGAGTTGAAGCTTAAGCAAAGTGTGCCTTTTGGGAAAGGAGCAGTACTTTTGAAAACATTTGATTGTTTTCTGATTGCTGAGCTTGTCTAGGAATGAACTGTATCCTTGCATTTTGCATAAACTGATAGGATCATTGTATTTAATCAGTAAGATTGACTAAATAAATAGATAGTGGTAATGATAGATTTGAAGATTTTTATCATTGTTGTGAATGTGCCACAGCTCATTTAACCTCCCTTATCTGCTTCTTTGTTTGTTACAGCAGTATCAAATCTGTACTGTTAGAGATTTCAGCAAACAATATGTTGGGTTTCCCCAGGGACCCTGTTAACGATATTAAATTACCACATTTTAAGTCACCAGATAATTGTGCAGTGGATTTTGTAACAGCTTTCATGATAAAGGGCTTTATCAACATTAATTAATTTAGTTTTCCATCACCTAGAGTAACATTTAAGCAATATTATTTTCATGCTGTGGGACCCCATCCTGAAAAAAAGTGCTACACGTGCTTAACTTTCTGAATTGTATCATCTCATTGAAGGCAATAGAGACGTATAGTATCCAGGTATGTGAGTCTTTACAGGTTTGGAGGCTGGCAGAAAAAAATCAAGACAGAGTAGTTGAGCAGGTTTTCAGCAAGTCTCCAACAAGAAGTGGCAGCATGAGAAACTGAAGCAGAATCACAGTCAGGTCAGACAAGTAGGGGTGGCAGGAATTTCACGCAGTATCTGTGCTTTTGCACCATGCCAGGATCACTCACACCAAAACTGTGTGAAAGACGATGGCCTGAAATAAAGAAAACCCTGCCTTGAAATTTCCAGGAATGATGCAATGACTATCAGTAGCCTCTTGCCATGCTTAGTTGTCTTTCTTGTTAGCACTTATTGATACCTGACCTAAATTAAGCCAATGGCTTCCCACAAATGACTGATTTCCTCTGGGGAAAATCAACAACTCACCCCTTTGACGCAGAGCAGGGCTGTTTTAGTGCTTCCTTGGGTCGTTTTTCTTTTAGACCAAGCAAACACAATTCATTCCTTCTCTCTCCGCAAGACATTTTCTAAACTGCTCATTGTTCTTGTCTGGACTTTGATCAGTATAAATCGTTCTTCACGTACATGACAAAAAATTGGACATACGATGTCAGCAAGTACCAAAGAAAGTTAGATAGCTGCTCTTCCTTGCATACGTACAGCATCAGTCTACAATGGCAAATGCCAGTTTTGTAGTGGCCTCACAGTAACTTTGGTTTCTCCTTCCAAAATGTAGTCATTTGCACTGGCCTGTTGGATTTGATGTTCTGACCTCTTCTTCAATGTATCAAAATTGTTAGTAATCTGATCCAGCCCTCCAAATTGCTTTTAGCTGGTATCATCCATGAAGTCTCAGTACCATCTTCTAAGTCCTTAATGAAAGGATGTCTCTGTTTTCTATCCTGAGATATAATCATAAAATCATCTTTCCTGCCAGCTAGAATGAGCTACCTGACTAGTAGTGAGGAGATAAGGTAGTAGTCAGGTCTCTGAGAAGCAGGTTATGGTAGTTTAAACAGAGATCAGGAGTTCCCATAGTTTCACCTCCACTGGTCGTTCTCCTCTTGTACCTCAGTTTCTGAAAATAAGAATTACAGCATGTAGCATTAATTAGCTACTGTTTGCAAAGCATGAAAAATGCCATTCAACATACTGCTTTTTGGTGAGTTGTCTGACCCTTCAGAACTTCTCCCATGCTGCAGGCTGACACAGCATGTTTCTCTTTAGCATGCTCCCAGAAGGATTCAACATACTCATCATATGAACATGGAAGTTATGAGTTAGCAGTGAGGACTGTGAAACCGCTCTGGCACAGAGGATAGAGGGGAGGTTGTTGATGCCCATATCATTCCTATGTCGACAAGTAAAGCTGGAAATCTGAGTGTTAAATGTGTTTCCAAAGCTTAAGCCTGTTGCATCTAGTTTCCACTGTGTACAACAGCCATGCGCAGCTGTGTGTATATCTGAGGCTTACTGTGGTCTGTACTGGCTGGCTGTCATCTCTCGAGAAACTAATCACCGGCCACTGATTATGTGACACTCACCCACCTGTCTCTAGGACAGGTAAGGAGGTATCAGTAGCTTTTTCAGATTGTACCTGTTTCTGCTTTTGTTTGCCACCACAGTGGCAGCAAGCCAGCCCATTGTGCGTACAGGATCCTTAAAGATGAGTTATCAAGTTAAGAGGTCCTTGCAGAGCCCTTTACGGTGTAGCTCTCAGATGTCCCCACGACAAGCTTGGTAAAAAAGGTTTGGCTCTGCTGGCAGGCGAGAGGCCATCTGCCTGCATCCCACACACAAACACAGCATTTCTTATGATGATCAAGAAGAGTAAGCAGATGGCACTGCCTAGCGTGAAACAGATCGTGAGAAAGGAAACCAGCTAATAGCAAACAGGGCAGGCTTTGCTTTTCGCATGAGCTAAGCAGGGGGCGAGGAGCAGGGAGCAGAGCTGTTTTTGAAGATGCTGGGCAAGGTGAGGAAAGCCCTCGCAGCGAGGGGGCGCATGACGCCTGGTAGGTAGGTAGGACTGCTGTCTGTAAGCGCTGGGCAGAGCGGTGAGATGCTTCCCTGCTTTCAACGCCTGTGCGGCTCACATTTGCTGCTCCTTTCCTCTTGTTCCGCCTACGCGATTTTGTCAGTGACTCATCACTCTCCGTGACTGTTTGCTTGTTTGTTTTCTCCCACAGGCCAGAGAGGGAGAGGTAGCCGTTATAGATAAAGTTCTGGATAATCCCGGTTTGACATCTAGAGACTTTCAAGAATGGAAGCAAACGTACCTTGATCTCTTCCTGGACAGCTGTCAAAACAGTACCCCGAGGGACTCTGTTAATGGCTCTTCCGAGGTTGATGCACTTCTAGCCTCTTTAGCACACACTCACTCTTACATTGAAACGCATGTATAAAGGTCTCTCTTTTTGCCCATTTACTACACTCTAGCCCTTTACTTAAATGCATACAGTAGTTTTTATATCAATATGTGGGAGCTCTAGTAAATTATATTTTAATGCTACTCAGCTGTGTGAAGTAAACTTTCAATGGTTAATGACACCATGTCTTTAATGAGGATTTGTATATTTTATATGCTACCAATGCTCCGCTTGTGTTTACCTTCTGAGAAATAAATGAACATGGTCTTTAACTATTAAAGAAAAGTATTTAGAAGCGTTTTTGGAAGACTGCAGCCTTCACACAGAAAGTTCTACAAGGTGAATGTTTCAGTACTGAAGGTCACTTTTACAATGATATTTTATATAATAGAACTGCAGTGTTGCATTGCATTTTTGGAGTGCAGGTACTATTTTGGTGGTGGGAAAAAACTTTTTTTATACTTAATGAGAAACTCTAGGAGTTTTCTTAAATGACAGGGAGAAAGTGTAATGCAGTAGTTGTGTTTCAGTTTTGTCAAACAGATAAAAGGATAAAAATCAGCAGATAAAAATGACTAGTGTGAATTCAAGTATTAAAAGGTTAGGTCTTATTTCCTTGTGTTTTTTTAAACCCAATTATTAACGTTTGCCATCAGTGCAAAGGGATACTGGTTTATGTTCTAATTAAGATGAAATTATGTGTTATTTGTCTCTTAATTATGTTTGGTTGATTTTTTTTAAAATTAGCTATGGTCCTGTCATTGATGCTGCTTTTCTACTGAAGGTGTTGGTATAATATGTAGATTTTGGAAAAGAGAAAACGTCGACTTCGAACATCGTTGATAAAGGTATTTCTCCTGCCCAGAAAAGCAGCAGCGCAAAAGGTTCCCAATGAAATGTTCTGAATCTGAGAGGCTTTGAAAATTCCCACAATACAAAAGGAATGAATAGGATTTTTCAAATAGTCTTTTATTTGTTTTGTGAGCTGTGAAATTTGACCAGGGAAAATGTGTGATGGGAACAGAGCTGAGCACAGAACCTGAAAAATAACTGAGAACTAAAAAAGCCTCTGTTTTGCTTTTGAAAGGAAAGGGAAGTCTGGATTCTGCTGAGTTCACAAGCCAATTACATCGTTTTAAGCTTCCATGAGATTTCAGATGTGCTGGAGACAACCTGTTGAATATGAGTAGAAATACCTCCTTAGAGTTAGGCACATGCTTGGAATAGGAAAATGGGAGGTAAATCTTAAATCATGTATTTACTCTTTATGGGCTTGTTTTTGAAAAGTGATCAGAGCATGACAAAATATTTGTGCTGCTTTTCAATGTTTTACTGAATAAGTTAGGACTCATGATATGATGTAGTAATGCTCATGTGAAAGGGAAAAACCTCCTTTATACTTCTTATAGTGAGCTGTACTCTTATCCAACTTCAGACTATTGCCTGTACAGCTCAGTGAATGTACTTTAAACTTCATGAGCTCTGATATTTCCTGGCAGTTATCTCCATGACGGGATGAATGAAAGAATGGAGAGATTTCTTTTTTCTTTCCTCTCTTTCTTTCTCTTTTTTCCATTCCTTTCTTTCTTCCTGGTTGTAATGTTGCATTTGGATTGCAAATGTTTTGCAGATTTTGCACAATTGTACAGAAGAGTGGCCTTTCTGTAGCCCATTTTAAGTAATCCTATATTCAAGTCGATATGAATGACAAATCATGTATTAACATTTGTATAGAATTCTTGATGCAGTGTAATATTTGTACCATTTAGAAGACTATTGTTTGTATAAACTGGACATTTATTTACTGCATGGGTTCTGACTTGTATATTAAATTTGTGAGGTTTTTGTAAATTTCTCTTAAAAAATGCTTGACTTGAGATGGGTTGTGCTATTGTTCCAAGCATTTAGATTCTCTAGCTATTGTTTACTGGACCAAAAGTAAATATATTCATATAAAAACTCTTTATATATCTGATGGATGTATATGCACACTGTGTAGTTGATTCCTTGCCAAAACCAAGGCAGATCAGAAGACTTAGATCTGTTGCTATGCAACAGCTATTCTGTCTGCACTTTACATTAGTAAAGTCAGCTTGATTGCTTTAAAGGTGAAAATTAAACATTACAGTTTTTTAAGCTAGTCTAGTGACAAAGAACATGTGTCCTATCCATTGTGCTGCCTTAAGACTATTAAATGTTCTTCTATATATATTTTTATTGTATTAAGCCTCAACCTAGAAAAGGGAACGTTGTAAAATGAAGTACAATAAATTTAGCTTTTAAATCAGTGTTTTTTATTGGAGATTCAATATACTCCATACAAGGGTGATTCTCTGGCATCTGGCCGTGTTGCCTGCATTTCACAGATGAGTATGCCTTAAAGTACGCTCAC
Organism: Struthio camelus; assembly: GCF_040807025.1. NCBI lineage: Eukaryota > Metazoa > Chordata > Aves > Struthioniformes > Struthionidae > Struthio > Struthio camelus. The sequence continues at coordinate 136,309,053 of NC_090942.1, read as the reverse complement.
AGTCTGTGCCTTCGGACTCTGCCAACATGGCCAAAAAGAAGTAAGACTATTGCTGTTTTGGATGTAGGCAGACATTGAATACAGACTTCTGAAAACCTCCAGTTACCTTCCTCCTCTTTGTACTCTTGGATGAAAGTAAACCATTTTTGACTACCTGGTTCTCTCATGTACTAGTTCAACAACTTCACCATTTTGACCAGGTATAGTAAAGCAGTGTAAAGTACCCAGCTAAGTATCAGGGCATTAGCTACTGCAACTCCTGTAACATGGTTTGTGGAGCCTTAAAATAAGTATACCCATTCAATCCTGGCCATCTAAACACAAGGTTTGTATACAAAATAAATGTACTGTGTCAGTACTGTGTATGTTTAAAATAGCATAAAATAAGCATCTGAAGGGCATACTACCACAAAGGCTGCTCAGAGAGAAGTGGCTTTCTTCCTTCAGTTCTTCTATGGAACGATCACTGTTTTAACATGTGGCCATAACTGAGGCTACATTTCAAAAAACCCATGCTTTCTGTCCAGTAATTTCATGCTGGTTGGCTAAGGCATTCTTGCCTAGCATGTAGCATATCAAATAATACCTTTTTCTTGGCACTACTTATTATTAGTTCTCATAGGCATCAATTTTCTAGCCTTTATACAGCTCGCTTTCATTTTGCTTAGCTATAGCATAAAATTCAATAGCACTTACCACCTGGGAAAATTACCTCTGATTAGGAAAACAGAAAAGATGGATTATATTTTTTAACCTTTGAAAAATCTGACTTGCAACAGCTATTAATTGCTATCTAGGTATTATTCCAAAAAAGTCAAGCATTGCGATTCTAGCTCATCTCCTCCAAATGTACTACTTGCTACATCCGTCCTCCTTGAGATCAGCTTTCAGCTGTATAAATCACAGCACCTTTTCCCATGCTAGAGCCAGATTTTCTTGCCTATTTCCACCGAGCATATTGCTTGTCAAAGCAAAATCTCAACTCTGTCATGTTTCGTTCCACTGCAATTTCCCTTTTCTTCCCAGGACAGTCCTGCTGGCTCACGTCCTGGGATGATTATTCCGCAAAGCGTTGGCTCAGCAGCTTGGCTGCTTCTTTTGTTGGGTGTCACTGTCCTGTTCATCGGTCTCTTCAGAAAGCTGCAGCACCGCACACTGTAGTCCCCACCAAGGCAAGGGAGCTTTGCAGATCTCTTCCCAGCCATCGTTGTCGATATCGTAGCCAACCACATCTTGAGTGGGGACTTCCTGTGAGTCTTGCCACTTCTTTCCCCCAATAAGAAGTGCAGTTTCTTCTACAAGTGCCAGGCCATAGCAAAATCGATCATAGGTCAATGGCCTCAAACGAGTCCATTGGTTTTGATCAGGGTCATATCTTTCTATTTCAGAGAATGGTTCATATAGTCCTAAAAATGTGAATATGGCTTCTCTGATTGTTGCCATCTGGTGCCCAAACCGAGCAATGCTCATGGGGGCTTGTTTCATCCACTGCCCTTCCAGCGAGCTCAGAGAATATACGTCCTTACTTGTGTTGGCTTGATCTGTGCATTTGCCGCCCGAGATGTATATAGTGTTCTTGCAAATGGCTCCGGCATGGCCATGTATCTTGCATGGCAATTCCCTGGCCTTCATCCATCTGTCCCTGCTGATATCGTAGACTTCCACAGATGAATGCAGCAACCCATTCTCACCTCTCCCACCAATGGCACAAATACTGTTGCCTAGGACACAACAAGAAAACTGGCATCTCTTTTCCAGCATGCCAGTGATTTGTGTCCACCTGTTAAATCTCGGATCATAACGATGGACCTTGTTAGTAACCGATAAGACCTTGTCAGTTTTTGCGTCTCCTGGAGCACCACCTTCTATTTCCCCACCCAGCACATAGAGGAAGTTCCCCACCACACACAGGCTGTGGTTCTGCACCCTGTCCTGCACTTGCGTGAGAGCTCGCCATCTGTGATTGTAAACATCAAAGGCTACCACATCGGTGATGAGCCCCTCGCTTGCTGTCCCTCCCCCCAGCAGAATGATGCGAGTCTTCTGGTTCCTCAGAGTGGTGGACTTATCCTGCAGGACAGGCTGTCTGAAAATAGATGTATGATAATTTATTGCTTTAATGATCAAGCACTTAATACCTGCAGTGAGGGGCACCTCTGACTGAGTGTAGGTTTTTCTCAGATCTTCCACCGGGATGAGTCCATATCTTATGTGCTCTAAAAGGCTGCCTCTGTGAGCCAGCCTGGACGTGTCCTGCTTCAGCCACATCAGCACAAGATTCAGCAAGCAGGTTTCTTTCACCATGGGCAGGTCTGGTGATTCAACCACTGCTAGCAAAGACCTGAAGTTCAGCTGAAGCAGTCCTGCAAAATCCAAGTCCAGCAGCTTCCAAAGATTATTGATAATGTATTTTTTGGTTGCTGCTAAAGCTTCTGGAAGATAGAACTTTCTGGCGACATTGGCAGAAAAACAGCAGTTTTCCAAGGTAAGATTGTTAACCAAGTACTGATTGCACAAGGCAATAGCATCAGTCACTTGCAAGTAACTTGCAGCTTCCAAGGTATCCTCCAGGCTTTCAAAAGAAAGGGGCAACAAGGAAGTATAAATGAAATCCAGGACATGCTGGAGGCCAGTGGGCGAGATAACTTGCAGATGAATTACACTGGCTTTAGATTCTTGGGTGTAACTTTTGAACATGGCTCGAAAGTAGTCACTGGAGCATGCCAGCAAGGACTTGTGTGCAGGAAATTCATTTTCCTTCACTTTCAGCAAAATATCACACAGAAAGCCTTCTGATCTCAGGGTCTGGTACTGGGCGAGCACAGCATTGCAATGTGCTTTGCAATAGGACAGGAAGTAACTCATTGTAGATAATACAATGCTTTCCACTTAAGTTATTAAAGTTAAAATGCAACTAGACACCAAAACAGCTGCCCTACTCAACAGCCATTGTGTGAATGCCCACCAGACCTCCAGCTGTTAGAGAAAAGCCCAATCAAAAAAAAAATCAGTGTCTTGCCTGGCATAGGGGGTTAGTTAGTAGATTTGCAGTGAATTCAATGCATTCTTTCATAGAAAAAACAGCTGAATGTCGTAACAGCTGTAGGATGCTTACTTTTTTTGTCTCCGTTGCTTGTGCAAGGATGAATGGTCCACGGTTGTGCTGAGCGCTTGCTTGGCTGGCCATCAGGTGACAGATGAGGGAGCTAGATGACAATCTCAATAAATGGCACTTTGTGTCTGCTCAGCCGTCGCCCTCGACCCTTCTTTCTCCTTAGGCAGATCAAACAGATCTTCTCTGGCTGACAGTACATGGCTCCGAGCAGAAATAGATGAGAAGGGAGCTCCAGCTTTTCTTGTTTCTTGCCCTGCCTGAGTCTTGTCTGTGTTTCAAACTTAGGTAAGTTTAGATCTCATTACCCTTGGGACAACAGCCCCCTTTTGGTCATCTTCCTGCACTCTCTGAGGAAGTCTCCACTGAAGATCAAGTCAGCACCCGGGGATTGTTACGTGAAGATTTTCTAAGCCCATAAATCTTTTCCTTGGAGGCACTAAGTCAACCAAAATATCATGATTAGTCACTGGTTCAGTTTGACATGCATTTCTGGGCTCTTTGGTTCACATGATATCCCTATAACTCACAGCTACCAGAATAGCCTGCAGGCACAACCCCTCGGCCTCCCTCCCAGGAGCTGCCTGAGGAGGGCTAGCAGAGAGGTGAGGGCCTGGGAACATGGAGCAGCTTTTTCAAATGGCCCGAGCCAAAGCAGCTGACTTTGAATGACCTGCCTGGAAATCACAAGGGTAACACATTCGCACAAAGCGCTGACAAAAATAGATCTCGAGGTGTGTCATAATAAACTGAAATCTGTTTATAGGGGAGGCTTTGCATAATTACCTTCTCAGTGACCAACTGGGAACAAACCCCCTGAACTCCTGTGGATGGTCTGCAGCTGACTGGTTCAGCTTCCCCACCTTCAGCTAATCTCAATTAGAAGCACGTACACAGGGATTATCTCTGATTTTCACCTGGGCCTCTCAGGATCCAGTTGCTACCAGGAATAGTAGCTCTGGGTGAGCTACGCGTTCTGATCACTTAAGGCTTTTCTTTTTTGCCTGTGTAATTCTGGGTGGAGGTGTTCACATATCAGTCAGGAATCTCCTTCTGACACCTTGCTTTCTAGGTCAAACCTGCTCAAGGCTTGCAAAATGACAGGGTTGATAAATGCCAGACCACTTTGCTACAGCATAAGCCAGCAGACGTGGAGGCATGAGAGGATCCAGCAGAACTGATAATTTTCACCCTTTGCTGAAGTCACAGGTAAAGTTTTCTTTACTGTATTTGCTTATTTTTATTTATGTGATTTCATGGAATTCTGCCTCATCTCCTGTAGAGGAGGGCTGTTTTGGAGCAGATTGGCCCTAATGAGGACCATACATGCTGTACCACCATTTTAGTAAGTGAAAACTGTCTTGATAAGCAGAATAATACTTACACGTGCCTTTGCCTGGAAGGGGGAGGGTTTGAACAAATGTAGTTTTCTGTGGCTATGTAGCTTTGGAAATTGATTTCCTGCTTGAACCTGCTGTCTGTCATCACACTGGAGAACATAAATCAGGGTCTTGTTAAAAAATCATCTACTTTGCTAGCAAAATGACATGTACAGGCACTGGGGATGAGGTAGGAAAGGGATGCTTTATTTCTTTTTTTCTGGTCAATTTTGTCCATGGTCCGTGATTGGGGCAACTCTAAAGCATTTCAGCCCTCTGTCATTCATGCTGGTGATGAGGGACCAGACCTGACATGCTGCCATTCATAAAGATACTATTTTGTCCAGTTTAAACCCCTGTCGGGTACCAGATCTCAATAATACAAGGTGCCCACAAACCTCAGCTGTTTGGAAACAGCAAGCTGGGCACTGCGCCTGTAGCGCTTTCACCAGGAGGTTCGGTTGTGAACGCGGCTGCACCCAGGTGCTGGGCTTTCATCGCAGGCTGCAACTTAATGAGGATTTCCTTCTGCAGCAGCTCAGGCATAAGCAGGTCCAGACACCGTACGCTCTTTGCCAGCAGGCCCTGTCCTCCTTTGGCAGCACTGGCTCTCCTGCTCTGGGGCTAGGAGCGGAGCCAGAGCTGGGAACAGATACAGTGTCAAGGGGAAATCCAAAAAGCAAGAGCAAAGAGGTCTGTGTAACCCCGACAGCTCCCCCAGGCTCCCTCCCTGCATGGCCTCTCAAACAGATCCACTGCCACGATGCAGAGCACAGCGGAGGCTGAGAGCAAGCTGCCGGGTGGGCAGGCAGCTGGGGATGTCATGCCTGCCCAGCATGCAGAAATAGGGCTGGTCCTTCATTGCTGAGCCAGAGCCACCAGCCCCCCAGCGCTGGGCCACGTGCTTTGTGCATGGTGGTAAGCAGTAGAAGCTGGGACTAAGGACACATAACTCCTTAAATCCTACTGTGCCTGGATCCAGATGTGCAAGAAGGGGGTCAGAGATGTGATTTGGGAAACTGCAGTTATTGCTAGCAGCAGGCAAACGTATGCTCCCCTATCAAAAGACGTATGCCCAGGCAAAGGCAACGTGTGTTTTCCCTCTCCCTCATTAAGGACAGCTCAGGCTACACCCCAGCTTGCGTTGGTTTTTCTGGCATGTGTAAATTACTAGTACAGTACCCGTTGCAAGCAAGTACTGTAACTTGACAGCACACAAAATGTGTTTGATGTGAAAGTCTGCATCTGTGCTTGGAGTGATGCAGCGTTAACTAAACTGGTTTTGCTTCACTTGTTCTCCAAATGAATTTTGCACGCAGGCTGCAGTTTATACAGGTCAGTTGTCAGCTGATTATAGCGTGTTGTCAAAAAGAGCCTGTGCTGATTTACCTGAAATGATTTAAAGCCAGTGGCAGATAAGCAGGTCCTATAATTATATGCAGATTTGCTGTGTGATTCCATCTCAGACCTACTTCATCTTCATGGCGAGTTGGCTAATAGAAATCGTAAGAATCATGATCCTTATAAAGCTGTTTACTTGCCTGTAGCTTTTTTTTTTTTTCACTAGTAATTGAAATAAGCCAAATCCTTTCCACTCCCATGCACTGGAATGACCAAAAAAAAAAAGTTATTATTATTGAAATGAGGATTCCTCCTGCTCCACTTCCAGGTAGTTAGCTGTGTCTAACTGTGGAGCCTACTGAGCCAGTATCCTCCTTCAGCCAACAGACGAATTATCTCCAGACAGCAGTTCAGATCTCAGGAGGGCTATTTAATGTCTATTGGCAAGAGAACAGACTGACTAAACTGCACCTCAAAAACAGACTTAGTGCTAGGTGGGATGTATTCAACCCAACATCTTATTTTTCTCATTCATGACTTGGAAGATCAGATCTAATGTTTGACTCACTACAGAGTTTAAAATTAGGCTAACGTTAGTGTTTCAGTGATATGTAATTTGCTGAGAATGGTTAATATATTTTTAATCATGCACCTCATTTAGACTTCGAATTGATTTAGATTTCAGACTTTTGGTATATTTTCTGTTAAAATCATTCCTGTACTACAGTAGGTAGTGCACAATAAAAAAGAATATTCAGAGGTGCTCTATGAAAAATGTTGGCGTCCACCCTTGCAATTATTTTTTCTTATAGAAAGCTGGAAAATGTCCTGAATTTTAATGCTGTATTCAGTTTTATCTCATAAGTAGGCCATCAGTTAGTAAACACTTCAATTACCATTGTAAATTTTCTCTATTATTTTCTAAGAGTAAAGGATATATAAAATGTTGTACAATTAGGATAATTAGTGACAAGTGGCTTACTACAAAATAATCATTGCAAAAATCTACAGTGAACAAGTTCTAAGCTACACTTGTTTACAGAAGGAAACAGTACTGTCCAGAGGACAAAAGAACAAATGGTTCAGATGCTTGATAATGTGTTACATGAACACACATAAGTGAGCCAAATGATGAATGTAACATGGGTGCTGTAGAATATAGGTTTTCTAGAAACTACTAATAAAAAGATGATATTGATTTAAGCTGTCCTGTAAAAATCATTGTCCTGAAGTCTACACTTCATACTTGAGTAATCATTTACAATAGTATTTGGGTCACCCCATTTATTTAAACCAAGCAATATTTAGACTGGGAAAGCGGTGCTCAAGAACAAAACAGTAGGGGCATACAAAACGGGGTATAAATTTTCCTGCAGCTAAAGAAAATACATGCCAAGATTGTCTGTATATAAAAACACAGGGAAAGGTTTATTGGGTGAGACGAGGCGGGCTCCAGCTATGAGGTTTCTGTTTAGGCAGGGGAGGCTGAGGGTGCACATGGTGCTGAGCTACTTTAGCGCTGTTGGTGTTGTGAAACAGAGGTGCTTGCAGGACCCTCCAGCCTCCCAGGAGCTGAGGGAAGGAGAAAAGCAGCATGGTGCCAGGTACCACCAGGCCCATGGTGGAGAAGGTTATGACTGGGAGTTATGAGGGATCTGCATACAGGGACAATATTCACAGGAAGCGGCCACTGAGTGCAAGCCTTTGTCCCCTGCTAGGGAGGAAAAGGGGTTTAGTGCGATCAGAGCACAGAATCGGAGCAGGGATCCCAGCAAAAACCTGCTGCACAGCAACGTCCGCTAAGCCACGGCTGCAAGGCGGTTTTCTCTTGTTCTGTGGAAAAATGGGAGGAAATACGATTGGCACACTGCGGTAGGGGTGCTATGCCCTGACCGGGCTGTGCTACCGCTGCGCTGACGTGAGAAAGCAAAAGCGTGTCCAACTGCGAAAGGCAAAGCGAAATAAATGTGTTTCAATTAGCTTGTGCCTCATCCGTTCCCTCTCTCTTCTTTTCCAGGTTCCCTCTCGTTTGCCTCCCGTGAAGACAGACGTAATTATGGCTTTTATTCCACTCTCAGTGGATAAGATATGAACTTCCCCAGAGAACAAAAAATGAGTTGGAAAAGTTTGTGACTTGGGTTTCTGTTTCAGAGTCATGGCAGCAAGATGAGTTAGGCAACACAACTGCAGAATAAGGAAAGGTGAGCAGGTAACTTAATGAGCCCATTTCAGAGCCAAAGTCCTAATGGCCTTCACAGAGCTGTCCTGCTTTTCACTGAAGTCATGCGGGCTTGATCCCGCGGCAGGATGCAGCATCCTACCTAGGAGGTGCATATGCTTTTCACAGGGATGGCAGTTTTACCACGCTGCCTCGTGGTTGTGTGGACGATCTGGCAGCACAGGAGATGCTGCAGATGGAGCCTGCACCTGCCCCTTCCAGCAGCCAGTGCTGGCCGTGGGGCAGCATGGGATCTGCCACCCCCATGCTGGAGCTACCTTCGTCGTGGCATTTTGCCCCACGAGGGCAAAAGTCGTCTACACTGACCACCGTGACAGATGCCTGCCTCTCCAAGACCTGGCGAACCATGGTCCCAAACTTCATTTTCTTGCTTACACGTAGTAGCAAAAGCTGCCGCTCCTGGCTTCGTGCTGGGTTGTGTGAGCACTCAAGGCAGTACCCTTGGGTCTGGCACCTCTGTCTGTGTTTAAATACTCCTAGCAGCTCCCTGCTGTGCCCCCGCTGCAGGTAGCCCCGTCCACCTGACATGGTTTCTTGTGCTCTCAGTGACACACAAACCCAGTACAAAACCACTATAAGTATGGGATCCACACCTCAGGTCAAAGAAAATGGTAAGGAAATGGGGATTGGCTTTCCTTGCTACAATGGTCTCTCAATGTGTTGTAATCAAAACGGGGATTTGTTTTCATAGGGATAGCAATGCAAGAAATGACCTGTGTTGTGGGACCACAGAGGAGAAAACACAAATGATCTTTTCCTCTATTAGAACACCATGAACTTCAAGTAATGCTGAGAACCTCCATGGAGCTTGCTGCAGGCTGCAGAGGCCTCCAAAATCAAGGTGCGTTTGACGTAAAGTGGTTAGGATTCATCTCTTCAGTCCTCTTCCACTCCCTAATTCACATTCAAGCAAGTGCTCTCTAAGACACTGTTACTTAGTAAAGAAAAGGTCATAGTATAATCAGCTGCTGTTCATGGTATTACTCTTTGAGACAGTGGACCTTGATGTTCACGCTCAACTGATCACTGACAGCGTTCCTAGAATCTGGACGCTACAGCATCGTCATCATCATCGTGTTACTTAGCGAACCCAAACTTAACTTCTTCCAAGGCCTGTAACTCTTGAGCTCACCCCTGGGACTGAAGGCACTGTATCTGTGCCTGCTAATCCTATTTCATTTGCTCACACAAGCACTCAGGTGCGAGAGAGGTAGTAGGTTAAGGAATTGCACGCAAGCCCTTGTACTGGGTGAGGTGCAGCTGGAATTAACTGCAGGCCCGTGTGTGCTGAGGGGTGAATGATGGATGGCAAACCAACCATGTCTGTAGAGGACTCTTTTATCTTAATGACTTCTTACTGAATAAAGCCGTGTTGGAGTGTGGCAAAGTCAGTGATGGGATGTGTTTTATTCACCCTTCTAGTCTTCATGAGTTGCTGAAAGGTGTGTGACTAGCAAGCCTCACTGATCATTTGTTAGGCTCAGCTCAGGGCTCATCCATAGTGGTGTGTGGTACTGGTGGCCCTGCCCACTGAGCAGGGAGAGAGAAGTTTCCCTCCATGCCAGGAACAGCCTCTAAATACCGCTACTGGAAGACACTTCTAGACTAGTTATGGGAATTGGATTGCATACGTCAAGTTTCCTTCTCCAGGCCAGAGTCCAGAGACACCATGGCTTCAGTCACCTCCTCTCTTTTTCTGGCATGAGTTGGAAGCAGCCTGGACATGCATATATGCAATGGATTGAGGTGAGCCAAACCTAGGCGCTCCTCAAGAATTCATACTAGACACCTGAATGAGCTATGAGCTCATTTTTATTTTTTTCTATTTTAGAGTTCTGTGCCAGCAACAATGCAAATATTAACTTCCTCATTAAAGTGCAAGAGCTTGTGTGTGGTTTAAGTAAACCATTTGTTTACTTAAACCAGCTCAAAAGGTTGTAGAGATAGTCTTCTATTTCAAACGAGACCAGAATAAATCTGCTGAATGGGTTAAGGATTGATATAAGTAACTCTTGAACAGAGTGAACAAATGGCTAGTCCATGCTCTGAGCCAGTATGTACCTGGCCTGGGAATGCAGCATTATTTCCTTGACACAGCGGCAGGGTTTTTGGGAGACCTTTGGATTTTGCCTCAAATAGAAAAGTTATCACTGTATGTTGGACCTTTTATTACATCAAATAAATTGAATTGCAGACAAGTAAAGAGAAAGGTATAGGGCAGATGGATCTAAAACCTATGTAAGCCTTTGATAGGGGCTCAGAATGCCTGAGAGCAAACCACCTTTATAATAGTGCAAATATTTATCTGTCCACTGGTCCACGTGGTCCATCTTTCGAGGACACTAGCTGCCCCTCAGTAGAAACAAGGGATTTGTTTCACATTAAAGGTCAGATAGACCACTCCAGCCCTATTGAGGCACTGAGCAATGCACCAGGGAAAACTTTGTGCTCCCCTGAGTGATTAGGGCTAGCGAAAGTTTCCCTCTCACTTTGACTGGCAAAACTCCTCCTGGAGTAATGAGACAGTGCTCTTCAGGCAGAGCAGGCTGGGATGCTTCAGCAGGATGCCATCCTCCCTCTGGAAAATCTGGAGTCCTCGCACACAATAAAATGAGACCAGTTGCATCCTCTTCCTCAGTTTGTGGAGGCAAAACTGATATCTAGGAACTTCTGATCCTGGCAGCAGACATGTGAAAGGGGAGGATGCTAGTAAGAGCTGGAGTTAAAAACAAAATGCTATCAAAACGGAGTTACACAACAGTGTAAATTTTGCTATCCTACCATTGAAAGAGAAAGGAGATGAAAAATAAATGTACATGCTTTAAATTGTTTTAAACTTACAAGCAATGGCATTTCTGGAGGTAGTGCAATGACAGCAATACAGTTGTTTAGGACAGTGTTGACCACACCTTGACAGGATGGACCATAGTTTTCCTACCTTTTGGCCTCTTTCAGTGTTCCTTTTCTCTGGACTATGGGCTAGCAAGCAAGTTACTAGAAAGAAAGTTTCCTTAATTTACACTATGAAAATGACAAATCTGGTCAGAGGAAACCTGATTTATAAAGGGTAAGTGAGTTTACAGAAGTAGAGAAGTAGATAATCCCTTTGCTTGTACTTTAATTTAACTCGTGGTAACATATGCATGTGCCTATGGCCCTGGTAAAAATAGTCAAAATTAGCTTCACAGACAAAGCCTGATGCAGACTTTCAGCTCATCACCTTGCAGGGAGCTACTGTGCCTTCCTAGTACAGAAGTTCCATCATATTAGCTAAGCCAAAGCTTTTAAAAACAATGATTGCATTAAGTATATTCTCCCGTACTTCCCAACATATCGCCCTAAAAGGAACGCTTGCAACATTGCCAGGGCTGGATCGTTGTTTTCCCTTGAAAAGAAAATCCCTCAAGTTTAGGAGATGCCTTGAAATGGTCACATCTACTGAGTTCTGATATCGACGAGCTGTACTTGTAAAATAACAAGTGATTTATACAAACAAACTATACAGCCTGATATTTTGACATCTCTTGACTATGGTCAAGAGGCTGTAAGCGGGAATAATAACAAAATAAAATACAAGTAAACACCATTCAAATCACCTGCCCGTTTTTCCCAAGAGAGTTTATTTGCCTTTGACTAAACAAAGCATCTGTTAGACAGCTGACAGATCTTCGGCAGGGGGGTTATTTTGCAATTTTCTTAGATGAGCTTTGTGATCTAATGAGTACTTTCCAGTCTGAAGCTTATAGAGTAACAGGGAAATAGTGGTTGGTTGTGATTTCCTTGAAGTTAATAGGAGTTCTGTAATCAACTTTAGCACAGGCAGGAACACTATGTTCTTAGCATAGAAAGGTTTATTGGGCCAAAGTATCTGTTCTAGCTTAATTTTTCAGCCTCATATGCCAGCTTTCTCACTCTATATGCAGGTTATATTTAACTCCCAGTGTTCCTAAAGGAATAAAGGGTGGTATTAAAGATCAGACCCTTTAAAATTAAACCCCTATCTGTCATAAAAAGTGAGTTTCGACATACAGCACGTTTTTCATGTGTTAACTCTTGATGTGTAGAGATTACATTAGCAGTCTGCTATGGGGTGAGGAGCCCTTAGTGAGTGTGAAGAAATGGTGAGGAAAGGACAGAGACAGCTTTTCTTCAGAAGTTCCCATATTCCAGCCTCTACTGAAACTCGAAAACGGAAAGCCTTCAGTATTAGTGTTGTTCCTGTGCACTTACTATTGCTACCACTGATTTCACTAGGGTTACTTTAGTGGCAGATGGGCTTGCAGGACAGATTTTTACTGTCTCAGTTTCTGGAATTGCATTCATTACATGGTAAAGAGGCTGATTTTTCTGTAGCTGGGCAAGTAGGGGTTTCTTCTAATACTCCCCACATTTTTAGAAAAGTGTTTCTCCTTTAGAAAAGGGAATATACCACACTTACTGGTTCTTGAAAAGAGGTACTGAAGAGCATTTACATTTTCTATAAGCACCATATGTTTCCCCATACATTAAAATTCTCAAATGCAAAGATGAGAATAGGAATCACTAACACACTGAGGACAGAAATGTTTGGGGGAATTTTCAAAGGCAGAAAGAGCAGTCAGGCATCAAGCTCCCTTCGGGCAGGTAAATGGTCCTAATGGTCATTCTTACTCGTGACAATGTCCTTCCTATTTACCAGAATGCAAGGATTCTGTTAACAAAGTGATGCCAAAAGGTCCAGTTTGGTCCAGGGCAGTACTATGTGTCATAAGTGCTTTAGAAACATTCAGGAAAAGCCAGCAACTGCCCTCCCATGAAGCCAGAGTCGTAAGTCACTCTTGTCAATAGATCTTGTTGCTCTTAACTGTTTAGGTTTCTCTTGGAAACAAATATTTACCAGCTTCTGGTTTGCACAGCCTTCTAAAGGTCACAGGTGCTAGCTTCAAGGGGAGCCAAAGTATTTCACATTGAACTATTTAACGTTGGCTTCCTGTGAAAGCCAGTACTGCCATAAAAACCAGCATCACTATGGGACTTATGTGTGAGGATGGAGGAGTAAAGTTCTCCTCTTGGCCCATTTCAGCATGTTATTTTTAAAAGCTTATGCATTCATTGATGGAGACAGCCACCATCATTCTGCCTACCCTTTCGGATGGGGATGATATGTTGGATGCTAATGGTCTGCTGGGAAGTCAGAATTACTTTCTCATGTAACAAATTTGAACGGACAGGTGAGAAAATGATTTTTCTAGGATTCCTATTAGCAGCAGAAGTTTTATTTAAGTATTAAGAAAAAAAGAAGTCCAAGTTTTCCAAAACTCTTATAGCCCTTCGGCTTCTGCTATACATGTACCTGTAGCTCCAGAAAAGCTTCTTTGTTTGGCTACTGGCCTCATCTCAACTTCCTAAGAACATTTAGATGAGAAATGCTCCCTAGCAGTTATTTCTTGCATCTACTTTTCATTCCTTCATGATGAAAAATCCCAAATAGGGGAATTTCTGGGGAAGCTATTATCAGATTTTGTGTCTTGACTCTTTTCACATTGTTCATTTGAGTTATTTAATTTCTAACAACATCCATCACCTGCACACTCAAAGTTTCCTTAAACAGGGCCAGAACCTTGGTCTTTTGATTTTGGGAGAATGCCCTGACCTAAGAGTGGTTCCACGTTTACTCACTGGCCTGTCTGGCAAGGGAGGGCAGGTGCAGTTGGCCCCCAGTGCTCGCTGTGACGGAGGGAAAAGCACACAGTTCAACAGGGGCTGTGGGGGCCCTAGCAGCACAGAGTTTTTGGACTCCCTTCCGAGGTACTTGCAGATGGGTGCCCACCAATCCATTCTTTTTACTAGTCTAGGAGCTGGCCCCAGTTCCTCCCAAGGCAATTTCTTCTTCCTCTTAAAGAGGCACTGATTGCCACCAGAAGCCATGGTATCTGAGCTACTTGTCCGTGAAAGCAATAAATGCTCTGCTGAGCTAGATCCTCTGCCTGGTGCAGTGATTTCTGACTCCAGTTCTTCTGCTTCTGACTAGCTCTTTAGCTCTTGCTTGAGTTCAGCAAGAACCAGCTGATCTTTACCTGAGAGCTGATATTTTTGTTATCTGGCCTAGAGGAATCACATGAGACCAAGGAAATAAAAATTTATAGGATTGATACAAATTTCTTCTTTTGATTGCTTTACCCAATGCTATACATTTCCTGCATAGCTATTGCATGTAGTATCACACATATATGTTATGTTTATGCAGACCGATAATATCATCTTTAAATTGGGCATGAGGAAATACTTTCTAAGGGAAAGGATAATGGAATGCTAGACTAGATTGCCTAGGGAGGTTGCAAGGTTGCCGTCATGGATGGATTTTTAAAGTATGCTGTAAAATTCCATACAAATCTGCCTGGAATTAGGCAAGTATAGTTGCTTGGGCTTGGAGGTAAGAGAATGGATTAGATGGTCTTTTGACATCCCCCAGAGGACTGTGTTCTAGGATTTTCTGCTCGTGATAGATTTGAATCGCAAAGTCCTCTGAACATCAAGGAGCCTTGGTCTTATCAAGTCTTGGTGATTTACACAAGGGATTTTCTAAACAGAGATGCTTTGCTGAACAACAAAATCCTTGAATAGGAAAACACTTGGGATGCATGTAAATAAGTAATGCTTTGGAGACATGTTTGATCTGTTTGGAAAACTTACTTAGAGGGTCAGTAATTTGAAAATGTAAAGGACAAAGGATGTGTAGTGAGGCTGTCTGAAAGCACCTTCTCTCTACATGGGAAGAGCCATTGAAAAATAATTGCCCAACATCACTGCTGTTTAAAAACCTGCTCCTTGAGGATGTCACAGCTTCAGCATTTCTGCTGAGATCAGTCTTGAAGAATGCATTTTGGACAACTGATTGGAGTAGTATAAAAATGAATTCCACCAAGGCTCACGTTAGAATTTTTTTCTTTTTCTTGCTGCCTCACATAAAGAAAAACAAAGTGGGTATTTTTCTATCTTAGGTTAAAGTTTAGGAATAGAAATGTTCTTGCTCTGGATATCAGGAGTTTGCATTTTTGGATGTCAATTTCTTTTGGTTGTTTTTCCTTGAAGTGAAGGAGCAGGGTCTGTAAAACATCAGTGAGTCAAAAAATCAATATGCAAGAATTTGATGGCCAGGTTCTCTTGACTGATTAATCTAGCCCTGAACCAAATAGATATCAGTACAAGGGAGAGACCCCTAGCAGTGTTAGAAACTTCCCTTGGTAAAGATTTGCCATGCAACACAACATAAGCATCTGTACTCAGAAGAACTGAAGAAACAGTAAACCACATTTGGGATGAATAATGCCTGTGCATTGACACAGAAGTGTGTTTCCTGAAATGACAGTGCTATCCTGCAATGCAAAGCATTTCTCTAACATGCTGCTTTGCTTGCTTCTGGAGCAGGCCAGAATGACTTTGCAGTAGGAAACACCGTCAAACTAAAGAAAGCTAGGGAGGGGAGGATATTGGGGAGGATTACAAATCCTGGGTACCTGGACTGCTTTCCCGCTGGTAGTATGAGCTTGCTGCAGAGCAAGCCAGGCAGGAGGCCCTGAGCTCCATCTGGAAAGAAGCGACCGTGGAAGAGGTAGGACTGGCAGAACACGGTGCCTGTCGGAGGGAAAAGGGTTCAGTGTGAAAGAGCACTGATGCACTAAAGCACTGCCTGGCCCAGAAAATTCAGCAATGACAGTGACATAACCTAAAAACTACAATAGCTACAGAGAAAACTTCAGCAGAAATTCAAACCTAGGAAAACAACCAAATGATGGGCAACATCTACTTCATTTCTAGGTGCCCTTTGACCATGCTGTCGTGGGGACTGCCAGATCTCCCCTGAGATATCTGCTCTGCTGAGCTAAAGCACCCCAAACATAGCCATTAGTTTTAGTTGCCTCTTGTCCTGGGGCTGAGCTGTCACTACTGGCGGTGGTTGGTGCTGGTCTGAGACACTTATGTTATTCAGTGCTGCTTATTTAGAGCTTGAGTGCCGAATGGAGCAGCCCTTCACCAGAGGCTGAGCTACACATGCCCACTGAGCTCCTAAGCATCCCTCCCTGTGACCTTGTCCTCCCATGACCCCAGCGGAACAGGGCTTGGGAGCCTGCATCACCACTTAATACCTTTCTGAATCATGCTCCTTCTGAGGCTCTTCCAGGGCCCGTGCTCTGCTGCAACCATTATCCAAGTGAGATCTCGTAAGCCTTGTGCATTATAGATGAAATATCAATTCAGGGAGCAAGGTCTGTCCTCCTACCAGGTGAATGATGCCGTTAAGTCTTTGTTCCTCCTTAATGTTATCATTTGCAGCGTATATTCTTCCAAGCGTCTCTCTTTCTCAAAGGCTGCAGGCAAAAATGACTGCTGTCGCAAATCAGCGTAGCTTCAGTGACTCTGACTGCATGATGCCAAGCTGGCCCAGCAGAGGATCTGGCCCCTGAGTTTTAGGTCAGCCACATGACTGTAACACTCATGGCTTTCGCTTGCCTTGCTGGACAAATGGTGTGGGCTGAACGTGCTCCTTCCTTCTGAAGCGCTAGAGAAGAGCACAGAAGCCCCATTTATGTCACAACAACAATATGAATTTGATGCTACTGAATTTTTTCAGCCGTGCGGTACCAGGTGCCCGGTGTCATTTTCCTGACCTACACAAATCTCTCCCCCTCACACTATCCCACTTATTAGCTGTCCTGCAAATACTAGAATGGCATTTTACTGGAGAAACAGTCAAAGCAAGGAATTAAGATATGGCCTCATTCAGACACATTAGTGCCTGAGTCACTGGGATGTCATTCAGGCGTGAGGACAGCCTGTGAAGGCTTTCAGATCACATGCATGCATGACATTTAGAAGAGGTGGGTGACCTCATGAGAGATTATCTGAGATATAGACTGGCCATAGAAAGTAGCATTGGAGGCTTTCATTTATCCTCACTAACCTTCAGTAATAAAAAAGGAGGATGAGCGCATGGATGTGCATGCAGGAAGTATGCGAGAAGCGCTGAGAACACAGCGAAAGCTAGAGGAGCGGTAAACCATACCCCGGCTCCAATGACACATGGTTGTCACGGAAAGAGAGAGGAGGAAGAAGCTGTGTGTCTCACAGGGCAGATTGTTCTATTTGACTTTTTTTGTGTGTGTATTTGCTACTTGAAAGTGCAGCTGAAAGGTTAAGAGTTCGTGCCCCTTTCCTGTTTTCTGTAGGAAGTCATGAATTTGGATATTCTCCTGCCCCTCCTAATTCTAGATACAGCCAGGGCCAACCTTGAGAACAACTGTGAGGGCAACCAAGCAAAGCTGAGAAGTGGAGCCCTGATTATTCAGTCTCCCCAACTTCTTCCATCACTCACCTGTATCCCCAATTTAGCACCTCATGAAACACCAGGCACTGTTGGAGGAGGGCAGAGAGTAAGGCGGTTTTCCTGGGTTTAGTAACAGTAATGATCCAGAGGATCTTGAGATGTCTCTTCAGGTCTGTGGCTTCTTCTAAGCATCCATCTGTCCCACATCAGCCTGACATGTACCTCTCTCCAGCCTGCCTGACCCTGCTCAACCTGGTGACCCTGCTGAGATACCTATTAGAAAATTTGAACAGGAGCGAGGGAGAATCAGTATGGCAGCAGGGATCTTTGTAGTCCTGAAATTGCTATTCTTCCCTGAGCTGTTTCCCAAAGCAGAAGCCTACCCCCTAAGCCCTCTTATGCCGCTCACCCCTACCTTCCCTGTATCCACCTCTGCAAGTCCATCCTTTTCTATGTTTTCTCCCAGCACCCAAAGAGTCTGTCTGCTCCTGTGAATCTTCCTTGTGTCCAACCAGCCATATGAAGCTTACCCCTTATGTCCAAGTTTGCCCCATGTGGCTAACAGCTATGTGCTAAAAAGGACAGAAAATACGGTGTCCTGTGTCATAATGACCAGTTCAACTCTATGCTAGCTTTACTCACATCAGAGCAGATAGAAAAGCGATCTGTTAGACCTATTTGGACCCTGCAAATGATCAGCTAGGGAAATCATAAGTATTAGATGAAGATGAAGAACCACCATAAAAGATGAAGAATAATCTCAGTAAAAACTATTGCAGTACCTGTAGTAAACGTTTACTGCAGGTACTGCAGCATATATGTTTATATATCTTCATATGAACACAAGCATGCAACATCTTTGAGAGAAACAGAGCATTAAAAGAGCAGGAGGCAGCAGTAGGAGCAGCTCCAGGCGCACACGCTGAAGAGCAGTCAGCCATCCCACCGATGAAATCCCAGACAGGTGTATTACACTATGGCACGTTTCACTGGGTAAGCGGTGGGACCCACAAGCAGCTCTACCTTCTGCGCGTACACTTCGGCAGTGCCTAGGCTACCTGTTGGGAATAGACCCCAGGTACATCACCCACGTTCGTCCTGGCCAGCAGCTGGTATAGTGGTTAGAGGGGCGGCTGGGCACATCCCAGCTCTGCCTCCCCAGCTGCCGTGCCCGCCCGGGTGCAGGGGCTGCGCAGAAGCACGCCTGCCCCCACGTTCAAATGCAGCCCCTGAGGATTATTGCAAACATTTAAGGAAGCACCCCTCTTGCAGAAACTTTCCCTGTGCGCAGCAGAGCACCTCCCAAACTGCTTTTCTCTTTCTTGTGACCTTTCCTCCCCATTCAAATTAAAGCTGAAAGAAGGTGCTGATGTTGTTTTAGATTGCTCACAGCTACGCTATGAGGCCACGTAAATTAGATACTTCCAACATTGTTAAAGGATTGACCTGATGCTTTTAGATATTTGTTTTGGTCTTTAAAAAAAAATCTCAGGTTTTGTTTTAAATTACCATTAAATCAAATTCCGCTTTCACTAAAAGTATGGCAAAGAATAAGGTCACTTTTCATAGTACGACATCTAAACAAAATCAAATTTAATTAATTACGAGATAAGATTTGCCAGCCACCTGTGCCTATGAAATCCACAGTTCATATTCATTTTGCTACTTTGCTATTGCACTGCTAAGTGTCAGATCTGCAGTTAGTCACAAGTCTTCTGTAGGGTAGCTTTGAAAACATCCACTTTGTAGTTACTGCTAAGTAACATAGTGGGAGGTGAGTATAACATTTGAACAGACCTGTTTATTTTCTAAATGGCTTTAGACTACTACCAAAGACACAGGAAAATGGAATTTTATCAAGTTTGACTGATCTTTTATCCTGCCCTTACTTTTTTGCCTCTAGAGAACTGTTTTTATCTAGGTATGTAAAGTAAAGAACAAAGCCGCAGTACATTTTGGGGGTGCAAAATTAACATTAGTGGGAGTTTTGCTCATTCATGTACTAGGTAGCTCATAGTCAAAACTTGGGAGGTTTTTTGCAAAGCACATTCATTAATTTGCTTCACTTTTAAAGCCAAAATGCATTTGCAAATGAAATGTTCACGCGTTAGGGAAACCAGGATTTAGTTACAAGGACAGAAGAAAACAGTTTCAGCATTTTGGCTCTAAAGCTGTTAGTAAGAAAAATAAAACTACTTTCCTTGGACAACCCTCTGTAATTCAGTGGATCTTTCTCTCAACAATATGTCGATTTTTATAAAACAAGATGGCCAATGTGTATAATGTTTATCATGTATTGCCATAAAAGTGTACTGACCACATGTAACAATAAATAAATAAATAAAATGGCCATCATCATTGATATGCTTGCACTGAGCACAGCTCTGGTTAGATGTCACTGAGCTCAATGAACTGCATCTCGGGACTTTGATTTTTTTTTTTGGGGGGGGGTCACTTCCGTAAGCACAGTTGTATGTAACTACAGATGTGCTTGCAGTGCTCCCCATTTTGGCTGAGCCTGACCACCAGCTGTGAGAATATCCTCTCAGTGTTTAGGGGATTTTTGTGTTTTGTCCAGCTGTTGCCTTTAATCCTTCACCTTCAGTGATTAGATCCTTCAGTGCTTCTGCATGGGAGGCATCTCCCCTTCATATGCTTGCGAGGAGAATAGCGCAGTGGGGGTCTTCCTTGAACTCCTAAAGATAACAGCTTACTCCACCAGAGAAAATGCAAAACTGCCTGCTTAGTTCTAGAATTCAAGTGGCAGAAAGTCAACTTTTCTGAGTTTTAAGAAAAGTAGCATAACTTTTCTTAATAATGCAGATGCATTATAATCTTTTAATTGAAATGGATTAAACTCAAACTCATCAAAAATTTTCAGGTAACAGAAATTATTAATTTATTTGTCTACTTCTAAGTTAAATGTGTTTGCATTTTCTGGGCAGAAGATCTGAACAATCCTTAGAGCATGTTTCCATTCAGCAGCTTACGGTTAAAAGTCTCTTCCATGATGTGCTAGGATCTTGGCATCTCACTAAACCAAATACTTTGCTGTGGACACAGCCAATAACTACTTTTATTTTGCTAAGAGAAGATGTCTCCACCATATCAGTCAGTGGTTTCTTGGAAAAATACATTTGGTTAGATGAAACAAGTCCCTCTTTCAGCAATGGCAAAAAATATAGTGCATAGAGCTGGGTGGAAAGTCAACAAAGAAAACTCTTCCTCCATCTTACATGTGCTGAGCTTAGTGACACCAGTGCAATACTGTCCCTTCGATTCATGATACTGCAGCATTATCCAGAGAACAGCGCAGGGATGATACTGAAATCCGGTTACTCTGCTTTATTTTGTGGGTCCCTCGTTAAACAAGCTGGGGTTTGGGAACTGGAGGGGAGTTTAATTTCTCCATGGTTCAAAAAAATTAACTGCTCATTTTGCTCTAGCCATTACTATAGCTTCACTGTCTAGGAATGCTCATGTAACAGCAGAGTTATGAAGTGTGAATATGCAGTTAGTGAGTATAGCTCATACCACAACAGCTGACAGGTAAGCAATTGAAAAAGGCAAGATTTTATTTAGCAAGACCTGTTGTATATATTTCTATGGTCATCGTTCATTGTAAGACCTTGACCTTTTCTTAAATCTGTGCCAAAATGTAACATTTGTGGCCAACGTTTTCCATGCTAGAAGTAACAGACTGGAGGGTTAATGGGACATCTTTCACTCGTCTATGTACGCCCTAGAGTCCGGCCCTTTCATAAGATGTAGATGAAAAGTAACATCACTAGCATATGCTGGTTCAGACCGTTTTTTAACAGTTTGCTAGCTAAAAGACACACAGATCCTTCACAAGTTCTTTTTCCCAGCACTTAGTAACCGACTTTATGTTTTATCAAAGATTCCTCATAGTACTAAAACCTAACTCAGGATTGTCATTGGTCCTCATGACACGTTAGTTGTCAACCTCAGGATGATTTAAAATCATATGTATTTTGAAATTTCAGTTAAAATAAAAGTGACACTAGGGAAAATATTCTTTTGTTCTGTCATTCCCCCCTGCCCCAATTAAAATGTTCTGATGGTCACTGGTGGTACCTCCCCGCTTTGGATCAAGGAGCTGAATTTGTCAGAAAAGGCACGCTTCTGTGTCAGGATGGGTTTTTTTTTTCACTTGCACGCTCCGAGGTGATGAGACTTAGAAGTCGAATCTTTTTTAATAGCTCTGTAGGTTTTATGGGCCGAAGGGCCATCTTTCTCCAAAACAAGCAACTGCAAAATAGCATATAGTCCATTCCTGCGTTTAACAGGATTTATCTCACTGTATTTTTTAAAAATATCTGACGTAGGCCTAACCTTGGAATAACAGAGAAGGCCTGTTTAATGGGACAAGTGGGAGCCCTTGCCTCTGTGTGTTGTCTTACTAACAGAGAGAAGTAATTGGCATCTACTAACTGAAAGACAATATAAGGACAATAATAAACAAAAGCTTTGCCAGGCAAAAGAAAATTCAGAGCTCACTGAGCCAGTAGGTCTGACTGGATGCTCAGTTTTCCAGGGAAAAGGTTTTCCATTGCTCCCAGATCTTCCCATTGCCTGGGATTTTGACCATGAAGTTTCCTAACTGTGAAGGCAGGGGAAAAAAGTGGCTTTACTTTCCACACTTCTCTGTAGAGAATATTTTTAAACTGAGTAAAGGCTAGTAAAAGCTGAGTCCTTCAGTTGTCTCACCTTCAACATGCTTTTACCTCAAAGGATTATGTTTGCTCCTCTTTTCATCCCTTCCATATTGGCAGGAACAAAGCAGTCCAGTATCAGGGACTGATAATGCAGTATGGGGGAAAATTGTGCATTTTCAATTCAATAGGCACGTTAATCTTATCAGCATGTAAATGAAAGGTGTTCCTGATGCATTTTGCCTCTTGACACTTTCATTTCAACTTGTCCTTTTGGAGGCTGTTCGCCTCCAAGGGATACATTAAGAGAAATCAGCCTAAGGCATATAAGAATGAAGCGGGAGAGCAAGCAATGTTGGTACTGCATATTGAAAGCTGCAGTGAGTAAGACCCCTTTCTAATTTCCTGTACAAAGCCATGCAAATATATGTAATAACTTAAAATATAATAATATTGCCAACTAGCTTTTGCATTGTGTCATGTAGCAAACAAGAATTAAATGGATGTCAGTGCTAGTAATATTCAACTTGAAATCTCTTTTCTTACCAGAATAGTTATCTTTATTTTAATCGAATAAACAAGAGCCAGGCAGAGTTTCAAAGCATGTAGAAGAGTTTCAATCAGTGGTAGAAGACTATTATTACAAAACAGCTCCTCTTATCCCTTCACAGTAAATGACACAAGTGAGATCAAGGAAACGCAGTGTATTAAATTTCTCTAACAATAAGTTCTCGTTTCCAAAAATAGAATATGCATTGAACAGTCTTCATTTATGTACAGTCCATATAAAACAAGTGTCAGGGTTTAATCATTATATGTAAGAGTCAGTGTGATCATATATGATTTTTGCTCAGCATCAATATATCCATGTCATCTTTTTATTTGGGCTTTTGAAGATAGTTAATTCTTCAACCTATATCGAGGAGTACATTCCATCAAGCCTGTTTTTTTGAATAGAGGTTGCAGGATTTCTGTCAGCTAGCTCACATCTTGTATTTTCACTGTACAAAGTAGAAGTGATGCATAAATATCAGAATACCACTGCATTTTAGATTCTCAAGGAAAAGGAATATTTTGGTTCTACAATGAAAGAAGAATTTAGCTAAACTTACCATAAAGATCACCTCCTTAAATATTTTCACTTCCTTTATTTTACATGATTCCAAACCTGTTCTATAACCAGGAAATTAGACATTATATTCCTCATTCAATCTGCATTTCATGAAATCATTTAAATTTTTTTTGTCTGTATTGGTTTTTTTGCAAAAGGAAGGAAACCAAATTGCAAGTTATGTTAAGCAAAATGGACAAGAAGAAAGTGTTGATATAAATGTATAAAGAAGGTGCTTCCTATGGGGTATTGCAGATTTAGGAAGTTCATTGTCTTCATACAAATATATACAATATTTCAAACGATCTCCATTCATTGGAATCCATGCAGTTTCTCTTGCCAGACCTGCGTGACAAATACAAGACCAGATATTAACCATTTACCATCGTACTCAGATATTTTGAGAGAAAGCATAAAAGCAGCTCTAAGTTGTGAGGGGGAGTATATTCCTAGTGCCTGCAATTTTGCTTTCACCGAGTGTACTTGTTTACACCTGAGCACGGGGAATACGGAGTGGGTGTGAAACTCATCTTCTCGATTCCCTAGCTTTTGCCACCCACTCTCCAAATCTCTGTCTGCACAAACTTCACGGCTCTTACAGGTGCTCAGTCCTGGGAAGAGTTCGGCCAAAGGTTCGCCCTCAGCACGCACGTGGTGTCTGTGAGCCGCTGCCTCCCACCAGCGGGCTGCTGCCTGGGCGACAAATGCTAAGGCATGGCAGAGCGCCACAGTCATAGTGTGGGTAATAAAGATGCATCGGTTAGATAAAAACCGAAACGCTATTTGCTTTTATTAGCGATAGATCTATGTGTAGTTTTTCAATTGCGTTGATAATCCCCTTGCTCTTGCATTTGTTTTGCTTTCTCTCCTCTGCCTGTTAGACCTTATCCTGGGCACAAGCTCTTTCTTTGTCTCCTTTCCAAACCGAACAGTTCCAGTTTTTTTCCAGCTGCTCTTCTTATGGAAATGTATCTGTCCCTGTAACTATTTTTATCACATCACCACTCCTCCCCTATGTCTGCTTCAGTTTTCGTGACTGACCAGCACTGAACACAGTACTCTAGCACATGGTAGTATAATAATTTCTGTCCTATCTGTATATATCTTATCAGCATTAATTTATCTGCTTATGTAAAGTGTAGGGTGAAGGTTGGGGCAGGAGAATGTTTAGCTGAGGGCTGGGGCTATGAGAAGCAATTTCCATTGACCTGTCTACAGGGACTTCCAAGTCTCCGTCTTGAGCAGCCACAGCTAGTTTCAAACCCAGACCCAGCATCTATTCCTGTTGCCTTTGAAGCTGATTAAAGTTTTACTGTTGATATTAGTGGTTCCAGTCAGGTCAATAATGTGGAAAATAGATTTTGAAATTCAAGATATTAACTTTCTCAGGACATGCATTTGGTTAAGATGTAAGTATTTTGGGGAGAAGGGATAGCTCTATTTTTTGTAAATTTGTGGTAAATTTTACTGAACTCCAAGACCTTTCAAGAATGCTCAGAAAGTAAAGCAAAACAGACAGAGAAAAATGACAATCTTCTTCTATATTTCACAGTGTTACGTAACTTGAGTTCTTGCTACGCTCCTGAACATGTGGAGGCTGTACACATTTGAACAAATATTGAAGGGACAATCAAAAGACTAGAAATGCTTAGCTTTGAGAAGAAACACTTCCCTGGAGACAAACAGTGCTATTCAGAAAAGCCCTGCATGGTTTGAACTGACTAACTCCTTGAAAACATTGGAGACTTCAGAATAAAGAAGTCAAAAGTTAATGAACTTCACTTTAAGAAGTGAGAAATGCCATTGTCCAAATGAAAGAGGTCATAAAACCACACTTCATGGCATTAACACACTCTTTGACCTTTGGTAATCAAACGACTTAATCTTCCCTTAACCGAATTCAGTAAGGCAATCTACTATTTCATTTCAGCTGAAATTTCCTTCAAATCAGGTGACTTCATGTACTTATCTTTCTGATCTCAAAAACAAAATCTGACTTTAAAGCTCTATTTGACGGCTCCCCAGGATATGAATGCACGTGTAATTCTGTCCTGTATAATTACCGCCTGCCTACACACGCTCTCCTTGTGTTTCAATTGAGTATTCTCTTTCTCTTTCACACTGTTCTGTGACTGTGCCTGAATATCACCAGGTGACTGTTTTTCAGTGGTGGGTGGATGAAACATTACTAGCTATGATTAAGCTCAGATGTTCAAGCCTTGGATCAGAATAGAGGGTATCTATTTAGCGCTGCTGTGCAGAACGCAGCAGGCACATATAAGCATAATTTGGTCCTTGATGTCACAAATGTTTTCTGATCCATCCACTGAAATAGGCCAGATTCTGCCTCTAAATATAATGTGGGCAGGTTATAGAGTGAACAGCAGCTGTAACCTAGCATTCTGTTTTATAGGGTTATGTGAGGTTTTTTTATGCCATTTTAGCAGATTCATCATCTTAGTAAGATTGGGTTTCCTGTAGGTGGCATCCTGTAGAAAACTCTTTGGGCCAGCATGGGGGCTCCATGCTCATTTTCCTCTACCTTATTTTCCAGGTAGTTTAGCCTTTCCTTATTTTCTGATCTCCTCATACCAATCATTCTGTGTGTGCCCACTAAGCCTCCAGCAATCTTGATGATAAGGGTACAAAGAAGACAGCATCGGACTGTTCTCAGTGGTGCCCAGTGACAGAGCAAGAGGCAATGGGCACAAACTGAAACACAGGAAATTCCATGTAAACATAAAAAAAAACTTTTTCACTGTGAGGGTGGTTGAATTCTGGAATAGCTTGACCATAGAGGTTGTGGAGTCTCCATCTTTGGAGCTGTTCAAAACCTGCCTAGACACAGCCCTGGGAAACTTGTTTTAAGTCACCCTGCTCTAAGTAAGGAGGTTGGACTAGATGTCTCCAGAGGTGCCTTCCTGCCTCAGCCTTCCTGAATGTGCGAAGAACCTTTGTTAGTTCCAAGGAAACAAAGTCCTCCACTCATGATGACAGTTTTGTGGTTTTGTGGGCCAGGTGCAAGGTCCCTACTTGTCCCTGCTTCTCTGTGGGCTTGTCAGTGAGTTTACAAACTAAAATTACAGGGTGATGCATTGTATTACTGTGTTGCTAATCATCTAAGCAATCTGGCTGAACTGATTCCTTTTAGCCGCATGCTCAGTTTCTTCAAATATTCTCTTGTCCTTCCCCAGTTTGCAATGATCTGTTTTCCTCTTAGATCCTAGATCTTTAACAGCAGCACCCCCTGAAATCAATGCTGATATCTTTAAGATCTCAGGGCTTAAAGCTCCCAGCTGGTATCATATTCAGTACAGTTGAGCAAGCACCTCTCTTCTTCCCCCTGCCATGGACTCTCACTAGGCAGTAGGATCCACCAAAAGGCCTGCTGTCCCCAGCCCTCCCAATCACACGAAGAGACAGTAGCTCTAGTCAAAGGAAACCCAGTCATCTAGAAGGCCACGCACCTAAAAGACTAGATAATCAACAGGAGGAGCAAACATTTACTATAGCCCTGCAACACCCTGCCGCTTGCAGGAACAGCCAAGATATCTATAAGCCTTGCCTCAGAGCTCACGGGCTGCAGAAAATCAAGCCCACTGTTCTCACATTTTAGGTAAAGCACACTGCTTGCAAGCAGCACTATTTTAACATCTGCTAATAGTATTATCCTGCTCTCAGGTGTACCCCCAGCTCTCTGGTTGCTTATAATTGCTACCTGAACTCCCTTCGCTGCCAGTGGACCCGCTATTATCTCCCTGTGATGTTTCAATCCACTTAGACCTCCTTCCGTCCAGCTCCAATTCTCTCTCTCTCCCAGCTCCCAAAGGGATGTTATTTTTAGAACTCAAACTCCTCCAGAGATCAATAGGAGTCTGTAAACTCAAAAATAGAATACTTATGGCACATTAATAATCCTCACACTTATGCTCCCTGGTTATTCTTTCAGCTGCTGCAGCCTATCTACCAGTGCCTCTCTTGCCGCTCCAGTCAACCTTATTCTACTGCACAACATTGCCATTTTAAAGAAAACAAAAAAAAAGTACATACTTAAAGACAAGTACAAGACTAAATGTTGTCCTGGTTAAGGATGGACTTAAGCACACCCTTAAGTGCTTTTTTGAATCATCAAATTAGTGGGGGGGTTTTTGAGCCCTCAAGACTTCATTCCCACTCTGAGAATCTCCGAGGTTCTGATTACAGTCAGTAAGATGCCAGCATTAGCTTCTATGACAAAAAAAACCTGGGTCTCTGAGTTTGTTAACCACAGTCAAAGTAATAGCCATTTTAACATAAGAAATCATGGAATCCATGTGCCATTCACTATAGATAGAACTGGAAACACAAATAAATCAGTGAATTAAAAAATCTCACTTCTTTTTTTTTCAAAACCACAGCTTTTAATATTGCATCTCCCATTTTGTATTCCATCCAAATGTACTCATCCCTGACTCTCAAACTGGTGAACTGCAAGCAGATGAAAGATTTAGTCCGAAAAAAGCACTAGTAACTCCAAACTGTCTGTATTTTCTGCTCTTCTACAACACCTTAGCTGACTAAAACATTTGAAAGAGGAAAGAAAATAGGACATTAGTCCAGACTTTGGCCATACCTCCATATGTGGAAAAAATGACCATGTTCAGTGCTGATATTATGTGATTCAAGACTGTGCATGAATCACCTGCGGGCTAAATAAAATTTGTCTTTATTTGAACAGTTACTAGCTTTATATATTTAACACTAAAACTCTGTTAAGCAGCCTTTTTATACGAAGTACCTTCACAAAAGAGAAAACAGACATATACCATTAGCACTTCATAGAAAATCACTGATTATAGAAAGTGCACAAAGGTTCAGTAAATGCCTCCCACTCCACAAGCTTCCAAAGTGAGCGACCACATGATGTTTACTCCTCACCAGCAGCCATTTATAGCTCTCTTACTCACCACTATCACAGTCATACAGGCAACATTCAAGAAAAGGCAGCAAGAGGTCCCCTATTTGGGCAAAGATGGGGGCTTTCAGTTGCGGAAAAATTGAGTCTTTTCTTCATAGCATTTGACCAAGCACTGAAACATGATTTAAAACATAAAAGCTCCCAAGAGTATAATCAACTGAAGGCATATATCACACACACTTGGCATTACACACTGGTAAGAGGTATGTCTACTTGAAGAAAACTTTGCCATGACTGGAAAATTTTGATAAAAAGGGCCAATACCACCCCTTCAGAAGTGCAAGTGAGACATGAGGGTAAAGACTTCCCATGAAGAAATTAGGACACTTTTTTCCCCAGAATTTTAAATGACATCTGGGCATTCCTAACAAATAAACACCCTGGGAATGAAAAGGGTATTCATTTCAGTAAAGTAAGAAGGGGCCAGAGTTCATGAACTTTTGTTGGTCTGGAGCAGAATTAGACTACAATTCCACACACAGTAATCTTCAAAAGGAAAAATTTATGAAAAAGGTAAATCCAGGGATGTCTTCTATAGATTATTCTAGGGACTTGGGATTATGAAAAAAAGCTAGACTGTCTCCATGGGCTTCCTAATTCTACCATTCAGCTGGCAAGAGCTTTGCCCTTCCTGAGCTGGTAACCTGAAGTGCCAAGGGACTTGCTTTAATTAGTCTGCTCTCACTTCCCTTTGGTGGGCACCACTTGTTAAGATCACCTTCTCCTGTGCAACTGCTTTAATATTTATATCATATCTGGAATCACTATCCACACGGATGGCAGAAGAAGCTGTAGGAAGTCAAATGTGCTCCAGACAAACATATTAATATTGTGATGAGACTTCAGGGAGAGGGCTGAGGTTGTAAATGGAGATTCATCCTTTGACTCCCTGCTAATGGTAGCTGGTTGACTGATTTAAAAGTTTACTTTCAATTAGAATATGTTTTGCTTTGTTGCATGCTTTTTGCAAACTATTTAAACATATTTGTTATATTTCTGTCAGGCTAACAATAGCATCTCTCAGTTTTCAATATTTTTCCTACTGGAAAACATATTGAAAAGATTGTGTTTCCTCCAATTTCTTTTGCTTTGTACGTACAGTCAATTAAAAATATGGGGGAGCAGCTAAAAAGAGGATTCAGGTTACACACACAAACACACACACACATAGAGTTTCAAAACAGAAAAGGTCAGAATTTCTCCTTTTGAGATTTTTATCTGGCAACAGAGGGCTGGACACTAATGACATCTTTCCCATTGAAATGTGGAAATCATCTTTTTGATAAGGATCTTTGCTTATCTTTACCATAAAAAATATTTATAGAGCTTTACTCAATATTGTTTCTCAAATTAATTTACATCTGTTTTCAGACAGTATTACACAGGGAACTAAGGACAATTTTGATCCTTTCCACTCTTTGTGGTTCTGTAGGATGTGCACAAGGCAGCTACAATAGAGTATTACGCAAGAGCGTGCCTAGCCAAACGTGGCAGATCTTTTTATTTAGGATAAAAAATGCTGAGTAAAATCATTCCATGCACTATACTTTTGTTACGATTTCTTGTTACCTACACTGACACAAAGCTTAGTCAGTACAGGCATGTGCAAAAGACAGGCAATGTAGCATGGTAGCTCTGAAGTGACAGGTGTCAAATGGAGGTCTTTCAGATCAATATATTATGGCAGCAAATTCACCTCCTGCTAAATAAGGAACAAACTTAAGATATTCTTGAAGGTCTAAATTGGGCACTTAGCCAACATAACACAATTAAGAAGAATGGCCTTGCATTGACCTAATGGCTGCCATAACAGTTTAAGTGGTGTATGATGAGACTAGAAAACGGCATGTGTTTGAAGCTCTTTGGAGGATTTTTGGCTCAGTGCGGTAGTACTAAATTGTGTGCGGTTGCTAGTTTGTTCTCTTAGTAATCTGGAGATTGCAACTACTTGGGCACAGCAGCTATTTATGCAAGTGGTTTACGGATACTTGATAAGCATGACGAAGAGAATACATGAATAAATTGTAGATGTAAATATTATTCATGGTGAGGTTTATGCATGGATTCGTGGCTGAAGTCAGCTGAAGCAGCAGCTTGGCAGCATATACGGCAGATATTTTAAAACTCTTCAAAGCAAATGGCTAACTGTTATGTAAGCATGGAAGTCTATCAGTTCCCTGAAGGACCGACATTTGTCGTTGGTCTTCATTGAATCAATCATGTAACAATAGTAAAAATGATAATTTTAATTAAATCCTACAGAATCCCTCATGTTCTGTTATTCATAGACACGGACAGATGTGCAGGTCTCTAGGAACAGTTGTTGTCTAGAGGGAAAATTCTGTATAAATTTTTCAGAAGAGAGATTCTTTCTTCACTTACCCAGCTGCAGGCATCTTCTCATCTCGAGAAGACAACTTGCTCACTTGAGGTATCGCATATTGAAGTTTTTCTCAAGTTAGATTTTTTTTTTCCTTAAAAATTCTTCCCTATCACGCACCAGAGAGCCAGGCAGAGGTGGGAGCTCTCGGAGCATCCATGTCATGTTCTGCAGAGCAGGTCCCCAAACAGTTGGGAGCCTGTGGGAATCCCAACTCTGTCTAGGGACTTCAAGGCTCTTACATATAAGCAGAGGCCCCTCCCCACCCCTGATAATCTAGGCAAATCCAGGGTTCTGGTATTTCCAGGCTCCCAGCTGTGGATTTGCAGTAAGGAGTCTGGCAGCTCTGCAATCCATCTGCAGAGATGGAACTCCCAAGCTCCTGGACTTTATAACTAGAGCAAGGAGCCTGGGAGCAACCACCACATGCTTGGGAACTCCCCAGTTTGCCCGCACTTCCTAGGACACTCCCAGGAGAGTTCCCAAGAGCAAGGGCTGCTGTAGTCCTTTGGAAAAATCAAGCTGAAATAATACCATTTTTCCTAAAGATTTCTCCTTAGAATTTCTTTCACTTCAGAAGCAAAACCTCTGATTTTTCTTCTGAATCAGAACCTTTTCCAAAATCTCTTCCAGAACATGGATTCTGAATTTTGCTTTTCTGAAAAGACCTATACTCACTTTCTTTTCTTTGATAAATGGAACCCAGATGCAGATGATCCAAATGATAGCAAATGTGATTCCTAACACTCCAGGATGTTGCAAGCAGTTTCAGATTTCAACATTTTCAGGGAAAAAGAAATAACTTCTTCCTATGACAACTGTCTCTACTTCTGGTCTAGCACTAATCTAAAAGGTCTAGGATTTGCATTGTGTTGCAAACCTTATAAACTCTAGACAGTAGAAATGTGTTCTGCACTTCTGTAAGTCCTTGGTCTTGCTAGTCATTTTTCCCTCTATTTGGAGAGCTCTTAGCTCAGGTCAGAAAGTTGCCTAGAGCAATACGCTATGGGCTGCTAGTTATCACTAGTTAGAAGAAGTTGCACTTTATTCAGCACAGTTTTTGGCTTATGGATTCACTATAGACACTAGTATATATATGCTGGGTTTAGGGATAAGAATCAACAGTTTCTTAAACTCCTGAAAGCATACCTTGGGCTTTATAATAACTGAGCAGTTCATAGAGAGACTGAATTTTTAATGCCTGATTATGCACAACTTATTTCAAAATGGTAACACAAAGAAAACATATGAGCTCTGACATGCTTTCTAGTATCAGTACTGCTATTGCACATGTGTTTTTTTACAGAACTACCCTTAAGTTTTTATGCCTCAAAACACAGTGGTTGTAGCATACGTAGCATAGTCAGCTTTTCACTTCAATTTTCTGTTTTTTTCATTAACGCTTTCCCACTGACTTCTCGTAACTTAAAATGTCATCTTTATGAGGTCATTTGTGATTCTTAATGGAAACAAACATTGATTAAAGTTTGATTACCAAACACTTTGATTAAAGTTGCTGATGAGCCCGTGCAATGGCCCTTTCTACCTTTGTTAATGAGAACTATGCTGTGACACTCACTACCTTTGAAACTATTTCTTTCCAAAGGGAAGAATATATTTTTCCTCCATGATGCTTTACTGAGGCCTATTATGTTTATCAAGTGTGTGCATATAATTATTGCTTTGTTGTCTGAGTTAACCTAGTCTCATTCATCTAGCCCACCTCTGCTTTAAAAAGCAGTAGGATTCTTAGTGTAGGCCTCACTCAAGGCTTAGGGCATGGTCCCCTTTTGAAGGTATCATCCCAGTTGTATTACCAGGTATACCAACATAGTCTTTAATGAAGTCACATGACTTAAAGAGCTTAAACAGTAAAAAAAAATATGGCTCTGAAGTTAGAAAGGAGTTTGCAGGATAGTCCCACTTTATTTCATTTTCATTCTCTGTAATAGCAACTCAGATTCTCAAGACAAAGCCTAACAGAGACAGTAAAACTTCAGGAATTAATGTCAGAGCATAGCCATCAGTAAGGGTAGCAAAGGCCTAAGACCTGACCCTGCAAAGTGCATATTAGAGGTGCCACAAGTCCCATTGATTCCTCCAGTGATAACCAAAACCACTTATCAACTTTCAGATACATGGAGAAAAGCAGATAGAAGTGCAGCCTGGCTTTGGTGCATCACAAAAATGAAAACATGTTGCAAGGTCCCACTATGAAAAAAAAATCAAACTGTTAATCTTGATGTCTACAGGACAAAGCGGCCAGGCTAAGTGCTATTAGAAATACAATAGTGATTGACAAGACATTCGGTATAGGACAGGCAGCAGTGAAAATCAGCTATTAAAAGAAAAAGTCCTGAAAAGCAGTGCCATTTGAAACAACAGGACATCTTTTTTGTACTGAAAGTGATGAAGGCTCTGTAAGGAGGCACTCATTGGTGCACCTACTGAGAGTTAATTACATGACTGGGGTTTCTCAACCAGGATATGTCTTTGAAAATGAAGTATTTTCAGTATTTCCAGCTAGGAGAAAATGTATATGGTGGTAAGTGCTCTTGCTGAAGAGACTCCCTGTAGTCAGCGCTTGGAGGCGTACGGCAGAGATCACTGGAGGGGAAATACTTCACAGGTGTCTGTGGTTGAAGTACAGAGGCAAGAACATAATGATTGGCATTGCTCTATGCAACCTGCATTAAACATGGCCAAATCATTATAAAGCTAAAATACAGAATTCCTGGATCATGTCAAAAGTGATTGCTGGTTGAGGGGGCCACGGCCTTTGGGGCTCGTCATGAGCCAACCCCTCCCGAGCCCTGCAGCTGGCAAACGTCAAGCCCTCTCGCATCCCCCATCGGGCAGTGCAAGCTGAGGGACTAAAGGCATCTGGCACTTCTCAAAATCTTGCTGCCTGCTCTTGTGACAGTCCGCTTCACTTCAGCAAGAGTTTTGCCCATGCGAGACTTGCATAGGCATAGGTGCATAGCTCAGAGAGTGAGCTATAAACAGCTACAGCGACTGCCAATAACTGCGCCCAGCAGCAGAGACATTTGCTATGGCACCTTGCAAATCCTTGTTTAGTAGCTTAGACTATAAAAGTATGCAATAATCTTAATGGTCTGTGTCTGCACCAAACCCACAGAGTCAAAGGCTAGAAGCTGCTGAGCACCAAGTGCCACTTCCAGCCCACACCACCCACCGACAGGCTTGCCACAGGAAATGTTGGAAATACTTAAAAATGTTATTCTGCTCTTTCAGGGGGGATGGGAAGCTGGAATTCCAAGAAAATGGAGCATCCTGTGGAAAGTGCCTTAAAAATGTTGATTCTTTCCCCTGGAAATGGAAAACCCCTAGAGATTCTGTGCTTTTCTTTGAAAATTCAGGCCAGTCAGTTCTGGTCTTTTAGAGAAATAGTTGATTTGGGGGCTGAAATTTGGAGAAAGCTGACTGTCTATGATGAGATGGTTGGAGGATCTTTCAGCTGAATCCTTTCAGTAGTCTTGTAGTCAGTCAAACACTGCAATAATAGTCTTTGTAGGAACAGGCTATCAGCTTCAAGATCATTCTGTTTCATGCTGTACAAACTCTAAAATCACAGAATCACAGAATCACAGAATCGTTTAGGTTGGAAGGGACCTCTGGAGATCATCTAGTCCAACCTCCCTGCTCAAGCAGGGTCACCTAGAGCAGATTGCCCAGGATCACATCCAGACGGGTTTTGAATATCTCCAGGGAAAGAGACTCCACTACCTCTCTGGGCAACCTGTTCCAATGCTCTGTCACCCTCACAGTGAAGAAGTTTTTTCTCAGGTTCAGATGGAACTTCCTGTGGTTCAGTTTCTGCCCGTTGCCTCTTGTTCTGTTGCTGGGCACCACGAAAATGCATAAAACGCATAACTGTGCTACATAACTAAATAATGAATAATGATTTTCAGGTAAGTTGTATTAATACAGAAAGGAGATTCTAGAAGAAGGCATTTATGCTCGTGCTTCATTTGGTGCTAGCTCTCCAGTGAAATAAAACTTTATTTTAAATTATGTACAAAACTTTCTTGCAAATTTGAATGCAACATATCACACAGCAAAATGTTGCTGCTGGAAAGATTCTCTGATTTCACCCCTGAATGCTCATGTCTTTTTTGTTGTCATACTGGCTGCCACTTAATATTCTTGATAAACGGGCATGTTTTCCAAATTGCATGTCCAGTGGTAGGCAGCACGCCTTGGTATGTGGATGGTTTTCACATACTGAGAAGCATTAAAAATTTATTTGAGTTTTTTAAATAAAAAATTTGAGAAAGAGATTCTGAATTTTTATTTTGCAGGAGGTGGTGAAGTTGTAGGGGCAAAGGCTGCAAACTGTGAAATATCTGGCACTCCGCTGAATCTTGTAGGGTCCTCAAGTACATGACCTCACTAATGGCACTTCTAAAGCTCCACTTGTCTGTGTTGCCTGCTGACATTTGTGGAGTTGATGATAGTTTTTTCCTTTCCAAAGCAACTCAAGGAATTGAATGTGGAAAAGCACCTATTAAAACAATATTAAGTTAATAAATGAGTCACAAAAGCATCAGTTAATCAGTTAAGGCTGAGCACATGGTCTAATTGTGCTTATTTCTGTCTAAAAGTTAAGACAGAGATACTAATTTTTCTTCACTTTTACCTAAAGTCAGTAAAGTTGCTTCAGAGATATACCAGCATGAATGAAAGGTGAATCAGTATCACTGTACTAGTTCTGTAATCACACATAATTTTGTAGATATGAGATGGTCGGGGCAAATGGTTATAAATGCTGTTTTTCAGATAACACAATATAAAATAGACTACACAGTATGTTAATTCATCTGCACAGATGAGCACAAACATTCAACCTCAGCTACCATACTTCTTGCAAGGTTTTTCATTTCCTACCAAACTTTAACATTGTCTGAACATTTTTATTTCATTATCCTTCAGAATTCATATAGGCTTCAGGATGCTAGTTCTGCAATTCATCACAAATGTTCTCCACCTCTCATGGAACTTTTATGTTTCAGAGGAAAATTCTAAGCATTAGGTGTTAACTTGTTAGACTTTCAAAAGCCCTGTGTTCAAACCTTGGCAAGGCAGACTTTGTCTTTCATTTGTCCCTGAAGAAAATGTGCATTCCATGCTGTTTTTGGAAAGGAATATTTCAAAACCATGCTTTATAAAACAAAGCCCGATCATGTGTGTCCTGAAGGTAATTGAATTTTAGTGTCATTTGTACATACATAATTTGGGATTAAAGCTGCTGTATATTTATATCATGACTGTGTATGAATATCAAATTCCAGGGCAATGAAACTAAAAGCAAACAGCATCTGGCTGTACTGCAATGACGGCCTTTCTTCCTTCAGTGAAGCAAAAGGGGAAAATGACAAGAGAATTATTAGGTTGGATAATTATGGCAGAAAGAGCAGAGTTTACTTGATTTGTTGTTTGAGAGCTGGCATGGGCTGAGGCTGCTGAAGTTTACTTAAAATGCAATCAGCTTTTGTACTTTAGAGTATGCCAAGACTCAAACCGGTCCAACATTTTCTGATGGAACATTTCTCCACTGGGAAAGGTTTATGTGTTGAAAGGGTAACTTTTTATGGAAACATCGTGCTTTCCGCAGTTCTCCTGATGCAACACTGAACGCTAAGCATGACTGATCTGGGCAGTTTCTTATCAGCAGCTCCCCAGCAGTCTGCCCAGATGCTGGAGCAGCTCTTTCACGTGGTCTTCCAAGGGCCAACAACTTCAGGTTTTGCAGACTTGCAAACCCTAACGCCTGCTCAACAATCCCAGAGTCCAGAAGTTGCTGGAGGTAGTTAGTTCTTCCAAACAGGAGAGAATTATTCTCTTTTTTAAACTCTCGTTTTAAACTCTAGTGTGGTTTAACCCCAAATATTCCTGCACCCCAGTCCTGCTGAGGGCAGGGCCCAACTCTGCAGTATGATATAAAATGGACCTTCCCAGACTGGTTCTTCACCCTCTGCCTCATCTCAGTCTCCTGCTGCTTTGCTCTCCAGCTGCATTCAAGGTGTATGGTGCAAACACTTAAATGCTGCCCTTCAAGATTCATTTTGACAACTCCAAGCCCTAAAAATTATACTGTATGCCCCACCTCCCCTCTGCATCGTAAGACTGGATCATGAGTTGTCTGTTTTGCTTTGCTTTGCTTTTTAAACTAACACATTTTCTGTTCATTTCATGCTTCCTGGTGATTTGGCCATGAGGGTTCACTTCTCCCAATTTTTCTCTGCCACTGCAAGAGCCTTTGTAAGCATTTAAAGAACCTACAATGACTGAGTCAGAAAGCAAGCCCCATCTGGATGCTAAGCAGTGCTCACACATGTCAAAAAAAAAAAAAAAACTGTTCAGCCCCAAGTGATTTTTAGTACACAATAAGACACAAATCATGAACACAACAACTTGGAGACAAGGGAGGGGATAAGGCAAGGGCAACGCCATTGTGTTGAACACAATAATTAGCAGACTTAGAATACCGACTGCTTGGCTACTGACACCTAGCAATGCATATTACTTTTATTTAATAGGCTTCCTGAGCCATCTCAGGATAGTATTTGAAAAGTATTTTGGCGCTAAAGATGCAGTCCTCAGGAGTTAGGCATCTATGTGTTTTTGGGAAGCCAATGAGGTACTGATCTGCATCTTACAGAGCTCGAACTATTTTAAAAGTCTGCCCTCTAGTTTCCCGTAAGAGTTACCAGTCACAATGCAGCATTTGCATATCTGTTTTGACTGTGATTAATCTCTCTATAACAATTCCCCCTTCTTTTCCATAGAAAACTACTACTAGACTCAACATTAACCCTTTGGGCAATGTTCTGTACTAGAATCATAATGTAAGTAGCATTGGTAGGCTTAGAATTTAATTGCAAAACTAATGCTTTGAAAAGCAGCCTTTTATAATGATAAACCCAGTAAAGGCAAGAACAGAAATGACTGCCCGAAAAAACTCTTCTGCATTTTATCACTTCACATTGCTGAAGGAGCAGCAGAACACACTGTTCATTTACATTACTCTTGAGAGGGGGGTGGGGGGAAATAAAAAAGCACATTTCTTCCGTAGCCAGGGAAACCCACAAGGGCAAGTGCCGACCAGCATGCAATACTTGGGTCGGCTTTTATAGTTAAGGGAGGAAACTAGCAGTTAAACTGGTACAAATCCCATTCCTCGAAGGAGACTGAGATGACGCGAAATGCCCAGAGGCCTTTGTTGGTGAGCACA
Organism: Struthio camelus; assembly: GCF_040807025.1. Lineage (NCBI taxonomy): Eukaryota > Metazoa > Chordata > Aves > Struthioniformes > Struthionidae > Struthio > Struthio camelus. The sequence goes on along the minus strand of NC_090942.1, from coordinate 136,271,299 downwards.
AAAAAGTTCTTTGACGCTTAAAAACGAAAGAAGTCCTTAAATGAGCGTGGCATCTAAATGAGGTTATGCTGGCGCTTTCTCGCAGGCTGTTTGGGCTGAAAAGCCCGAGAATAATTCAGCAAATGGAGCTTCCCTGCCTCCTCCAGGAGAAACCTGTACCTGCAGCTCCAGGCTATCGAGGCCGACCTGCAGCCCGAAAGCCTGGCGACGGAGGCAGCGTTTCCCGCTGTGGTTCAGAAGGAAATGGGAACAATCCTCCAAACGCTCCTCAGCTGTCACGTCGTGCGCTAATCCTTGGAAAACAGAACTGCAATTAAAGTTACAAAGGGACCTGTCGCAGCTGGGTACATCGTTTTGGACACCGCGCAGGCCTAGGTCGTAACAAGCGCTGTGCTGAGATCCCGACTCCTTTTCAAAGTCGCAGCAAAGGGATGTAGCTCTGCTGTGATTTCAGCTCTTTCAGGATTTTTCAGGGATTTCACTGGCACTCGGATGCTTTGAAAGTCTGCAAGGCGAAACCCCCTGCTCCCTGCTGCTCTTCCGAGAACGGGTGCCAGGAGATACCCGCGCCGTGCCCAGACCTCCTAGCTAAGTAGCTGTTTAGCAGCCCCTCCTGAGGGGCGAAGGCAGGAGTGTTTGTACCCCCTCCGAAACGGGGAGGCAGGCGCTGCACCGCCTGGCTCGCCGCTTCGGCGAGGCCCCGCTACGGGCGCCAGGACGGGGAGCGCGCGCACGGCGGTGGGGCTTGGGGCCGGGCGAGCGCTGCTGCTGTTGTGCCTGAAGCAACGTGCGTGTCGCCGCTCAAGCTCTCTCGGATCGCTATTAGCGTGCTAACAACGAGCTCTAGATCTTAGAGACGCTCACCGGGGGCTTCTGCCCAAGAAAACAGAAGGGGAAAACCAGAAATCTCAGCCTTCTCCAATTTGGCAGTGACGCCCAATTTATTCATCATGAACTCTGCCTCTCCTGACACCTTAGCCAGGCAGTACTGCAAATAGCCCACATTTGCACACATCTAGGCTAGTTATAGTTTCTAAAAATGCCACTTCCTCCTGGTCATATGGCTCATTCTCAACCAAATTCATGATGTAGGGGTGGGTGTCATTCCATATATTTATATAAGGATGCGCATCTGACAGGCTTACACATAATATCGCAGCACGATGCAACTGTCATTACTCATGCTGCTATTCATCTACCTGGTTTCTTTCAATTTAACTCTGGCATGTGCAATAAAAAGAGGCCTTGAGTCAAAATTCATATCCCTGCCAGTATGTATACAGAAGAGATGGAAGATGGTTAGGGTATTATCTTTGCAATATTCAAATCAGGACTGGGAGGCCTCTGTGCACTTTGCAAATACTTCTTCTGAAATGCTTAGCACTTAATATGAAAAAATAGCAAACAGGAGGAAAAAAGTGTGGTGAGAAAGCGATTACTAACTGTCAAAAACTGGCATCTGGTCTTTCTTTAACCCACATTTTCTGCAGCCTCTTTTGAATATTTAACACTCCTGTCCTGGATTTCCTGGCCTCCTTGCATTGTAAAAGAGTGAGGTCTTGATAGGCTCAGGAACTTTGACAGCCATCCTCTGCATAACCCACAGTATCTCTTCAGAGATGGATCAGCACGAAGGCAAGATATCATATGCATGCTGCTAATTTAACTTGACATTTAAGTGGCTGTGTTAGAAAACTGTGTATTCTGACATCTGGTCAGTGCAGGATATGTTTAGTTCCTCACATTATCTTGTTTCTTTGAAGCTACGGCCAGTAGCGTGATAATTACCTCTTCTTTGGAAATCTTGTTGCTGAGTTGTTAAATATTTTATACATCCAGTTATAGTACACACAAAGTTATTTCATGTCATTAACCTCTGTATATATGTTGTGTTTAAAGGTTTTTGCCGCCTATTAGAGCTTCAAATATAAATCCATCTTCTATGAAATAAAGACATTTCTTCAAAACATAAAGGAAAGTGCTAGAGCATGCTGTCTGTAGAAAAGTGTACTGTTAATATGTTCCTTGATTTTGCAACCTGTGACAGCTGAGCATTTAAAAAGGAGGTATTAGGATTGCTTGGAAATTCTATAGGAAAACTGAGCTTTTCCACCACATCCTGTTTCACAACTTTTTTTTTTTTTACTACTAAACAAACTGAAAAAAAAGTATGTTTTCCACAAAGAAATAGAAGAAAAAGGTGAGAGGAACCAGCTGCTGTTAAAAATTATACATCCAAGACAAATGATTTTTCGTTTTGGATTTCCACTAAGATGATCTAAAATGTCTGTGGAAAAGATTCTTTTTGCTCAGTTATCTCTATAGAAAGGCTTTTCTTCAGAATCTACATATAACAATTCCTTCTGGAGCACTTACGCAGCTGTGTCAGTATATGTCCTGGATCTGCATGCAGAGAGACTCAGAGGCATATTTACCCTTAACAATGAACAATATGTAATTTGCACATACAAATTGGGAGTAGGATTTTCAGAAGCGCGGAAGTGATTGATTTAGGAGCATAGTTCCCACTGAGTGGCAATTGTTTTCCTTAGCACTTGGGGCCAGGCTCCTTGTCATTTAGATGCCTAAGGTGCAAAAGTGACTTAAGTGCTTAACTCCAAAACTGTGATCCTCTAAACTGCAGCTCAGCTACACCATAACCTCAAGGGCACAAAAATGTTATGGGCCTCAAACTGTGCTCCTGCATATGTCTACAGATACCTGAGTTTTGACAGGCTTGGTCAGCTCAGTACTTGGGTAACATGCAACCCCGAGCAGTGCTGAAAACTTGGTGGGCTTCCACTGCTGAGAAGACTTTCCTCTTCAGCACCTACCTAATTGGAACAGGCTCTGTACAAAACACAGCAGCAGCTACGCAGGCTTCTTTTAAAGCATAATTTGTGGAGACTGTTGCTACATGAATTACATTAGATAAGGTATGTGGCAATCCACAGGCTACAGGAAGCAGAAGCAGGTTTCCCCACTGATGCCTGAGCGCTTTGCTAAGCTGCAGTCGGGATCACTCGTCTACAGATTAATTTTAATTCATTTCTGCACAGCAGCCTAGCTTTAGCTCACAGTGTAGAAAATGTCCCCCATGCCAGGTAGTCTACAGTCTCCAAGGAGGCAAGAAATGTGGTTTTTAATCCTTTTGAAGAAAAAAAGGACTTGACCTGCTTTATTCATGCATCCTGGGTGCATGTGATAACTGCTGAGCTAACGCAGAAGCGGGGGCCACCAGCATGTTCCTTCTCTAGCCAGGTTTTCAAATTCCTCCTGTGCTTGTTTTAAAGAAAGTACTTCTGTGCGAATCTGGAGGAGGTAGCTCCCACTCACTGCAAATCCAGTGTGAAGGGAAATAGCTCCTCGTTGTACTCAGGACATTGCTGAAGTCCCAGAGAAGACGACCATCTGATTATCTTCATTATTTCCTATTATCTGTCTCTCAACAGCTCTCTGTTCAAGGTTCACAGTGCCGCTTGCAGAAGTGGCTCGAGGTTTCTTAACAGCGTATGCAGCGCTGTCTCTTCTTCAGGATGGCAGGAGAGCAGGTTTCTGAGTGGGGCTGAAGGCCAGCGGGCCCTTGAGTATCCCACGCCTGTGTGATTGGAAATACTGGGGGCTGTGGATGAGAACAGGCATCTCCATCCCTCGTTTTCCTCTCTGTATCCTTGCATGTCTCCTTGGAGCCAGTTCCCTCTTGGGAGGGGCCAGGACCTGTCCCTGAGCAATTTCACTGGATCAAAGCAGTGCTGGCTTGTGTCCAGCCCCTGGGAGAGAGCCATCAAAGCAGATATGATCAGCATCTGCCAGGTAGGTGCCATACGCTCTGGGCCATCCACTCTCTGCTCACAGCTGCCCTACACCAAGGGTATGGGGCAGTAGTTCCCCATCGGCTCCCCTCTTTAATATTGTAGGCAGCCAATAGGAGTTGAATGGGGCTTGGTGTAATTACTGGTAGATCCTGCAAGAGGAACACCTCCTGGTAAAGAGAGAGATTGGGTCCCCACAGGGCTTGCAGTACCTCTTCATGACACCTGAGTTCACAGTAGTGCATAGATCTGCCATCCCCCAGCTGATGGCTGTCAGAGATGGCTGCCAGCATCGTTCTGCCCAAATGTCCCCATGCTGTTTCTAAAACCTCGGTCATTGGCTGAGGAACGTCAAGGAAAGCTGCATTGTCTCAAGGCGCTCTAATGCATATACATTGTATATTTACAATGTATCTATACATTGTATCTATACATATGTATCTATACATTGTATTTATATCCGAGGTTTACCTTGATGGAGTTGGTTAGATGCCGAAACTCTCACTGCAGCGAGGCTCCTGAAGACTTTCCTTTGCTTAGGGATGATGAACCTTTAGCTCAAGAATGAGGCTTTTAGCCTCAGGTCAGCACAAGCTTCTCTGGGAGCCAACCTCCAATCACATATATGATCCCTATTAAAGTACGGCGTTTAAGAACTTGGAGCTAATTAGTCTATCTCTCATCCTGCCTCAGGGAAATAGATGTCTTTAATTTCAACCAAACTGCAAATAGCTTCGCATTTGGACACATAATTGAGTTACCCTGTGATTCAGCAAGTTACTACTTGTCAGCTGAGTTGTGGTGTTTTGCCAGATCCATCCTCTTATTCATTACACGTGTGAAGCAACGCGTGTCGGCTTACGCATCTTTCATTGAGGTTTCTACTGGTTTGTCAAAGACTAAGTACGCACATGCTCAACAGTGGCTCAGATGTTGTCTACTAATGTGTTAAATTACAGTATCTTGAGAGACATCAGTTAACTGCTCCTTAAAGGGCCATAACTGATTTGCCCTGAAATTAATTATTCTCATAACTTCTAGTAGCAAATCTATTGCAAAACTTGTCAAATTCAAGAAGAAAAATAGGAAAATCATCTGAAGAGAGGGAAAGACTACAGTTCTGGGTCATTGTCTAACTTAGTACTGTTTGTACAAAGAGTTTAAACTATACAGAAGTACATGTGAGATATGCCCATGTGAGCTTGCTTTACTTTTGGCAAACAGACTGAAAAACTGAAACTGATCAGAGGGGACTGATCAATTCATCTGTTTTCAGACAAAATCACAGAAGCAAGGACATTTAGAAATTCAGAATTAAAAGAGCTGAGTCTTAATTAAATGTCCTGTATTGTGCAGGATATACTCTGTCCTGGTCTTAGACTATCTTTTGGGAAGAATATCGCACCTAAGAACAGCATGACTTGCAAACAGAAACAACTGCAGGTTTACTTTTCTTTGCCTTCTGCCTAGTTAAGCTCAAATATTTTAAGTCTTCAGATCTATATTTTCTTCCATTTCAGTACACGCTTTGTGCTGGTTTCATCTTAAATATAAAGGCTACACCTTTGAAAAGCCTTGAAATAAAACCTTTCAGTTATTGTCATGATGTCCTTCCCTCCAAACAGGATCAGTTTGGCTTTGGGGGAAGTTTTTGTTCTTTGATATTTCCTCTGTAAAAGCTGTTTTGCCAGTTCTGCTCTCTTCATGTGTATGCCAGCATTACTGCCACTCCTGCTCTTAAAATGCACTAACACAACAGCTGACATAGAGCAGTTAGCCAGCTTCTCCCTTGAGTCATTTGTCAGGAAATGGGGAAAGTATGGCTATAGCCCACTTCTTCCATAAGGGCATTCACTGCAGCAGCTATTGTTCACTTCATGATTACTTTTCCGAACCGCGAATGGCTCTATATGGCCAGGCAGGCGTAACAGCAATTTTAAGATGAGGTTTGCTCCAAGGCAACAAATAAGAACAAAGACCCAGGAGAACTAAAAGCCAAAGGACTCGATTTATTTTTTATCAGTTGAATAACAGAATTATCAAATTGAAAGCAACATTATGGCAACTTTACCAAAGTGCGGGAGTAAATTTTGGGCACTGATTCTGGGGTGAAGGGGAGGGTGTTATTCTGCTTTTATTAAATCCATGTTTGTATACGGAGCTCAGCCATTTGTGGTCAGAAATAAATACAACCGTAACCACGAAATGGAGACAGAGAAAGCCAGAGTTCATACTTGCTCTGAAGTTCAAGCAAAGGTTATTTCAGCTGAACTTCCCTTCAGCTAGCTCTGACCTGCAGCAAATCAAACGTGAAAAATTAAGTATGACCAACACTTGGGAGTAAAAAAAATACATGCCTGTAGGACATGCTTATTTATGCTGTGTGGCTTGTTCTCTTGCATGGAAATACACTGTATTTGAAACTGCTGCTGTGGGTCAAAGGGAAATTAGGAAGTTAAAACTGCAGCAGGTAGGGAGAGCAAAAAACAATACCGTGTGCAGCATATTACTTCCTCACTAGTGTAACCCAGTGTTGGGACCACTGCCTTGGTGAGCTCTTCCTATAGCCTGCATTATATGATGTCACTCAATATCACAAGGAATTTGCACTCAAGTGTGGAACAGAGGTAGCCGTAGCACTAAAAAAAGCAACATCTTTCAAAACAAGGTGCACATGAGGAGTAATTCAGTGGCTGAAGCAGGCCTAACCCTAACTATAGAAAAGGCTTCACGACACTTATAAATGGCCTGCTCACAGGTCACACAAATCACAAGATCCATGCAATATTGAGCCAAAATTTTCAAAAAGACGACAAAAATTCCAAAGTGCATTAAGGCAGGAATTTATGTGGTTCTTGAGCACAGGGCTGTGAAAACATAATTAGGTAGTCTCTTATCAAATGAAACGAATAAAAACTATAAAACAAAAATGATGAGGCACTAAATTTAGGAGACAAAAATTCATTTGATTATCACATCAGAGCCATAATATTTCAGATCATACTGTCAGCTTAATTGGCTACAATTTATGCAGATTTGATAAAACTGGCTGAGTTGTTAATAATGCAGTGAGTCGTGCTTTATGTATTCCAAAGCAGTTAGCCTTTTAACTATGAAGCGGGTACTTGAAAAGCCTTGTGCTGAACATGTTTTGAACTGTGTAAGGTTAATGACTGGAATTATATATTATTTTGGGTTCTCGATGATGCCTGTCACCGTAACGTCTGAGTGCCCCCAGCTCAAGCTGCTGGGACAGTTCCCAGGTGCAGAGAGATAGCACTGTTCTCACCTCGTTCATAACTCTTTAATAGTGTTAAGTACCATCTCTTTCTTTCTGTCCAAATACTTTCCAGTGCCTGTGATTCCCTAGTTACAATTAGTTCTGCCTGGATTTGTATGTGTGCGCCTCAGGGCAAGCTCTGTTTAAGTCAAAAGATATTCTCCAGGTATCAAGATCTGTTTACACAGCAAATAGCCCTAATCGAGGCCTAAAGTTTTAGGGATTTCTCATTCTGAAATTTCTAAGAGGAATACTTTTAAAGGGTAATTGGTTTTCAGTACTGCAGCTCATTCATACTACTTAATACCTAGAGCAGAGGCAAGGAAGAAATAACCTACTGACTTTATCCTAGCTTCACAGTTCACTGATGCCTCGTCTGATATCTTCAGGAGGCCTCATGCCTTTCTAAGTTTCCTCTGAGAGATGTCATCCCAGCAGTTGCATCCAATTCAGGGAAATGATTAGAAAATTTAGTTTTTAGAAGAATTGTCAAGAAGCGCATTGATGGAATATAGAGGTTTCTGTATAAATCAGCCTGAACATAAAAGGTCAAGGCTAAGCAATCAACAAAATAAATAGAGTGATTAAAGGAAAGCAGTTATTAAATAGTGACTCATTTCAAAAAAAAAAAAAAAAGTGGGCAATTTTCAGCTTTCACACAAAATACTTGGAACTTTCTCCCAGTCTAAAAACTGATGTTTCTCATTCTGGAATGGAATAGAAATTTGTCGGGTCACATTTCCAGTGTGTGAAATATTTTTTTACTTTAAGGGCATTAAAGTTTCAGAGTGAGAGGCTAAATGAAGTCACTTCTTCTGTATGTGTGTAGAGGCCTCTTCACGCATACGTGGCTGCAAACTCTCTGGAAATGAGACTCTGAATATGGTGATGGCAGAGCAGTACATGTTTATGTTCTAAAAACTGGTAAAGGCTTCCTGTCACACTCCAAGATTCTTGGAAAAATGACAGTTTTTTGATTTATTAATTTGTACTTCTCTCTTCCAGTAATAAAAACAGTGTTTGAAGACATAGTTGGTAAATGACAGTTATTTACTACTTTATGTTTTGAAAAACTGTAGTTTGCTTTGGAGAAAAACTTTCTCTGATTTTTTCAGAGTTTGTTCTAAAGTTACTAGTTCATTTTCATAACTACAAAACACAGTCTTTCTTTCTGTCTAACCAGTTCATGTGGGAACATCTAGAGTTCATAAGAACATGCCCTCTTTTTTACTCAGTATAATAAATCTCATAATAATAACACATACCTTCAAGCTTTCTTGGTAACTGAGTGTCTCCAGTCTATTGCTGTCCTCCTCACTTCCACTGTTCAACAAGAGAATATGGAAGGAAACCTCTCCTTGATTTGCAAAGGGCTGAGGAAGGACATGCTGGAGGCTTACCATAGCGCCACTTTGGTGGCAGAGAATACACTTTCATTTTGCACCTGATAATGGACAGCAGCCAGCCATTTCACAGGCAATGAGCTAGCTTTTTTCTTCAGTATCCAGAAACTCTGGGAAACAAACTGTGAATAATTTTATTTTTGCTCAAGGAAGTAACATGATTCCGAAGGTTACTCTGATGTTATTTCTTGGGAATTCCAGCTTTCTCTTTCAAATACATTTCTAGCTGTACTGGTTTAGGAAGTCTGAAAACATGATGTAAAAGGACTCAAAAAACCTAGAAGGCAAACCAAAAGAACGTTAAACATACTGTTAAAAATTCCTAAAACCCCTCCACTACCTAGTTTCTTAAGACAATTTTGCAAAGTGAAGGGGTCTGGCAAAATTGATAACTGGCCATGAAATCCCTGAGCACTGCTAATCTGGGAATTCTGAAGCGAGCAATGAGGAGTGCTGGGAAACCAAGGGTAGAAAAAGGCAAGAGCCAATTTGAGATTTACACAAGCAGTGGCTAATGTGTAGAAAAAGGGTGGCAGAGATTCTTGCCATCACATCCTCATTCTTGATCCTGTTGTTTCCACTCCAGCTAAGGCAACCTTAACTCTTGACCTATCCTGATATCCTCTGGATGTAAAATTCCCTTCTCTCACATGAAGGCTGGCGACTCGGACTTAGTCAAATGAATCATCTTCTTAAAATGATGGGGCTATTTCAAGAGCTCATACCATGTCAGAGTTCTTCGACAAGCAAGACACTAGGTGTGTTTGCTGGAGAAAATGCCAGTCACTTTGTTTTTCATGGTTTCTCAGTTCACCCATACCCTTCTGGTCTACTTGAGCATGGGAATAAGACAATGATTTGAAATGTTTATCAGAATAGTGGCATAGGGAGAAGTAGATGGCCCCTTTTCAACTGAGATGCAGCTTAAAAGCAGTATATAGCATGAAACTGTAATTAACTTCCACGGTACTCAATAGGAAAAATTACAATGTGTATTTTTGGGCTGGGTTGATTGACATTTTTTGTAAATAATTAATAGCAACTGCAAGGAACATCTTGTAAGTATGGATTTAAGCACTCTATCCTCTAGGGGCCTCTATATTTTTCCCTTTTTTTCTCTTCTCTCCAAATGCTGCCAGTTTCAGAGGTTGCTCTGCTGACAAGGTTCCTCATTTTATGTAAGGCAAGTTTCCGAATATGTTACAGAGGAGGCAATGCTGCAGGCAAGGCAAAGTCTAAGCTTTTGCTAGCTGCTTATTCTTATGACCTCAAAATACACCTCATTTTCTTCTGTAACTCGACAACAGAATTAACCCTATGCTTTAGGATTTAAGCCACTCTCACTATCAGGGGTCCAAATGAAGCCAACAACTTACCCACAGGTTCCTGCTGCCCATTTCTCACCCCTTGAACAGGACGAGTACCATGTTAACATCAGTCAAGGCAGGTGGCTTAGCAACGTTGTCTAACCAAATTCTAGCTAGATTCTAACTAGAATCGTTATTGGTGTCATGATGGGAGCTTTTTCAGACGTGACCAGGAAACAATCCTGCGCCTGCTTTTTTGTCCCTAACAAAGATTTTTTGTAACGCCACGCTGTGAAACTAGGCAGTAAATTCCCCTTTTCACCTTCGGAGACGTTCTTCCAGTAACTCTTAATTTGATAGTCCTTAGAAGGGAAAAGACTGGACTATGCTATCTGAAGGTTTAGGCCCTTTCAAAATGTAGTCCAGTATTCAGACTTTATGGCCCTTCAAGACACATTAAGTGATGTGGAAAAAAGGTGTGTTACACAGATCCCCACTCTTGAGGACACTAACATGAAGGGGTGCAGAATGAGGCGAGAACTCAGTTGTGAGCTTAGAAATTCACTGCAAGTAATATACACAAGTAGGTGACATACCGGTTGTGCGCAGTCACGTTTTCAGGTACAATCACCCTGCTAGTTATCACATGAGATATCACAACAATCAGCAATCAGTGACAGCCATCTCATGCTCCATTTGTCACAAATTAAATGCTTCCTACCATTACTTATTCAATAGGAAGTATATTTAGCTGATTAGGATGTGTTATTTTGTTACTATTTTATTTGGTGTATGTTTTCCTCTTGTGCATATAGAAATGTGGGCATACAAAGGGAGTAACAAAAAGAAAAAAAAGTTGTAGCTGAATAAGAGGAAAACTAATCACAAAAGAACTCTTTTTTTATATTAAAATTAGCTACGTCAAACACATCATCTACAGTTTCACGGAAGAAAAAATTCTTTATGACAAAGAACAGTATGCTAATTAATTATAGATGACAGATCAGCAGCAAAGGATGATGACAGGAATTTCTTAACTGATAAGCACTTTATGACCCAATGGATCCAGTTTTATGATATCTTATTAATTATATCCTTCCCACAACCTGTTAGACTCAGAACTGCGATCTTAGCATGCCTATCCGTGTTTGGTGATCCAGTCTGGTGAAAGAGCAAAACTAAAGATATTTAACGCAATTATTCTAGTGGACAAATTAGGTAGTAATGGATTTGTGAATAATTAAAGGTTGCTGCGTTCAACATTACATTGACCAACCTACTGTTTGGCATGTTCCTTGTTTTGCTGATGGGTTTGCACTCTGCACATTAGTGACAGGAAGTACACAGTTACTTGTTATTTCTGAGCAAGGAAACATTATATGACCGAAATGATAAATGATAACAAAATCGACCATGTTGACTTGCAATTTACTGAAGCAATCCAGTGACAAACAGCAATACTAGGAGGAAGTGCTAGAAACAACTGTTGTAGTTGTGAAACGTTTGGAATCTTTTTGATATGTTTAGGTATTTATTTTGATACTTTTATGATATTAGGTCATAGGATCACAGCATAATGGAAATTATTTAGAGAATTTCGAACCATTCTACCGGTGTTGGTGGATATCTCCTACAGAGCATCTGAAGAAATACAAAAATACTAGCAAAGGCAATCCCTTAACTGTGCATGTTTGAAAAGAATTTACTGTACTGATGTGAGAGAGAATTTATTTCCAAACTATGAACAACAAAGAATGCATTCATCCATCCATATGGACTCTACACAGACATATTCTATTGATCAGTCAATTTATGATTTTATGAAGGAAGATCAGTTACCTTGTCTTGGTCAAGAAGCTAAGTATTGGGCAGACGGGAGTGTGAATTTCTTGCACATAAAGATAACCTTCACTGGATTGGCATGGTCAGTCATACAACAATTCTTTAACTATATCAGGACTTGTACAAGGCTGCAGGTCATGGCTAAAACAATAGAACTAACTGATGTTCCCTACAGGGGACAATCCTTAGATTTAGTACCTCTCAAGGCTGCTGGATGAGGCAGGCAATTGCTTTACATTTCAGTTTTATTTAGAACTTATGTACACGCTTGGTTTGGTTTATTTAGCATTGAAATTGATTGGTTTCTCCTCTAGGCCTGAATCATCAAGCTGTGAACCCTTCATGGTCAATTCACCGTGACTATCCAGGCTCAGTGAGAACTATGATGTGATTAAAGTAGCACTTGATTTTTGAGCAGTGATCAAAATCAGCTAAGGCATGAGGCTCTAAGTTTCAGCTTCTTTTTTTTTTAATGGATAGATTGGAAGGCTGTTTTTTTTTTATCATTCATTGGAATTAAATTCTTATCTGTTTCAGATGGACAAGACTACAAGACTGGTCTGTTTTAATACCATCAAATATTTGAAGCTGTGTATGCAAAATTTGAGACAACCAAACAATCATCAGGGACCAATCATAGGAACTACAGTAGGTGTGCCTGAAACAACAAAATAGTTTATTAGATTTCTAAGGAGCTGTTGGGAAAAGGGATTTTCAAGCAAGCCAGAAGTTTAGAGTGTACTTATCCATTACCAACCTGCTCACTGATAATTTAGCAAGAAGTAAAAGAAGGATATGAAATCATCCACAGTCAGTTTGGTCTCTGTATGACACTGAGGGATAGAAGCAACAAGGAAATAACAGAAGGATGCCACTGCGTCCTAAAAGAAGTTTATTGCATTTCTGAATGTAAAGACTGTAAACCTAACATCCAGGTAACAGGAAATCAGTATTTGAGCTCCTTTCAAAGACAAAGACTAACAAGCTGGATTCAATACTTTGTAAAACTTAAAGTGCTTTGCAGCTTTGCTCGTCTATAGTGTTACCAAACAGGAACGGCTATCAGCCCTGTTGGAAGTTAGAGCTACAAAAAAAATGTGCAGTGTATTGTTGCCCTGCAACTAAAACCAAACTCGCAGTCTCCAGTGATTACTGTGTCTGATATTCTTCTAGAAATTAAGTTTTCAGATACGACCTGTGACTGTACTATCCAGAATCTAGAAAGCAGTATTTCTAACATTAACCAGATAAGCAGGTTTGTTGCAATCAAATTTAGTATTGCATGTAAATCACTGCAGTAATGTTTGGGCACAAAAATACTCAGATCCCCTGGGGGACAGACCTGCAGTCAATCACTCCCCATCCCCTTACAAGGGACATGCATTTAATGGCTGAGCATGAGAACTCTCTGATCACTTGCTGCTTCCAGCTGAGCAATGTTGTTTCCTACAGCTATTCCCCCTTAGGAGGAACTACCTTCCCTTCAGGCGTCATTTTCACCCTCTCTTCCTTTCTGCCTTACCCTCCCTTCCTGTAAGCGATGGGATTAGCCGTCCCATCTGTGTCACCGTCAGAACCTCATAACCAAGACTACATCATAAGAAGAACAGATGGAAAGGGCTGCAGAGTGACCTCACAACTTTCAAGATGCCCTTTAACCATTCCTGTGGAAATCTTTTTCTTGGAGTGAACCTCTGTGCATGCCATAATGTTTCTGTCAGACTCTCAATAAACTACTTAGATAAAATAATAATTGTAAACATTGAGAATAGCAATAATCTGAAACTAAAAATGGAATTATATTTATGTCTAAATAGCGCTTACCAAGGAAAAGGTCTTTAAAGTCCCATATTAAAAAGTCATATATCTCTGGGCACTGCTTTAGTGCGATGACTATGATGTTACATCTTACAAAAGGTTAATTTTCCTTTTCCCAAGTTTTCAGAAGAGAAATATGCTGTTGTTTCTTTAAAATAACAGGAACATTATGATTCAGCAGGGCAAAAGCAATAAAAAAAAAAGAACATTTTTCCTTCTAAATGGCATATTTATACTGTACATAAAAATAAATTAATATTGCAGTGTGCATTGTGGCAATTCAGTCTGATTTTATGCCATTGCTCTCAAGATCCCTGGTCCGTAACATTTCTCTGCTTACAGAATCCTTTTGCATTGGATTTTTATTTTCCTTTGTTCTTCTTTTATGTTTCTCTGCAGCAAATTCAAGATGATGTTCTTTTACTCAGCTTAACTCCTCTGCCTCCCTTCATGATAAAAAGGACCTGTGTCAATAGACACAATTGGCAGTTCAGATGACTACTATGTGACACAAATATCTTTTTCTTATTGTAGCCAGGTTTTTGTATTGCCACTTATCTGTACAGCTGAACTTTCATTGTTACTTCCTAATGCATCTTCACTGACTCAGGCTTTTCAAAGAGAATTAGATGATAACTTCATTGACCATTAACTGCTTTAAGGCTCAGAATGTAGGACAACAGAGGTTTATAGGTCTTGTTTGAAATCAGATGAAAATAATTCTGCAATTTGCCATGAAGCGATGAATATCTCCTTTTAAAACAATAGGATGAAATATGGGGTACGTGTCATAGTCCAGTGGCTCAATCCATAGGTGTCTGGTACTGTCTGCAATGCCCAAGGATCCCTGCCTGGTCTCCAGCTGCCACTGCAAAGGAGCCCAGATCTCCCTGCCATGCAGATATACTGTATGTCCTTGGTCACCGTGAGTGACATTAGGCACATTTGTGTGGTCAAGTGCATGGAGCCATTAGCATGTCAGTTCTGAATTGCAGAAGTAAAAATAAGATGAAATCTTTGAATTTTAACATCCTAAAGAAGCTTTTTAAAAATGCTGACCTACCTGTCCATCACTGTAATAAATTTCTTTGTAGTTTGTGTGTACAAATCAAAGTCCTATATTCAGTAAAACTGAAACTCATGCTTGTGAATCATGAAGCTTAGGCTGGCTTCAATATTTATAGTAGCTGAATACATTTTGTGTTAGGGGGGCAGGTAGGTGCCATATATCATCAGATACAGTTTCCTTTATGCTCTGGGTTTGAAATAATGCAGAATTCCAAGGATTATGAGCTTTTCTTCTAGAGATTATATTTTGTCTTTGAAATATGGGGTGCAATTCCAGGTCCTTTGGAGTCATTGGAAAGCCATCCTTTGACAAAGAAAAGTTTTTGGATCAGCCTGCTTTTCCTAGAGCCATGCAAAGAACATCTCTTTTACTCACCTGCTTGTTTCAACTACTGTTCAGCTTTGGGGACAAACTTCAGCTCACTCTTTATGTTCTGAATCTCTGATAAGTTGACAGCAGGGCCTGGAAGTTTCTTAGCTCCTGGGAGATGTTTCTTGTCTTTCTCCTCCTCTGTAGAAGCAGGAACACTCTGCACAGAAGGAAACCAGTCACCTTGCTACTGCTATAGAAATCTCTTGAGCATGAACATAGGTTGCTTATTTGGGAAACACGAAAGGATTTTTTCATACTATATGAGGTCACAACCGCAAGGGGGGAAGAACAGGTGGATTATCTTGTTGGTTGTTGCCTTAAAATGTCTAAACACATTCTGAAAAGAAAATTAGAAGGTGCTTGGTGTAGAGGAGTTTGGATCTTTTTGTAAATGAGTAAGAATTTACAGTGTCAAACCATTAGCAAGAAGTTAATTGAGTGGAGTATTAAAGACAACTCTCAGGTCTTTCATTTTTTTAGTGAAAAAAGCGGAAGAAACATTTTCATCATCTAATCTCTTACAGAGTTTCACAGTTGTTGGTCAATTGTGGAGGAAAAATATCATGCACTTTTGCAGCTTTTGAGTCCAGTTACCACTGTAGGTTATGGACCCTAAGACCTCCATCCAAGCTCAGCTTGAGATGATGTTTAATTTTTCTTAACTTCAGTCATAAGACTTCATTTAATATTTGGATTAGGGTAACGCCTAAAGGCTATTCTGCTGACGCTGAAACAATGCAGGCTAAATAACAGTTGTTACACAATAGAGAGCACCTCACCTATCCTTCTGATGGACCACAGTATTTCACTTCTTGGTACTTGCTGAATTGTACTACTGCTCCAGGGTGAGGTAGGGCATGTATTTCAGATAATTATATTTTAAACTGAGCAATGTTTTGAAGGTGCAGTTTTCTAGTAGGAAGTTTAAGGTTTTCTAGCCTATTCTGTACTTTTAAATGTTAACATACAAGGGGAATCATGTAGGGTTAGAGGTGAATGAATATTTCTCTGCAAATAATTTTCACAATTAAATTCTGTTTTCTTTTTTAATTACTCTGTGAATGCCTGCTTGGGGTGGGTTTTTGAGTTAATTCAGTTCTTAGATTTCTTAGCTACCATATCTGGAGAGGCTTTTCCTGTGTGTTGACTGTAAATTGTCAATTCCTAATATTTGAAACTCCCATTTTTAAAATTTCGAAGTTATTTGTCAGTTATTACTGGCCAGTAAGACATTTTCTTTCTGTTCACTAATGGACTCCATGTTAACCAGAAAGCGGACTTTCTGCAATGTCAAGCAGCAAGTAAACAGGGAATCTTAGGATACTATCAGGTTCTTCTTATTTGATCTTTAAGAACTTCCTATAAATCATCTTTTATGAGAAAACTAAGCCAACAATTATATTGTTTGGCTTAGTAAATTCATATTATCTTTTTTGCATTTTTTAGCTAATGTGTTATTTTATTTAATACGGGCTAATATTAATTAATAAATGATGCTAGTTTTTCTATTTTGATAATTCAAGATTATTATTAGATTATTAATATCCCGGTAATCCAGCCCCAAATATTATATATACAGAGTGTGTGTGTGTTTGTGTGTGTGTGTGTGTGTGTATACTATATATATACTGTGTATATATATACTAAATATAGTCTAATATCTGGCTTAATGAAATAACAAGCTGCAATGGTAGCAAAGTCTAGCAGGGGAATAAGCAAATTGACAGAGAACTCGTTTGGAGGGATGCACAAAAAGGTATCAGTAGTCAAAGACGCTATGAGCTTGTACTGTTTCTTTACACAGTTTTCTTGCACAGCTTGGTAACCTGAATAATCAGAAAAAACAACCAACCTGGAAACCCCGTTCTTCTCTCATTAGTACATAACAGATTCCTGATTTAAAATATTGCTTCAAGCCATCTAATATACCATTTCTTCTTGCAGTATAAATGGTGTGAACTTTGGCCATGTTTTGGAGACCTTACACTCCATAAATTCATGTTAGCTTCCTGCACTAATCTCAGATGTGTGGGACTTACAACTGCACCCCTCCATATGTCCCCCACTATGTGTGCAATGCACAGCTGAGATTAGAACTTGGCCTTCAGTTGTACTGAAGGAAGTCTGAAGAGCGACGTAGA
Organism: Struthio camelus; assembly: GCF_040807025.1. Classification (NCBI taxonomy): domain Eukaryota; kingdom Metazoa; phylum Chordata; class Aves; order Struthioniformes; family Struthionidae; genus Struthio; species Struthio camelus. The sequence goes on along the minus strand of NC_090942.1, from coordinate 136,254,255 downwards.
TGCGTGACAAGAATAAGCAAATACATGCAAGGAAATGCTCTGACCGAACCAGGAGTGTTATTTTCTGAAATTTCCACCTCCTGTTTCTTTCGCGTGTTAACATGTTCTCTCCTTTGACCTCCAGATATATGCGTTCCCTCTGACTGCACCAGACCTTTGAATAAGACCTGTATTTCCTTCATTTCCTTTGCCAAGGTTTTAAAATGCGGTGAAATTCACTAAGGATTGTTAGCAAGGTATGTTTGTCAAAAGCTGATCTAACGAATCATGGGCTACATTGCAAAAATTTAACAAGATGAAGAAGCTGAAAAGAGAAGTCTGCTGGTAGCATTTTTATTCTATTTCTGTTACAAGATATTACTCTGTAGTTGTTACTCCCATTAGTTTGGTTGAATATTGGCTATAAAATCCAGGAACTTTCATTCCATAATATATGTCTCATATATAGTATTCACATAATTGAAAAGCAAGGCAATATTCAATTACCCAACCAAATCTAATTATCAGCACTAGTCATTTATTTTATTTCTCAAGTACTACCAGACTTCACACATACTATATTAGTTTCTGCTTAGTAACATGCATTCCTTCACCAGTTTAATTACTTTAGAAAGAATATATTTTGATTTCTTTTCAGGGGTGAAAGCCACAATATGTGTTCAAGGTCACTTTGTATGCTCTTTCTTCAAAAAATATCTTCTTAAGAAAATAGTTAAACCAGTCTGGTTTTGATTTCTCCAGAAAATTTCTCTGTAAACAGAGCACTATTTTTAAGAAGCAAATTCAGAATCAGAAAAATTCTGTCTTATTTAGATAGCAAGGGAAGAATTAGCTACTGTGTAACTAAGACTGCACATGTGTAGCACATGTGCTACAACAGGTGGGAAGGAGCTGATTATTTGTCCAAAATTAATATGGGTGTTTCTTATTCGGGGTTGAATCACTGGCACTGCTGTTGTATGCCTCGAGTAAAGTGGTTAATTACAATCTATCTCCTTCGTGGTCTTTGTGGCTCTGCTCTGTGCCAGGGCCACCTCCCTTCAACCAAGACGGTTTAGGTTGGTTCACATGGCCATGAGTCCATGCAACTGAGTCTTGCTGGAGCCAGCCTGGCTGTACAGGATCGGTTTGAGTGCTTTCTGCCATTGGATCCAAGAAGCACCGTGTGGAGACATGCGAGGCAGTTCTGGCCCAGCGGGACCTCTTCTGAGCTGGGGATTATAAGGGCTGCCCAAACTAAGCTAACTGAGTAAGAAGCCACAAGCCCCCAGGCTAACTCGGAGGTGTTCTTTAGTTGGAGTACCCCTCTACCTTGTTTATCCACAGCTGGTTTTCAGTTTTATTTATTATAAAAGTGCATGGTGAATAAAATGCTTTAATATCATCCACAAATAAGACATCTATGTTTATTCACAGCCTTTGTGATCAATGGCCAAAAGCGCTCAGTTAGTTAGGTATAAATTTGGCTTCGTATTCAGTACTCCCTATGAAACATAGGCATGAAAACACAGAATTTGATCTGCAAAAAGAGTATTTTTCACATCTGTGCAGGTAAATGGATTTGCAGTTTCAGCTTTTAATTTGCAAATGTATGGTCTTCGTGCTCTATTTCTACTTGCTGATATATATTCCAAAAAAGATCTCCAAATGTCAGCTTTTGAAAACCTGTTCCAATATTGTTATCTGTAACAACACGCTACACCACAGGGCAGCAGGCAGTAAAGGATTCTTTCAATGCCTTGCTATATCTTTTCCTTCTGTATTTCATCAACTCTAGTCTAGATAAATACTGTTGGTAAAACCCTGGCTCTCCTTCCTGACAGTAGTTACCACCCCATTATTAAAGTAGAGCTATACATCCTCGAAGTAGTTTAAATTACTATAGATGCGCTGGCTTCAAAAAAGGAATTATGTATATATGAAGCGTCTTGTAGGTGGCCAGTTATTTCCATGAGTCATCAGTATATGAATAGCTGTGGTACTTAAGACCGGTATATTGTGCTACAAGAATGATTTAAAAGGCTTTTGTACATTAACCTCAGGGACTTTCTGGGAAAAAAAATAAAAAAATGCCTTTTCTTACCTCCTCCACTTCAGGTGTAAATTCTTTTCTTTTGTGAGGGTGGCCTGCACCAGGTCGAAATGCTCCCATGGGGATGTTAATATTAGCCTGCGAGAAGAAAATTATGATATATGTTACAGTGATTGCTAAATAAATGTATAGTTGGTAATGACAAAACTTTTAAGGAATGCACCAAGAGTACAGACATTATCATAGTTTCTGAGCGCTTATGCCCTCAGTGTATGCATCATCACAACACTCCCATGGGAAAGAGAAATGCTTTCATCTCCGCTTTAAAGACGCAAAGTGAAAATACAAAGCTACCTTGAAAGCTTTTGAAGTTCTGCATTTTTGTCTAATGCTCCCTGACTTCACTGGACTTTAAATAAGTGGACTAGACAGCAAAGTGTCTTTAGGGATCTGGTCAAGGTCAAACAGTAAGTAAGTAACAGAGTGAGGATTTAAGTATAAATCACCCAAATCCCACAATAACACCCAAACCACTGGAATGCTCTTCCCAAGCAGTGACACCAAGTCTGACTTTGTTTAATCGTAAGTATTTAGGAAGGAAAGCTGTATTAAGCTAACTTGAGCTAGTACTGTTTAAAATGTGATTTTGTGGGCAAAATTCACCCACAGGGGCTACAAAGTGCAAATTGCTTTGACATAGCACTGTGTCTCTCCATGGCAGAGAGGATCCTTCAGCGGGAAAAGGCAGGGCAGCTCTCTGAAGCTCCAGGTCCAGCAGAGGTTTGCCCAGCCACCTCAGCCCCATCTGCAGCAGGAGTCCTACAGGGGTCACTAGGCACAGCAGGCTGGTCCTGGTCAAAAACCTGACAGATGACTAGCCCCCTAGGTCTTAACAAACTTTCTCCAGAATGGTAACAGTATGTCTGAAGTGGTTTGATTTGTTGGCTTTGTGGGACGTCAGATAGCCAGTAGCCATAACAAAAATGGGTTTTAGAATAGATGTCTTCAAAGTAAATATTTTTGAAAAAAGAATGACCAAAAACATTGCTTATAAAAGAGCAGCTAAAATGTATCTATCTCCTGACGTGACCCAGCCTGGATTATTTTAAAAGTCAAATGGCACGATCAACTAAATGCACAATTTATACCTATTCTTATCTCGTGATCTCAGAAGAGCAGCTGCTCCTGCGAAATATCATGACTCCCACTTGTAAAACCAGCGGGTGAACTGGTAATGTTATTGAGCGGAAATAGAGAAACTTCAAACAGTGAGCTGTTTTATTGTAGTTTGCCATCTGACTGATTTGCATAAAATGAAGTTGAATAATCCCATCCTGTTTAAATCATGGTCCTGCAGATCATGCCCCATGTTGGGTAACCGCAATAAAACCAACTCCTGTTTTTGTTAACAACAAATGTTCTGAAAGCTGTAATCAAACACTAACAAAATAAAGAAACCATTTGCTGAGAAATATGCACCTTTCCTTTTATCCTTTTTTTTTTCACTATTATTTATGCAAGCTAATGTTGTCATTTCAGTGGGCCTGGCTATTCTTTGTGAGACCAAGTATTTTATAGACAACTTAGGTATTCATTTCATATGCCTTTTCATTGAGCATTAGTTTAGGTACTGGGAAACCTTTCATCTGCACGTATTAAATTCCCAGGAGACGGGGTATTTTCAACATCGCGGTACTTAACCCAGCTCATTTTCCAGGGGGAAAAAACAGCTTTGCCATTCTTATTTTACACCTCTCCCCAGCCAGGCTCTGTGCATCGACTCAGCTGCTTTTTCTGGAATAAAAAAAAGTTTGTGCACCTTACAGCTAGTGTGGTTGAACAAGCTTGCAGATTTGAAACATTAAAGTTATTCCTGAGAGAGATCTCTCTTCTTGGTACTCTTTCTGAACTTAGGCTTTCCACGCCCTTGGAGTCGGTAGTAGTCAGCCTTTTACAGCCACCCAAGACGTAACACAAAACTGTAATTCTGGTACCTGTTCCTTGCATTTCCTACTGTCATTGACAGACTAACTGCGACTAAAAGGGGTCGAGCAAACAAAAATGAACTGCTAAGTGCCAGACCGCTAATTAAATTAAATTCTTTGGTCTGCTTGAGCATTTCATAGCAATCTGTGTCACACTAAATTGGTTTGAAGTATTTTGTCTGCTGTAAGTGCATTCACTTCCGAGTTTGCACAAGATGTACACAGACACTAAATATTAACTTGGTATAAAACGAGCAGCCTTTAAAACATAGTTTTACACTGCCCGGATCTGCTAGCATAGACTATATGATAAAATATTTCTAGGATGACGTAAAAGCATGACTAATTTCCTAAGAGTTACCAAAAAGAGATACTAGAATCCTGAGCTATAACTCTCCCTTGTTCCTTTCCTGTGGATGAGCAGCCATGTAACTGGTGAATACTGCACTAAATTCTGCAGGCAAATGTAGCTTTGTGAGGACTGCGTTGTGCTGAGACCAGCACAAGCTTACAGTTCTGCTTTTAAAATCCTCTTGGATATTCTTGTCACCTGTCTGCCGGGATGGAGATACAAGCCGCAGTGACCTCTCCCTCCCTCCCCAACCCAGTGAAAGGCAAAAACCTGGAACATTTTTTGTTCCAGGCTTCTGAAGCTGTAAATTATAAATGCTTTAGACAGATTTTGTGAGTGAGATTATTGTTTTTAATCATATTAATTATTAAAATTATTGGGTTAGTATCTTCCTTTGTTTTTGGATAGTGCCTACCATATTTTGGATGTCACTGCAGTTTTTCATGAGTGGAAATGTGCACAGATATATTGTACTAAGATATTCCTGAAAGGACCAAAGGAAAAATATTTGTCAGTGTATATTGCTGGCTTGACTCCATTAAAGGGGTACTTAGAGATTTGTACAAGTTCTTCCTTCTGTTTAATAGAGACAAGGTACCTATATTAGGAACTGTTCTGTTCTGTATTACCAGTAGTTTAGGCTGTTATAGACAGCTTCTTCATAGTATCATAGCTGTTCCTAACTGTCCAGAAGGCAGACTGAGGAAGCTGAAAAGCTACTTGCGTATAATCATGTCCAAAGTAGGGAAAATAGGGAACTACAGAGAGCTCTTGAACATAATTCAGGGAAAACAAAAAAATCCCTCACCCTTATCTGTGGGAAAAGATGAGAGTGGTATCTGTAGGGAGAATAACTGTCAGCTAGAGCTAGACAAACCTTTTACACCCTGACGGGGAGAGGGCAGTTCAGGTGTGGCTCCAGTGTTGTGTGAGCAGCAATGAATATTACCAGGACTTAATACTACTTTGGTCATTTATCACCCAGGAGCCTCTCCTGGGAACCAGTTGCTCCCCTTAACTCTCCCGTGTTTGTATCTAGTGGCTGTTGGCACGTGAAGATTTTAGTGTATATCTCGTGAGGTCAGAAAGGAGTACCCAGAGATACTTCAGTCAATACGGATTCATTATATTTCCATTGTTGTAGCATGATGTATATTCTCCAGGGGATGTAGGTCCTACTGTAATAGCATATAATAGCAAAGGATCATGAATCACAACGTACAAAATTAATCTGACATTCTGAGTCATGGTTCTGAGAATACTCAAAGTGTAATAGGCATCTCTTCAAGTGCAAGTTTCCCTGCCGGAGCAACCTCTGACACAGGGTTTAAAAGATTTATTGTAAAGTCTGTGCAGTAATTTATTTTCCAACGGAAAAGTTTTCATTGAAAATTTTTAAGTTTCTTAAAATAGTAAACTTAGTGCTTAAACTTAATGCTTTAAAAGCACCTTTTTAATGGACAAACTTGAAGCAATTTTTACATTTAGAAGTTGGAAAGCCATCATAAATCTGAGAAAGGAATCACTATCTACTTCTTTTCTTTACAGAAAAAGGTAAACTAAATTCATTCCTTAAAAATGGTTGTATGTTTCCATGAAACTTAGATGTAAAATGTACATACTTTTGAGTTATATATTATCTACAGTTTTTCACTACTCATACAAATTTTTCCAAAGTTGGTATACAAGACAAAATTTTGAACTGAGTGAAACCAATTGCAAACTTTCACTGATTTCAACAGAATTACAGTGCAGTAGCTTGCATACCTTTTCCAGTATACTTGATGATTACAATCAGAATTAGCATCTACACAGCACTTTGCAACTTCAGTATGCTATCTGGCATACTAAGTAATTAATCTTCTTAATACCCTAATCTATTAAGTTGGTACTACCTTGGTGTAAGAGAGGGCAGATCAGACTTCAGAAATTCTGTTTTGGGTTCTTATGTAACTTCAAGGGAACTTGAACTCATGGCAAAAAATTGGATTGCAAATGCATTTAGCAAAATACATACAAATATTGTAAAATTCAGGAGTTATTTTGTCCTTTTGATAAGAATTAGTGATAGGATGAGTTTAATCCATTGTTAAGCTATTTCAAAATGATGCTAGGAAAATTCTCCAATTGCTCCTTTTACAGATGTATGGCAACCAGCTTCATCCATATGTGCATACCCCATTTGAGGGGATATGAGATATATAATTTTTTTAAATTAGAATATTAACATTTTATTCTAGCTTTTACATAAAATACTTTATTAAGGAAATACTGGAGATATATATTTATTCTCAAAGAGATGTAGACATGAAAAATATTAATAGATATGCCATCATTTTAGCCTGTAGTTCTAGCAAAATTATATTAATTCTATAGACAATTCAATAGTTGCAACAATAAGTTTTACTCATAATGCTGACTGGCTATGCAGATGTATGTTTTACTTAGCTGATCCGCCAACAAATGTAACTTAACATGGGAAAGACCATATAAGCAAGCAAGCAACCTAACTGACCCATTCTTTTCTCAGCTCAGATCATAGGACAATCTTCAGGTAAACATTTCTGAGTGCTTTCACATCTACCAAGCTTTTTCATTTCAAAGAAATAATGCCCAGTTAGCATTTCTGTGCTGTTTTATACAAACAATATGCAGTCTGTCAAGCAACAGAGGTTGAGCTTTATTATTTTCTTATATTAGAAACATAAATACTGTCTCTTACCTGAATGGCTTTGACATGTGATGCTGGCTGTTTTGACATTTTTAAGAGAGTCGTATCCCTGCAAGCAAAATGGGAAAGTGTTACAGGCTATGACATTCTGATAGGTAAGGGAGATAAGCTAGAACTTAACCCATGCCGCTTCTTGACAGGCATCCATTTCATCTGCCCATCTCCTGTTTCTGTCTCAGTTTCAGAGTTGCTTAGTTATTCCTCCCAAATACCTGAAGGGGACAGAACACCTGAGCTTCCCCAATTAATCTTTCATAGCCACAAATGGAGCTATACCTTTCTCATTAAAAACAATAATGAGTAGAGATAAGAAATCTTTCAAATATTAATGGCATTGTAAAATGAGCAAGAATTAAAGGAAATATTTGAGGATAAACAATGCATGACTGCCTCTATCACACTATGTATTTGGGAATTATTAGAACTCTAAACCTTCTTTCGAATGAAATGTAACTCCCTACAAAGTACATTGATAAATGCAGACATAACCATCTTCTGATCCTTTTCAGATCCTTGAAAATCTCTAATCTATACAGACTGAAAATGATTAAGATGGTTAAACTGTAAAGGTCTCTTTGACAATTGCTAGGGCACAAAGAAGCCCCTCTTCAATATAGCTCCATTAATTTTCTTTAGCAATAAGATAAAAAAGAACAAAGTTTTTCATAACATTTTACGTAGCTAAAAATATAGACTGATACAGAATTGATACACAATAACAAAGGCAAACACACAAAAGTCAACGGATTCCGTAAAGGTCAAATAAAAAATAAGCTTAAATTTTTACTAGCAGCTTAACTGAAATATCCCCTTGGCCTTTTACTGACTTCCACTGAGATTTAGGACTTTAACCGGACTAGATCGTCATCAAACTCTGGGTATCTAACCTATCTCACTACAATGAAAAGCAAGATAGTAAAGTTAAAAGGTGAGAAATAAGTATATGTTCACTGGAGAATTCATCGACAACAACCAAATTACAGCACATTTCGGCTACAATATTTTACCTGAGATCAGAAAGATGTCTGAGGAAAGCAAAAAATGACGTAGGAGAGAACAGTAGAAATATACTGAGAAATCAAAAGTGGGTCAAAGGCTTTGGTACAGCGAGGAGTTTAACTGTCCCACTGAAGCAGGGTCAAAGAAGAGTGTAGGATGGCTCCAGCCTGGAAGATCAGCCTGAAACCGTATCGCTCCAGCTGCAGGCAAGATTTGTCCTTGCCTACTCTCAGCTTTATGCGAGAGCTTTAAAGCCGTGTAGGATTCTGACCAGGAGAACTTAGAGTAAAAATGACCTGCCATTAGAGGTCTCTCTCTGATCGCACACCCAGCTGCAGAGAGTGCTGGCCAAACCACCACAGCGCAAGGCGGAGGACATGGTCTTCACAGGTGGCTTCAGCTTTAAATTGGTTCAGCTAAATCGGTAAATCGGCACAAAATCCCACCACACAAAATCAAAACAGCATGCTCCCAGGGCATTTTACATTGTAGTTATAACTTAAAACCAAAGGCAGTTTAAACTTCAGAATTTGGGGAATTTTGGGGAAGAAATGCCAGCCACTGAAGTTCGTCACAAAACTCACGTGGATTTCAATAAGTCAAAATTTCAGGCAAAGTTTTATTGCACTCTCTTTCTTTCCTTTTTAAAAATCTCTACTATGCATAGAAAAAAGCATTTTCTCATGACTGCTACACTCTTATACTCATGCGCTGTGCTCTTCATCGCTGGTCATATTCCAAGGTTAAATATAAAACAATTCCCCAGTTTACTGGAAAGAAAGGATTCATAATACAGAAAAGTTTAATTAATTTTTCTTATCATCTTTTCCTCTTTCTAATCAGAACGAAGAATGGAAACAAAAGCACGAGCATGGGAAATTAACATAAAACATTTTAAAACACAGTGGATCTGTTTTATAAACACTGTCACAAAGAAATTCAAGCTACGATTTCTACTATGTGCTTAATGTACTCCTCCATCTTGCGTGTTTATGCATTTCAGAAAACTGATGCATGCTTCTTTGGCCCCCTAAAGCTAAATGGGCAAGGATTTACGCCCAGTCTCTGCTTTAAAGCAAGCACAGCGCTAACGTCCCTCAGTGAGCCGCTTGGCGTTCACGTGAAGGCTGTGTTCAAAACGATTGCAATCAGACACTGGCTCCTAAAGACAGATGCATGATACAATTGTGTAGGACTCCTTTTGGAGGAGGTGATTTTCCTACCAGTTCGTGCTGTCCTCATTACTGCCACAGAAATCAGGACAGCAGCACGCTACTGAGTAAAAATAGACGCTCCTCTCTGGCTCTGTTCCCTTCCCTCCATTTCCTGAGCTTCCCTCTAGAACAGCACTGACCATCAATCACAGGAAAATAAACCTGAGATTACAGATGCACCTATTACCTCCTTTGTATAAATACCTTTTCTCTTTCACCACGTCTCAGAGCGAGTCGAGACCACTATGCAGCTTACATTATTTCTGGGATCCTAACCACGGCTGCAAACTTGAAGAAATTACTCCTCACAGTAATTCCCACCTCAGAATTTCACATGTAACCCCTCACAGAAACGCAACACCCAGAGCCTTATTCCCCAGTGTCTTTTTGGCCTCCCCGCACCTTACCTTTTACCTTTTATGGTCTGCATGCAGAGCCAAACTTAGAAAGCAATGCCAACGCTAGTTCAGTTTGGAGCTATTTAATGCGGACTTCCAACGCAAATTCACTTGCTTTCCTTACTTCATAGTGGGAATACTCATGAACAGGACTACTTGACAGACTGAAAGAAATCAGTGTTTTGAGAAGAACCCTTAAAAAACAAAGAACCTATCTTCTCTCCCTCTGCTAAAAATAATTTCTGAAAGGAGTGCAGAAAGATAATAAGCTTATTCAATTTGCTTTAAATTCGATGTGCTATCACAATACCATCTTTTGTAATCTGGACAAAAGATGTACACTAGTATATAGGCAACAGAAAGAGCCCTCCCCCCAGCTGAAAGCTGTCCTTTCCCCCACTGCTGTACTTACGGCATCACGCACATGGGTATTTTGGACAGAGAACTGCAATGTATTATCTTATAAAAAGGCTTTGACAGGAACTGCACTACTGTGAAACCCAGTTACTATGAAGAAGGAAGAGAAGCCCCCACTTTGGAGCTTCCAGACTGTCATACAAAACTTACTACATGCTCTAGGCAAGTGCAATACTATTTTCTAAAATACAGTTGTCTCCCCTACAGTTACATGTTAAGCTTGCAGTGAAAGAACCCCTCTCTCACCACCAAAACCCCAACGTAATATTTCACTCACTATAACAAACATACAGAAAACACTAAGCATGTACGTATGTACTACACTAGTCAAGCTACTACACAGTTATGCTTCTTATGAGTCACTGGGTATTTAAGTCGCCTTCTGTTTTAAATCTTTTAAGATCCCCAGAGACTATAAAGCAATAACAATCTGCTCTGAACACGTTGATATGCTGCACAAGACATTAAAATAAGCAGAAACCCATAACCATTGCAGTCACCTCACAGCCAGCTAGTAACGAGTTTTCATAAAGAGTCTTTCAAGCTATAATTGACCCCTTCAAGATTAGCTTATTTACTTATATAAGAAAAGTTCCAAACCGTCAAGTGAGTATATACACCTCCTTTTGATGCCGAAAGAGGTACCTTCTTCTATCAGCTGAGATATTGACTGTGATCCTTTTAATGAGTCTGAAATAGCTCCGATGCTTTCAGCCTGGATGGCACTGAGAGCTGCTCCAGGCTGGAGGGGAACTCAGTTTAGAAGCAAAGTGTAAAAGAGAATTCCTGTCATAGCTTCCAGTTGTTCTTCCTAAATATAGCCTTTGATTCGCCCTGTAACTTGGTCCCCTGTGACACCTGACCATCGTAAAACCAGGGCTCAAGTGTCAAGCAGTAGGTGTTGAAGAAACACACCTTTGGGTCCTTTTCCTGCCCTCCCTGTCCCTGCAGTTCTGGGGCTTTTCACAAGCGTGAGGCATATGATGGTAGAAGGTAATGCATAACCTGAAACTTTTCCTGCACTCTTCGGGGCAGAGCGTACCTCCCTACTGCCACGCTGGGAAAGGAAATAATTATGAAGACATAATTATGAAGAAGTCACCTCAGTGGGACTAACTAGCGAGGCGAATGCCACACCAACGTGACTGTCTCATTGCTGGATTGGGTGCGAACTCACTCAGCGGCAGCCCTGGGGTCTTGGCATAGCATCCTTTGCACAGGACAGCCATGCTCATAGGGAGGAGTCCTGAAAATGTGAGGCTGTAGCTGCTATTACTTGAATGTTAGGGGATGCGGGTGAAGAAAAGCTTAAGAAAGAGTGGGGGGGGGGAGTTGCTATAGTTAATATGAGAAGTGAACCATAATTATACAATTGTGCTGCACACGCTACCTGTAAGTGCTGTCTCTGGTGCAGGCTACCGAAGGAGACCACTCATTGCAAGTCATGCGGGGTGCTGCACAAGTCCAGTGTGGGCACAGTCTCTGATTTCCGTCCCCAGAAATGCAGCTTCCAGTTCACTGCCTCTTCAGAGAAGCGGGATTTCCTCTTCAGTCCTTCCTCTGCCGAAGCTGCTCTCCACCTGACCCATGATGCTAACGGTGAGAGCAGCAGTGTCCTCATTGGTGATGCCATACAGGCTACTCGCTGCACCGCTTACTGGGCAAGGACACTTCTGTTTCAGAGCTAATTTTAAGAGAAGATCAACAATTTTCAAAAAAAAGATGCTTGTAACAACTAACAGTTGGGATAATGATTTCAGGGATGATTTCCTTTGACGTTAGCTTATTTGTCCCATCGTTCTTTTCATTTCAAATATCTCAGGGAGGAAGATGACCTCATAACAAGGCTCACAGACCTGTGTGTTGCCTAGAATGGAAGAGTTTGCTCTGTTATGGTCTAAGGTTACGCTTTCCAGGTGATTGAGACAATCTTGAAGCAAAGTAGGGGTCGGATGAACAACCCTCTTTTGAAGGTCCACATTTACATCAAAAGTATTAGGGGAGAACAAGAGAAAAGAGAGGAGATACTTGTGGTCTTGTACATGAATTTATTTCAATGTATATTACAGCAATCATATTACGAATCAGCTTTGGGATACAAGAAGCATACAAAGTTCTTTCTTCCATGTGTGATTAATTCAATAAAGGTTCTACAGTTCAAACTAAGCCATTGTTTACACTTATAGTCCCACTGTCTGGCAAATATGCCTGAGTAATACCTGCTCAACACTGTCCCCTCCAATAGATTTTCACAGCAGTGACAAGTGATCCAACAGACAAATTTATTGATGCATAAATAGGAAGAGAATCTACTTGTGTCACACACCTAACATCCATAAAATATCACACCTAAATTGTATTAAATTATTGGGACAAAAGGAATAAACTCAAATTTTATCATTAATATCAGAAAATGTAGCACTGAGTACATTTGTCAAGAGAAAAATGGACATTTTTACAACTATTTTGCAGAGTACCATTGCCCTTGGATAACCACTGGTATGCACAGTCTCATAACCTATAGATTCATCTACTAAATGCAACAGCAGATGATTTAATAAGTAAGTAATGAGGTACATGTGTATTTCAGGTGAAGGATTCAAAGTCTGTCTGCTAGGGCCAGAAAACAGTACATTAACACACATTATATAAAATTATCTTAGGTACTGAGATCCAAAGGACATAGTAACAAAGTATTTATTTGAAGCAGAATGCCTATACAGTTCGAAACATATTGTCGTTGCTGCGCATTCCTAGAAGCTTGTCTAATTAGCATGCTTCCTAGAACAGCTTATTAGTGTTGAAAATGAAGTTGATGGTTAACAGAAACACGTGTGTACCTTACTTGCTGACTGAGATATTTCACTGTATAATGTCAGAATTGTTTCTTTAGTCTGTTACTATTTAATACGCTTACTTAAATGTTTTGCTTTTTGAGAATCCTCATTGGCACAGTTACCACTTTCCTGAGGCTCCCAAAAGAAAAATAATGTTTCTATTACAGCCCAAAAATGTTTTAGTGTAATACAAACAACATTATACAATTGAAAATGCAAGTCAACAAAGGAATAGGCACAACGCAGCTCACTTGAAATAAGATTTCTTTAAACTAAAAGGTTAAAAAAATACATTCCTGAAGTTTTGCTTCAAATTATCAGGTAATAGTAGCATATTACAGATCTTTGGCAGTGCAAAACCTTGTTTTCCTATCCTAATTTTAGCTCACTAAATTATAGTTTGTTACCAAGTAAAAAGAGTAGCCTCAGAATACGATGTATTTGGTTAATTAATTCGTATCACTATCATCATTTGAACTGTTTTGCAAAGAAGATGGAAATTTCAGCTGCAGTGCAAGATAGACTGTTCTCTTCTTTCAACACATTTATGTTTGAAAGAGTTACTGACATTTAAAAAATCACAATTATGACTAAGATTAAAAAATAAGAAACCTGCTATCAGATAGATTATCAAAAGACTAAGATTAGAGGATCTTGGAAAGTAAAGAACACCATCCATTTTCTAACTCCTACAAATTTTGTTTGGGCTCCTTTCCATCAGTAAAGATGTTTCTATTCCATGTGACAATGATTTAGCTAAGAGATAAAATGTTAGTAGTGGTACCCAGTCATATGAGATTAGTCAGACTACAGAAATTCAAAATACACAGGAGCTAGCAATTACCAGGGCACCAGAGGCCATTCTTGCTTTAAGCTGAAAATAACCTTGAATCCTAGCATGCTGGAAGAATGACAAGACCTCAGCTTTTACTGTCAAAAAAATGCTGTTTAAAGTATGTAAAACATATGTGATTGGTTCTTCCAGTTTCCCCCAATCTATATGAATGCGTGTTCATATGAAGAAAAATCCAAGCACTTTCTCCTGAGTTTCTACTTGTACAGCTACGCCAGCAACAATGACATCAGGCTATTTAAATAATGAATGGCAAAAAATAGCGTGCAAAAATGTTTGCTATTATCTAATGGACAGGAAATCAACAAACATATCTAAATTAGCTGGTTGTGTTTCTGTGACATTTCTGAGCTGCTAAATATTAATTCAACTCTTGCATGTTCTCTTTTCCATATAAAAGCATAGTGATTATTATCACAGACTGTTCCATCAAGAAATAATTAGCCTTGTATTAAGAAGATAGTCTCATTAGAGGCTGCCAGTGACCTTGTTCTAAATTCCAGAGTTCCAGCATCTTTTAATAGCTCTGCTAGCATCATCTGAGCTCTAAGAATTTTTATTAAGCTCTAAAAATTGCATTATGTTATGTTCTAACACAAATGTTAGAACATTATAGCTTTGACCACTGCATTACTCAAAAGCCATATTCTCTGCTGCTTTGTAGTCTGTGCGCAACAATAAAATACTCACTTACCAAAATGTTTTGAGCAACTGACATGTGATGAGGATGTACAAACAACAAATTTGTTTCCATTGGAGCCACTATACCTGGCAAAGCCGGCTAGTACCACAAGAATGAGCAAGGGTACTGGCAGATTTTGAAGGAAATATGAATTTTAAACAACATGCTGATTTTATAAACATCCTGCCTGCATTACAGCAAATGATGCTATAATGATTCAGCATCACTTGGAAAAGAAACAAACATAACATTGCACCATCACATTTTGTTCTGGACAAAAAAGTTTGACAAAATAGAACCATCTGAATTGTTAAGAGAAATTTTGAACAGAAAGACTGCTCATCATTTTCACAGATCAGGATAATTAAAATAAGCACCTACTGTTTTTGCAATCCCTTAATGGACTTTTTTGATGAAGGCCATCCCCCTCAGTTGACTACATCTGCTGAACAATATTAGCTCTGGTCTTCAACGATCAGATTACGAGGCCTCACTTACAGTACAGGAAGGAATTTTGCTGTGGGATCCATCTGACCCAAAGATATGCAAGAACTAGGTACTGGGGGCTCAGCGCCACACAAAACAAAGCGCTTATCCCTTGTGATAAAGCATGAAAAGAAATTGCAGCTGTGCAGGTATTTGTCTCACATATCCACAGCTTCTATCTAGCTGTCATGCAGCTGTGGGAACAAACATAGTAGATGTGAGCAGAACAACCATCCAAAGTCTAAAAAAGCGAACAAAGACTAATTTATCATGCTTCCTCATCAAAATGGCATGGAATGAAGACCTGATTGAGACATGAAAACTGTGCCTGGTTAGAAAGACAGACTTGGTATGAGGGAGATAAGGCAATGGACTGGAAGAACTGGAAGGTCAAGGACACCTTAAAGAAATCAATGCTTTTAGATAAAAAGAGGCAAATTCTAGGACAGCTGCACCAGCGCTCTGAATCATACATGACTGACCAGTCGCTATCTTTGGATTGTATCTGCTGAAGAGAAAATAAAAGCTGAAGATTGATAAACTCTGAGTGTAAAGTTTTTTAAAGTTTGAAACAGTATCAGGAAACTCATCTTCATTCCTATGAGTCATAAGGAAAAAAATCCTTAGCCTGTCATACCTCCAGCATTCTAAAAAAAATAAAATGATTAAGCAAGAATGCTTTCTGTGGTGAAGATATGAATAAATCTACCAGTCATATTTATCTATCTAATAGTCAAACATGATTTATATCATCCCTTACTTTTATCGAATCAGATCTGCTACAGGATCATTTTTCAATCATTTGTGGTTTCCTGCCATACAAATATTACACCTATTTTGAGAAAAATTGCTAAAAGAAGTCAGTGTCAGCACAGGAAGACCAGTACAGTCCTCCAGCTGCTAACTTCTAAATGATGTTTCTCGATACCCAATCAAATCTCAAGTGTTAAAAAGAGTATAAACAGTTTCTCTTAGGAAATCATACAAAGTTTTTTTACAGTCTTCACATCTTACATTACACCTACACGAAGCTGGGTTGTAGACTGGCAGTATCTTCTGTTCAAGGATAACAAAAAACCTGAAAAAGCAACTATAAATATTAAGCTGCTTCATTCAATCACATCAGGCTGTGCAACACAGGGGGTTGCCCTTTGAAGTATATTTCAGTTCTCAAGCTGGAATCAAAAGTGGTGCTTGAAAATCACGTGTCCTGAAAATGACTTTTGAGAACTGCAGGCTGCACCATCTGTGTTTCCTGTGTCTACCAATTAGCAGTGAGGTGCTAGAACATAATCTTCATACTCTGATTGCAGCACACGTGAAGATGTTTACACCTTTATTGCAGCCAACTTTAATACGGAGGATTTATTTTTATAAGGAAAAAGGAAATGTTGTTAGCTAAGGTTCCTGACATAAATTAAACTACACCATAAGGTAAAACCCTGGTTTTACCGTGGATAATTTATAGGGGTTCTGATTCACAGGCATGTGTGGGGGTCGTGTAGGGACATCTGTCAGGATTTCAGTTGATCCACTGCACGGATGGCCAAGCCGTCATGAAGCAACTCCTTACAGCCTGGTCCTTGAGGCAAAACAAAATCAGTGCTGGTTCACCCAAGTGCCGTGCGGTATGCTGGAGCAATTCAGGAGCTGCTTCAACCATCTGTACAGTCAAGGCGGACAGTTATGCTGATAACCTCATCAGTTGTTCCTGTGCAAGACATCTCTATTAGTCAGAAGAACTAAATGCCATATATGCTTAGGTGAATTTAAGTGCTACAGCCTGTTAAACTGTTTTGATGTCTTTGGAGTGCTATCTCATTTTGACTTACTCAAACTAAGTGTACTTTTTTTCCTAGGATTCAGGTTTCCCTACAGGTTTTGAAGTTCCAAGTAGATAGGTCTAATGCTGTCAAGAACATTTATTTCAAGTTACAGTGAGCATGAAACAATATCCATTAGAATGGAACTATTTCATATTTATTTCGCAGCAGAACAGGGGTTAGTGTATCTAGGGACTTCATGAGAAACGTAAAACACAACAACGCACAACAGCTATTTGGCATTAGCTTCCCCTGTGCGCTCTCCCCTCCTTCACTGACTGAACTGAGTCTTTTTTTTTCCTGCAGTATAGGTAAATACATTTTCAAAGACAGGCTTTTAGGGTGTAAAAGCATTCCAGCGGAGGAGCTCATGTGGCATAGCTACTCTGCATTAGATATTCCATGCTTTTTCTCATGTAATGTAAATGACTGCAAAGGATACAAAGACCAGCAAGAAAGCAAGCTTCCACACTGTCAGCTGAAATGAGTAGCAGAAGTGCAGAACCAATATCCATAGAGAACGGGACTCTAGAATAATATCTGAGCCACAGCTATCTTTCAAGTTTCTCCTTTCCCTTAGTTTTTCTTTAGAGTCTTATACTCATTTTTCCTTGGAATGCAACAGCATTGGAAGGCTGTCTTTTAGACATAATCTCAGTTGTGATGTGTCTAACAGAATTAGGATAGATGGGAAAATACTGAAAAGTGATAGCTATTAAGAAAGATCTTTTTTGTTTTAATATAGATCAAGCACTGGCAATTAATAATTTTTGAAAAATTATGTACAACTATTCTTTGCAGCAGATGAACCTACTAAAAGCATGTTTGCATGAACACTTGGGATTTTTTTTTATTTACAATTTTCATGTAAGTAGTGACTTAACAACAAATTTTATTTGTCTTAAATGTTCTCCACCATGTATTTTTGGTGCCCAGGTTAACTGCCGCAAACAAATCCTGAAACTTAACAGAATACTTTAACCTCCTTTGTATTTAAATAAAGCAAAACTATTTTGCACTGTAATTGAGACATAAAAAACTCCCAGGCAAACCACGTCACATGCTGCTCTTTTGTTTTCTAAGCACAGCAAAAGATCCAAGGTTTGTTTGTTTTTGTCTGGATTTCAGTTTAAAAGACCACATGTATTATTTGTCCATATAATTCTCATTGCCTGAATTTCTCTCATATACTGACATTTTTAGACAATAACTTCTGGAAGGTAAATGAAAATATGGCATACATTTACAATCATTTACAATCGACTTTATTTACACCTCCGTATACAGAGTGTGCCAGTGCCTGTGCCTCTCTTCTTGCGTTTCAAATTTCTTCTTTACTCTGATCTTTTTATTTCCTCCAGTAGCAATCTCCTAACATGTACAACTGTTCAATTGACCATCCATTTCATCTGCACCCATTCATTTCTTCTTTCATGCAACTTTATGCTTGAAATTCTGCTTTGGACTTGGGCTTCCATGGAAGCAACCCTTTGTTTCAAGCTAAGCTAGCATATAAACTTTGGCAGAATCAGTCATGTTTTGATCTCGCTTTCCTTTCCTCTTTTTAGCTATTTCTCAAAATCCAACAATTTAGTAACAAATACTACTCAAAACACACCTAAAAACCCATTTACAGTCCTCTAGGCTCAAGCAGTTATTCAACCAAGTTATGTTCTGACTGCATTGTCTTCAAAATAGCATCATTTACAACCTCTCCATGCCAAAATCCACATCTTAGCTGTTTTTTTGATCTGAGCCTGCAATGAACTGTGAGCAAGCATTTCCCTGAAGGCTTGTAAACCTTTCTAACATTAGGGCTTTTGACAGTATTGTTAAGACTGGTTCTTTTATTTTGCAATATGTCATGAACATGTATGGTAATATCTGAACAACCACAAATCTATTTCAGTAATAGATGAAAGTTGAAGAGATTAATTATTAGACGTTAATAATTAATCTTAAGATAAATGTATTTGCTGTTGCATTTTCTATAAAGAGAGGTTTAGGATATTACGCTACCAACTGAATTTTATAATATCTTAATTCATGTATTATTAACACATTGTTTGGTATTTACTTGCCAACTTACATTTAATATTATTATGCTTAATTGATTATTCTTCTTCTGTCTTCAGATTTTACATGGACTTAGATATTCTTGCATAATGACTGGTATATATCCTTTTCTAACATTCTTAGACATTTGCCTTTCTGAGGTCCACCCGTGCTCTTCCATTAACCCACAGCTCAGCTGTGACTTCTAAAAGTATGATAGTTATACTGCTCTGTAATAATTTATGGAGACAGTCTACTAACCGGATTACTGTATGATATTTTGCTTCAGTCACTACGTGGTTGTACAGAAAAACAAGTGGTATTAAAAAGTGAATATCAATACCTGTACTACCCCCTGAACAAATTTAAGTGGAAATCCTTAATCTTGGACACCACAACTTCTAAAACACAAAATACAATCTCTTCCATAAGGACCATTCTATAACAGTTTCATTCTAGGACAAGGATCATTTTTGCCTTTCTGTCATGACCAACATCTAGTAAAGTTTACTGAGCAGAAAGAATGGGGCTAACAGTGTTCCAGCAGTGTTCCAGTTCACTCTGAATGTCTATCTTCTGCATTCTGTAAAACTCTCATT
The DNA here is from genome assembly GCF_040807025.1 of Struthio camelus. Lineage (NCBI taxonomy): Eukaryota > Metazoa > Chordata > Aves > Struthioniformes > Struthionidae > Struthio > Struthio camelus. The sequence goes on along the minus strand of NC_090942.1, from coordinate 136,234,792 downwards.
TCCGCATTTTTATTTCTTTCCTTGTGTTGGACTTTCTAGCAATAAAATACAGAATGTGTATTTTAGTTGCATTCGTTTTTACCTGTACTGCTAATTTCTACACCAATTATATAAAATTCAATTCAGTACTATGTATGTCTTACTAAATTGAACATTAAAGAAAAACATAATAATGTTCACAAACATCGTTTAACCACCGGACCGTTTAAACCGTTTGCTTTCAGTGGGACTGTGCCACTAGTAAATGTACTTATGTTCCTAACCGTTTAAATGAGATTGCTCCCTATTACTGCCAAAGACTAGTGTTAGACTATATTTTGTATATTTACACTAAGTGCCTGTTGGTGCATGGAGTAACTTGAACTTCCAACCAAGAAAGTGTAGAATTAAACATATTTGCAGAGTTTCTCAATGATTCTCAATTGAATATGGTAGACTGGGAACCATTGCAGAGAAATCATAGCCAGATCTGATTATTCCAGGACTCTGTTTATGAATTTTGTTTGATAGTGGGGATGTCTCAAAGTTGTCTTTGTCAGTTTGCAAACTGTATTCCGATCATAGGCAGGGTTGGATACATTCTCTTAATTCTTCTGCTTTTATGTTGGAGTGAAGCACTTTCCAAAGTTGGCATAAGGCATTAGTTAACAAGAACAGCTCCCACCAAAGTGTAAGGACTTGAGGGCAATGGAAGATCTGAAGCTTGAGGGGGGAAATGTCTTCAACTTGAGATGACAGCCAATGAAATTCACCAAACGGAGAGCAAAAGAAACCAGATGTAGTATTACCAGTTCTTACCTTCCCTCCCACAACAGCCAATCATGAGGGACAGGCCAGGTATGAAGTCCATCTTATAAAGATGCAATAAAATCTAGATTCCCTCTCCCTTGCTTACTTTCTTGATTTACCCATCTTCTACTGTACAGCTCTTTACTCCTGCTTCTTCTGCTTACTCCATGTCATCATTTTTTCACTGGAAAGCAGTCCCAAAGTTCAGAGCTGAGACACTCTTCTTCCTGTTGGCAGCACTAGGACACCAGCACTAGCACCAGATCTAGGAAGAACATGAGGATGAAGAAGCATATGTGGGACAAATTAGGAGTTGAAAAATCTGAAAAGCAACTAAAAAAAACAGTGTTAAAAAAACGTAAATTCTAGCAAAGGGAGAGTGACGTGATTTTTGATTCAAAGCACACGCTGGTATAGGTCTTTAAAAGCATAACTTCTAAGCAGCTTTGCGTGTGGAAAAGAGAGGCTGTCATTTTCCAAATGCTCCGGGGAGCACTTCCAGCTTTGCCCAATCACTTCTCTTTGTCCAGTCACTGCTCTTGGGAGAACTGTCTCTGAATCCATAGACTAACACATATGAGCTAATGAAAGGAAGGAAGGAATAAGCTTTTTTTAGTACAGAGGAGTCCTTCTGAGTAATTTCTGACAAACAGAGACCAAGGAAAGTTGATCTGGAGCGCACAGAAAAAGGTGGACTGGAAGCCACAAGCTGCAGAAAGCCCTCCCACCATTGCTAACTCGATTCCTGAAAAATCTTTGGAAATGACGAGGAAACTGAGTCCATGATAATGCATGTATTTGGTTTCAATACACACAGTGTCTTTACGTAAATACTACTTTTCTCTAACCTTTGCAAAATCTGAGTGCTTGTTTGCTTTCAGTGTTCAAGTTCTGAGTGAAAGCATTTCAACTGGGAAAGAGCCTCAGAAACCAAGCCCCACGATTAGTGACCTCAGGGCAACTAAAATATATTGACCTGCTTCTAGTAACAGTGAGATATGCCAGACAGGAAAGAGGGAGACGAAAAGGTGCACGAAGTCGGAGAATTAGTATAATCACGGATCAGGGAGGAAACACAATGACCTGGAGGGTGTTTGCCTAAAAGGAACTCTCACACTGAGCCTCATGAAATCCCTTTACTGTTGTCATGGAATCAGTGCTAAAATTATTTCAGGAGAAATATTAGTGGTTAAAGGGGGTCTTATTGTTCCCTTATCACTGAAATGCTTCCACAATTTGCCTTCACCCCACCACTACCAGTACCTTTTATTCTCATGTTTTTCTGACATCTTCTGTTTGCCTTCTCCAAGGCCTAAGGAAGCCAAGCCGCTGCCTGAGGCGAGCTCAACTTGCTGACGCTGCAGAGCTCCCAGCAGAGGCAAGGTCTTCCACCTGCAGCTCCACAGCCGCTGTCAGGGCCCAAAAACGGACTAGCTAAGGAGCCTGACTGGGGGAGGCCACATGGAAAGGTTTCCGCTCTGACTATGTCTCTAATTAAACGAACGGCACGGAGGAACAGACCATATATATATGCACGCGTTAACTAAATCATCTTAAGTGAATTCAGCAAAAATGGCAAAAACCGACGCTGGCAGAGGGCGAGCTCCCCGCCCCGCACTCGCCCTCAACGGCCCCTCTCCCTGCCCCGCGGGGCGGGGCTTGGGCCTCCCGCCCCCTCCGCGGTGCGCTGCGCATGCGCAGCCACGCCCGGGTCTGGCGGTGGGAGGGGCGCGGCCGCCTCGCTTCTCCCCCAACGGCCCCGCCCCGCCCGGCTTCTCCTCGCCGCGCACGCGCAGCGCTCGCTGCCCTGCCTGGCCGTTGGCCGGGCCTCCCCGCGGTTAACCCCCGCCTCCCCGCCCGGCGCCTGCGCCCTAGCGACACTGCGGTCCCCTGCCCTCGCTCAAACCCGCGCCCGGAAGTGTCCGGCCGGAGAGTGCTGTTGATGGACAAAAGTTCCGGGGAATGTTTAGTTCCGGGGGCTCCTCTACATGAGCCGCGGCCACCGCTGCCTCCTCGGCTGCAACAATGATCCCGATCCCGGTGGTGGTGTGCGTGCTGGGGGGCTGGTGCGCCATCTACCTGGCGGATACGCTGCTTAAGGTGAGGGCTCTAGGCACAGAGCCAAACGGGAGCCCTCGGCCCTGCCCTGCGCACACCGGCGCAAGAGCGCAGCTCCCACACCCCGGGGCGGCAGGAAGACACCGACAACCCCACTGCACCCCACCCCCGGGGCGGGGGGGGGAGGCCTCCCCTCCCCGACCGTCCTCCGAAATGCTAGAGCAGGCCAAGAGCGCACACACAGGCAGGCGGTTCTCCTCTGCCTGCAGCCCGGCCCTCTGGGAGGTCAAACTGAACGGCCGGCGCGAGGCTCGGGCCGTTGAGGGCGCGTGGCCCCCCACCCCCACCCCGGCGGCGGTTGGAGGCCTCTGAAGGGCGGCCCGCGGCTCCTCCTCCGTGTGGCCGGCCGCCGTGCGCCTCCCCAGCAAGCGCCGAGTAGCTCGCGGACTGGCGTTATCCTTTGAGCCAGGGTTATTAACCACTCTGGCTAATTGCCCCGCTCCTCTGCGGTGGGAGGTGCGATTGCCAGGGGTCGTGCCTGCCCCCACGCCTTGCTCGTCCTCCCCCAGGCAGCGCAGCGTCGTTCCCTGAAGGGGGTTCCCCCGGGGCAAGCGTCCTGCTCCTCGAAACGGGGCCCTGCAGTAAGCCTTAGCCGCGGCAGGCAGGGAGGTGGCATTCAGCTTCCGCTGGAAACGCCTCCCGACCGCCGGCAGAGGCTTCGGGGCTGTAATAAAGGACCAAAGCTGTGAAATGTTAGGGAAGCCTGTTTTCAGTCCATCTTAAAATCGTTTTGTGGCACTTTAATGTCCTCTCTGACGTTTCAAAAACGCTTCAACAACAACAACAACAAAAAAACACGACTCTTAATTTATAATTAACTTCACTGTTTATTTGTTTTACAGTGATACTTTTTCTAAAATTAATGCATGTAAAAACATAACTAATGCACTTTTTTCTTTTGAATTTCCTTAGTTTTACTGAAGAAAAAAGTTGGAAGAGAGCTCTGTAGTTTTTTCTCCTGATGGGAAGGTGTGAAAGGAAAATGCATCAGGAAGGCATCATTCATTATATTTAGGGATGTATTTGTGCATTGCATAAGTTTAAGATTTTTTTTTTAATTGAGAACAAGGAGGTATAATCTGTTGGAGATGATTGAAACTGCCAGGTATCCATGCAAAGTAGGTTGTATGCTAGTTAAATATGAGGAAAAATAAGACAAAAGATTTGATCTGTAATTCTTTTTTTTTTTTCGAAGTTAAATGTTGCTGTTCAGGAACTGCGTTTGTTTCTGCCAAGCACAGACAGGATTGATTTCAGAATGATAAACATTCATTTTTTCACTGATGTAAAATACAGGAAGAAATATTATCAGGAAAACTGTGTTTTTAGAAGATGAAGAAACTTGAACAGTAAGTGGCTCCCCCTGCTGCTAATTGTTAAGAGAACAAATGTAGCTCAATAAATGATGAGAGCTACTAATTGCCAAGTATTAGTCTGTACAAGATTAACTTAATAGTGTAAATGACAATAAAAAAATCCAGTAATATATCTGAAGATTTTTCAAATTTTACCACACTAAGTCTATATTAGGTATTTGGAGATGAATATGAGTGTTTTGAAACACATGAGAAGAGTGGATGAATACAAGAAAAGCAAGATCCTGTGTATGGTGAGACACACGAAAAGTCACTAGAAATATCAGTCAACAGGGTGGGGGTTTTAGACAGTAACTTTGCGTCTGAGGAAAAATCTTAAGACTATAAAGCTATACCTCAATTGATGTACTAATGTAGTGCTGAGACCCATTCTCATATCTGAGATTCCAAAGATCTATTTCAGGATTAGACCTCAAAATCATTCACTTTTGTGAGTAAGAATAGCTGCTACTTTTCTTGTTGGAACCTCTGGTAGAGCTCAGCAGCAGCAGAGAGAAAAAAAAGCAAGCATATTGTTTGGAGGCGACTTAGTATCTGATTTATGTTGAAGAAGAAAGAGGAATGCATGGAATGCTATAGCAAGCATGACAGTCCAGGAGTTAAAATTTAACTTTGATTTTTTTAATCACAAATTGACACATTTTATTAGTCATTAGGAAATATGTGGGAGGTATTGGGTTTAAGTGAACTTACTGGTGGATCAGAAAAGTGTGCATCTCAGGGATAAGTTCTGTTGTGAACACCAAAAATAGAATTTGGATTAAATTACAACGTTTATATGATTGGGATACTCAGATGTGTTTGTTTTATTGCTAGTACTGCAAGTATCCCATTACATTCATAACCCTAGCTTGCTAGCAACTGTGTAAAGGACAGTCCCTCTTGGACCTCAAAAAGTTTATAATTTAAATACACCAAAAAGATATGTGGAGCATGAGTGAAAAATAATACAGGAGCACTTTTCCATATCTGATCCTGTTAATATTCTTGGCAAGAGAAGGATTTGTGCTGTAACTGTTGCTCTTGATGTTTTAAGGTCTCTTTTGTCGCTCTTCATTGACGCATTGGCATGAAAGTTTCCCAATGAAGCTCGAATCATCCAAAGGGGAATCATTCAGGCAAACCCCCAGATTCCTGCTCCCCAGCATCCTAAATCACCCCTTTTCGTTTTTCTTGATGGATCAGAAAATGCAAAAAGAGTAGAAGGTTGTCCCTCCTCCTGCTATCAGCAATAAAAGATGCATTAGACACGTTCAGTCAAGGTTACCCTTCAGCTTTCAAGGTCAGGAAGCTGAAATGGTTCAGAGCTCTTGAACAGACTTTGTCAGCACAAAAGAATGTTAAGGACTCCTGCTTGCTGACAGATATTTATGGAGCTCCTGGAGCATTCAGCAGACGTTCATCATGTTGAGGGCGTACATAAATTAAAAAAGATACTACTTTTGTAGTAAAGTTAAAATAACAGCCATCACTTAAAGCTCAAATTAGAGAAGCAGAGCCAAAGCCTCTGTGAAGGAAGCATGAAGTGAAACAAAAGGTACAAATAATTAGGGCATGAGGATGCATGTGCTGATGTTGGGATCAGGACAGTAGGAGTGAAAGTTTGCATAGAGCCTTTTAATATATTTTGCAATGGAATGGAGTCATTTAGTTCTCTCAGTTTAGTGATTATTCTTTATGAATAGTGTTTACACAACTTGTGCGGAAACCCAAAAGGAAAACTAATTTTGATGCCTTTTGATATTTTTTTTCCACTTGGCAAATGTATTGATCAGTAATTCTGTATTTCTCATGAAAAACTCATTATTTATTTATGCAATGCTAGTACAGTGGGGCTGTCATGTTAGGAAATTGTGATGACACAGGGATAAATTTGTGGAATTTCTCTAGAAAACCATGGTTAATTTTTTGCATGTGATAAGAGGAACAGATATTTTGGAAGTACCAAATTTATATTTTCAGTTGGCTTTATCATAATAATATGTGGTTGTTTTCTGACTCAGTTTGAACTCGATAGGATGTACGCGTTTACTTACTTCCTCAAAGACAATTTCTTATGTGAGGTGTACTTAATGTCACATGTATTTTTGTTCTTTTCTCATAAAGTATGTGAGGATCTCTTTTTTTGTTTCTCTGGCACGTGTGTGTTTGCAGAAGGGCAATCGTCTTTGTGAACTTTGCTGTTAAAGTTAGATTAACAAGTGGTTGTGGACATTAAGCTTAGTGATGTTATAGGGAATGACTAGTGTTGACTAAGGGATACATTATGATGGAAGTTTCTACAGGTGTCTTCAACTGACTAAACAAAAATGTGACTCAAGTCAGTAAGTTGAAGAAGAAGGAAATTACAAAAACATATGGATAGAAAGGATAAAATAGTGTAATGGATGAATAAACGAATGATAATCTGAGTAAACAGATCTCATATTCCGGAAGACTGTTACTTGAAATTAATTTTTCGTATGTTTACATTTTAATTAATTTAACAAAATGTGAAAAGCTGTAAGTATAGCTGTTCAAGAAGATATTCTCTCCCCATCACCATAAAAGGACAGCAGGATTGCAAGGAACTTAGCAAGTTCTAAATTTGTTTAAAGAACTAGGGAAGATAACTAGAAGCTTCTGAAGTTCCTTTTCGGGGGCAGAGGGGAGCTTGTGGTGAATTGCACATTCCTAATTTCTTCAGTAGATGCTGCTGCTCGTATGGAAATTCAGGAGCAGTGCTATAGTTTAGACAGCTGTGAAAATTTGTCTGGATTATGTCAGAGACACTCATGCCTTGGGAGGAGTGTGAAGTCCAAAGGGTTTGAGTGTCATTCAAAGCTCTGATATGCTTTTCCTGAGTTACAAGTTCCTCTTTCACCTCTAAGGGAATCTTTCCCTCAGTTGAGTATCTGATAACTGCTTCCATGAAGCAGGCTGAATAAAGCCCACTGAGAAGACCAGCATATAGTATAAAGTGACACTTGCAAAACTACTTCTTTTGGTCTGTAATATCAGATAATGATACGGTTAAGTATTGGTTTACAGGTCACATTCACCATAATGAGAAATGATAAAAAGAAACCATAAAGAGAAATCTTTGGAGCTGCTAGGAGGGCATTCCTGCAGCATCTTGAAATGCCAGAAAATTATCACAGCGAAATTGCTGTTGCCAAAAGAAACTATTTTTCTTTACTGTAATTTTAAAAATATTTACTAGAAATCAATTGCACATGGAGAAAATAACATAAACAGTTAGTTCATCCTGTAGCCTTCTAGATAGACAGTTAAAACCTACTGAGAGTGATTTAACGCTAGGAAACATTGTATAATATCTTGTTTGCCAAGTAACACTGGATACCTGATCTCTTTCACAGTCCTAGAACTATTGTGATTTGCATCAAAGGAGTGGGATAACTTTTTAGTATTAAAAACTAAAAACGTGTCACACTTACATATATGTCAAACTATAAAAAATATGTAGGACGTTTACCTGAAGTTATGCTTCCCTTTTTGTCTTAACTCATCACTTTTACTGCTTGTTCACCTAACATGAAATCTTCTTGGAAGTTTTTGGGTTAAACTAACTTTCCACTGTTTTGCAGTCATCCAGCTCTTTGAAAGCATCTTATGAAGACTGGCTGCTGACATACGGCTTGAGTGTCTCTCCTTTTCACGTGCGATGGCAAACTGCTCTCTTCAACCGCCAGTTCTACAATTGGGGGCGATGGAAACCCAGATTTCTTTATCTATGGTATAAATTCTGGAAAATTTTTCTGTCACATACTGAGGTAGTATTTCTCTCTGTATCTGTGCCTTTTGGCCTTAAAAGTACAGTGGATAGACATGTTTTTTTCAATAGGTCAATAAAAAAGCCAGACAGGTATGGTTGCCGTAACTGTACTGTTCCAGGGTAAGTTTTTCTCCTTTGCCAAAAAATACGTAGCTCTAATATAGGTTGCATACTGTGATGCTATAAACACTAAATCTGTAAGCTGTGTTTTGCCTATAGTTTGAACTATATGTTATTCTTAAGCATATAGCTATTAGTGTGTAATAATGCATACAGACATAGACCTGAAAGCAGCTTCTCGTATCTCTGACCTATCCATCACTGTACACTGAGCTCTCCCTGATCATGAGAGTTTACAAGCTATTCAAAGATCGATCTCTCTGTTGTCAATCATTTTCCAGATGTTCCTTCACCTGCTAAGGCTTTATAGACTGCTGGTATGGGTAAATAAGCAGGGTGGTTATGTGAACGCTTCTGGACTGATTTAGAAAATTATTACTGAATTGCCTTCCTCGTGTTACTTTACACCCACTCTGAAAATAAAAATGAGTAAGGCTTGAATTTCTTTTCATTTCTCGTACTGTTTTCCTCAGTGAGATAGGAATGAAAATCTGCTTCATATTGGTTCCTCTACTATGTCATGTTTTTTTATCAGTTTGAAATAGTTCTGTATCAGTCACAATTTTTTAATATGCATGATTTATTACAGTGTAATGTTTTGACAAGTCTCCTTAATTAACATTACAAGTACATACTGCTTAAAATAAGTTTGCTAATTCCCAGTGAGCTTCATTAAGGATGGTAAAAGAACAATTATGCTATTATGAGAAGGAAAGGGACTGGTAGTGAGCTGAAGTGTTTTAGTCAGAAGATAAACTTTACCATATTCTCATTATTGGGTAGTGTAAAATAGTAATAATAATGACTAATAAAAATTCTCCACTTAGGTGGACTGATGCAAGTTGAAATGATTTTCAACACTGATTTTAATCAAAAATGAATTGATGAGAAGAAAAATCTGTTTAAAGTAATTGATTTTAATCTGATTTTGCATTTGTACCTTTTAGTTTTTCTTTTTTGAAGCAGGTTGAATCTCATTTAGTGTTCTTTAGCACTTTTTGTGGTTGGCCAGGAATATGCATGATTTATTGAATAAGGTTTTATAAATATATATACTACCCCATAATTTGATTCAGATTCCTAAATCTGCAATAGTATGGTGTAATGTTATGTTTTTATTCATAGCTAGTGGCAAGTTACATTTACTGGGTAACTGAATAAAATTCAGAATATATAAAAACAGCCTGAAAATTTTTGAAAACATATCAGGATGCGGTGGTGGATGTAAAACATTTATTAAACAGGGGAAATGGTGTATGTTATTAGTGAATTAATTAATTAGTTTCCTTTAGCTGATACTTTCCTACTGGATTGTTGATACACTAATGGTAGTAAACCAGGCGAGAGCAGAGTGACCAGGTAAGTTTTGCTCTATAAGTTTGGTGCGCTAAGTTAAAGCAGTTAAATGTCCCAAGAATATACCTTATCTTCTGGTTGCGTGTTGCTAAACTACTGGCTTTTCTCTGTAGGTTCAGCATAGGGATGGTGTTTGGTATAGTTGCCATGTTTGGATCTGTTATTCTTCTTGGAAAAACACTGATGCAAACACTGACACAGATGCTAACTGAGGCCCCCAAAGCCCAGAATGATCGTATGCTGCAAGTTGTGGTAAGTGTTCTCTCCTCAGGTCTTCATTTGAGAGCTGTGAACTGATCAGCTTCTTGATGGGGCACGGCAGCTAATGTGATACTTAAATCCTCCCATGCAAAAATAACCTAACTCCTGATACTCATTCGCATAAACATTTGCTGGCTTATTGTCAGCCTTAAAAATGGGAAGTGGAGGTAGTGTAGCAAAGAAGGGATGAAAAAAGGAAGGCAAACATGTGGAAGAGTTTATATTAAAAATTCTCAGGAGTGAAAAATAGCTAGTAATTTTGAAAGGCCGGAAATTATCACAGTACTAAGAATACCAGCTGTGCAATTTAGAGGCGCTGCTGATCTTGAAGTTTGCAAAATAAATCCATAATCCACAAGAAGAGAGGAGCTTGCTTTCCTTTATTATGATGCAGAACATCATCAGTGGAAAAGGAAGGAAATGTAAACAGCTTTGTGTGATAGCGGAAGGCAAAGATTCATCGGTAGGGAGATAGCGTATTTTTGGATCGCTCGAGATTCTCTGCCTAATTTGCAGTGTGAAATGGAGGTTCTTTTTCTGCCAGTATCAAGTTACAGGGTAATAACTGTTTATTGAATTGCCTCATGGATTTCTAATGCTGAACAATATATTGTGTGGTTTTAGGAAGGAATGTGTTTTACAGAATGGAGAGATTGCAAATATGGTCTTTTTTATCTCTTGCATCAAAAACCTAAGGCAGTACAAAGGAATTAACATTACCCTTAAAAGAGTTTTAACTTGCAAGAATTCTTAGCTAACCTCATTTCCTCAAGAATGTTGTCTGATCAGAATGTATGGTCATTTTTCAGAACACAGAAAGTCCTCTGAGATTGCTTTACCTTCTGCTGTGTACCTTAGAGCAGTGATGTCCCGTGATTTTCCTCTAATGTGGAACTTAGCTTTTCTAGTGTCAGAAGTTGGGGGTTATATATTGCCTCTACTCTGTTAACTGATAGGCCTTCCTGTAAGTGCTAAATTTACTGTGTACAGCTAGACTTAAATGTTGCCCAAGCACAGGAAGCCTGATAGTTAGCATGTACTATAAATCCAGTGCATTTCAAATAGTTTGGATTTGTTTCACACACGCAGAGTGACTACAGCAAGTGCAGTAGTATTGGCAAAAGCAGACAATGGGACCTGGGAGAGAACTGCTGGTACTGCCACTACAGTCACCTGGCCCACAAACTGCAGAATTATTTCCAGAAGCAGACAGGGGTGAACAGGCAGTCTTGGTTGTATGTCCGATAGAGCACAAGTTCAACGTGAGACTAAGAGTTTCTCATGTTCAGGCCAGCAGGGTCTTTCCTAAGCATGTATTATGTTTTGGAGTAAGAAAAGCCTCTCTTACCTCTTCATTTCTGAGATCATTGTATGGCTTTATCCCATTCTGTGACACCACAGAGAAGTGGTCATTTGCAATACACTGCTCTTTGGAGAAAATAACATAAATAAGGAGGGAAGAAAACTAAAGCTGACCCTGTGGTAAGTCATCTGATGTGAATTGAAACTATGAAAGCAGAAATCTTGGTTAATATCCACAATTTCAACGCGGAGTGGATTCCTCAGTAACTGCTAGCAGCATCATTGCATTCAAAGCAAGGCCAGACTGGTATTGAAGAAGGTATAATGTATATGGATAATGTAGTGCTATGTATGGGGATATGTTTACTTTTCCTAAGTTGACTTGTGGTTCTCTTTCTTTCCTACCTCATTCTTTCATTTTTGAATGGTCACATTGTGTAATTCTGCCTCTGAAGAGTTTCAGTATTCTTTTTGAGGGTAATGTACTAGCGTAAATTGACATAAGAAAGTTATGCAGATATGGTCGCAAAGACATAAAGAACAAGTGAGGGGAGCCTTCTCACTTAGATTTGTTACTCGTACATTTCATCATTATTTGAGTGCCTGGGGGAAGTACAGTTATGTTAAAGATGCAAAACTATTTTTTTTACTCTGCTTTAACCTGTGGCCTGAATCTCATTAGCCTTTAGCCTTTGGCTTTAAAGGGGAGGAGCAACGGTTCTGCTTACGTTATATTGAGCAAGGTTTTTGTACCCTTCCTCTTTTGTTCAGTCATGTACTTTATTTAAAACACCTATCTGTATGTAACTGAGTTGTTTTTCTTCAGCTGCCCCCTCTTGTGTTGGTTGCTTATTGACTAAAGTGGGAATTAGGCAGATCAGTTATTAGCAAAGGATCTTCTTTAACTAAAGGTATTTCCGAAAGGCCATAAAATATAAGATGACAATGCTTATTAATAAAATACAGTTCTTATTTTCAGGATTCATCAGGAAAGTTAGCTTCCTTTTTAGGTGAATTTTAAACTAACTTCTTTGATGTGAAGTCTGAAAGCGTTTAGTGCTATATTATAACATGCTATTGTCATTCATTGCTGTATTATAACATGCTATCTGCCCTCACCTGTACCCAGAACAGAGGGTCACTGCGAATGGTAGTTAACTGACTCATTAGTACCACAAGCTGATGCTGTAGTAATACCAGCAAGAGATGCTTAACAAATGAAGAATAGCTAACTTCATACAGTGAGGTACAATAGTTATGACAGTTAAGATAAATATCTTGATTATGGTCACACTCTGGATAGGATTTGTGAAATGATTCAGTTCAACACTAATGAAAACAATCTTCTGCAGGATTTCTTTTAACTAGGTTGTCTCACCAAGCTGCTTTAGAGTTCTGCCACATGGATAGTTGAATCCATGTAATTGAGGAATGGGTGGGATTTAATGAAGGTAGGATGAAATGGGATCTGCTCAATTGGATCTGCTGGTAGAAGAATAGTGGTCTGGAACTGCAGCCTTTGTGCCTCACCTGAGGTCAGCTTTAGAAAGCCTTATAGGCAGGTCAGGAACTTTAGCGCATCGCATCTCCTTTCTGTCACAATTCATGTCATGTTCACAGCAATGGTAACAGTTGTAGTGGAGTGCTCTTTGCCTCAAGTAGGAACAGCTTTGGAGCGGACAGGAGAGCTTTCTCATGATCATCAGCAGCAATGGCTTTACCTTCCTACTAAAGCGATGGCCGCTGAGAGGAGACAGGGACTAAGCAGCCCTCTATCAGGTGGAAAGAAGGGACGGTTTGTCATTTTCTCACTCGTGACTGGTTTGAAGCCTACCCAGCTAGTGCAGTGAGGGAGCTGGGGAATGGTGGGAATCCACAGAGACCAGAAATGTTAGGGGCCTAAGGTATTATGTCTTATGTAGATTAAAACTCTATCTGTATTTCAAATGAGTTTTTTTCGTCTTAAATTGCCGTATGTAGACTCACAAAACATCAAAAAATAGACTTTTTTATCTTTTAAATTTGGAGTGGTTTCATGATTTGAGACAGGGAAAGAGAAGTGTTTTAAGTGCGATGCAGCTTCTGTTGGAGGGTGGATCTCTCTAGCTACGTGGCTAGCTGTGGGAAATTGTAAACTAACGCTTACAGTTGCTGATCTGTCTTATTTGAGTTGAAGTCTGTGTCCGTTCTTATGAACTTATGGAGCTTAATATAGAGTAGTACTCATTCTGTCATGATTGTGGGGACTGAGTAAGGAAGGGAGAGGGGTTTTGGGGTCTAGAGCTTTTCAATCTTCAGTAAAAGATTATATATTCAGTATATTTTACAATATACTGAATAAATTGAGGGAAGAGGCACAATCTGATGGTGCTGTATGAGAATGGCCCGTGTTCTGTTGCTTGTTTGAAGCAACTGCGTGAGAACAGCAAGTTTAGAGGCAGCATGATTTGTCTTTGTACCTCTTGGTTTCCTAGTGTTTTGTTGTGTTTTGTTGTCATGCCCACACAAACAGGTGCCTGGTGTAAATTTGCCTGTCAGCCAGCTGACCTATTTCTTCTCTGCAATCCTCATCAGTGGTGTGATACATGAAGTCGGCCATGGGGTGGCAGCTATTCGGTAATACAAATTATTTTTCTCTCACTGTGTGTCAACAAAGCCTAATATTCCAGAGTGTTTAATTACAGGCAAATGTTGTTAGCATTTCATTGGTTTATCTGGAGAGTACATTTATTCTGTTTCTAACAGAAAACAGAAATTTTGTAGCTTTTTTAGACTAAGTTTGGGAGGATGTACAATTGAGGATAGAGTTTTAATGCACAGTCCCTGTTGTGCAGATCATGAGAAAGGACTTTTGCTTTGTAAATATACTGCATTGCATCAAATTTAAAACTATACTTCTTTTAAGCTATCTTATTTTCACTCAGGAGTTGCATTTCTGTAGCTGTAGTATTTGCGGAGGACCTGTGCACAATTGCACAGTGGTACTTTATAATAGATTTTAAATTAATTTTTTAAACACGGCTTGTAAAGTGGTATACCAACGGGCTGAAGCAATAACTCCATCAAATATGATTTACCCTTGTTAACTTCAGTGATATGTTAATTTTGATCACAGATGAGATTTTTAACGTTACTATTAACTGTGATGATTACTTCACAAAAAAGTTGTTTGCTATGTTTAGTCATTACTGTTAAATGAAACTCTAGCACAAGAGGGTTAAGTGGTGGTTACAGGGATGTGAACTTGATATTCAGGTGTCCTCCACGTTTCTCCTGGACATCATAGGCGTTATTTGTCCCAAGGGCACAAAGCCCTCAGTTGTTTTTATATATTTTCTTGAACATAGGAAGTCACGACTGTGTCTTAACTAGTTATTACCTTTTTTACAAACCTAGATGTTCTCAATTAAAGGAGGAGTTAGGGAATGTGTTTCAACAGTCTATGTATTTCAGCTTGTTTTCTCTAATACTCACTGGGATTATTTGGGGAGAATGAAACCCTTGCTCTTGATCATCCCACCACAGGAGGAGCCAACAAAATTTTATTTCTTCCTTTCCCCTTTACAATTGCCTTCATGTGCTGCTGGCTAACAGCAGAGATGGTGGAAATAACAATATGGCTTTTAACCAGAATTAATAATTTTAATAATTTTTTAACAGAATGAATAATTTTCACACCTTAGTGGTGTAATGCTGTGGGAGAATTTCATTATTCTGGCAAATCACTATGACTCCCTGAAATCTGCAACACGCTTTTTGAAAGTGCAATTCAAGATAGTGTTGGCTGTAAACTACAAAAGTTTAAAATATTTGAGCCAACGCTTATCCCAGAAAGGCATCTGTCACTTTATAGAGCTGCAGCACTTGAAATCAGCAATTGCTTTAACCATGGACTGGCTGATGGCAAGGGGGATACATTAGTTCTGTAATGTTCTAGATCCACTTTTTGATAGATGACAATCTATTTAAAGAATAGGCTACAAAGCCTTCTTCTCCTTCTGCTTGTACCTCCTACGCAAGTTATGAAATCATGTATAGGCATTAGAATGCCTTTTGTTAACTTTTAGTATGGGTAGATCTGATGAGTTAACTGCAGGGAATGAATGTATTGTTTCATTCTGATTCATTTCATATAATATTCTATCTTTTTTTACTGTATATGCACTTCATTCTTGCAGCTAGGATTATATGAAAAGTGAATAAATAAAATAGTATGCCCAGTATACTGTCACAGAAAACATATGGGATTAACTGATCC
Organism: Struthio camelus; assembly: GCF_040807025.1. Lineage (NCBI taxonomy): Eukaryota > Metazoa > Chordata > Aves > Struthioniformes > Struthionidae > Struthio > Struthio camelus. Next base: position 136,219,437 of record NC_090942.1, on the reverse strand, counting down.
ATGCCTGGTTTGCAGTAATCAACTTGCAATACGATTGTAATGCCTCTATAAGTCTCTTATGAAATGTCTAGCTGTATAAAACCTTTCTGTAGTTATTCAAAAAAGTGCCCTTTAAAAGCACTTACAAAAACTCTGAAAGTGATATGTATCCTATCTGTGTGACAATATCAGCTACTAATATCTTTAAATAGCATTTGTCCTTCAACCCTATTGAATTTTTCTTGTTTTCTTTTTCCTCAGATGACATTTCCCTCATTTTTGTTAGTTTATAAATTACTTTAAAGTTCCTTAAGGACAAAGAGAGAAATGATAAACCCAGGCGATGTATAGGTGTTTCTAGAAAGAAAAGCTGTTACTTTTTCCAGATAATTTTTGAGAGAGTAGTTTGAAATCGAGTCCTAAATGCTGCCATTTTTTACTTAAAAACAAAACAAAACAAAAAGCAAAATACTGCAAGCAGTTCATTTGAAGGTAGATTCTAAAGTATTTTATGTGTTACTCTTACCAGGAGTCAGAAAATAAATTGAAGTCATCCTTTGTTTTTTACCAGTCTTGCAAATGTGTGTTACTTAAAAGTGGCAATTACTGCAGGAAGCATCCTTTAGTTTAATTATCTTTTAATCTTTTCTATTATGAAAAAATAAATTACATAGGTATAATTTTAGTTATTCTAGTAGTCAAAAATATCTATTGTGCAGAATCACTCATTTTTTTCAGTTTGTTTGTTTGCAGTAGCACTACTTCTTTTTTTGTTTGTTTATTTGTTTTTTTTTAAGAGAACAAGTACGACTTAATGGATTTGGGATTTTTATCTTCATTGTCTATCCTGGAGCATTTGTTGACCTCTTCACAACTCACTTGCAACTTATATCTCCCGTCCAGCAATTAAGGATATTTTGTGCAGGTAATAGTTTGTGCTCTTTTATTAAATCTTCACTTAGCACAGTTATTAATTTTACCTGAATTTGTTAATGTGAGAATGTCCTCTGCAGATCTGACTTTTTTTTTTTCCTGAACAAATTTGTACATCCAAAATAACAGCTCTCAAGCGGGCATCATCTGCAATCCTTGATAGAGGATTGAAGGTTTTAAATGAAGTAGCATAAAAGTGTCTCTTTACTTGAAGTGATCCTTCTGTTCTGAACCTGAACTGTGTTGTCAGTGATGTCAGAAAATCTTTTGATTGCTACTGTCCATATTGTGCTGTTTTCTGGGGAAGAGACTTTAGTTTCTAGGAGCTTGAATGAGTACCAGTTTTCTTCAATGAAAAATGTTGCTATATCCTAGATCTGGTTCAGAATAGTTGTGCATAAGAAGTTTCACTTGTGTGATTGGAGAAGGAATGTGGTTTCTGTCTTTCCTCTCCCAGTAGAATATGCTCTTTACACCTGCCCTTGTGCAGAAGTTCTTCTATCTTTTTTCGATATTTCGTGTCCTAATTAATAAAACCTTGGAGCATGCAAGCTGGAAAATACTCAGCCAGAAGACCGGTGGAATGAAAACATGACTAGCTTTCATAGGTGAACAGTCTTAAGCAATTCACTTCCAATTTCTGCAACAGGTGCAATCTATTACATAATTTTCAGTAGTAGTTTCAGGAAAGTGAAAGTTATATTATTATACAGGTCACTGTGTTTTGATGTTGCTGTGTGGGGGAAATAAAGGCTAAAACACAAACATCCAAGGAAGATCACAGCTTATGGTTCCAAATAACCTCCAAATGGTTTTGATTTGATGCTTTGTTTACCGAATAGAAGACCCTGGCTACTGCGAAGTAGAACCCTTCCACTGCTGCTGTGGAAAGTTAGACTCAGACTGTGTTATGCTTCCTAAACTGCTTGTATTATTGATTTCTGGAGAAAGTAGTGGTTCCCAACCTATTGAAATAAAGATAGAGAAGCTAGCGTTTTGGTTTAGTTCTTGATACTGGTGGTTTTCTACTGCAGGGGAGAATAGGACAGCAGCCTGCCTGTTGCACTGCTTACATGCTCACGTTCTTTTCTGAGTATTGTAACTGTAAATTATTACAAAGGCGATTTTAGGCAGGGGATACAGAAGCATTTAGCAAAGCATATTTTCAAGCTTTTGTAAATCGGGTAAATGATAATAAATGCTAAGTAAATAAAGATAATTCATATTCCAAATACCTTAAGCCAAAATCATTCACTGAAATAGACTTTTATGAAGCCCTGTTTTTCAAATTAATCAATTTCCATTTCCAGCTAGCACAAACAGATCTAGAAGAGAAGAAATACCACTTTTCAAAAAGGGCTGCTTACATATATTCCTGCAATTATGTAGAAAAATCAGACTGTAAGCTATAATAGAAAATAATTGCTTGCATATTTTTGATGAGAAGAAAATGCCTATAATAATTCTTAGTAAACCTGAAATAGGGGGATACAAAGTAGTTAACTGAGGGATGTTGCAGGTTAAATATAACAAATATCTGCACTTTTATACAGCTGATGATGTGTATGTTTTAAAACTAGGCTGTTTGATGATGGTAGTGTGATGTGCAGTGAACTTTACTCGTTTTTTCTTAATTATCAGAGCAATCGAATGAACCTGTTCTCAGTGTTCTGAAGATCTGAATTTATAGATCTGAATTTATAGAAACATGCTTTCAGATTTTTGTGTAGTAGCTGAGTAAGTAGAGAACTACACTGAATTTTGCCTCTGTAGTCCACCTATTCTCTGAAGAGTGAAGAGTATATGTGTTGTACAGCAGATGGCATCATGAGTTCAAGAATAGTGAATGAGCATTCTTCTAAGACCAGTGATATTTTTAGCACTAACTTCATGCTTAATAGATAAAAGGTGCTCCTGTGCAGTGCATAAAATTAGTTCAAATTGTTGTATTATTTTGGGAGACCCTTTGTAATGCTATTTATTTTAACAGAAAAGGGAGTTAAAGATTTTTAAGATGTTGTTATAAGGTGTTGTAAGGGTTGTGTGAAGTGTGTCTTTTTAAATATAAAGAATGGGGTATCCAAGGATGACACTGTTTTAGCAAAATGGAATTGATTGAATACGTAATAGAGTGCCTCTACAGGTGTTCTCATTTACAGGCTGTTTTTTTTTTTTTCCTATGGATCACCTGGGATGGATTTGATGCCTCTCTATTTTAAATTTCTCTACCGTATTCCACACAATGAACTGTAAAGATTACAGTATTAAGGCCCATGTTTTCCAGCTATTTGAAAGTACTCCTTGTCATCCTCCAGCAGTTCCATCAACTTTCCTTTTTTTTTAGTATTTTTTTTTAGTTTTTATCCAGTTTACTCTTTCTAGTAGCCACACAGTTAGAGTGTAATTTTAGTTCTATCTTAGATTTTTATCCTTTGTTAAGCTGGAAAAAAATAAAGTTTATTTTTAAGTTAAAAAGGTTTTTAAAAATTAAGTTAAAATATTTACCTAATACCTCAATATTTGTTGTGCTTTTGTTTGTGTGTGTGTGTGTGTGTGTGTGTGTTAGAGAGAGAGAGAGAAGAAGAGATTTTAATGCTGAAACGCTATATTTATCTGATTGTCTTTCAAAGAGATACAATTAAAAACTTGCAGAAAGAGATATCACTTTAAAAAAGAGCTGAGTGGAAATGGCAACAGACTCTTAATTAGAATACTCCAAAAATGTTTCTCATTTCTACAGCATCCGAAACCTTGTAGAAGAAGAAAAATATTTTAAAAGACCTAGTGACATATGGGAACAGCCAGGGGAAATAAGAGTCTGTCATATATTATGATAGTTATGTCGTATACAGTGCAAGAAGAATAGGTTTAAAATATTTTAAAGTACATTTACTTTATAATGTCTGCTAAATCTACTGTAAATATGGAATCAAATCAGATCCTTCTTAACAAGGTGAAGCACTGTAAAAAGGAAATCTTCAATATTGGAGTCTTCAGTATTGGAAAGTTTTCCAACATTGGTCATACAAAATGTTTGTCCAAGAACACAAATATAATGATTAAAAAAATCTGTATAAGAAGGTGTTGAAGGAAGCCAAGTATGTCTTGTGACAGGTTGTTTTTGTGCTATAAGGATTAGAGTTGCAAACGTTGCCAAAAATAATGAGTTAGGAAGTGGTGATTGCACAACATGGTGTCTTGAAGTGGTTTTTAGGTCCATATTTTAATCATGATTGTAGAAGAAGCTCTTTTTCTAATGTTGTTTGCCACATGTACATGAATTCTCATTTTAAAAGGATTGATCCAATGTAGATAACCATGGAAAAGACTCAGTTGCAACTAAGTTTAGTACATCTTGCTGGCTAAAAGCATATAGTAGTTCATATTCATATTAAAGTTCATTTATTAAAATTTCTTAAATTCAGCATTTTATTGTGCTGAAAAGTGACAAATGATACATTTCTTTTCACTGGGTTTTTTAATGTTTGTAATTTATGACAACTTTTTGAATAGAAACTGTAATTTAACAGTAGATTCAGAACACCAGTGTTTTACATATGGATACTCTGCCCAGTATGTACTTGTATCAGTAATGATGTGATGAAAAATCAGTATGATAGAATAACACCTTAAAAATGGACCTACAGCTTGCCTGTATTTTCCAGTAGTGTAATGCTCAGGAGTTTGGAGGATTCTCTAAAGCTGCCGACCCTACAAGTGAAATCAAAGAGTTCACTTAAGCGTGTAAAGTAATACACATATTCTTCTTTCATGCCTGTATTCATAAATTAACCTTTCAATGATTCTTACAGTAATTATTTCAGGAAGATTAATTAAAAGGTAAGTGTAATATCTTGCATTTCAAAAAATACCTTTTTTGTAATTACTATTAGTGTTTATTCAGAAACTTTTTGTATTTCTTTTTTTAGGAGTGTGGCATAACTTTGTTCTTGGTGTTGCAAGTCTCATGGTTTTGTTTCTGCTACCAGTCATTCTTTTCCCTTTCTATTACACGGGTGTTGGGGCACTTGTCACGGAAGTCACAGAGGTAGGAAAAGATCTTGAATGATTTCGTATTATGTGCTTTGTGACCAGAATTGTACCAATGTCTGTTATTATCACAAGTAAGTTTGATCTTTGCAGCACTCTGCAAAATCCAATACATTGTGCTTTTTGTCTGCTTAAAATCTGCCTCTCTGGCTAATGGTTCTTAATATTAGTAAATGAATAAACATGATATGAATAATTATAGACTATTCAGCATACTATAAAACTGTTTAGCCATACTATAAAACTGTTTAGCCATTTGAGATGAATTTGCAGGCTTATTTCTGTTTATTTTACACATTTTTTGTCAGTACTGGGACCAAGGAAATCTACCTGAAACTATATCATTGCTCTAGATATTGCTGTCTGTTTTTAATGTTAGAAATTATTTTGAGCTGATTTCCTTGCTTATTTGGTCAGTAGAAGCTGGAAGCAGAGAAAGGGTAGAATGCTGAGTTTCTGGAAAGCACTGGTTTTTCTGACTTAATCAAATATAGCATGATTGAAGAGCAGAGCTGGGAGAATTCAGTCCTCCTTGGATTAAAAAAATGAACTGATATAACGCAGGAGGAGAATGACATTTATTGTGCTTTCTACCTACAGAAGTACAGGTATACCTTGCTTTGCTGGAAGATTTAGGGTATTAATTTAAGCTTCTTGAACTTAAAATTATAGGAAAAAACACAACATTAACTGGTATGAAAATAATTGCTCAAATTTAAAAAGGTCCCCTTGATCACTTGGAGACTTGGCTTTTTTTTTTTATACTAAGTTGTTCTTCATGGAGAATGTTGTTTTTGTAACGTTTTACTTTAAGTTAAAATAATCACTTCTATTAAAGCCTGAGATTTTCTGTTTCTGCAAAAATAATTTCTCAGCCTAAACATTTCATGGAGGTTCAGCAGAACTGTAAACGAATACTTGTAGTTTTAACAATAATAACATGACTGACATCACTTTTTCTTCTCAGGACTCTCCTGCCAATGGACCAAGAGGTCTTTTTGTGGGAGATCTTGTCACTAGCCTACAAGACTGCTCAGTTTACAGTGTGGAAGACTGGAATTCCTGTCTAGGAGACATTTCACAGAAGTCACAGATTGGCTACTGTATAAATGCAGCAACCCTACAGCAATTAAGTTTTCCAGCTAGAGGTATGACTATAGGTGCTCTCTTCATTATTTTAGATTGTAATTTTATCATATATCTTGAAGACTCTTTTGGATTGAGGATTTGTTAGTGGGACAGCTTTTTGGTAAGTCAAACCTGCTGTCCTGTCTTAAGCAATGACAGTATGCCATTCCTTTGTGTGGAATGCTCTAGGGAAGGCGAGAAAGAGAAAAGGTGAATTTCTCTTGTCTTCCTGTTGTGCTATATGAATATACTGTATGGTCTGAATAATGAAATTTACCTCTCCAGGATACTGCATAATTTGGTTATTACCAGTAATACAATTGTCTCCTATATTTTTTTTGTTCAGTTATATGGATCAGCTCAGTGATCCTTTGCAGATATAAATCCCACATATTGCCTTATTGCTCTGATCTGTGTGACATTACAAATTATGTGGCTTAAGTTAATGATGTGCTTTATTATGGCCACTTCTAATCTGTTTCACTATACAGGTTTTATGCTTCATTTGCTTCTCCAGGCTTGCAGTGTCTGTGCCTATAAACTTAGTTCTATCTGGATTTCACATACTTATTCTAGAATCGAGTTTATTTCCTTCTGTTCATTTATACATTAGATTGCTTGTTGCCCCGAGAAACAAAAAAATAGAAACTGAACTAAGCTAGAACAATAAAAAAAAATTAAGTAGAACAGAAATAAACAGTCAAATTAAATTGGCTGAATGTCTTGTGACATGCCCTAAAGCACTCTAGAGTTTGGTTCATGCAAGCATCCGTGGAGACTGAATTCCAAAGGTAAGAGGCTGCAGCTAAGCAAAACCTATTTAATGCTATTCAGAGCTTTAGAACTGTCAATGAAATTTTTTTCCATCTCACTAAGAGTAAAGAGGAGGTCAGGCAGCTTGAGTACCCATGTTTTTTGATGCATTATCGTTCTTATGCGACACTGAAAAGATACCTTTTTGATTTTTTTCATATGTAAGGAGGGTAATCTTACAGCTGGAACTAAGATAAATATTTAAACAGAAAACTAGAGGAGCATGGGTAAGATCCTGGCATTTAGATATCTAATAGTTTGGATTATCTTCTGAAGATGAGGGGCAACTTTGGCACATGTTCTCAGCTGGGCTGGGACAGCAAGTGAGAACCAGTTCCTAGATCCTAAAAGATTTATGTGCTGAGATTCTGTTGCCCTCAGAAATGCAATTGTAGAGTCATGGATAATAAAACTGCATATTCTGCAGCAGAACCAGTTCTATTTAGATGGAAATGCTAGAGACTTAATATTGCTTCTCAGCTTGGTTGCTGTGTTGCGTTAGCAGCCCATTGTCCCATTGCTGCTTTCTAATCAGACCAGACTGTCTGCATTTCCGAACTACAAACCTCCAGCAGTGAGAAATATTGCTCTGAAAATGAACTCTGTTCAGTCTCAGCAGCTGTCATTTGTCAAAATCTTGACAGTTCACAATTAGACGTAAATACAGAGTATCAATAAAAATGTGTATAGCAAATGGACTCCATCTACTTGACCATAAAACAAACAGAGAATAAACTATTTAAGATAAGTATGAAGCTAGACTGAAAACAATGCCCCAAAGAGCTTCCTGACATTTAGGAAAAAAAAGGACAAGAGTTTTCAATGTAGTTTATAAGGAAACTAATTTCTAATTTTATGGTCATTCACTGTTTGGAAATATATATGGTTGCTTAGCCTCAGGGTACTTGAAACAAAAGATTGTAAGCTTCGGGCATAAAGCTCCCTATTAATGGACTGCAAAGTATGAAGAGATAAATAGGCAACCAGTATCTCAGCCCTGATCTCCCTGAGGGAGGCAATGCAATGCTGCTGCAACACAGATTTTTATGGTGACATTCTTTTGTGGTTTTTTTTTAAACTTTTTGTTGTGGTTAGTGAAATTTGATTCCGCTAAAGAGTATCCATACAAAGATTCTGTACCACGTTACAGCTAAATCAATTTTAAAATATCATTTATCCACTGCTGTAGCTTTGAAGACTTGGCAAGCTTTCAAAGCCTGAATCTCATAAAAGCTTTTCACATTTTAGACAGGACGTTTTGAGCTTTGGTCATTTCCACAGTCAGCTGCTGTAATCAGTACAGCAGCAGGTAACAAATTTCTATGCTAGCAGTTAATTCTAGCTAGATGCAACAGATAACAGTATTCTTTTAACTCATAATGCTCAGTACGTTGTAGTAGTAGGTCCCTAGGCTCTGAAGGATATTTTTTAAGATGAAAAAATGAGTATGTGAGAGAGATGATTGAAATCAGGTGACATTCTTAAAATGGTGGAAACTTGTTTTCAGCTGTGACTGAACCACAACCAGGCTTTGTGAAGTACTGTAATTCCTGAAGGCTACAGTATGACTGTTTTGTTTTATTCAGAAAATTTTATTTCTTTTCAGGAAGTTAGTGTAACTCTTGCTCTATGTTCTTTAGTCTATAGAAGACTCGATGGCACAGTTGAATGTTGTAGTAACAACAGCCTCACAGACATTTGCTTTTCATACAGCAATAACTTGGACAGCCACTTGGTAAGTTACTTAAGCTGATAATTCGGTTTGGTAAATCTAAAATTGTTAAAATGAAACTAGTAATGTTTACCAACATCATGCAGCATACTTAAGTGTTTAAGAATACCTAAAGTTTGTAATAAAGGTGTATGAATATATTACAGCTAAGAAAAACAAAATTTTGGTTATGATTTTTTTCCCATGCTCAAACAAGGAATCTGTGGAAGATCCAGAAGAGATCTTACACCCCTGATTCCTTTAGGCAGAAAGATATTCCCTCTCCTTTTTCTCTCTCATTTCCACCATCTTCACTTTGAACACAGAGTATTTGAGAGTAAAAACAAAAGCAACTTTTGAGAACAAGGCAAATTCCTTATTTTGGAGCTCCAGTCTTTAACAGTACTGAGCACCCCCAGCAAAGCAAAGCACCAGACTACCTGTTCAGTTATCTTATCTGACGTCAGTAGAGCTGCTCTGTAGCTTACAATAAAAGCATTCAATAAAAGGTCCTAAAGATTGCCAAATTTCTCAAAATCAGGCCTCTGTTTGATTCCTTTTTTCATCACACTAATTTTCTTGTAGCTTGTGGAAATATATAGCTTCTTGGTTCGATTTTGCATTAGTCCCTTTAAAACACAGGAATGTTTGTTAAAAATAAGTTATATCTGCATTGTCAGCAATGGAATATTTCTAACAGTTCTCTTTACAAGAAGAAAGAGCACAAGTAACAATTGTGTAAACTTCTCTACACATGCTAGTTTGTTACTGTTCCGACCTGGAGTGATAGATATCTCCAGAAGCAGAAAATAAGTCCGTTCCTACATCTGCTGTGTTTACAATTTCTCTGATGTTAAACTTTCCACTCCAGTATGTTTTTGTGGTATCTGGTTACTAAGAATTGGGCACAGACCAACAGCTCATTTGGAATGTGACAGTGCCTGGTAACATCCTTGAGTTCAGCAAGATTTGATAAATTACTACCTCACAGAGCTTTGGCGTTCTTGAGCTCATAGCTACTGCTTAGAGCAGGAAGAAATAAAAGCATCTAAAAGCCTGTGACCTTCAAGACTTTGAGCAGTTATTTTAAATATTCTTTGCAGTGCTATGCAGCAGTATTTGAAAACATCTAAATGCCTTCTCCCCCTAATTACAATACAAAGAACTGGTATTGAGGTTAATAGAGAGCGACTGATGCACATGCATCTGTAGAGAGGAATGGCCGTCACTATCAGGCTAACAAGCAAGGGCATCCTCTTTTTTCCTAAGGCAAACTGTAGATGAAGACTTTCTTGTTTGTGTTGAAGAACAAAAGGAGAATTTCCACAAAGCTTTTTCAAGAGACGTGAGAAAAAAACCAAATTCCTGTTTCTTTCTGCTGTGCTCTTTTTGGCCTGCTTTTGAGGAGCAGGAGAGATCAGTTCTTTCAGACTGCAGAGTGAAGGATGTAACAAATCTAAATGCCTTTAGATTTGATAATCATTTTAAATGCTCTTTGTAGTATTCCTGTCTGCCAGCACGAAAAGTTATTGAGGCCAGCCAAGTTTGTCGAACCAACATGGACTGCCAGAAGGACTTTGTTCCGAGCTTGTGTGTGATTCCTTCTTTAGAGAACCAAACAAGGCTAATCAGGGTAAAACATCCACCTCATATTGACATGCTGTTTGTAGGACACCCCATGCATCTCCAGTACACAGGTTTGTATTACTTATTTAAAAATTATAAGAAAAAATGAATTTGAATATACTTTACTTTGGCTGGCTGTTTGAACAAGGTCTTGGAGCACTTGTCAGTTAACTTGTTTAAAATGGAATCCATTTCTTGTTATAGCCAGCAGAGAGATATGGACTACTCAGGAAAAAAGTAAATAAAATGTGCCTAAAATGAAATGTGCGCTGCGCAATAAGTTATAAAGGTAACAGAACCATATGTGATATGAGATAGTTGTTTATTCAGAAAAGGATGAAAGGGCTATTTCTATAAAAGATTTTATTCAGTCTAGTCATGGGAACCAGACACCTTATTTTGCAAACATGTAAACTTTTCAAAACACTATTGTAAAAGCTCTGTGGTGTCTTGCTCCAATACCTTGCCTGGCATGTTAGCAGGACTGCTTAAGTCATGCCCAGTATCTATTACAAATTCCCATGACTGCTGAGCCACAAGTATAATCACACCATAGTTTTCTTCTTGATTGTTTTTTTATTAATTTGTTTAATTTGAGTGCCTTAAATTAAATAGCATATAATAGCTTAGTTCCTTAATTTGAAATGGATTGCAGCTATTCTTTAGGCGACCATATCTCCTTGAGCCAGGTATACAAGGAAAAAGTAATTCTGCTCTTGGAGCAAGTCTGCAAAGTCTGCATCTCTACTTAGGGCAGGGTAAAAATGAGGTCGATCCTAGCTTCAGGTAGGCTTAGAAAAGTATTAAGTATTAAACTATTGTGCCTTTGAGTGAGGAAAGTAAGGGAGGCGTCATGCCTCCAAAGAGTATCTGTGAATCACAGTACCTGCCAGAACTACTTCAGAAGTTCCTCACAGACAAGTATACCTAGCAGGGAGAGTTTTTAAATACATTTTGAAGTATCTCCTTAGCAAGCCAACAGGCTCTTCTAAATAAGCAATGGACTTAGGTACAACAGAGCTGGAGAAACAGTGATGAAATCTGGTTGTATAAGTACATTAGCATTCTTACATAAACATATTTTTTGTTAATCTGTCAGTCTTTTTGTGCTAGGCATGTTTTGATACTCCTTTTAAAAAAAAGTATTTATTTATTTTTACTTTTTTTGTAATATACCCTCATTTAAGCCCACAATACGATCTCTTCACTTCTGCTCTCTTACCATTTAGGAAGAAAAGCACTGTTCTAGTTGATACTAAAAGACAATTCTGTATTTGCTGACAAATCTCTAAGAATAATATTTGATAATTATTTTAAGTTCCCTTGCCTCGCTCTCTAGTTTAACAACATAGACTGTCGGTACTCTAGAACAATTGGTATGGTTCTCTTTTCCAATATGTTGGGGCAATGGAGTTCTCCTTTTAGTAGGAGTTTAGCTCCTACTAAACTGTAGTTCTGCAAGACAGCCTAACCTGACAGGCTTTCAGAGATCATCAAAGAACGTTACTGCATTCATCTGAAGAGGTAGCTCTACTTTAAGAAGTCACTGTGTGAAAATACAACTTACACTGTGTATACAGGAGTATAATTTTACAATGATTTACTCTACCCTGGGAATTGCTGACTTCATTACAAACTTTACTGCAAACTCGAGCTATGCTCTATGTTCCCCTTGGAAAAATGCCAGAGAGAAAATTATAGGATCCTGCCTTAGGTAGAAGGTATTTGTACTGTTGTAGAGTTCCATGCATTTCAATGAAATGACTTGTAAATATTTCAGACTTATTTTGCACTGTGCAATACTGACTTGGGGACAAGAGGGATTTTTTTGGTTTGGTTTGGTTTTTTTTTGAATGTGACTGATCAGAATATGGTGACAATTTTTCTACAGTTCAAAAAGGAAAAGAATCTGTTCCTCTACTGTGTGAGTTTTGAAATAGGAATAAGTAAGTTCTAATGAAATGTTTTATTCTATAGTATGTATTCTATAATATGTTCTTCCTGCAAGCGTTATTTTTTAGAGTAGTGCTGTATTTAACAAGCAAGCTGATACAGGAATTGCCCAAGTGTGTACTATAACTTAACTTTAATAATGTCACTTGAAGTCATGTTTGAAAAACTAAGAATGTATTATTTGTTGTTTAGACTTGCATTGTTGTCGTGATAGCCCTGATTTATGGAGGAGTAATTATTTCATAATTTCATTTGAACCTAGCTAGCTTCTAGATACAAACTTTTTAAAATTTTATATCTATATTATCCATTTGCAAGGAGTGGGCTGTATAGTTTATTTCTATAAAATGTTTTCATTTCTTCAAAATAAAATATCCTGATAAAAAATATTTTTATTGTAATAGACTCTACTTATAGCTCTTGTTGCCATTATAAAAACCTTATAAAGAGTCACACTCCTAAGTGAATTTATATTGGTGTAGATTTGGCCAAACTAAGATGGAAGAAATGATTAGGAATGGATGTAGATCAGGATGGAAGCATTGATTCATTTTTTTTAACTAACATTCCCTCTGTAAAAAGTATTCTGTTGAATAGAATCTATTACAAACTCAGCTGTGGTTTTATTTCATGTGGTATTACTCAAGACTTTAAGATTTTACTTACTGCAGACCAGTTGTGTTCCAACTCTCTTTATATCGCAGAGATAATATGTAAGGTTGAAGTGGGGGGCCCTGTTATTACTGCCATGCGACTTTGTAGCATTTCTTTTCTGTTTTGTTTTTTGGGTTTTTTTTATTGCTTCATGTCATTTCTGTCATTACTAAGTCTTAGCTTCCTTTTCTGGCCCTTATTCGTTGGGCAGAATCTGGTGACTGACATTTGTACTTGCACTGACATTCATATACCTCTTTCCAAATGTATCTTGTGAAGATGAGCCTGGAGGATACCATTTCTGCAATTCTTTTCTTGTCCCTTGAAAGAAAAGATTGCCTGCTATCATTAGGTTTGGTCTGTTAACAGCCCCTAAATTCACAGGCTCATATTGCAGCGTCTAGAACCTGGTACTGCGGCTTTCTGAAGAGTTTGTTTATATCTTGAAGAGATTATCTTGAAGAGTCTCTATGAGGATTTGGCTCAGCGGCAAGGGAATTTTCTTCTGCTTTGGAGTTTAGATCCATATCTGCTGGCTGTTGGAGACAACAGACCAAAGAGGGATGGAGATTAGTGATCCATTCTGAATGTAAGCACAGGTTCAGGTTCAGGATGGTGACTTGTTAGTGGCCATTATATATTTGTCAAGAGGCAGTCAGGCTTTGAAATCAGAGTATAAGCAAATAAATGCATATTGCAATATGTCTCTTTTGAAGCCTTTGAATCTACTGGCTGTCTCAGCTATTTTCCTATTTTGGCTCACGGATAAGAGGTCTGGTCAAATGTTCTGATATTAGCCTTCAGCTTAATGAGTTGTTTTCCTTGGTTGTCTCTTGACTTGGATATACCTGGCTTTCTGAGCTGGATGGTGTCCAGGATTCCTGTCTGATGTGTTCTTTGTTCTGTTGTCCGACAGACTGTTATTTATTCTCTCTCGGTTCCCCTAAGTCAAAGATCCTCCAGGTAAGGAAACAGAGGACAGTAATTTTTCAAACCATCTTGCTCCAGCTGAGGCAGTTTTCGTACTGGGAGCTTCTCCGCTTATTGGCGCACCAAAAATAACTCTAATTTTTGGACCCTTTGTTATCTAGACCTCTCTATCCTGTGGTATGCTTGCTTGTTCTTGTAATTAGTATTCCTAACTCATCAGAAAGGCCCCTAGTAACAGAAGAAAGCATGTTTATGTGCCTGAGTGGATCAGTTCTCTGCCTAGTGTTCCTTTGGAACTGCACTTTCCCCTTATATCTTTGTCCCAATGTCCTTAAACTGCTTATTGAGCCTGAGGAAACCTGATCTCTCTTTTACCTAAGATATACTTAGCAGCAATATTGGTATGGTATTGGTATGTTATGTACTAGCAGCAGGGTTTCCAGTGTTCTCTTAGCTTATGTTTTCAAAATTCTAATTCTTCAGAGTGGGTTAAATTGTTCCTTTCCCAAGGGATGTTGTACTACAGTGGGATTTCAGCCTTTTGCTCAAAACTGTAATCAGTTTGAACTTTTGAACTCCTATTCATGTACTTTTCCATGTATCTCTTTATGGAAGTGTTATTTCTCATGGCTATAACTTTTTTCCAGGGTGGAAGGGAAAATTCAAGCTGTTAGGACTGGCCTTCTCAACTCTGCGTTCAAAGTTGTTCCTTAGGGACAGAGTAGCTATTGAAGATGCTATGTAAGCTCCTTCTGAAGGTGATTTTCTAGTTGAACCTTAATTTACCTAAACCTCGTACCTCTCAGGATAGGACTCCGTTATGCTACAAGTATTTCTTCTAGCTGTCACAGAAGGCTTTCAAACAGTCCCTGAGGCTCACAGACTGAAGAGAATGCTGTTTCTTTCAAAAGGTTATGTCAATTTTGTTGTTGCTGTTGTTGAGACAACCTAGATGGAGCAACTATCAGAGTGCGCTCTGGGAGATCTTAAGCTACTTCAGTTTTCTTTGAGGAGAAAGTCTCACGTTGACATTGGACATGTAGCTAGCTGCAACCTCACCTACACCTTCAAGGAAGTTATGGTATCAAAGAAGTGTTTCAAGGTGATGGTGGTGCTTGATAGTGCCATCTTACAGTCACTGTTTGCGTGAAGGATGCTGAATCCCACCTTCCATGATTTTAAATTACATGAAGTTACTGCTTGTAGTCACTTACACATCTTAACACCAGAGAGAAAAAGAGGCTATTTATTACTGTCTTCAAATGATATTGTAACACACCTGTGCATCACTTCCTAGCCCTTCCTTTCTCAAAGTGCAGCTAGATCTGTGTTCCCTATTTGACTGGGAACTGATATGCTCTACCTTTATATACCGTGAGCTGAGGTTCAGAATGTGAGGATCTCCTACAGGTACTGAAACAAAAATATTTTCTAGCCTCGAGAGAAAGTACATATGTACACCCAGGGTATGAAGGTATACATGTGGACTACATATGTTGAAGAAGCCTGGTAATGATTTTATGTGTTTTTATGAAAAACTATACAATATGGTCCTTATGGCTACAGATGTCCAGTTGTCTCTGGAAAGATAGATCTTAGATCTGCTTTTACTGACATCATACTAATTGTATTTTGTGGAGTAATTTTACTATGTTAATGACCATGTTTAAGAGAGAATTAATGGCTACACTCTGTCTTTTAAAAGCAAAAAAAAAAACAAGCAAAGCTATATTTAGATTGGTTACTCATCCTGAAAAAAAGTCATTCCAAATCTGATTTTTTTGCAAAATTATAATCTAAAATTCATAATATTATAATCCTGAAATGGCTGTTCATTTTTTGTGTATCTTTATATTTTCGTTTCAGTAAGTCTCAGCAGTTTTGTACCACGACATAACTTTCTAAGCATTGATCTGCCTGTGGTGATAGAGACATTTTGCAAGTATCCTTTGAAGTATGTTTGTTCTTTTAAGACAAAAAGTAACTGTTTAGAATTTGGTAACCCAGAAAAATTTCAGTTGGATATCATTTTCAACAGGATGCTCTGAAGCATATCTGTAGAGTTTTGTACATCTTTACCCCATTCTGCAGGGGTTATTGTCCATGTGCCAAACTCAAAATGAAATGTCTCCCATCCTTGTTTTTTATCAGGAAATTTTTGGTCTGGTTTTTTTAACTCTTTCTTGAGAGCGGTTTTTAGTCAAAGCAATCTTGAATTTATGGCAAGAGAAGTGAGATGTTGTTGCTAGTTTCAGTGCACTGGAGCTGTATTAATACTGTTTCTTAGCCATTACCCTGAACTAAATAACAGGTATGGGTGTTCATTTTCACTCCCCTTGTTTTTGCTTCAGAGAAAAATTTAGCATATTCAAAAAGCAGTATTATAACATTTAAAATGTGTATATTAACGTGTATTAATGACTGAGATTGCATATACACACACACGTAAAGGATAGTGGGCTTTGGATACAGCTAATCTAAGAACTCGTAGCCTTAGAAACTGAAAGGTTAATAGGTGGTTAAAAAACAGTTGAACAGTATAGTTTAGATTTGTCCATAAATCACAAAAGATGCTACGTAAGATCCCCTTTTCTGGGAACATGCTAAGGTTCCTGCTGACCCCGTGGCTTTCTGAGTCGTATGTCGTCTTGTCTAGCCATTATACAATGGACGCAGGTAGCAACATTAGCAAACCTTTACCAGAAATATAAATGATTTATCCTTGCCTCATTCTCACATGCACATGCATGCACAGAAATTCACACAACTTTTCTGGCTAACAGGTAAGCAGGAGAGAGCTCAGATTTCCAGTCATATTCTAGCCATTTACTTACTCTGGAGAGGGAGCGTTTTGGAAAATATTCCTAATCATTGTTTCATACTTAGATCATAGGTCTAGAATGCCTTGTTACTTCAGGCATGATGTCAGAGTTATAACCTTGCTCCAGTCTTCCAAAACCACGCAGAGCAGGGGAGGAAGACGGGCAGTATTAAGGGTGTTCTTGCTGTCGCCTGTTTTCATCTAAGTTGGGAAGACTGCAGGTTGGTAAAGTATCTAAACACAGTGTTTGTTACTTAAAACAAATGAACCCATAAAGGCAGTTCTCTGGGCAATGTTACAGTGTAAAACTTGTGGTCCTAATACCTTTCCCATGAAACAGAATGGCAGCTAAAATAAAACCTTCGTGTGTCTCTCTTTGCATATTAAAAGTAAAAAAATAGGTTTTGTCTTGATTTTTGTTTTACATTTTCTTGGATGTTATTCATGAACCTTAACTAATGTCAATCAGGTACCTAATTTCACTGTCAGGAGCATTGGCAGTTATCAATGCTGTACCATGCTTTGCCTTGGATGGTCAGTGGATATTAAATTCTTTCCTGGAAGCCACTCTGAGCTCACTGATTGTAGAAAAGCAAAACAGGGAGCTTGTTGGCTTTTTAATTTTACTCGCTGGCAGTGCGCTTTTGGCTGCCAATGTTGCATTGGGACTTTGGATGGTGACAGCACGGTAGGACATTGGGTATGCTTCCATCAGTTCTCAAAGTACGCAGAAATAATGGATCCATTGCCTTTCAAAACTTGTTCAGTACTGAGATTGAAATAATTCCCTTAAAATGACACTGGAAGAACAGTCACTCGTGGCTACTGTTTCAACTTAAATCTGTACAATGTTGTGCCTGTGATCATGGAAAAACTGAAAGAAAGAAAGTGAGAATCTTTTTATATGCTCTTCAAAGTACTGTACTAATTTTGGAGAAGTTGCATTGTACAACTTCACAGGAAAAAGCCTAAAGCTTTGTTAATTTAGATTCCAAAATAAGGGAATTACTTGGCCTCAAACATTTGTAAAGTGGGAGGAAGAAACAGTTAAGTTTTCTTTTTTAGTTTAAATAATTGTCAAATAGTCTTTGTGGAGTCTGATCGTTTTTCAGTCAGCATAGTCTTGAATGTATTGTTTTATTTTTTAATCTGATGATCTACTAAACAGGATTCTAAGAAACTCTGAGGTCTGAGCTCATCTTAAAATGGTGAAAAGCTGAGTAAATGCCATGTGTTAATGAGGAAAGAGACGCCCCGTGCATTAGTATCTTTTCTTTCCAGCTGGTCAATAAGGCTGGAAGGACGTTGTCCTCAGGATATAGATGAGAAGTGCCAGTGTCTGTTAAGAATGGGGTATGTGGAGGATAACAAAGCCCACATGTCTGTGTTTCTTCAACATTCAGTGGTATGTTACTGTGCAGAGCTGAAGGTTTTTAAAGGCAATAGTTTTCAGCAATAGCTAGAAAATAAACTGGAATTATAGTTTCTGAGGTTTCTGAGTGCTGAAGTATGCTGTGCAAAATTATTCCTAAGTGATAAGTAATGTTTGTATTTTTTTATTCAGAAGATAATACTGTATTGTACCTGTTTACAGTTAACAGTGAAACCTGTTGTTTTTTTTGTGTCTATCTTCTGCTGCTATGCATGCAATACAGTTCATGTACAGTAACTCACTGATGTTTCTATCTTTGAAAGAGTTGTTTTCCTTTGCTAGGATTCATTCTAATCAAAGATGTTTAGTTGAAGCTGCTCTTGTACTGTTTAGAGGAAGAGTATGAATGTGATATGAACTATTTTAACATTTGACTTTTGCTTTCTAAAATGAATATGGACCATATCCTTGTTGTTAAATGAACAATGAACTCGAGTAGAACCAATATTTTGCTCTGAAACCCTTTTAAGTATGTTGTATTTTGTACTCAGTAGGGATATATACTGTCATGTACTCCTGTGACATATTGCTTAGTTTATATAAATCAGAGTCATTCAGATGTTTGTCTTTAATGCAGGCTGATATTTTCAAAAAAAAAAAAAAACTTCCAATTTGGGAGCCTAAATAATTGAACTAGAGAAATTTTTAAAAATACTAAGCAACTTCCATCTCATACAGTGCTCCCAGTTGGAACTGCTTCAGTTCAGAGTTCTTTTGAAGAAATGGCCTTTCCATTCAGGATCTTAAGTGGAAGCTGGAAGCCAAGCCTGCAAAAAGTGGCCTGCAAAGAGCAATGAAGCACTCACGATCAAGCCAACATAGTCTTTTGGTGGTGGGGGTAAAAGCCTGCGTAATTTTACCAGCAGGATTAAGCCCTGTTTCTGGTGCTACTGCGTGGACTCACAACTCTGATGTTTGCATATGCCCACTGTATATTTTTTGCACAGTAGCCTTCACACTTAAAATGACTATGAAATGACGTCAACTTGGTTTAGGAAATTTTTTTCCTAAGATGATATAAGCAGGAATGAGAGAACATGTTTGTTTATGTGTTGTTTTATTAGTTTACTTCTCTCTCCAGTGCTATCACAGGCTTGGCCTCCTGAATTTCACTGATGTAGAGTAGCAGCCCCTTGCCTCTGATTTTCAGTCATTCCAACCTGGGCATGTCAGCACAGATCCTGGTAAGAGAGAGTAAGTCATCCAGTCAGTCTAGTGTGAGTCAGTCCCTTTGGGGACTATTAAAAGTCATAAAGAACAAGAAAGGAAAAATAAACTATCAGAATCTGCCGAAAGGCTTCTCTTTCTTCAGGAGGCATCAGGCAAGTCTAACTCATCACTCATACAATAAACTTAACAGCAAGTACAGAGTAACACCTCTGATGTGCCATTTTTCCATCTCTGTGTGGACAAAAGTGACATGAGCAGCATGGCTGTTGCATGAAGCCCAGCTCTGAAGCTCTGCTCTGGAAGTCTGTTCACTCACCTAAGTTGGCTGGTCACTAATCTGAGCCCTTCCTTT
The DNA here is from genome assembly GCF_040807025.1 of Struthio camelus. Taxonomy (NCBI): domain Eukaryota; kingdom Metazoa; phylum Chordata; class Aves; order Struthioniformes; family Struthionidae; genus Struthio; species Struthio camelus. The sequence continues at coordinate 136,199,885 of NC_090942.1, read as the reverse complement.
CCAGGGCATCGTGCCACTTTCCTCTGTCTCCGTATCTTGTCCAGGCTGTGCTGCACAGAATTAACTTGCATTTAGGAGGTTTAATGCAATTTACTAAGACAGCATATTCACTTTTCAAAAAGGCTACCATTGTTTGTGTATCTAAAGCAACAAAAAATGCATCTGGTGGTTTCAAAAATATTTTGTGAATAACATTTGAAGTTTGATACTTTATGTATTCAAGTTGACCCCAACTGCATGGAACAATCTGTTCAGCATAATATCTTGCCTACATCTCCAGAGGGAATATTAAAAAAAACAAACTTTTTTTTTTTTTTTTTGGAATAACACACATGTTGAAGAAGACACAAGTTGTATCTTCTATAATGAGGCTGACAGGTTGTTCTTGGTTATTTAATGTGCTACCAAAACCTGATGTTTTACCAAAGGAAAATAAATCCAATATATTTTACTTTATATAATCAATTAAGGCCAAACTTGTATAGAGCAGAATGTCATGTGTTTGACATTAGAATGAAACTGAGGCTGGAGAAAACATTGGTGGTGGTTTTAGCAAAACACACTAGTACACTGTAAAGACTCTAATTAACTTCCGTGGGCCAGATAGTCCTATAAGTGTTTAAAAATAATTCATGGGTCCATTCCTGCATATGTTAGATTTCTACTAAATTAGGTTAGATTTAGGTATGTACATGTACTCTGAATCGAGGTGTTAAGCTGGGATCACTCAGTGCTCTTTGTTTAAAAGGTGACCCAGCGCATATCAGATATTACTTGTGGACGAAGGTAATTCTTGACCACTTTCTGAAGAAAAAGCTTTCCAGCAGATCAGTTTTGTTCCTCTGTAATCCTAACCTATGGATTACATTTTGATAAGCAAGTCCATTTTTGACTATAGATAGCTATTGGGAGTTTTTGCTGGTTTTTGTTGTTGTTATTTGCTTATGTATATAGCAAGACAGAACACAGCAGGCCATACAAGGTTTTTTGTATGTTGGAGTTTTATTCTGGAATATTTGCAATGTTTGTCCTATTTTAGTTTTTGTAAAAATTAAAGAAATCTTTATTTAAAATGAAACCTTTCACTTCTCATTCTAATTAGCCTCTCAGAATATAATGTATTCTTTAATAGAGAATCCATCAATATAATTACAGGACATATTGACTAGAGTGTAAAATAGAACACTCTTAGAATTTGGATGGATACTACTATTTTTATATAGTCTATACATTTTAAACAAATCTATATCACATGGAAAAAGTAATGTCTGACATTGGGAAGTGGTGTACATAGCTTTTACTTGAAAATTGTCAGAAAAATTCCATACTTTTAAAGGATTATTATTCTTTTTTTTTTTCTGTCAGCAAATACTTCCGTAGCATGTTCTGATAATGTATTATATGACATGAAAACTGATAACTTATTAGGATGTAGGATCTTACATGTTCTTTTCTAGCTTAGGTGATTAAAACTGGCTTGCTTTGTTATAAGTTGAATGGAAGAGACTTCACTAGGAAAAGCAGAAATGAGCATTGCAGATTACTCAGGCTCATAAATTTGGAAAATAAATAATAAATAGAAAATCTGTTAACTCATCCTTTTTAATTAGAATGAAACAACCGATTGTATTGGCAGTTGCATTTTTCAGTGATGACTGTGTGCGTGCGTGTACGTATATGTGTTTGTGTATACACGCACGCACACAGTCTATGTTGCTGCTTTTCCAGAGAAAACTTAGAGCAGTCCTCCATACTCTGGAATGTAGAGTTTGAGGTTTTTTTTTTTCCCCTACATATAAATTCTATGGTTTTCTCTGGAATTTTAAAATTGCAACTTTGTTCTCCTCGCATAATTGATCTGTAGGAATTTTTTTTAATAGAAGAGAATGGACGGATGTAATACAACCGCAGCTGCATGAGTTTTGTTCAGCTGATGTTGAAAATATCCTACTGTCTGTGAGACCTCAGGTGCAAGGGTGGTAAAAACAAATTTTTAGGATGATTAAAAGAGATTGACCTTGGAATCTATCGCTCTCCAAATGCTGCTGTTCATGCTATTCTGAATGATAATTGAGGGGAGTGAGAATGAGGAGAATATACTGAAGAAAAGAATGTTTTCAGCAAAGACCTTCCCATGGCAGTATTTCAGCTTTCTTGACTACCTTGTTAAAGTTTATAATTTTTTTCAGTTTAAACAGTCGACAATCCAAGTATCACAGTAGATTCCTATACTTCTTAACAGGATGGCAAAGGGTGCCTTGTAACCAAAAAAAATTATTTAATAAAATCTATATGTCTTCTGTCTGAAAGATCTGAATTTGTATCTGGATGTCATCTGTTAAAGAAGGGATATAAAGGATTATGTAGCCTAGTCTGCATTTGTTTTAAAAGTTGTTATTATAGCTATAGAAATGAATAGTTATTTGTAAAATATGCATTCTATACACCAGCATTCAGACCAGTTCCCACAACCAGTCTTTTCTCAGCTTTATTCTGGTGACCTTGTGACTAAGTAAGGTGAACCTCACTCAGGTAAGATCTAGTATTAGCAGTTATTTTATACCCTTTTTATCTTGACAGCATGTAACACTATATATAGATTTGTTACTTAATGTGGCCAAGTTATTTGTGGTACATATCCTGTATTAATGAAGCATTTGGGAAGCATTATATTAGGCACTGTCAGAAAGCAGCAACTCTGTGACTGTTTCTCATGCCTTGGACACATCCACTACCATCGCCTGAAGAACCTTCACACTGCTGACCCAGTGTGAAAGGACAGGAACAAAGAGCAGGATATGACACTGCAATTCCATTCATTCTATTTACATCAGCATGAAATGTGAAAAGAACTTGTAATTAACATTTCAGAATATGCAGATATGTTTTCCTACACTTTATTAAATCATTCGGTGATTGGTGCTCAAACTTTTTTTTTTTTTTTTACTTTGTTGCTCCATCGAGATATATATATGTATATACACACACACACTGAACAAATGGTTTGGGTAATTATAACCTGTTTAGTAAAATGAACTTGGATATTTCCCACTTCTAGAGGCTCACTCTTAGGTTTGTTTTTGCAGCATCATGCTGTAATTGACTTTCACTTAATATTAATTTGAATTTTTAGAGGCTGTTAACAAGCCATCACCAGAGAAATCCAGTTTCTTCCTTCCCAAATTGTTTGCTAATATTTGTAATTCCTCTTTTCTTATATAACTTTGTTTTTAGATTTCAGATGTTCAGATGATCTTATCTTTAATGTATTGTTTTGAAATTTAGTATTTTTTTCTCTACATAGCCTTTTTTTTTTTTTTTTAAACACTGACTCACAGCTGTGGAATGTTAGGATTCTAGACCATTTGTTCCCAATATGCATTGTTCATGATCATGTTTGGGGGGGGGGGGGCGGGGGAAGCTTCGTTTTGAAAATGTCAGCTAACAAGTATACAGAGCATTTTGAATAATGTATTGTGTTTTTGTCAGGCTTTTTTCCTCTTGCCATTTAATCAACCAAACAATAAGTATTGTTTTCTATGTATGATAAGTGTATCCTGCAAATAAATTCATTGTTTGATTGTTAATGTGCTTAAATCTGTTTTGAAAAATAAGGTAAAAATGATGTACTTCCTTATTTGTGGCAATTGCCATATTCTCAAATGGAATATCTTTATATTCTCTATCTAAGTACCTACAAGCTTCCCCAATCATTATTAATATCTGACCACTTTCTAGAATTGAAATAAATATCAATTTACCAAATTTACCCTGTTTACCAGCTTATCACAGTAATGGTTTGATGTATAATAGAACTAGGTGTCGATGTGTCCACACAGACTCGTACACATTATTCCTGGGCAAAGCTAACTTCATTTTAGTGTAAGACCCATAGTGATTACCTTATAGGAGCAATTCCCTTTGTCTTGGCCTAGCTCCTGTGTAAATCTTCTCTCCTCGAGTTGCAGACTTCTGTTGGTTTGTTTTTTTGGTGAAACATTTGACATGGGGTGCCGTAGTCAAGGTCAATGAAACTGTCACTTTGGCTGCTAAAGTGAGTCATGTGAAGAACTTGAAATTCAGATCTTTGAATGGCACTAAGATGATGTTATGTATAACAACCTTTGATTCGTATACACAAGTCAGCACAGAGCTGGCCACATATCTCAGCCAGTTCTAAAAAAAGTTTACTTAGGTATCCAGATGCAATCTGGGGCTGCATTAAATGATGTAATCAAATTGTTTACCCTTATTTGAAAATGAAGCTTTATTGCTCTGTTTCTTGAGCAAGCTCATCTAGAGTTAGCCAGGTTATTTGTACGAAGAACTAAATTGTCCTTTGTTGCTCATTGGACAAGCTGTTATTCTATACAAGCAGAGCTGTTTTAGCAAGCGTGGCTTTGTTCCCAGATAGAAGATTACTGTGAGAAGAAGGGGTGAAGCAAAGCTCACAGATACATCGGTAGGATCTCACAGGTAAGTCAGCATGCAATTTTATGAATACTTGCTTGAAAGATGGCTTTTTTTCTTTTTCTACCTTCGTTAAAGGTAGAGACATTAGTTTAAATTTTCTGAAGCATTTAAGCTTTTAAGAGGGTCGTGAGTTTCTCAGTTCATTTTGAAAATGTTATCTGTTATTCTGATTATGTGTGCTCTGTAGTCTAGAATAAAAACAGTGATGTCTTAATGTCATCTTGAGGAATGTTACCTTCATCACTAATACATTTTCAGGACAACATTTTAAAATAAATATTTTATCAATAATTTTTGCTGATAGGAGTGATTCCCTGATTGCAATGAATTTTTTCTGATAACTTTATAAATTAGGCTTAATGTATTTCTTCCTTTGATCATGCCAGAGAGTTTGAATCGCCAAGCAGAAGCATTTCTAAGCATCTTTACTAGATCTATATGCACTGAATTCACAATCTTAAGGGGTTTTTTTATATATGTAATGTGTTCCTTCCATATTTGTGCATTTTTTGTTAATTATTATACATACGTACTTTTGGCTGGGATTTTCAATGACTTTTCAAGGAGTAAGCTGCCCAGCCTTCTATGTCATTAGGGCATGGATATCAGTTGCTAAAAGCTAAGGAGCACCTCAATATGGATCACATGGAGACTCCTTTATTCAATATGCGCATGCTAAATTAGGAAGTTACTTCAGATATGATGGTTTTGTGGAAAAACAAACTTGCCTAAAACTGTCTCTATGCAAATGTTGTAATGCAAACTTCTGATGTGAAATATCCAATAAAAGACGACAAGGTTTTATTCTAACTTAATGGTGCAAACTGGGGGAATCCATAATATGTTTAAGAAACATAGTCACTCCAGCTTCTATTGAGGTTTTTTTTTTCTTTTTTAACTCAAAGAGATGTGGGTCTGGTATTTGATGGGTTTTAAGGCATTAGTGTCCTTTATATAGGATTGGACGTTCTTACCAGTTATGTATCTTATTCCCCAGATTTCTGACTAATTCTTGGCATCTACCTGTGTTAAATTTGTTTTTTGTGAATATAGTGGTGGTTGAATACTGTGTACCTGCCAGTGTTGAGTCTTGAAAATGCATGGTTGGTGCATACTTTTCATCTGCCCTTAAAGGAATCCTATAAACCAAAAATAAATGCTTTTCTATTTTTTTGGTTAAATGTCATCCTTTTTAAATGTATCGTGAAAGGCTCTGTGTCTTTTCCATTTCACAGCTCTGTTTGTTAGGATCTCTATTAAAATATTACCAGATATTTTTTACAGTGTAAATTCCCCTAAGCCTTCTGGATTTGATTCAGTTGCCCACACATAGGCATCTAGTGTGGGCTGAGATATCCTAAGGTGTGTTTAAGTTTAGTAATTTGACTTGGAACAGTATTAGAGTTTTGAAACTTACCTTCCTCTTGTCTCCATTTGTATATTGTTGGTTTAAATCTTAGGGTTTTTAAAGACCTAGATCCAGGGCTGACAGATGTGGGTCAGGCCCTGTAGGAGATCAAAGACCTGGGCTAGCAGCTGGATAGTAAGAGGGATACCTGAGGGCATTTCATATCGCACCAGATGCTTATATGTGGGCAACAAATCAAGCCTGACTGACTTATTTTTATACCTTGATTTTCCTTTTCTCCCCCCCCCCCTTTTTTTTTTTTTGGACTCATGAGTTACATGAAATATGAGGCTTTTTAACTAAGTTTTATTTGACATAAAAATACACCTAAGATTTTCTTTTGGTGCATAATAGTACTATACAGGCTATTTTATAAAGTTACCATCACAGAAGACATGCATTCTCCTCCTGCTGTGGACCTCAGATCTGGAAGCAGCAGAAAATGAGCACAGCAGGCCTTACCTAGAGCAAAGAAAAAGAAGGCTTTTTTATGAAAGAAAATACTGTCTTTCCCTCCAGATATGGAATGGCAGTACTGAGCATGTACAGATATTTACAGGAAGTGATGAAGAAGCCCCAGGTGGAGACAAGGGAGCATGAAGATCTAGGCCAGCAGCCACAAGTGGTGTGTTTGACTTTTTTTTCCTTGCAGAGGAAAAAAGGTGGTGAGACTCACATGTAGCAATGGGAGAAAATTGGGGATGTAAGCGCTGTTTAATACCTCTAAGATGAGTATTTTTACCCTTTTTTTTTTCCTCAATGCATTTATAAACTTGACCTGCAAGTAAATTAACAAACTTCCATCATTATTAGCAAGTTTGCATGTAGTAAGATGAGAGAGACGATAAAAGCCTATACTGTTAAACAGTAGGCTAAAAGAACTTAGATCTTGGAGTTGGTGACTCTCTCCCTGTTTGTTTCAGCCTTGATCTCACTTCAGTTAGTCGGAATGTGAAGTCAGAACTTTTGTCCCATTACACATTCCCTTTTCAGCATGACTTGACCTCACAGATGCAAATATTAAGAAAAAAAAATTTATAATGTTTTGTCCCTTGGTTTTGTTTTCATTCCTGCTGCTGTTTGAATAACTAGCATAAACTAGGGCAAACCACCTGTGTCTCTATCATTTCTACAGAATCAACAAAGACAGATTATGAGCACGCATTGTAAACTACGCATTCCTCTGTACTTACCACTCTTTTTACCAACAAACTTTTTTTTTTTTCACTACCACTATTTACTACTGTTTATTAGATGATTTAATTTTTCCCCTGTAAACTCTCTGCAGGGCAATTAGACACTCAATATGCTACAATGCTGAAGGAGAAAATGAGCAAAACAAGAAAACTTGTATTACCTTTTAGAACTAGACAAAGTTCACTGTTTTATTATTAGGCTGGTATGAATTAGTTATTGATTTGTCATATATGAAGGTCCTGATTATTATTCCAACAGTAATTTGCTCCTAGAGAGAACATTTCAGTAGTTAACCTAACTGGCCTCTGCATACCACTGTAACAGTAAAAAAAAAAAAAAAAAAAAAAAAAAAAAAAAGCAACTGAAGCAGAAGTTTGAATATCACTGAAATAGCTGTGAACACTTTAACATATTATCAAGCACTATTTTTTCATACACATGTGCAGAAATGTGTTGTTAATGTGAGACTTTACCTAACTGGAAACTGTACAATTTTTCTTTTACCTTGACAGGAAAATACCAGAAACAATTCTGAAGAAAATATCTCAGCTTTTTCTTACAGAGGGTACTTAGAGGTGCTTGTTTGTAGCATGTGCAAATGGTAATCTAAAAATGTGATACCAAAAATGAGTAAGTCACTCTGCTGTCATATAGGTGATTCTTCCCCTTCCTTTCCTATGCTCTCTGCTCCCTGAAGTCAATTGCACGTGCAACGCAAATTGTTTGCATGAGCTTTTATAGCTGTACGGTGTACCTGAAGACATTAAGGTTACACCACACCAGAAGTCTGGATTTAAACTTAATTCATCATAGTAACAAGGAAAAAAATGTAGGTAGTGGATATAGCTTATTGAAAAGTCAAGTTATGAGACCAAACTTGACATGTTATGAGGTAAAATAGCAAAAAGAATCCAGAAAATGAGTGGTCATTAGAGGTTTTTTTTAATAATACATTTTTATTATTAATTAAAAATAAGTGAAAAACTTGAAAACATGAAAACAAACCCCTTAAATGAAAGCCCTCTTCTAGATCAAAAGAATGCTTTGAAATGCAAACCAAATCTCTTTTCTTCTGCCATGGGTTTGTTGGTACACACAGATGCTAATTTGATATGCATTTGGTTTACTTCCACTGACCTGAACGATGCTTGATATCAGCCTAGATGTCAATAACGATTGCTTGTGGCCTTAAAAAGCTGTGAAACACAGAGTACAGCTGCAGTTAACGAAACTGAAATGGCATTGTTGAGTCCATAAATAAGAGTTTGCAGTGAAGAAAAGTGATTCAATAGCTACGTATGGACCTAGGATTTGAGACCGTTCAATTGGATAGTCTGATGTGCTACAGATTTCCTGTATGACCTTGAATAATCTGTCTGGGCTAGACTCAAAATGGGGTCTATGGTCCTAAAGAGGGACTTAGGACAGTGAAAACCTCTAAACCTTGCAGTAAGGACCTTGCTTACCCTGTAGGCAACAGACATCCAGACCTAGCTGAGATTTTTACTCGAAATAGTCCTTAAGTCCTGCTTCTGCACAGGCCCAGCCTTGCCAGAGCAGAGTAGCTCATACACTAAGTTCAGTTTGGATGTGGGAATGAAGTATGTGCTGTCTCCTGCCTGAAAGGCTCAATCGAATAGTTGGTCTTAGTGTGTACTTAAATCAAGCAACACACAAAATGCAGCAGTGGTTTCTGGTTACTTCAATCTTTTAAAATGCTGTCTGTGCAGGTGGGAGCAGGATCCAGCAGAGGGAAAACATTCTGGATACAATCCAATAACTATTTAGCGAACTACTGACAAGACTGTTTATATAACATTATAGGTAAATTTGAGGTCTTGGCTAGGATATACTTATAATCTCTAGGTCAGAGCCAAAATGCTCTCAGGAACTTTTTGAATTGCGTGTGTGGTTTTTGGTTGTTGGGGTTTTTTTTTAATCTTTGCCATGTTTATTTTGGAGCATAAAGGGTTTGGTATCCAGGGCCATTACTGCTAATATGATCCAGCAGTGTGGGTTGGGATGCGTCCTCTAAAGATACATACAAACTATGTAAGAATGAGGTGTTTTCTTGTTAGAGAATAATGTTAAAGAGACACTGTCAGTTTTAGGTTTGGAGGAAAAAATAAATTATTATTTTAAAGAATAAAGGTGCTTTAATATTTGAATAAGTGTTCTGCCTTTATGCAATATTTAATGAAATACCCTTTTCTACGTTCAAAAAATCACAGACCTAACTTTCTTCATAGTTTACCAAGGACAGTGCTTTGGAGATGGAAGTTTATGAACAAAGGAGCTTTGAAATGGGCTGTCCTATCTCTGATTACTCCAAATGTTTGACCTTAAGTGTATCATTTAGAAGAAACCGTGGCAAGCTTGTTGCTGATAAAAGCTTGCTTTTCTCCAATTATTAGGAAAGTCATCTGTCTTAAGAATAGCTTAAATAATTAACCAGTCAGGCATTTGAAATTAGGAGGACTCCATTTCTTCTGGTTTGTAACCTGCATCCTGGGCGCTGGAATGCTGTCCTCTGAAATCAGCTTGCTGAAATGCTAGATTATACCTGATACTAGAAAATCGTATATCTAAATTAAGTGGAGCCTGTGAAGTAAGCACTGACTATGATGTTCACATGAAAACACAGCCAAGTTATACATGAGTAATAGGGCTGTTATCAATGTGAAAATATAATGGACTCATTTTTTCCATCCTTACTCACCAAACACATGATCTGGCTACACTGATGTCAGTGGGAATCATCCAGTACCTATAAGAGTGAAATAATCAATATTTGTACATGAGTGCTATCCACATCGGTATGTGGAATAAGGTGGCAGATAGCATGAAGAACAGTGACAGAACTGGACCTGCCAAGGTAGGAAAGCTAACACTTCCCAGTTTCTTCAGTCTGGGGTTTCCCTTGGGGTCTGGGGGTTCCATGTTACCTAGTTCTGCAAAGTCCCTTACTTGCATAGGGTAAGACATAGGCCTATTCTTCTGAGCATATCTGGTAAAAGATATTTTATCCTGAAGGATAAGGATGTAGCAAAGCTTTCTCTGCTTTAGACTGTAAGAAGCTTTCAAGGCCTTGTGATCTCACTACCTGGCAATGCTGGTCTAGTGAACAGAGGAGAGACTGAGGGCAGACTCATCCTGACATAGCTTGAGTTCCTTGCTTGAGGCATTTGGAGGGAGACGGTAGTCATCTCGGCCTCTCTGTGTGGTTAATAAAGAAAGAGATTTTGCCACAGATAGCCCTTTGAGGAGCAGTCACATTGTGGGCATACTTCTTGCCCAACTTACTGTAGATGCAACCCAAGTGCTTTACTTCTGTACTCCACCGTGATGTTTAAGACGGAATACAATCATAAATAGACTTGCTCAGAGTATCTAGACAGGCAATATATAGTGTAATGAGAGATAACAGTACACCACAAAAATTATATAAGCAACTTGAAACCAAAAAGTATTCCACTGTCCTATTTCTTCTTTCTTTGGTCCATTGCATGTGAATGAGGCGAGAGGTTTGCATGAATAAACACCTGTTCACAGCTGATTATCTTACTCTAAAGGTCTCTATTCATGCACATTACGTTCTTCTAAAGAACACTTTCCCTAGTTCTAAAAATCCTGAACGTTAATCTGAATCATTTCTGATTTCACAATATTTTAGTTTAGTAACAGAATATCACATTTTTTGTATATATGTATGTGCATATATATTTATGCACATGTGCATGTCATTGAGATCACTGAAACATTGATAAACAACTTATAATTGCTAGGCATCTGGCATCATCAATCTATTCTTATTTTTGCTTAAGAATGTTTCAGAAAAGTAGACAATGATGCTTAAAAATATCGATGATGAAGGTGGTGTTCTAGAAATCAACCTAGCTGGGACAGGCTTAGAAAAAAGCCAAACATATTGTTAAAGACAGGAGTTCTCAGTTACAAGTGCAGACCAGATAGCTCCTTTTCACCTTCCACAGCTCTCTCTGCCTCTGCTGTAGTTGTGGCTGGTTAAGCTGTTGCCTACAGAATTTACTAGCCTTTCCTCCATCTTTCTGCTAAGATCAAGACAGAGGATTGGAGAGCCAGTTAGAAATATACCTTCCCTGTCATATCTGATTACCGCTGCCACATTCATTACAAATTTGCACAACCTGTATTTTTTCTACATCTTGCCTTTCCACTCTCTCCCCCGCTTCCCCAGCTTGACTTCATCTTCTCACTAACAAATCCTGAAGCACTTCACAGTTATTTGTACCTGTCTGGCTTTGTTTTGTCAATAACAACACATTTTTCAAATGAGAAAGTGAGAATTTCTCAGCAATCCATTCCTATGCAGTCAGGGAGGAAGGAAAAGAGAAGGAAGATAGATGTGTATATTATGATTGCTTTAGTTAAGGACTTAATTAGGAAGTATATTTGTTAACCTTTCTGTTCTTTACATCTTCTTAAAAGATATGACTGTGATGATACGATCGTGAAGGACTGTTTATAGAATTATGGCTCCCTACCTAATCATACTCAGTTTGTGAGCTGTGGCGTCTATTTGAACTGCTGCACTTTAAAGCGAGATTATTAGTGGCTATACTAGTTTAGATACTTTCATACAATCCATTGCTTTATGCTTTTTCTCCCTCGAGGACATTAGAGATGCTAGGGTAAAACCTGGAGTCATGTTGATGTGGGCAATTTGTTTTAGGAAGAAAGAGCTTATTACAGCGAATAAGCATTAAACGCTTTGGCCAAGATTCTGGAAAATGACCACTGAATCTCGCTAAGTTTTAAGATGCCCATTTTAAAGCATTTAATTTTCCAAGGCAACACAGCAGAAAATTAATGCCCTTTAAAAAGAGCCAATTTGCACTCCAGAAACATAGTTTACTGCATATTAATGTTTTTGATGGTATCCGTATATGTTTGTGATTTACTTCTCACTGAAAAAAAAAGTTAGAAAAGCTGAAAATGGTTGCCAAAAAGGGCACTAACTATATGGCCACATACAATCACTTCAGCTTCTTGGACAGCTGACATAATAACAGCCTGCTTTAGTGTTCCTAAACCGGTCTCTACTGGTTGATTGCACTTCACAGCGAAGTCTGCAAAACAAGTTTTATCAAAATCAGCAGCACCTTAATGGCGACGCAGAATAGCTACAGCCAATGCTGAAAAAATCTTGACATCTGCCCAAGCCTGATTTGGCTTCTAAAAGAACCAATAAGATGACAATCCACGTAGTAGAGTATTTTCACCGTTAACAAATCAGATTGAGTTTTGCAAGCTCTTAAACCCTCAGCCCAGTCACTGTAAAACAGAATCAGTTATGTTTTGCTGATCTCCTTTATTGTCAGTATCCAGATTGTAAATTCTCTGGGCAGAAACTCTCTCTTATGCGTACTGTGATGTTATTACAAACCTCAGTTTGGAAAGTGGGGCCTCCACGTATTAATACAAGGATGGTGTGAGAGTAGCACGCGTTGTAAGGACTGGCTTCCAGAAGAGAGATACTAGCTCTTAAACATGATCTCTCTTGCACAGTATTCCCAAACCTAAACAGTAGCATGTATTTTGAAAACTGATTCAGTCAACAAGTCGGCAACAGAGTGCAGACAGAGCAAGAAAAAGAGGCTGTGAACAGCAGAGAATCAGAAATCGATGGAATGACAGAATCATAGGAAGGACTAGCAGCAGGAGACAATGCAATTGTGAATATCAAACAGAACGAAGTATAGCTCAGAAAAAGAGAAGAAGGGAAGAAAGCTCTGAGAACAGTGCTTCATACAGAACAGGTTGGGCAAGTGATTATGAAGGTAAGTGAAATTTGAATGGGAAGGCAGAGAAAGGTCTACTGATTTCTAAATAAGACTTAAAGATGCTAAGATGAATGAAAGATAATAAGGTGAATTAGGTATAATAAGGTGAATCAGGCTGCTGTATGCCTGCCTTGATCAGACTTACAAGACTGCAAGAGCTGGGCCTGTTCAGCCTGGAGAAGAGAAGATTGAGAGGGGATCTCATCAATGTCTACAAGTATGTGAAGGGAGGGTGTCAAGAGGATGAGGCCAGCCTCTTCTCCGTGGTGCCCAGCAACAGGACAAGAGGCAACGGGCAGAAACTGAACCACAGGAAGTTCCATCTGAACCTGAGAAAAAACTTCTTTCCTGTGAGGGTGACAGAGCATTGGAACAGGTTGCCCAGAGAGGTGGTGGAGTCTCCTTCCCTGGAGATATTCAAAACCCATCTGGATGTGATCCTGGGCAATCTGCTCTAGAGGACCCTGCTTGAGCAGGGAGGTTGGACTAGATGATCTCCAGAGGTCCCATCCAACCTAAACGATTCTGTGATTCTGTATCAAAGAGCTATAGATAGAAGCAGGGCTGGAGGAGCACACAGGAAATGAAAAGTCAAGCAGATGAAAGAGAAATACTGGGAGAGCATTAAAGATCTCTCTGTGTACATGATGGCCATGCAAAAAAAAAAGCAGAGAGAGGACCTGAGAAAGCATGTTGTTCAAAGGAGAAATGGGAGAAAACTAAAACTACAGGAGGGAAGTCAGGATTAAAGAAAAGTCATATGGATAGCCATTGCTTTTCCTTCATTCAGAGGCACCTCATTTTCTTTGTCTTTTTATCTCCCTATCTTATTAGTTAGACAGCACTTTTGTATTTACACCACAGTTGCATGACTTGTTTTTAACGTATGTTATTTCAAACAGCCTGAAATATGACCTTAGGGGAAAGAGTAGGTTTTATAGCAACCTTTTACCTACCCACCACCTCTTCCAGTTCATTCATGCCATGACTGAAATGCTGCATGATACCATCTCTGCAAAATCTGCAGAAGCAGCATAGGGCCAAAACAAAATGTATGCATCTTATTGCTTCTCAGCTTACATTTTCTTAAAGTCACCTTCATTCCACATATTTCTTCCTGTAAGCAAGGAATTTTACAAAATTAAATAGGAATTTCCCTCTGTGTTTATGACATTCCAATGATGATAGATTTGTGTTTGTAGTTAAATATTTCCCTACGGTGTTTACTGATTAAACATTCAAGACACATAGGGAATGTGACTGTGGGCTTGATTGAAAGCTAGTTGAATAAAGAAAATGTCATTGATTCAGCTGGGCTTTAGGATTTAACAGTCCAGAAACTATTTGTGAATAAATGTGTACGTCTTACTACTGCTTTTGAAGGGAGCATCTGGCTTTTATGGACAGGAAACATATACAAGACATTTAACAATTGTTTACTTTATAAACAGAGATCTGAACAGATGCGTTCTACTGAAGGATATACTGTATATGTGTTACTTGGGGTCACCATTGAAACAGACTGCGTATAATCTAGGCAATGCAATACGCCACGCATGATGTATTTCATATGAATAGGATGGGTCTGCAAACAACACGTGCATTGACCTTTGTTTCCTGAAACCAGTCCTTGAAAATCAAGCTCCAGAGATTATTAGAATGGTAAAAATGAGGTTCACTAACACAAGCATACCAAAAGCTAATGCTACTGACAACGTATGATTTGACTGGAATAGTGCCCACAAGCAAGAAAAATGGGGTCTCTTTCCCTTCAAAATACCATTTTAGTTTTGCACAAAACTTTTTTAAATGCACTTTTAGATGGACATTATCTATGAACGGGAAGGAAAAACAATAAAACTGACTGAAAGCAAAGAGACTTTGCTGCCACGTTGTCAGCCTTCTGTACAGCCTCCTCTATGCTTCCAGACTTACTCTTGTCAGGAAAATTGATTCAAGAATAAGAGTCCCTTAGGTGTACCCTGTGAAATCATAATTATGTGTTCTCCTAATAGGAAGCAAGGATCCAGCAGTGGGAATGTTGATAAAGATTGCGTTTTCAGAGAAGCAGAATGTTGCCTGGTAGTATTTGCTCTAACTACCTTGGCAAGTCTACTGCAGCTCCTCTTAGTGTGATCCTGCGGAGCTTGTTTCAATACGGTTAGAAAATGCTGCAGTAAATACTGCTTCTGCAGATCAGATAGGCCTGAGGCTCTCTGACATAATTACTCATGTTTGTTTTTTGACAGGATCAGTTTTTATCTTTTATGGCCAGGTCTTTTAATCCAGCTGAAAAGTTTCAATGCAAGACAGCGCGTGGGAAAGCAGAACTGTAAGCTACTTGGACGCTCTTACAGCGCCTGAGCCAGTGAAGTCTCCGTGGTATGCCTGCCTGTATCTAACTGCCCTTAACGCACAGGACAATCAGTCTCACCTTCCAGGAAAGCCCTGGGCTCCTTGTGTCAGCAGCTCTCTGTGGCATGGTGTAATGATGTCATAGTGTAATAAAATCTGTGGAAAAACATTCCAAAAGAACGGAGTCATGTAACTGCATAATTTTGTTCCAAAAAGTCTATATATATAGATTTAAGTTCCGTAACTTTGTTTGACATAGTCAGACATATGGCTGCTACACAGAAAATGTATCTTGTCTTTTCCCAAACTGTTTTTATTGCAAATTCTGTTATTCAACATATTGTGGTCAAAAAATGAATGAATACTCTTTCACATTCTCTGTCTCACACACTTCCTAAGCAAATAGTAAAAGTTAAAGGATAGCAGGTCAGTATTGTTTATTGCTGCATGGGGCTCTGTTAGTTTTGAGTATGCAATAAAGAGAAATACAATAGCATATATTTTAAAATAGGAATGAAAAAATATACAATCCAGAAGTTTAATTTCTGCATTCTCAAATGTCTTTTTGAATCAACGTCTTGTGGCATTGCGTGGACTTGGTAAGATGCCAACTTGATTTTTTTTTGAGACAATGAAACAAAGTAACACAGGGTGTGATAGACATAGTTCTCAGTAAGCAAAAAGTGAGCATTCAGAAAAGAACAGATTGTTGTTTGAATTCATCAGAGAACAAACTACATGCTGCTGTATGCCTGCCTTGATCAGAAGACAAACCTAACCGGGATTTCCAATACCCTGCAGGTGTGAGCCAATAACGTGCTTTCCTTCTCACAGCTGAAACCCTGCATAGTTAACAATTCCAACAAAACACCAAAAGCCTAGGAGCCAGGCAAAGCTAATTTATTTCGGATATCCACCAGTTTCTTTAGGTTATAAAAGTAATCTTTGTATCAAGCACAGTTGAAAAAATAGAATTTCTGGTGCGGATATATTTTAAGATTATCTATATAAGGACATTTGTAATTCTGCACATCGTGCTAGAAAAGTTGGGACTTGCAGACTTACAGGAAAGAAAATAGCTACTTGCTCTTTTCAGGAATCACACTCACACAAGTAAAACTCTGAATTAATAACTTTTAAAAAATAAAATATTATTGTATGTTATCACATAAGACATTTAAAGTCCTTAAGTCACACAACTTTGTATAAATAGCATTCCTTTGTGTAGCAGAGCAAGCTTATACCTTTGTGTATTAAAGCAACTGGAATCTTCATTGCCTGTGCTTTGACATTAACTCTCATTAAGGAAGTTTTTTTTCTTCTAATTATGTCCGGGCAGAGGAAATGAATGATGTTGTGATTTTGAATAAGAAATTCTTTTGTTCTGTCTCTGTTTTGGAAGCCTGCTTTTCTCTCACCGTTTTCAGCCTAGAAGTCAAAATAGAAATGGTACTCAAAGGCCTCGCCTTTGAAAATTCTTCTCAGGTATTACTGACATAATGTAGCTGCAGTTACGATCGGAAATCCCTTTCAGCATTTGAAAACTTTGCTTGTTTTTCACTTCTAAAGAAGGAGCATTAAGGGAAATTCATGTAGAATACCGAATACAGTGCTCATGGGTGAAATTTACAGGTATCTGTTGAACTGGTATTTTTAAAAATGTCTCAGCAAAACAGTTTCTGTCCACGTGAGTTTGCAAACTGACCAGACATAACATAGAAAGCAAGTACTGTTGCTGTCATTTTTCGGATAGATTCTGACTTGTCCAAGGGGAATAATCTATAGCAGTTAGGAATTTAATATTGATTTCCTGACTCTCAACCTATTGCTCTAATTAAAAGACATTCTTTCCCTTAAAATATCGACTAAAACATTTTATTAAAAACTGCGCTAGCACCAGCAGGGAACAGACTGCACAATCAAGTACATATTATTTGACAGACTTTTAGGTTGCAAGTATACACAAGTTTTCTGAAATTTAAAATAACAGGCTATTTCAGGCTGAAAATGTTTATGCTAATTTTAAAGTCATCTTGCTGTATTTAGTGCAAACCATTACCTTATCGAGTTCTGGTGAAGTTTTGATACCAGACTACTAAAAGAACTTTCATACTCATCTATTTAGGTGAGATATAGATCATTCACTTTGGGCTATATTGTTGACTGTCTACCTTTTGAATTAATTACCTTGGACTCGGTCTAGGTGACCCTGCTTGAGCAGGGAGGTTGGACTAGATGATCTCCAGAGGTCCCTTCCAACCTAAACGATTCTGTGAGTCTGTGATTTAAAAAATACAAATTTATAATTAGATCCTTGCTGATAATATATTAGAGGACCTGCCTCTGAATAACCACAAAGCCACCTCATTATCCCCCTTCCAACTTTTTCTGTGATGTCTTTCATAAATTCAAAAATGGTCTGAGAGCCAATAGATTGAGACCACGGCCTGCTGAGTTGGTCAATGTTATCTTATTATTTGTTGAGACAACTCATCTATCTCTCTTCCATAAGCATGTGTTGTATCTACAACGGAAAATGAATAGAGAAGTCTGTGCAAAACTTTCTACTGAGAAGAAAACTTAAAAGAATAATCACTGCTCTAACTCTCCACATGGCAACTCTTATTTCATGTTAAGAATAACTCTGAATAGAAGAAAATTAATTTAATCTGTGTGAAGTATTTTATTTATGTGGAATGCAAGAGTGGGATTCACCTGAACTATTCATAGTCATCAGAGAGAAGCACAGTTTGATTTATCTGATGTTTTAGACATCCGCTGCAGGGTGAGATGAATTTTATCTTAAAAATGGCTCTCTGTTGGCTGTGAAGGCAGTCAAGACAACCAGATCAAGCAGATTTCTGCATTGTAGAAATGTGAGGTTGGATGAGATGAACTTCACTCACAGGCTCCACAGGAAAAGCTAATGTGGAAGTTCTGCACTGTCATTTTAGCCTTTTAGATAGGTGCCTTTATTTAGACTGGAAAACCCTTTGAGGACGAGACCATCTTTTTACTTGGAATTTGTATTGCACCTGCAAACAAAAGGTTCACTCATGACAGACAAGATGGTAATACTTCTGCTAATAATAAAAAAACTGAGGTAGTGACCACAAACTAGTACCCATTACAGAGCTATGGCAGTGTGTGTGGCTCACTTGTAGTTAGTATTGTAGTATCAGTTTGAATTTTGAATGAAGTTATGTATGCTTCTGCCTAGAAAGCCAAATGATCACGTAACAAAACAGAGTACTAGTCTAATTTTGCACAAATACCTGCAGTGCACCAAGAAAAGATTGAAATTCTGTCTCCTTTGAAGTCTTTGGCAAGTCTGTCTTTGACTTCAGTGGCACAATCGGACGTTGAATCCAGTGCATACGGATATGACAACAAATTTCATATTAGCATTTACTAGTGTTTGTCATAGATTGTGCATTGAGGCTTCATTACTCAAAAAGGAAGCAGAAAAGATAATTTAAAGAACTGACTTAATGAGAAACAGTATTGTACAGCATGTATACAAAGTAAGGTAAGTAATACCAGTCTCTTTTGCAGGTGTACCACCTTTTCCACTGTGTTCTTTTGCAGTCCAGCTCTCTTTTGGTCATCTGTTTATTGCCTCCTTATGCTGGCTAGATGAATAAAATATTCTTATTTTAATTTGTTTGTCATCCATTCTTCTCTGTGCAGGATTTCCCGTCCCATAATCATTTTGAACAGAATCAGTAGTATTTTCTTCATGTTTTCTAAGGCTAGGGTTACAAATTATTGACCTAAGTTTATTTCCCCCTAATTTATGGAGTTTGAAAAGGCATAAAAGCCAACAAGTAATCCTCTCTCCTGGACCAGTTTTTTTAAGATTTCATTCGTCTGACTTCACTTTTGTATTATTTAAACTGTACCTGCTAATGTACAGCAGTGAAAGGGAAAGCAGACTGCTGCCCACTGGACACAGAGTGCTGTAACAAAGACCACAAGGAATTTACCTATTCAGTGCTGTGTGGGTTTTTGTTATCCAGGAGCTAACCTCTTCCTGAAATCACTTGCATAGAATCGGAAATGATCAAAGAGGAGACAAAACATTGTGACTTGGCTGAACTGGGAAAAGGGACTGTGTGTTGCTGGTTTTGTGATTGTAATTATGGGAAGGTAGAAGCCAGAACAGAAGCTGAATGAAGCTACCAAATTATGGTAATAGGAAAACAACTGTGTTTTATTACTGACAGCAGCTAAGAGAGGGATATCCTAAAGTCACAACGATATCACACAGAGCAACCTCTAGCACTGGTTTTCTGACCTCACCTGAGCTTGTCATTGTTATGCTTCGTTATAAAGGGAAACAAGGCATCAGGATCCAGATTTGCTCTGTACAAGTCCTGTCCTGTAACAGGATCTGCAGGCCACTAGCTGGAAGAGGGAAAGACGTTCTAACAAACTGATGCAGCTGTTAACATTTCTGTAACTTAGATCATAAAGGAAGACTAGTACAAGCAAGCTCCACGGATGTCTAAAGAGGTATACCCAGACAATGTGATGGGCATACTAAAGAAAGGTGCACAGGCTTGGGTTGTTATCTGGAATAATGATCATCTGATGTGGGATTTGGATCACCTGATGACACTGAGCATGAAGTCAGCTGATGATTTTTGTGCAGAGGGACTGGGGGTGCCATCTGATTAAAGTTATAACAACATTTTTCAGTGGCTATTTTCAAACAACAAAAGCGACTGCTTACAGGATGTAGTGTTTCTGAGATGTGACACAGTTGATAAGGAAAAGCTTGACCCTATTTTGCTGTGTCATGTGATGGGTTCAGGGCCAAGACCATGGCTGGGATGGAAGAGCAGCATCCATCTAGTTCCTTGCATCTGGTTTGGGGATGCGGGAATGTTTGTTGTATGGACAAATATCTGTAGAGAAACATAGAATGAAATTTCTAGGTATCGTTACCTAATTACCCTGTGCCTGTGTGGGATTTAGAAAAAAACACTATGTGTGAGGGAAAGGCAGGACTCTGGGGTTCTTGGAAAATTCTGTTGAGGAAGCTAAGGTAAGGAATGGTCTGTCAGTGGTTTTCATGGCTACTTCTCTGTGCTAACAAAAGAATTTGTTAAGTCTCTCAAGTTTGAAACGTGATTAGCAAGTGCCCTAACACAAGTAGAGCGTCCCTGAGGAGGGATATGTGCAGGGTACAAGCAGGAATGTAGGGCCACTGAACCTGAGGTCTCACCCCTGCGTAAACTATTCTCTGCCCAAAAGCGACAGATCAAAGGAAATCCCATTGAAAGGGATCAAACATATTACTCTGGCTAGCATCCAGCAGAGGGCTCTCAAAAAGGCAGAGAGTATAATAGCTCCTATAATTTATGGTAGCATTTATTTAAGCAATTAACTCTTATCTGAGTTTGCTAAAACTTCATGAAACTATTCTCTTGTTCTATGAGAAGCCTTACATGCTATGATATAACTTGATTCTTTTGTTCACAGATCTCAAAGAAAAAAAATGTGCACATCTTGTAATCTATCTGGATGTGTTTCTCAACTCAACATGCATACTTTTAAAGTTACAGATTTTTTCACGGTTTTCAGTAAGATGTAGGTTCTGCAGTACCTAAACATATTGTGAAGGAGAAGCTTAGCTTTTCTTTTAAGTCTCCACAGCAATGCCCTGGCAAGTCTATATAATTGATTCTGAGCATCCAAGAAGGGGAAGAGAAATTGTAGTTGTTTTAGTAAACAGTAGTTTAGTTGTTTTTAGTAAACAGTAACATGCTCAGACATCAAAGTAGAAATAAGAATGAAAGAAGTAATTTCAGGTCTCTAAGAGTACTGAGTTATAGTTTCCTTAGCCATATTAAACAGATACTCACCTCCAGAAAACACAAATTTCTGTCTTTATGGTAAGATGTACTGCTTTGCAAGAGGAAAGCTTCATTTTGGGTCATAATTGTGGTACCACAAACAGCAATTCTTACCTCAAATCAAATTCTTATAAAGTAAGAACAACCACAAGCTTATGAGACCCTTTTCTTCACATAATGCTCTTCTAAAACGAAGCATTACCTTCTTTCCCCTATCCCTCCAAATTTACTAGGACTTCTATCAATTATAAGTAAATGCTAAAAACTAGACCTGGGTTGCAGAAGTCTGGGAGGGGAAAAAACTGACCTGATGCAATGAAAAAACAACGAAGGTGATGGGACTACCTCGTGGAGTCTGTGCCAAACTCTAGCCCTCTCCTGTTTCTAGCCCCTGCTTTTGTCACTTCGGCACCATCTTACAATACTCCCTTCAGCACAGTGCTATGTGCTTGCACATGTTTTGCTGCTTATTTAATAGTACTGTATAAAAGCCTCTGCTTAGCATAAACTGATTATGTTTGACAATATTTTGAATATAAATTAGGTATGGAGAGATAATCTGTGTGTGTGCGTGTATTTTAAAAGGGTATGTTTGGTTTCAAGGTTTTAATTAGCGCTGCAAGATGGCCATGTCATTCATGAGTGACAAAGCTCAACGTTCATACAGGTATTCCAATACAAGCGCTAAGAAAATCTTTGTGAACTCCTATCTCAAATGTGCCATCACTTTGAAAACATGTTTACCTATTTAGGAAAAAAGTCTACTAAGGTCAAGGATCATAGTTTAGCCTAGGTAGGCCTCAGGGATCTCAAGTTAATGGACTGCTGAAAAGGTCATAAATATGAGGAAAAATGTTCTTGTTAAGGGACACATCTTAGCTCTCTATAAGGAAGATTGTTCCCTTCAGTGTTTTTAACTCATCTGTCAAATCTAGCTTTAGAGGGTAGGGCCTTTGCTGTTGCTTTTAGGAACAAAGCATTCCATACCTCCCCAAATAACTGGTGTTTGAATGTTTTCTTTTTTCTTGTCGCACCCATTTTTGCAGTCTTTGCTTCCTTCAAAATACATATGTAGTCTTATGCTAAATAAACTTTCCATGTAGCGTGTACTAATCTTAACAAAATGATGTCATTTCACAGCATTTGTGAAACATGTTTTAATATTTCAGCTCCTTTGATCTTGTCTCATAAATTGCTCTTCTTTAAATTCCCTCCAGTGTAATTTTTGAATAGGAAGATTCCCAAACATATCCCTGCCATGATGTAGTTATTTAGTATGCAAAGGGTAGTCATGCCAAAGAAGCAGAAAATGAAGTATTGTCGTCTTGCTACATGCTCAAGAAGCAGTAGTTCCCCCTCAGAGATAGGACCCTTCACAAAGAGCCCTCAATTCTGAGAGCTTTGTTAGTAAACTGTCCTGTAAGAGCATATATAATTTACTGTCCACTTTCACTTTCACATGTCAATATGACATGTCAATGTGATATGTCAATATCACAGGTTTCTTCCTATTGCTGAATGTTTTCCTAGATATATCAACATGTTTCCAAGATGAGCCTTTTCTTTTCCATCCATTTGCTTTTTTAAGTTTGTTTATGCTCGCTTTACCAGCTCCAGCTAACTTAATCTTACAACAGCTATGAAATCCATTTATAGCTAATGCCTCATCCTTTAAATCAAGATTTAAGAAACAAAGACTGTCTGAAGAAATTTATTAGCCTTTTCAGCTCTTCAGTTGAAGTCCAATGCTAATCAAAAAAAAAAAATTCGATAATATAAAAAGAACATGGTAAAATAACAGATTGTTCTCTTTTTTTGTCCATAGCAAATTTAATTAAAGATGATGCTCCACCTCCCTTCAAGTGCCAGTCCTGAAGGCTCCACCTTAACTAGCAAAAATAAAGTTGAGCCTTTTCTCAACATAATGTTCTATTTTTTCCTATACAAACTCAGTGAAGCTGTTCATGTGTATATAAGGGCATAATTTAGCTAGGCGTCTGGCATGTATGCACAAATAGTTGAAGGTACTTAGGTGACAACATCGCTATTACCTTCTTCTGACTCTTCCACAATGGAAAGATAATGTAATAGGTTCAACTAAACAAAGGGCAGTGGTTATTTCCTTGCTAACAGTGAAGCTTAAGACAGCAAAAAAGATTCCATTAAGCTCCTTTATGTAATGAGATAACTGAAACAACTGCAGTCTCCGTACACAAAGGTGAAAGGCATCAGGGTACAGGGATCTGCCTGGCAGTTTTGTGGCAGCTGCATTAAAAGCAGCAAAGGATAAGAGAAGGCAGCAAGGAAGTTTTTAAATTAAAAAACAAAACAAAAAAAAAAAAACCCAAAAGTGCCATGGCACTAAGAAAAAGCAGAATTCCTAGGGAAATGGGATTCTAATAAGTGCACAAGTGTGTGTTTTTTATTTTTTCCTCCCCTCACTGCTTGGATTTGAAGTAACAGGAGTATATAATCCTCAGTAATATCCAGGGTTGGATCAAAGGTGTCTAACATAAACCTGCATGGCCCTAAACTTCAGCTAATTAATCAAATTTTAAAAATGGCCTTTCCTGGATCAGCAGAGTCAAATGAATACCAGCTAACAAAATCAAAGTAATTACAGACCTGGAGACTGCTACGCTTTTCTCTGATGCAGATCTCCAGTTAATGCTTCTGCTTTGCTCAGGATGTGTGTGCCTAAGTCACAGCATTCAGAACTGAGATAACTGTAAACTTCTGTTGAAAAATGTGTTAGTGCAGCTTACAGAAATAATGGTGGTAGTATATTATATGGGAATTCTACAACAGGATTACATAGCAATGACTACTTGCAAACCCCCGAAATGGTTATTTTTTTAAAATGTGGAATCACATGAAACTAGCCGTGGTACCCTGCAAATTACATCTCAATCCTGCAAAGGCTTCCCCAAGAAACAAAAGGAAGCCATAAAAGTTGTAATAGCTGACATAATTAGACACCAGGCCTATCATTAACTGCTTCTAGATGGTGTTTTGGGGTTTGTAACCACGCATTGCTTCGTGCGTTTGGGACTTCGGCGGGCTGCTTTACAGTTGTCCTTTGTTTAAAAAAAAATACGGTAACGTACGTAATTCTTCTTCTTTGTTTTTTTTCCTTAAGGTTCTCTCTCTGGTGACAACTCTTGCGAGGCCTGTGAGGATGGGAGCCCCCCCCGCAGCTGAGCAGGCCCCGGCCGGCCTTGCCGCTGCACCGCTCCGGCCACCGCGCTGCTCACAGCCACCCGCGGCCTCAGGGCCGGCAGACCCCGAAAATAATTTCGTTTCGGAGCGACTCGAAGCTTAAAGAATAACCGGGACTCCGGGTCTTCCCTGGGTCGCTGCTGATCCGCTCCAGCCCTGACGGAAGGGTCGGGGGAGGCCTGGCTCGGCGCCTGCTGCTGTGGCGCAGATGGCTGCGGCCGTTGGGCCGCGCCCGCCCTGGCCGCGCCGCGGCGAAGGGGGGCCCCGCCGCTCCCGCCTTTTCTCTCGCTTCCCGCCCCCCAACAAGCCAGCGGCCGCCGGCTCTGCCTCCCCGCCGCCTGCGCAACGCGCCCTCCCGCCTGCCAACGGCCGCCGCCGCCATTGCCCGCCGCGCCCCGCCCCGCCGCCGGCGCGCCCAGCCCCCGCGGCGCCGCCGCAGCCCCCCGCGCACATATAGGCGCGCTCCGCCGCACTCGCCGCGCAGCAGCCGCCGCCGCCTCCTCCAGGCATGGCCCAGGGCTCTACCTCACTATGGCAGCAGCGCGACACAGCACCCTCGACTTCACGCTCGGCGCCGCAGGTAACCGCCGAGGCGCCTTCTTCTTCCCCCCCCCCCCGCCCGGTCCCATCCCGTTCGCCCCCCTCCGTGGGCGGCGGCCCCGAGGCAGCCGCCCGCCAGGCCCCGCACAGGCGCCCCCTCACCCCCCCCCCCGCCGCCTTTCGCGCCCTTCTGCCCAGCCGCCACCCCCGGGTACCCACCTCCGGCTGGGCGGGCGCCCCCCACCCCGGGTCTTCGCCCCCTGCCCGGGGCTGCCCCGCGGGGCCCGTGCGGCCGCCTCAGGCTCGGCCGTGCGCGGCGCCGCCCGCCGCGGCCTCTGGCCCTCGCCGCCCCCCGCTCGTGAAGGGCGGCGGCGGCGAGGCAGCCGCGGCTGGAGGGGCGGGCTGCGCCTCGGCCCGGCGTGGGGTGCGGCGGGGTTTCTGCCTGGGGTTTCGGGGGTGGGGGGTGCACATCCCCTTCCCCCCCCTCCCCCCATGGGTTAGCTCGCGTCGGGGGTGGCAGAGCACCCGCAGGTACCGGCCGCGGCTCCACACGGCGTCAAGGTGATTTTGGGGCGGGGGAGGGGGGGGTCGCGGGAGTCGCTCCCACCCGGGGGCTGGTGAGTGCCGCTGCTGGGCGCCTAAGAGCCCGGGCCGCCTGCGGAGGCCGTTTTGAGTCAGCGTGCTGGTTTGTGTGGCTCTCGAGCGGGCCTGGCTCTTACGGCGGGGTGCGGCGAAACAGGCCCCTGACTCTGACAGAGCGAGGTGCAAGTAAAAGGCACGAGGAGCCTGTCGCTCTTTGAGGTTCCTGTAACCGCGTAGCAGTAATTAGCTAATCGGCTGCCGAGTTTTATTACTCGGCTGTTACAAACGTATACTCCGTCCTTACCTGTAGGGGGTGTGTTAGAGCCAAAAATGAAGGAAAGCCTCCACGTTTCTCAGTAGGCAAGATGGGTGAAGAAGTTTGATGCGGGGGAGAGCTGTGATGGGTGCCCAAGCCTAGGTAGTAAAGCTGGTGCCTGCTCGACAAGCTCGCTAGCGGCAAGCTGGTGCGGCAGCCGCTGCGTGCGGGGAGCCCCCTGCGCCCCCCGTCCTGCGGGGCTGGCCGGCGGAGGTAGTGGGCGAAGAAAACATGTTAGTAACACGCGTGGGGAAGGGACTCCTGATCTCTGGGCATCTTTGCGCAGAGTCCCCTTCGTGGCATTGCTGTTTGCTCCCCGCTGAGGCACTGCTAAGGACAGAAAGGGGAAACACTTATGGGGTTGTTCTAAAAGCAGTTTGCTTTAGAGCATGTTTTCTGTTGAAAGGCTTCCAGTTTCTGTTTCACAGTGAGGTTTTACACTACAGCTTAACCAATCTAATGGTGAGCTAGTGCCAAAAGGAGTAGTCCTGCCATCTTCCTTGCACCCTGTGCTTGACTGATCCATCGTGAGCTGATTCAGTAAGCTAAACCAAGCTAAAAGCAGGTTTGGGGGAACAGTCCCCTCTGCGCCAAACACCTCTTTACTTGTTTAGTTCCCTAAACTATCTAGCTGCAGGGTTAGATCAGAAGAGTCAGAAATGCTAGGGAGAGGAGTAGAACTAACTATCTTTAAAATAGCTAGCTTTATCAGCTGATCTGTGATGTTAAAAACTATGCTATTAATTAAACAGACTGTGGCAAGGACCTTAAGTGTTGTCTGCTTTCAAGTAGCTTTGCAATTGCATTTGCCTTAACTGGAGAAAGAGGCAAACATCTTCAGAAGTAAAGTTGACACACTCAAATTGGGGGGGGGGGGTGCAGGAGGGCCTGGAGACGACCAGATGCAGAGGTATTGCTGCCACCAAAGAGCAAAGTACTTCCCTGCCCCCCCCCACCCCCCCAATCTCTTTTTGTCTCTTTCAGCACAATAGATCCCTCTACTAAGAGGTCAAAAACTGTTTTCAACCAGTGGTAGTTCAGAAGTCGGCTTGTATTTTGCATGTGGAATCTCTCCTCTCTTGTAATGATAATGGCCTGAAGCATAAAGTCTTTTCCATAGAGAAAGACTGGAGAATACACATCAGTAATTTGTGTTAAAGGGTTTAGATATTAATGCTGAATCATGGATCATGAATTAGTTTGGCTTTTTTTTTTCTTTTTTAGTAGCTTACATGGGCAGTAAAACTTCTGAGTGGTCTGGAATACCCTAGAATGGCTATTAGTAAAATGAGATTTTACTATTTTGACATCTCATCTTATGAGGATAATGTGTTTTTTGCTATGCTTTAGCTGAAGCTATTGCATCTTTGTATTCCAGAGAATATGGCAGCTTCTTCGTGAATGCATGCCCGTTATTTTACTGCAAAATGCTAACTTTATATTTTGTTTTGACAGATATTTTTGTGGTAGGTATTAATATAACTTCTGTTTGCCTGCTTGTAGAAAGATAAAACTTTAGTCAACAAAAGGAAACTTCTTTCAGTAGCTCACTTGCATCTGATTATAGTGCCTGTTTTAATAAGTGTACATGGTCAAGGTGCCTCTGTTTCTTTAAGGACTTGTCCAAATACAATGTCTAGATACATTGGGTCAGTGAAATCATTTGAATATAGTTCTGTCTGTTCACATTTAATGCAGTTATCCCATGTTCTCGCGTTCCTGGAGGGGGGTGGGGAAGAGTGGTTTAAGTATTGTCCAGTGTCAAGAATAAACAGTGCTATAAAGGATCGTGTTGCTGAAAGTTAGCTCTTCTGCTGAGACCTGCCTGACTCTTTGTATGCTTTGTTGTGTACAATTTATCTTAAATCTCAGTCATTTGGGGTCCTGAGGGACTGGAGGAAGGAGGCTGTAACTGGATTTCAGTGAAAGGATATGGAAGACGTAATATAAAGACATATATGGAAGGATATGGAAGACATAAATATATGCTTAAAAATGCATGTATTGGGATATAAGTCTTTTTAAAAAAAAAAAAAACTTCACTTTTTTTTGGTTTGTTTTACAACTGTTTGCATAGTACTGCATGATTGCTGTACTCCAGTGTTTGATATTCTTAAAAGTGTGAAAACTGACTGGTTGTATATGTTATGTTCTGAAAGAATCTTGATTATAACATCTGCTAAGTTAGTCTATTGAATGTTGTTTCTTGATTGAAGCATTTATTTAGGCTTTGAAGTTGTTAAATGTTTGAATCACATGCAGTGAATTTAATATTTCCGCTCTTGTTTTGTTTAGGAAGTCTTAAGCTGCTTCATGGAACAGGCCACAGTTTTATGTGGTTGTTCTTGGCTGTCTTGATCTTGGCTTTCAGAGGGAGGAAGAGATGGCAAGGTTTTGCTTTGTTCTCCATCCCTTTGGAGCCTTATAGCTGTGTTTTCCTTCTTTGAAGGCTATTTTAAAAAAAAAGCCCCTTTCTGAGGGGAAAACCCCCTGAAACAGGAGTATTTAAGAGCACTAACTGAGAAGGAGAGATGCTGTGTTGTGTTTTGCTCTCTGAGACATTAGAGAAAAGCTGGGAGAGACAGCTGGTGTTGAGAATGTAAGAGACGTCTCTTGCAGGGTTTTCCTGCATGTTGATCAGAACCTTGTGTATAAAGGAGAAAGGGTTAAACTACTGTTAAACGTTTGCTGGAAGTTTCTGAGATTACAAATGAGAATTCAGCAGAAAATACCTCATGAGCACTTGGCTGTATATAGAGTTATTTTAATATCCTTTCATAATGTTTTCTATTAGATGTTTTTGTTGGCTGCCTAGTATATTAGAGATGCTAGGTGTTTGTCTTTCTTCTGGGACAGGCATTGTTGTCGTCTTTAATCAGAACTGGCTGCAGTTAACAGAAGAAACACACTTGAATTGAATATGCCCAAGCACTCTAGGGGATACAGCATTTTTGGGCCTTGTCACTTATTTTGACCAGTTCTATCAAATATTAAGTCATCTAAAGTGACGAAATAACTGAGTGCAGTGATAGTATGCAGTTCTGTTTCCTTTACTGTACTCTTTTCTGTCATGTTTATCAAAATTTGCTGACTCCTGAGTAACATCACCTTGTGAAAATAAAGATTAAACAAAACCCAAGTAAATGACCTGTGGAGCTTCTAACCCTGTTGTCAATCCTGGCTGAAATGTGTTTGCAGCTAGTTTACAGCTGCACTTGGAGAGTTAGTGCTACCTTGGCAGCCTCAGTGGGCAGCACGTGGGCCAAGCTGTTCGAACTGTGCCCTGCAGGGTTTCACCTTCTAGTTCAGGCAGGCATGGACCGTGAACTGGCATTTGATGTGTCAGAGCATGAAGTTGGCTTGTCAGGAGGAATTAATATAGGAATTAATAGCGCTCTGTGTAACAGCACAGGCTACTGCGAGCTCATTCTCTACTCCTAATGATTTCCAACAGAAAATCTTCTAGTTTAGAAGAGTGAGATATTTTATGAATGAAGTTCTGAAACACGTAAGTGCTCATCTGAATCTCCAGCCAAGGTGCCAAGTGCTCCGTGGCTGCTTGCTTGGACACAGAGGAACTGTCTCCTGCAAAGCTGAGAGTTAACAGCTTGGGAGACATTGCCCGAAGGCCTCACTTGCAGCTTTTTGGGGCAAATTCACACAGGAAATAAGGAGCGGTTTTGACATTTTGACCTTGCCTTTTTGTAATAGCAAATGCCTTAGGCATGCATAGTGCAGCCACTTTAAAAACCATGCACAGCCCCCCCCCCCCCCCCCCCAAATACTACTCCTCCTTGGAAGGACAGAGAAGTATATATAACAAGTGCTAGTTGGTTTAATGAGTTTGTAGAAGATGGTCGGATTCTAGCTAATAATACTGGCTTAAGACATGCAAATAAATGGGAAATAGAGCTGGCATTATCTAGGCAGTATTGAAGCTCTATATCGAGTTTCTCTTTCACCGTTTTTGGATGAAAAGCCTATAGATGTTTCAACAGGTGATAATATTGTTTGAAATGTGAGTAGTCTTACATATGCCGGTTGATGGACTCCAGACTTGCATGTTACTGGCAGAGGCAAGCTAAGTTAGTAGAGCTGAGGTGTTGAGAGCACGTTTGTCAGATGATAAGGTTCCAGCTGTATATCAGATGAAGGAAGTCCTCCGAGTGTATAAATGCTCGGCACAGAAAGGTAGTATGCCAGAATTGCGGGAATGCTGGTTTGCAGATGTCAGTTTTGGCTTCCTACTTCATGAACCGCTTGATATTGATAATCTATTTATGATGAGGTGTTTGGAGGAATTTAATAAAATCCTGTATTTCTATAGTGGAATGAAACTGAGCCAAGCAACAAATCTGCATGATCTATATTATGACATTTAGATGGTTAAAGGATACTTTTATGGATTATCCAAAGCAGTGTGGCAAATAGTTCATATACGTAGAGGTATGCAAAGGTCTCTTCAGTTATTGAAGACCAATGAATTTGTATGCATTGGAAAACCGAACCTTACAATGTGACATAGCAGTTAGGGAAGGGGAAAGAAACTTAAATGTGAGGTTTATGATTTTTTTGATTCTGTGTGGTTATTAAATCTAAATAGAGCAATTCGACTTAGATTGTCAGCTGCCATTATGTGTGGAGGCCTATAAACACTTGTTCCCACTGCTCTGTGATAACTCTGGAGTTCTGGTGAAGTGTTGCATGCCATTCTGGAAGAGCTTTTTTTTTTTTTTTTTAATACAAGAGATATTAGCTCTAATAGAATGTCATATCATAGTTACCTGTAACTGCATGCCAGGTATGGCAAAAAATATTTTTAAAGTGTATGTTTTACTTTCATTGAAAATATGGGAGCAAATCATTTGTCATTTGTAAAAGAAACTTATTTGATGCTGCTACCCTGCCCAATTCTAATAAAAACTTAAGAAAACACAAGTGTCTTCTGATAGTTTTGTTTTTGACAGAGTGATGCGACTCTAGCTCCACATCAGGAGCTAGGCCAGCTGACAAGTAACATGCTATCTGTCTGTATTTTAATTAAAATACAAGTGATTTTCAGATAGATATGTCCTTCAGCTGGCTTGCTGCTAAACACTGGTACCATGCATAAGTAGTCAGCAGGAACGTGTGGCTGGGGACAAACAGGAAGGCAGAACAAAGTTTCAGTTTACTTCAGCTGAAGCTGCTGTGGAAATGTGTGCTTTAGAGGTCTCCCCTTCTCTTCCCCCCCACCCCTTTGTTACAAAATCCTTAGTGTTGTTTTTCTCATCCTGAGGCAAGATGTACAGAATATGAATAATAGTGTGAACAGAATTTCTGCTGGACAGTAATATCTTTGCTGTGATGGAGATGTGTGCTGCAGAGACTCTTGGGGAACAAACAGTGCCTCTGGGTGCCCAGATAGGACAAGGGAGCTCGATCCCTGTAATACTTTTTTTCAGAGTTTCCTAATAGGTGCTCAACTAAAATCAGCCTTTGCTCAGTGGTCAGCCCTATAAATATAAGGGCAAGAGCTTCAGCTCCTTGTGGTAACTGAACAGTTGTGCATCAGCTATGTGTCTATACAAGTATCCAGAGGGAGGAAAAAAGTGCATATCTGCATAGTGTGTGTGGCCTTTAGGTACCTGCTGCTACAGTGAATTGTCTAGAAGGTTCAGTGATTTAGCCCTACAATAGTTGAAGGAAGTGATGTAGATGAGAACTGGTTGGTAGGTAACATAGGAGAACTCTTACTGAGCTGATGAAAGGCTTTGTTTTGTTCAGTCATTGTACTGCAAAAGGTGACAGTACTGTTTGTGGGGAAAAAGTATAGGTTTCATTCGTTTCCCAGCAAGAGACAAAATGAAAATGCACCTTTTGTAGAAGGCAGGATACTGCTTTTGAGTGTCACTTTAATAATTTCCTATGATATTCAATTGTGTTTTTGAAGGTTGGAATAAAATTCACTTTTAGGTTATGGATAATGTTATGTACAGAGCTGTATCCCAGGAAGAGTCTAGTTATGTTCTATCCCTCATAGGTATTGTTGCCCATAATAAACTCAGCTGACCAATTTTTTTTTCCCCCCATACACTTGGAAAACTCTGTTGTATGGACTTGCTCTCGTGAACTTGAAACAGTAAAATGAGCATCAGTCATCCTCAGTAACATTACAGTCTTGTTTCCTGTCTTCCTGTTTTTGAAAGCTAACCTCTTACTATTCTCCTGATGGTCTTTGTAAAGCAATGCAAAGTCAAGTGTTTTGATCACAGGAGATGCAAATCCACTTGTCTTTTCAGAAAATAATTGCAAACGTTAGCAATACTGAAGAATGAACAACAACAAAAAAATCCCCTGAAGTTTTTAATTGGAAATTACCAAGGAGTAAGTCCAAGCTTAATTAATCAATCACTATGGAGAGTTAAATTTGCTTTAATGGGCAGTTACAAAACACTAATAGGCTAACAGCTGCTGCTTGCCTACTGATATATGGCTGGGTGATCTAACTTCAGTAACTATGATTCGGCTCCAAAGCACCTTCCTTTTCCTTCCTCTTGTGGAGACGTGTAGAGAGGAGCTGTAGTCACAGGCTGTGAAGGAGAGCGCAGACCAACAAGCAAGAGTTGCTGCTGCCGGGAGGGTGAGACCCCTGGGGGAGCAGGCAGCCCCTTACCCCTGCAAGAG
Organism: Struthio camelus; assembly: GCF_040807025.1. Lineage (NCBI taxonomy): Eukaryota > Metazoa > Chordata > Aves > Struthioniformes > Struthionidae > Struthio > Struthio camelus. Next base: position 136,167,446 of record NC_090942.1, on the reverse strand, counting down.
CAGGAGCAGACAACTTCCCCATCACGGGTGCTGCAAGTGTGAGAGGGCTCTGCTGTGCTGACAGCCCTGTTGCCACTGCTGCTTTGGGAGGCAGGGGCAGGCTGAGCAGGGGTTGTCTCTGGGCTAGGCTTTGTTCCCCAAGTTGGGCCGAATTACTTGCACGGTAACTGTGGGAAGGAGCAAGCCTTCCGCCCTTGAGAAGCCGAAGTTAAAGCTCAGGTCTGCTGTAGCATTGTGGATAGCATGTTCTGTCAGTGTTTGCGTTCTTCATAGAGGATTAATAGTGGTACTTGGTTTTCCCATGTTTCAGTGGTCCTGTGTTTTGTTTTGTTTGTGCATATGTAGAATTTCTGCTGTAATCTTATTTGGCTGTATTTTAACTAACTGATATGGTTGCTTGCATTGGTAGCACTGGCTATATTAAGAGCAGCATTGGAAAAGCCCTTGTTAGATCTATTTCTCTTTTTTTAATTTAACTCTAGAAAAGCCATATGAGGAAAGAATTAGACATCATAATCGGATCTTACAAGCTTTTATAGCCTGGAATAATTGAGGGAGATCTGCAGTAGAATTTCTAGAATACCTAAGCAGGTATGTGGTATGTAATGTTCATAACCTGCTCATGTTTTAAAACATGAGCAGAAGGGAAGATGCTAGAACCTGACTTGAAGCTTATCTGTGACTGTTTGGTGAAGCAAGCAGGACCTCAGAGTTTGTGCCCTGCTACTAGGGATTGTTTCTCTTGCTGGATCTTTGGATCTTTCCTTCTGCATTAGCTAGGTCTGGTGCTCTGCTCTCTGTCTTTAGGCTGTGCATGTGGCCTCCTCTCCTGCTTGCTGGTTCTGGTTTGTCTGTCTGTCACCCACTCTGGAGAATAGACTGTATTGCCTTCTTTGGGATTTTTTTGTGTGTTTTTTGTTTATTTTTTTTAAATCTCTTCTATTATCTGCATTTGAAGCTTGCTGATAGTCATGTTCCCTGAGTATTATCCCTTGGCTACTGCTTAGGTAACCTATTGAAAGCAACAGTAAGGTGCTAAAAGCTTTTTTTCTTTTTTTTTTTCTTTCCCCTCTTTTCTCCGCTCCATTTTGTTTTCTTGAAAGTTTTGAACTATGTAGGAGTAAGCGGCTTTTCATCCAGAAGTTTCTTAGGTAGGCTTTTAATCTTTCTTTCCACGCCCTGCATGAGCACATGTAACTTAGAGGAGTGCGACAGCTGAAAAAGTGAATAGGAGCGACTTCTTTTTAACACTTGAAATCTGTTTGTGATCACTCTATGCTTGTGAAAGTCATTGTGATGTAACAGTTCTTTGCTTTTATCCTCTCTCTGCAGAGTGCCTCATCTTTCAGAGTTGTGCTGAGTGTCAGAATTTGGCATGCCAGTTTTTTAAACTTATTTGTCTCAGTTTCCCACAAGAAGATTCGGTGGAATGTTCCTGTAGGGCTCACCCTGCTTAACTGAAAAATATTTCTCTAATAGCTAGCTGGAAATAGTCCCTAAAATCATTCTAGCAGCCATGAGGATTGTTAAAAGCTTTTCCAAAATCAAGCAAGGAAATAATAAGAAACCACCCTTCTCTGCGGTGGGTTCTTTTTAAACTTTGTTAGTGACACACGAGTCATCAGAAACGAGCCTTTGGATGTTGATGACCCTACTAAACAGGAATACAATATTTAGGCAGTAAATGAGCCACAAAAAGTTTGTTTGTGATGCTTGGTTCTTCTCACCCAGAACTTTCCCTCAGTCATGTCAGAGATGATAGTCATGGTTTTATGCAAATAAAATGAATGTAGATTCTGGACTTTGATTTTCTTTGTATCTTCATTCTTTCCTCAAGTAGTTTCAGATTGGGACATGCATCAAGTATTTTAAAGTCAGCTGTTGATATAAGGGAAGGTTTCTTGGCAGTGAAGGGTGTGTGTGTTCTTTCTGTCCCCCCCCCAGGTATTTTATTATTGATGCTCAGTTAATTGAGCTCTCCTGTAGGCCAGTAATGGCTGAGTCCAGTTGCTTATCTGCTTGCACTAGTACAGCTTTTCAGTGGGACTTCTGGGGAACGGTTGGCTCCCCATAGCCAGGAATCTCTGCAGGATGATGGCATAAGGCCTGGTGTCCTTTTAAGCTCTAGCAGCTATTCCTCATGTAAACTTTTAGTAAACGTAGTAGTAAATGTACTTACTAGTCTCCAAAATCGCTTAACGACAGAACTGGGCTGCTTTGTGCAAGTGATCTGTCTTTAGTGTTCTCTGATTCAGTCTGCACAGCTTAATAATTGGTACTCCAGTGCATGGGTGTATGTAACAATCCTTCAGGTAGAGCTACACCTTCCGCTGCTCAGCAGGGTTTATCCTTCGCTGCCACTGAGTGCTCTTAAAAAGTGAAATGCCTCCAATTAGTCCCTGATAATCTTGTCCCGCAAGTCCAGAACATGTTAGGATATGTGCCTGTGAACTGACAGGAAAATTCCCCCCCCCCCCCCCCCCCCCCGCCTTTTGTGTAAGATCTTGATATCTCTTCAACCCCCCCCCCCCACTACAAAATCTTTATTAATAAACATTTTGATATCTGTGGCTAATCTTAAGTTAATTTTCAAGTGTAAATAACCCTTAAATTGGCAGAAAAGATTTTTCTTCTGGCTCTTTTGATGCATATGTTGCACTGAACAAAACTTCCCTTGTGCTTTAAAGGGCTTGCTGGTATAACTAACAGCTTCATACATGCAAGGTGCTTGCTTTACTTATCACAAGAAAGTGATTTGTCTAGGTAGAACTTATATAGGTTTATTGACTGCCTTTAAATATAAGGCACTTTTTTTGTTGGCATGATAAGTCATACCATTACAGACAAACTACTACCTGTGTAACACTTCATGTATGGGGCTCTTTTCGTAGCGTTTCAGAATGGCGCTGGCAAGCTCTTGTGGTGAACTTCTGGTCTTTTCCAAATAGTTTTGGTATATGCTTCTGCTTCCTGCTGTTCTCTGCTAGCAAGCACAAAACAGTGTTGTGTGTGTGTGTTTTTTTTTTTTTTTCTCGTTGTATTTTTAATAGGAGATTTCTGAACTTAGTATTTGTTGCGAAAGCCAGTTGTTCTTCTAGTTAACGTGTCAAGCAAAAGCTAGCTGCTTTGTCCTGAGGATTAATAAAAACACTGGTTAGGAAGGGGGTTTCTTGCATTCTTGGGTTGTGCTTTTTTTAAAGGAAAAAAGCATCAGCAGCTGTTTCATGCTGAGCCTGTGATATTTCTGTGGAGATTTCTCTAGACAATGTATCTTTAACCTCAGATCATTTTTAAAAAGGACAGAAAGAGTGCAACTTAAAACCTCCTTTAAAAAAAATGATTGCCCTGTTAGGGTTAGTGACTAATAATAATTAGCTATCAGCAAATTATAATGTACCAGTCTATACTGGGGCAGGGGGAGGGAGGAGAAGAGAAGTCCTAGTAGGAAGATGAGGTGGTTGGCTTTCTATAAAATGATATTGTGCACGTGTCTGGCTGTGTGCTTTTGTGCCTAAAGGATCCTTGAAATAGAGGCACTAGAGCCTGAAGTTCCTATAGTCTTGGATTTTAAAATTCACGAATGTTTTGCTCGCTGAGCGTTCCTGTAACGCACCCCTAATTCAGGAGGTGTTCCTAGGTGAACAAATATGAGTGAGGCTGAGAAATAAAATTAATGTTGGAAAAATGCCTCAAGCAGTATTACGGTAAGAATGTGAGACCTCCCTAAACCTAGTTTCTGTATTTCCAGTAACTGGAGGTGGAAGGCAGTACTGTCATTGTTCCCCTTTCCCTTTGTGCACTGGCTGCTGGAGCAGTCAGGGTATGGTGCCTACTGGCAGCAGGTCCAACGTACAGTCTGATGCAGTTCTGCCCTGTATCCTGCTGCCCTGCTTGAACTGGCCCTGGAGGCTGACCTAATTAAAAACGAATCCCTTCTCTCGGGCACGTTCCCTTTATTGCTCAATCCTGAAATCATCTCTCTTGTTTCTGTCTGCTTACTTTCCCTCTGAGGTTTTGTAGAGCTCCAGGTTATAGGTAAAACACCCATATGTGAGAATTTCGGACTTGTACAGCACAATGACTTAATATATGGAATGATTATTTTGCATAGTTCTGAAACATACAGTCGGCGTTCACATTGCTGTTTCACTATTAATATATTTTGCATTTTGGCTCCTAATGTACATTACCTCTTAATGTACTCTTAAGGAAGCAGTTTATTTGACTTAAGTTGTTGTTTGTCTGTGGCCCTTTTTTAAATTAAAAGGGAAAATGAATCAGAGCTGTAAAGGCATGTGAATTTGCCCTTTTTTCCTCCCCTCTGACATGCAAGAACGTAACACAACCGTTTCAAAGTCAGGGTAAGAAAAATATAAAACTCAAATGGAGTGAACACTTTCAAATGAGAACTAGTCCGTTCCCATGGTTTACTAAGATTTTGTAAATACCCTGCTATGAAGAGGCCTTAAATCAAAATGGAGTATTTTTAGCAATGGTTTAGTTCAATAGCAGATTATTGAGCTCAGTGTTGGAATAGCTGTGTGAAACTTTGGCCAACGTTACGCTGAGACTACGAGAGATGCTTTATAAAGTATCTTTGGCCTTTAAGCAATACTCGTGTTCAGGTCGTTGTCAACTAACGGCTTCTTGGCTGCTCTAACTTTAAAGGAATGTTTATAACTATTCCAAATTGTCTCTTCTGAAAGTATACTGGGATTCAGAAACTGTCTGGTTTAAACTAACTGGATGTTAAATATTTTGAGATAAATCTCACGAGTCTTCCATGCAGTGTTTTTGTTTCTGCTCTCTCTGGAGTCGACGTTCTGGGCTCTTTCCTTTCTTTTTGCAAATAACTATCAAATGCTTAAAGCAATATTTCATGCTTGGCAACCTGAGTTTGCTTCCTTTGTTCCCGAATAGCAATAAAATATGCTAACTCAAATTAACATTTTGATCTAGATTCAGAGGTGTTCCTACTGATTTAATCACTTGTCCTTTTCAGGTATCAACACTTAGTATAGCATATCTGAGCTTAGAGTGAGAGTGGTGGCAAGTGGATTTAGGTGAGAGACCTTGAGATTTCTGAAGTTTCCTGATGCCTTTGGCAATCCAATGATGCATCAAAAATTTAAAAGGGAGTGTCCCAACCTTGGGGAGTTAATTAGCCCTTCAAGGCAGATCTTGTGTGGTATAACCAAAAGAAAACCTAAAGAAAGAGAACATGCTGATATCTTTCTTTCCTAAAACTAATCAGGTAGTAGGAAGAATGCAAAGGTGAGCCTGTGCCTGGCCCATTAGCAAGGGAGTCTGCTGTAGAAAGATGAACAGCTTATGAAGGATTAGTATCTTGGAGCAGAAGAATACTTGTGATAATTTATCCTACAGTCTCTGCCAAGGTGCAGCCAACAGGAATCCTTGAAGCTGTTGAAGCAGGCCAAATGGTATGAGCATTTGAGTTCCTGCAGAGAATCTATTCTGCATCTTCTACTTACAGCTTGCAGGGGCAGCAGAAATCAAGTGGTCTGGGAGTTCATTTCATGCTAGTTTCTCTTGGATTTCGTGCTTAATTTACTGACTGGAAGAGTATGGTGTGCATTGTTAATCCGCGTTTTTGTCTAATGTTGTTCTGGTAATCATATAAGAAACTATAAAGGAAGGAAATGAGCATGGGTGTTACAAAAGATGAGGCAGAAGATAAAAGAGCAGGGAAGGAAGCAAATGGCAAGTGAGAAGAGGGGACCAGATGTCTGAAGTGCCAAAAATTCTTTGCAAATCTATTGGCCTTGGAACAGCTGCTTCTGTCTGCCCCGTAATGAAAGAGTTGATGTGTCCCAGAAGCTGAATGTTTAAAGTTGAATTTAAAAAAAAAAAAGAAAGTGGGGGTGGAGGGGGCAGCACCCTTCTCCCCTTCCTAGTGCAAAGCTGCAGGAGCTGGAAGCAGTTTCAGAACTGCAGCTGTAGTTACGATACAATTTCCTTTGTGCTCATAATATCCCCCAAATATGTTAGCTTGATTGCCAGCTACACTTAGCACTACTGTAACCCTTGGTGGGTGAATAAACTATGTACTCAGAGCCTTAATTACTGCATGCAGCATGATAGTACCTGACTGATGTTGGAAAGCAAGTATAAAAACTTGAAATTGCTCTTGCTGTGTTTTAGCTGGCGTAAGTTATGTGGATTTTGACAGGAGGGTAGGGAAAAAGAAAAGGGTCATTGTAGTAGAGTGGAGCGTGTATGTGTGTGTAGGTTGTGTTTCATTAGTGAGGGTAAAAATCATGGGTAGTTATACTAACAGAAAGTAATAATTGTGCCAGCACTGAAATTATTCACTGTTGTCCAACAGAACATGTGTGCATGGTTTTCTGTTTTTGTTCGTTCTAATTAGCCATAAGCTGTGACGTGGGGAGTTAGTGGGTCAGAAATAGAAGATGAAAAGTAAATATTTATTTCGGAACATGAACTCAAGATCAGATAATAGCAGCAGTAAGAAGCAGGGCCTTTCCACTTATAACAAATGTTTTTGGCAAGACTTTGAGGAATTAGATCACTGTTGACTCTTTGTAGAGGAAAAATAAGAGAAATGCTTTTTTTTTTTTTTAATTATTTCACTCTTTCCGGTAAAAACATACAGGGATAACTGAGTCCAGGCTTTATAGACGGGCAAACACATAGGTTTCAAGTAATCAAATATCTGGTTTGGTCTATTGTGGAGTTTCCTGCATATGATAGATGAGGTGGACATTACATGATTTACTTATTTTACTTATCTCTAAATCTTTTAAAGCTTGCAGAAACCACCAAAGTTCTGGAGGCTCCTATTGATAAGACCTTTGGGCTGCATTAACTGGTTTCTAAGGTATATGCATTTGGGTGGTGGTGGGGAGAGAAGTGAAAACAAAGTAATGGTGGGGGAAGGCGAACCCAGTGTGTCAGTACTGGAAGCATTTGGTTATAAACCATGCCTTCAGATGACTTCTCATGGAATAACACTAAATCCTGGTTATGTTATTGCCCTATTGCATGACCATAGGAGCTTAGGGTGTTGTGTGTATGTCTTTTTTTATATATGGTCTGTATAAAACCAAAAATGATATCTGTCCCGGGGGACAGTCTGTGGATTAATATTGCATGTCTTCTCATTGGTGCACACACTTGCTACTATGACACAGTCTTGCCAGTTTTGTTCTGATTCTCATGTAGCTTTGCAAGAAACCTCTAACTTGCACAGTGAATTAATTCATGATTTTATTTGAGTAAACTTACTTGAAGGCAGTGTCTAAAATAGTCATCATGAAGGTTTTTAATATATTTGAGTGTGTACCCTAGACTCTGCTTCTGAGGTCTGCATGTTCTAACTGTGAAGTCATACCATTACCTTCAAAAACAGGATGATGATTTGTCCATAATTATCGTCACTGTAACTTCTCTTGTTGTTTGCGAACAATTTCGTCTGTGTGTATTTCTCAGTGAGATGCCTTTTCCACGGCATCTTGAGGATTTCATTTGAGATTCTCCTTTGGCCTGGATGTTAGGAAAAGGATGCCTTTTCTCCCAGGGCACTCCATCTGTGATATGGAGAAGCACCTGTGAGAGTGGCTTGACTCATTCTTGATGAGAATGTGTTTTAGCTTCACAAAACCAGTCCTTACCATCTGCTGAAGTGGTGGAATTACATTTGTGCTTTTTTTCATTCTTTGGCTTTTGTAAGTCACTGTTTTAAGCAAACCTTATATTGAGGAAGTGGTCCCAATAACATTTAAGTTTAGTAGATCTCAAAGATGCAGCAAAATCCTGGAATTTCCTTTGTCTTCCTGGTCCTCCTGTTCCTGCACTGAAATGCATTCAAGGACCTGAATCATTGTTCAGGAAAGAAATTGTATATTTTGACAGATGTCAGGGTGGAAGTGTCTGTGCTTCCATATTTCTGTACATTAGCATTTGTTTATACTGCTTTGCACAGAGTAAGCTATATGGTGTTTGGAAAGCTTGAGGCTTCCCTCTTTGCTTGGATCCAGAAAGAGATAAGGTGAAAGAATGACCACTCTCTGGAGTTGGGTGGCCAGCTTGTCTGGTTGGTCAGTGCCTGTGAAAAAACATTAAGCCTTAAGCTAGGGAAGCTACCAAATTGCTGGTATTGCATTCAGTGTTGTGTGTGGGTGTGCTGGGGGTGGGTGGATGTGTTTTGTGTTGTGTATGGGGTGTTTTTTTTTGTGTTAAAAATAATATACATGAACAGGTACTTGCTTAGAAGGTAGTGCAATAAGTGAGCAATAGTAGCCATAATAAAAGTACTCTGGCTACCTGTATTGCAGATAGAGGCTTTGCTCAGGGAAAAGCGATGATTTAAAAGAAAACTGTTGCAACCTCTGTGCTCTGGGAAAATGTCTTTGGAGGAAGAAGACATCCCCTCCCCTCCACTCCCTCCTTGCTCTCTGTGTGTGTGTGTGTGTGTGTTTTTTTGGTTAAGTTGAATGTAAGAATGATTTGAGCGGGAAATCCTCACTGACAATGTGTTTTGTTGTTGTTTTTTCTCTTGCAGCTGATTGCAATGCCGTTCTTAAAGCTCTACAGCCCATTTTTCAGGAGCAGGGAATGACAGAAACAGTTCATAACTGGGAAGACCATGGTTATTTAGCAACCTACATCAAAAAAAATGGCAGGTGAGTGGATTCCCCCCCCCCCCCGCCCCTCTGTTTGATTCTTTCCTATTTGTCCTTCCTTTGAAAAAATACTTCTCTTTATGTTGACCTTTCTGGGATACAGGCAGGGCAAAACTGTTCTTTCACTAGCCTTGCGTATGAAGCTGCTAAAATACAGCAGAATGCTGTTGACAGGGATCTCTTCTACATCTCTTCTACAAAAAAATAGGCATATAATAATTTTCTTGGGTTTTTTAAACTTTTGGAAAATACTTCTTTGAAGAACTTAAACTTTCTGGAAAAATTTTTGTTTTATCATAAATTTTTATGAAAAATGGAGAAAGTCAAATATTGAAACATTTCAAGAATTTCAGGAAAATTTTTAAAAATGAAAGATTTTTGGAAATGAAGACTCTTCAAAAAATGAACTTTTTTCTGACTTTAGAAAAAGAAGTTTGACAATTTAAGAATACGTACTGTCTCTGGCCAGCCTTTGGACCTTTCCACATTTCTGGAGCTTTCTAAGACTCTAGAAACTTTGGGAATGGGCCAAGAAATTCTAATACTCTCTAGAAATCTCCTGAACTTCCCAAGCACTCCCCTGGCTTCCTAGAGTCTCCTCTTTGGAAAAAAATAGGCATATAATAATTTTCTGGAATCTTTTTATTTTTTGGAACAACTTTTTTTGGAGAAATTTGCCTTCTCTGGCCATTCTTTGACCTTTTCTGAATTTTTGGAACTCTCCAAGACTTTATAGAAATCCTGGGAATGGGCCAAGAAATTCTATAACTTTCAAGAACTTTCTAAGTGTTTAGCCCTCCACTGAAATTCCTGAAGGACTGTTTCTTGAATTTCTGGCACTTTCCAAATTTCTGATCTTTCAAAACTTTCTTTTTATTTTTTTGTTAGAAACTTCTAGAACATTCTGTGAGCTTTCTAGAAATTTCTGCAACTTTCAGAATTGCTAGATCTTCTAAGGTTTTTTAAAGCATTCTCTGAAAATTTCCATTTTTTTAGAAGTTCTAGAAGTCTCAAAGATTTTTTTCTTAGAAACTTATAGAACTGTCCATGAAGTTGTAGACACTTATGCATTGTTCAAATTTTTTTGAATTTTTGGAAGAATATTTATTTTGAAAACTTTGTTTTTTCCTCAGTCTAGCTATTGATAAGAAAATGCTTTTCCCCTGAAGAAGGGGTGGGGGGGAACTTGAGTCTCTAGAGTGTGTATCCTTTCAGTCCTATGAAATGGAAGAGGAATATGAGTGAGAAGGAGCTCAACAGGCTACCCAGTCCATCCCTCTGCTGCAAGGCAGGATCAGCTGGACTTAAAGTCATTCTCTGCCAGAAGTATAACCTCATTTACAATTTTCCTTCTGTATGAATTGTATTTTCTGCAGTTTGTTCTTTATATGTTCCTATCCCAAGTGGCTGTAGAATACGATTGCTTTCCTGCTTGTAGCAGCTTCTATGTTTAAAGATTGTTTGTGCCTCCTATTCTGTTTTTCCTTCATCCCCTTTAGGCTAGGTAGCCTTGATTCTTTTCATTCCTATTGGGAATGTGATCATCAGGAATGTGATCATCAGGATTCTTCCAACTGATTCCCATTTTTTTTGAAGTGTGATATCTAAACAGGATTTAGCTGTAGCATTCAATCTAAACTGATGTGAAGTATAGGAGAAGCAGTGCTTCGCATCTTACCTGTGGTATTGCTGTTCATGCATCCTACTGCTTTATGTCTTTTTGTCAGAATGTGATGTTGAATTAGGTTTAGCTTCAGTTCTTGTTCTGCCTTCTAGATCAGGAGTAATACAGATTAGTAATTTTCCTGTTAATTTTTTTGACAAAAGATCACTTGTACGCAGCACTTGCAATCAGCAGTGTGAATGAGATGCAACCGTTAAGGGAGTAAATTTCCAGCTTAGTCATGAAAACAATACATGAGACAACTTGATATCTGTATGTTTTATACATAAAAATAGCATAGCCTGACTACTTTGATAAATATGGGGCCTGACAGGTATGATTGCAGTCCTGTGCTTACATTTTCTATGAAGCTTTTAGAGTATTTCAGACTGCTTTCCAGATGTGACAGTGAAATCAATCTGAGCAAGATGATCCAATTTCAGACTTAATTTCTCACTGTACCCTCTCCTTTTCCTATTTTAGCTGGCTTCTTACCTCTCTTGTGCTGTTTTGTGTGTGATTCTTAATTGCTTCGCCACAGCTAACTGTTACCAGTGGAGACTGACCAGAAACACTATTTGATATGCCAGTCTCTCATTCTTGCTACTGTCTCTCCCTCTGACAGGTAGATTAACTTTTTCAGTGGTCGTTGTCGTGCCATTGATGTGCCTAGAAATAGCTGTTACTTGTCTCTGACTTCTTGTGCACTGCCTTATTCTGTTCTAATTTGCTTGTGCTTTTATATTCCTCCATTAATTTGACCAGGATTCCAGTTTCTGCGTAACCTTTTGTTTTTGAGGTCAGTGAAAACACAGCCAAGTTGGTAACTTAACTGCTCTGGTGGTATCCTTCCTCCATATTGTGTCAGCTTGTATTTAATTCCCTCAGAGATGCTCTCAAGAATGCACAAAATCTGAACAAATAGCAGGTAAAATGCCTGAAAATGATGCAAGAGACGTAAAGGTTAGTGTTCTTTAATTACATGCTTTTATTTTGGTGTCCAGCTTTCCTCAAGTGTGAAAGTGACATGAAATGAGAATTCTCACAAGCTGACTTTTCTTTGTAATCTCATGTGATCATTCCCTCTTAGACTGTTTTCCTCCAAAGGAGAGGCTTCCAGAGTTTGAATTACCTGTCTTTTAACATGTTTTTATTGTGGGCTTGGGAATTCAGTATCATGGAGAACTAAAAATAAATGAAAGCTATCTTCAGTTAATTTTTCAGTGCTTTTCAGAACTTGAGGGTAGTTACAGATTGTGTTTTCAGGGAGGAGATGAGACATGGCACTGTTTCATGAAAGCTGCATGCGGTAAATGAGCTTCAGCAATTGCTGAGCATTCATATGAATTTCTAAACAGATTATTTTCTGCACTTTGTATGGTTGTTGATGTTAGGTTTGCTGGCAGCGTAGTTCTGTTTGGAATCATCCAGCTTTTCCCTGTGCTGCTAAATACAACTCTTAAGCTCCTCCACCAGATAGTTTCCAGTACTTGTACTGCTGTGGCAAGGTAGGGCTAAGGAGATGGGCCTAGGGGCCTCCTTGTGGGGAAGGAGGGGAGAGGAAGGGAGGTAGCAGGTGAGAGCTTGTGGTGGGCCTTGGTTCCAGGTACCTTTTGGTATGCTTTACAGTGCTAAGCAGAAGAGCTGGAGAGCAGTTGCAGTCATGCAGCTGTCTGTGCTGCTGCAGACTCGGCTTGTTTCCTGGATTTTTGAGGTGTTTCTGATTGCAGTGGACTTTGGCAGACTCCTGGGAGTGGGTAATGCCAGAGGCCAGTCCCAAAAGGTAGTGTCAATGCAACTGTACAGTTTGAACTGCACAGCTCTCCTGCAGTTGTTCAATATTATCCCAGTAGCTGTAGCACTTTCATGTGCACTCCCATGGCACACTCCAGGGCATGCAGCGCATACTGGCACCTTCATAATAGAAAATACTTCTCTGATGGGCTGTAGCAGCACCTCACTTTACTTCATATGCTTTGATAGCTGGGGAGATGGGGTTTTGGAGGGGTCGGGGAAGAAACCTCACCCAAAATGATAAATGTCTTGGGGCCACAGGAAGGCTTTTATGTGGGCCACAGAGGGAGAGGTAGAGCTAAGTAGTATAAGTGCGGATGTGGTATACTTGCTGTGAGGAGAATCCAGTCTTTGGGCCCTCTAGGCTGACTGCAGACCAATCTAGCTGAGCATTGCTTCTCTTTTGTTTAGTAGCATCAGATTCTAGACATCATCTTTTAGACTAGCATTGTGCACCTTTTAAACTCACCTTGAAAAACATACTGCAGAGAATATTGTGCTTTTAAAAAAAGAATGAACTCTGAACTCTAAACGGGTATTGAGAATACAAAGATGCCTGATTCTAACACATGAATAGATTATCTACCGCTGCAGCACCTTTTTGTCTTTCCTTATTTGCCTAGGCTGATCTTGCTCTATCCTTCTCCCATTCAGCATGTCCGTTTTAGCATTCAGATGCAGAACTCCCCCTTTCTTCCCATAATTACGCATATGCAATAGCCTTACCTTTCCTTGGCCCCATGTATATCCTGCTCCACTGCATACATCACTAACCCAGACATCTATGGGTTCCCTAATAGAAATGCAGTTAACTGTCAAAAAGTTTATTAGTAATTTAGCTTGATTTTTTTTAATATCAAATTACTGTTGTCAGCTTAATGTTAAATTGTATACAAATGTCAATTTAAAATTATATTTGGTAATGAAAACACTTAACCCTGTGATTATGGAATAAGTTCTCTTTCAAAGGTCTGTATTAGAGGTGCGTGGCTGTGCTATAGTAAATTAGTTGGGCTTCTGAGAGGAGCTAGCCAAGAAAGAATCCTAAATTTAATAAGGAATTGCAGTTTGTGATACTGTCTCTCGAAATCCAAGAGGAAAAAACAACAGTGCACAGAAGGGCTGAATAGTAAGGAGAGATGTCAACTTGCAAAGTGATGGGTGGTTTTCTTGTTTTGTTTTTTTGTTCTGTTTTTTGGTATGGTGTTAAGCAGTCTTTATTAATGTGAATTATTGCTTTCTTTAGGTGCGTTCATTGCAGTCTAAACTCCCGGTGCCTACTGGACTTATTTGCATTGGAAGTGGCTCTCTCTAGCCAATCAAGTCAGTCTGTAATAGTGTGAATGGATATACTTTTCTGTGCTTTGCCAGCCCCATTGAACAAATACTGAATTGGGGAAGAGTAGGACATGCTCTTTCTGTGAGTTTTGGGACCTCAGCAGTTTTGTGTTCTTAAGCCATATGCTTTCAGATTTCTCCTAGAAACTGCATATAACGTTTTTTGTTTTAAGACCCCCTTAAACAGCATATTTTTGTTAAAATATTGTAGTTTCGATTAATTAAAACAAGTAGAAGAATGCTAATAAACTAATAGACTGCTCAGTTATCGTTCCCCCCCCCCCCAAAAAAAAAAAAAGTGTACATTTTGGAAACAAAGTAACTTGTAGTTAAAAGCAGAACAAAAATAGTGGTGAAGAGTACCTCATCTGGATTTGCTTAACAGCTATGAGCTATTTCCTGTATGGATGGTGGAGTGTTATTGGGTACAAAACCTGCACGGTTAACAGAGGGCAGCCAGCTAGCTCAAGGATGAAAGATGCACAAGTCATTGCTGTGTGAGGTGTACACATGTGCATGCAGGTACGTGTGCATGCGCACACACGCACCTTTTTTCAACCAGCCAAAAGTGACTGAGCCACTGCAAGACAAAGATGCACAACTTATGTAATAAGTCAGGTGCTAGTCCCAAGGGAAAACAGATATTTGAGATGAGATAGTAATAGGTGGCTGAGCAGTGTCTGCAGTCCAAAGTCTGCAGAGATAACGTCTGTATCCTTTACAGTTACCCTATGTTACAGGTTGTTGAATTGTAGTGACTGCTGTTGAGAAAGTTTTGTCTCTGACAAAGGTACTGTGTGAGCAGCTCAGGGGAGGGCTGCGGTTGTTAAACGAATTGGAGCTGATTTGGGGATTAAGCCAAGCTTTCCTGTTGTCATTGCCAAAGCAACAGATCCATGTTCTTCTTTGTCTAAAGTAAAGCAATCAAAAGTGACATTTGGCAGCTCTACCTGGTCCATTTACTTTATGATTTACTCTGACAAAGGACTTAATTGAGGAAGGTTCAACTGAAAACACTTACTAATCAGGTTGTCAACACATGCATAAGTGAAATAGCTGTTCACACTCTACAGCTAGGCAGGAAATTACTCACTTTAGCCAGTCAAGTCATTGTCTGTAGTGGTGTGAATGAATATACTTTTCTGTGTTTTGCCAGCCCTATTGACCATACACTGGACTGGAAACAGTAGCACGAGCCAGAGGGCTCTTCCTGTGAGTTTTGGGACCTCAGCAGTTTTCCTAAGCTATATGCTTTCAGTTCCCTCACAGAAACTCATATTCCTTTCTAGGGCCCCTTGAAGCAGTATTTTTTTTTTTTTGTTGAAGTGTGATTTACTGCAGTTTAAACTGGACAGTAAAAAAAAAAAAAACTCATAAATGTGAAGTTTTTGTCTCATTTACTATATATAGTATTTTATATAGAGCCATAGGGTGCAATACATTTTTACAGATGAAATTGCACAAACCCATAAGGGAATCCAAGGTAAGGAGAGGGTCATTAAATAAGTCTTAGAAACTGCTGGGTGTCTTCTCAATTAATAGTGTATTTTGGTTGCATCTCTGCTTGTGAGTAATTTTCAGTTATTTTGTGTATATATACAACAACTAGAATTTTTCTCCATTTCTTACCTTTTTGTCTTTCTCGTACACATCCACCTAATACATCTCAGTGGTCCCTCTTTTGTCATGTACTAACCAAAAGCTTCCTTTAAAAAAAAAAAAAGCTCACAAAATCCAAAACATAGACAGTTTGTGCTTTTTATAGTACAAGATTATTTTTCAAAAAAGTGCTGACCTCCCTATATGCACATACATTTTAAACTTCCCTGTTCCATGTCTCAGTTTTTGTTTAGAGTGATGTGATCTTACTGGCACTTGACTTAACTGGATAACTGTTGCACTGTGTGAACAGTGGAGGTTGCTCTGGGTGTCACTGAGATGATGGTGAATGTGTTTACTTAACGTGATGAAGGGAGAGGCAAGTGTTTTCACTTTTTTGAACGTTAGTGCTTTGTTAACCATTCCTTATGCTAGTCAGTATATTTTTAAAGGGTAGGATGGGCATGCTCTATTCCAGGCTAAAATGTTGTGTTTTACTCCTTGAGTTGCCCTAAGGAGGAAGATGCAGTGAAGAATTGGAAGCAGTTGCTAGGAATCGGCATCCATTTACAACCGCAGTAGCTTTCATCTTCATCACTTTAATTTCCTTGTTATGTAAAAAGAGAACAGGAATAACAGTCTCCTGGAAGACTGTGGGTGCTTGCTTCTTTTAAGGTCCCTTAAGCACTTCAAATTTGAGATGAAGAGTGTTAATAAAGAGAGATACCATATGCCTTATTAAAATAATGCCATGGTGTTGTTTTTTTTAATACTGGGATTTCCCAGTATAAACATGTTTACGTGTCCTCCCTCATTCTGAGTAATTTGACAGATAGCTTTTTTTCTTGGCAGGTTGCATTTTCAAATACTTAAAATACTGTGTCATGAGTCAAACTTAGTGTGTCAGTGGATAAGTTTTGATTGAGATGAAGAGGGCTAAATAGGTACTGGTCTTCCTATATGATTCTGTTCCATAGGGGGGGAAAAAAAGAAAAAGTTTGTTTCAAGTATGTAGAATAGCAACACTTTTTTTTTTTTTTGCTCTGCAATATAAATTTTTTTGCATAGGATGCAAAAGAAATGATTTAAACTAGGAGGATGCTCCTCTAAAACCTTTCTCAGTGTCTCAATTATTTCTTAATTAAAAGACCCAATACAGTATTCCAGTAAAGTGGGGCATCTTGCCACCCAGAACAAAAGGGAACATCACAGACAATTCATGCCATTAGGTTTAATTTTTAAATAAGTCATTTGACTAAAGTTCATATGCAGACACAAAAGTACCCCGAGTACTACAGTGAAAGATATGGCAGGTATGCAAGTGCAGCAATACAGGGGCTCTGATACTGTGCCAGCCTGCTCTTCAGGTGCAGATTTTGCTTCCTAATGGAAAGGAGAAGATCCCTCCCTGTGTATGAAATGTTTCTCATCACTTCTCTGAAAGTATGTGCAAGCATACACCGAAGGTATGGCAGGTATCTTGAAACCAGGAATTTGTTTTTTCAGTCAGACAAAATACAGAGGGGAGAATTGTGCTGAAACTTTCTCGCAGATTTTCCATCATTTGGATTGTAAAGTAGCCTTTGCTATATTTTCATAGGTAGAAAACTCAAAACAGTATTAACTGCAGTTCTTCTTTAAAAAAACAAAAGAAAATGCACACACTCAGTTTTCATATGAGAGCTGCTGTTGCTGAAGACCTGCGTTCCCACGTGTTCTGCCTGGTAGATACAGGGAAAAGAACAGAAGTCACAGTAGCCTCGGCTCTTCCCTGATTTAAGCTAGTGAGTCTTTTGTGGGTTCAGCCTTGGTCTGCTGCTAACACTAGTAACCTGGTTGCCTTCTGAATACGCATTTGTGCTATTTAACTGCTGTATGTTTAAATCTTACTACCTAAAATAACCTAGAAAGTCTGTAAAATTTCCAACAGGGTAACTTTTGACCAAGGTATAACTAACCTAGATTTGTATTGTTTTCTTTGGCTTAATTTGCAAATTGAATCTACTGCGAATGAGTTAACTAATCTGAGAGCAGAGACTACCACGAGCCAGACTCTCGGGATTTGAATTGCTGACCTACTGTACCAGTCCAGTCTGCTAAGTACCTTTTATCTATCTTCTGCAGATATCAGGGCCCTATTATTCCAGTGAAAATAAAGATGAGACAGAATAAATAACGATTCTGCAGCGTTAGTGTCTTTGCATTCTGATACTCTCTATCGTACATCATAAGCCAGAAGTTGTGTGGTTGTGCTTTTTAAAAGGACCCTTCCTCTCTGCCTCTCCTTGCCTCCTCAAGGCCCCGAACAAACCCAGTAATGTCACGTACCGAGGAAACATTTCATGCAGTCACAGCAGAAATAAAGACAATGTCAGCTGTCAAATCATATGACAGCTCTGTGATGCTCCTTTTAGGAAAGGAACTCTGAATTTAAAGGGGAACTTAAGTCACGGGATGGTTAACAACTGCTGGCCTGTTACTCAGTTGGGTAAATCTCAACCACTGCAGTATGGGAATAAACTGATAAGTCTTTTCTAACTGTGCCAAGCTTTCTGGCAGTGTGCCAGCTTTCAGACACTGTAATAAGAGTGCCACCTAATGAGCTGTAAATGCTAATTTCTATTAGTAGTGTAGTAGTTTTCAGAGCCTGGAGCAAGTCCAGTGGCTTCACTAGAAATGGTCCTTTTTCACTGTGAACGGCTGTCTCTAAAACCTACTGAAGTAGCCTGTGCTTCCACGTAATGAACTTCTGTGGTTCTCTCTATTTAAAAAAAAAAAAAAAAATTCTGTTTTGGTGTCCTATGAAGCAGCTGTTTATTCTTACCATTATGCTTGACCATATTTTCTTCTGATGTTGTGCACACTACAAAATATATGCTTTCTGGCAACAAAATAATTTAAATAGGATAAGAGAAAAGGCTGAAAATTAGACTTAAAGGTGACAAATTTTCCTCCTTATTCCAAATGTGAAATCTCCACTGCTTTTCTGATCTTTGCTTCTGTTGTGATGCCTAGATTGTCGTATTCTAATCACCCCGTGTTACTTCTGTAGTAATTTTTTCAGTCTAGTCTCTCATTAACTTTTTGGCAGATCCTAGCCCTGTATTTCAAGAAAAATAAACACTGCACAGAATAACAGTCTAATAAAGTTGGAAGCAGTTGCACGATGGGAAAAAACCATCCCACTTAATGGAGGTATCCTAGTGAGGCGTCCCCTTGCCCTGTGCCTCCTGTGTAGATGTTAGAGCTTACTCCAGAGCTGCCTTCTGCAGTAGCCCCTTTTCTCTATGCTGAGTCCTGAGAGCAGCTAGGAGAAGCGAGCTCCTAATTTTGAGTTCCTTGGCTAAGTGGGATGTAAAGTGGGATATAGTCACAAAGAGAAGAGTTAAAAGTTGTGAAGTCCAGTAGAGACTGTGGGCTGTTTCCTTTATTTATTTTTTTTCAATAGTACTAGTGACCTTTTGCTAGTGATGAGAAAGCCAACTTAAGCTGTAAGACGTTGTGATTGTTACTTACAGTATGAAGTGGCTTTAGTGTCACAAGTTTTGAACTGTATTGGCTACCAGCGAGTTGGGCACAGCCTCCTAAAACACTCAGGTAAAGCTTTTTACCTGTCAGACTTCTGAAGAGCTTCTTCTGCTGTGTCTTGATTTTTGTCAGGAGTACAGTAGAACAGATTTGGACAGGTGCCTCTAAACACTTTCTTAAATAGCCTGTAAAAGAGAAATGAAAAGCTGCTCCAGAAGTGTCTTCAATACTGAAAATGTTTATACAGTTATTCTTCAAACTAACTTGCAAAACTGGTTTCTTAAGTGGTAACAAAAAAAAAAAAAAAAGCCTGTGCTTGCTTACTACTTGACTATTTTCTGTTCATCCTTTCTTCTGGGTAGAGCAGGATAGTTTATTTAATGTGGGAGTAATTTCCTGGTAATGGGGGGGAGGAATACATGTTTTATGGCTATCCTGAGGTTTAGTTTAATTGCCATTACACTACACATGTTTTCTGGTCTGTAATCAAAAGTATATGTGGAGAGGACACCTAGTGGACAATCACTGAAATACAGGTAAGTTCACTAAATGATCCTGGCAATTTGCAGTTATTTAGGAGGGAAAAAACGTATAGAAACACCTTTTCTCCTGAAGGCAAGAACTACACATATACAGGACCTTCCTTAGGGGAAGTCTGAGACTTTGTAGACTCTTTTGAAGTAGTGGCACTCTTTTTTTTTTTCCTCTCTCCTGTGTTAACTTAAATCACAGCTACAGATCATTGATATCTAAAACAAATTATGGTCTTCAGCAGTGCAACAAAATATTTATATCTGTGTGTTGCCTCAGTCACTTCCATCTATCTTACTTAGCTTGATCGTGTCACAGTTACCAAAATTACAATCTTCTTACAGTTACGTTACCGGAATACTTAGGAATTTCTCTTCTGACTGCAGCCAAGGGGGTGTTTTCTCCCCAAGGCTTCGTTTAGCATGCAAGAGGTGGTGTTAGCACTTTGGGGCTGAGAGTTTAAGAAAGTTGGTCTGGAAAGGCCAAAATGAAAGGTGGTGATGGTGGGAGATGGGAGGAGGCCATCTGAACTTTTTGTCTTCAAGAAGGCTTTGTTTTTTGTCTTTGAGGCTAAGTGAGGTGATAAGAGCAGAAAAACAGGGGAACAGGGAACTTCAGGCATTTGGAGAAGTGTTTATAGCTTTACCTGAGGTTTCTCTGTGTTATGCTAAAGAACTTCCATCCCTCAGTCCCCCTCATCTTTGCTACTCTTTTACCGTTCTCAGTTGTTTTTTTTTCAGTGTATGTCTCCCCTCCCTTTACTCCCTTAATCTAGTTCCCTTGTAGCCTCTCTGTTTCCTTTTGCATGTTTTCCTTCCCCAATATGAAATGGATATAGTCTCTGGGATATTTTTGTGTGTCTTTTCCCTCACCCCTTATCTTTTGCAGTTTTAACAAACAAAACGTTCCTTGGAGACGTCTATTTGTCCACGTAATACCTAGCATGATGAAGCCCTGTTTTTTGATCCTTGAACACTGCTCAAAGTGCAGTAGTAGTTTTGCCTACACTCGCACCTCTATTCATCAGTGAGAGTTTGCTATTGTAACTTCTTTTCTAGTCAAAGCCATTATTGTTTCTTATTTTGTAAATTTTTATTCAGTTTTGAATGTGAACATTGTCTTTGTAAGTAGCTGCAGTAAACTTAAAAGTAAGATGGAGGGGAGGCAACAAGCCTCATCGTTTTCTTGAGGCTTGATTTCATTAAAAAAAAAAAATCTCTCTAAGCAGGGCCTCATTGAAAGAACTGAGACTAGTAGGTGGCATATTCTCCCCCTCCCCCTGCGCATTATGTCTGTTTGAGTTTAAATGCCGTGTTTTATTGGCTCGCTGCATGCTGATTTTGTTAGTTATATAGCGATTTGCATGCCCTTGCAACTTAGGCTTGTTGCTTGGTGACTTCTTGAGGAAGAACGGAGCTGGAACTATCAATAGCTTCAATAGCTGACAGACTGCTGGAACGAGAAACATGTATTCTGAGTTTATTGTAATTCATTTAGGACTTTCTTTCCTCTCTGACTGTAATTTTTGTTAATAAACAAAATTGTCATTGCTGGCTCTGTTTTATTTTGTAGTTTTGCCAATTTGAGAATTCACCCTCATGGACTAGTGTTGGTGGATCTGCAGAGCTGCAATGATCATATGAAAGGAAGAGAGGAAACCGATCAGGTATGGGTACTGCTTACCCTACTAGGCTTAACAGCTAAATGAGGACCTTACTTTTTCTTCAGGTGTATCAAAGTACATCTTACTGCAAGTTTGAACCTGAAAGGTTACAGATAAGGAGTAAAAATACCCGGTATAGTTGCATACATATGTGAGTGCACACACACTTGCATGTCCTGGGCCTCATGTTCTTTGATGTGAAAGGTGTAAAGACGTAGCAGCCTCTGTTAGTCCTCAGCTCCCTGCAGGCACCCAGGGCAGTGAGAAAGACACAGTGCTCACCCCAGTACCTATAGTATTAGCGTATTAGTTTGCTGTTCCAATCTGAGGGATGGGGAGCCTGTATATTCAAAACTCCTTCCCCAAAAAAGAGAGAAAGGGGGGAAAAATAGTATATTTTTCTTGTTTTTGGATATTTTTCTTGAATTTGGATGTTTCAGGGATGTGGTCCACTTAAGAGAGGAATGAAACCTTCCAGAATTCTTGTTCTCTGTCTTTGCTTGTGTCTGAAAGGTCTGGCCGTCTTATCCAGGAGGACAGCTAAATGAAAACACGATAGTGAGAGCTGTTGTAATGGGGACTTATTTGCTAGGAATGAAGCTGAGGCAACCAGCTAATTATTCATAGACTTACAATGTTATATGGGGAAAACTTTCACTGCAGGTGCTACTTCTTTATTGCCTTCTAAATAGCCTAATTTAACACATGTTTTACATTAAGTGATCGCTTCTATAAATTCCACCTCTCTGTGTGCTATTTTTTCAGCTTCTAAACAAAGTAGAAGAAAGAATGAAAGAATTGTTTCATGGTAATATAAAAAGGGTGAAGCGGTAAGTTCATACGTATAGTGCCACGTTTGATTTGATCGCATAAAGGTAATAGGCTGCATTGCGCTTTAGTATACTGCTGTAAATCAGTAGCCTGGAGTCTGAATTTGTGCATATATTTTTTTTCTCAATGTTTTAAAATGGTTTTATTGCAGAATTGAAATTATAGCTGCAAAGTTTATCATTATGTTAAGCATGATTTTCAGTGCTGTTACTTTAGGCAAGGATAGTTTTTGTCATTATTTTCTGCAGTAGTTGCATTAAATATTGAGAACACTAGGAACAGTGGTACAAACAGAAAGCAAGAGCAGGCTTCTCTTGCAAGGGCCTTGGTGGTAGCAGGACGGGGACCTCTCTCTCCCTCTGGGCTCTGTTCTGCAGTCCCTGAACAAGCTAAGAGAGCTGGGCTGGTGACGGTGACCAGGGTCAGCCACAGCACCGTGACCGGGAGGCAAGGCTACGGTGACCGCATGGCTCTGAGGCTGAGCCCGGGGGTCAGGACTGGCTAAAGATGTGGGCAGGCATAGCTACAGTGTAGCTCAGGAAAGGACCAAGAGCGAGGGGCTGAGCTTAAATGCAGCTCCTGAGCCCAGGGGGACGAGGCCTTGCATCTCTCTGCCCCGCAGCCTGACTGGGGTTACCTGCCTGGTCTGAGTCACAGCCAGTAGCTCTCTGGGCAGCCAGACCCCTGTGTGCTCAGGGCCCTGCCAAGAAGATTGAAATGGTTTATAACAAAGCATTTTTTTTTTTTAACTAATTAAATTGAGGGAGGGTGATAACATGTTATGTTATGCAAGTCTTTTGTCATCTTGATTTACTTAAGTTTAAAACTGTATATCAAATTGCGGGGACGGGAAGTGCAGGTAGTTGATTGTCAGTGGGAAGCCATTTGCACCGGAGTTCCCCAGGGATCTGGAAGGGGCACACGTAGCTCGCTCTGGAGTCTTCCTAATGACTAGCAGTGACCAGCAGCTTGGAACAGGAGGAGTACTTACTGCAGTAACCTGTGAGAAGATGCTGCAGGTATTTTAGAGAACGTGCTCAGAAATGGAAGTGATCTTTTTTTTCTTCTTCTTCTTTTTTACATAAATTGAACAAGATTTAGTAAAACCAAGTGCAAAACTCGGTAAGGGGGAGCAAACTGTAATGGAAGAACAACTAAATAGTACCACAGCAGGAAAGAATCTGAAGGTTACGGGTGACCACAAATAAAGTGATAGTGGCTTGAAAAGTGACCTTATACATCAAAGGCAGTGTTTACTTTTTGGTGTTTAACAGGAACATTTTATGTAAAACACAGAGAAGTAGTTATTTTGCTCTACTCAATCCAGGTGAAGCATCACCTGGAGCACTGTTTGCAAAGGTAGATCACTTTGTATATGTGCATATTGGGGAGAAGCTTGCTTTTTGAGGATGTTTTAATACTGAAATAGATTATATTGGGAATTTGTGGAATCCCTGTGATAGAAACTTGTTAAAAACCAGTCAGGCAAAACTCTACCTGGAATGATCTAGTTAAACTTGATTACTTCAGTACAGGAAGATGGACCTCTTAGAATGGTAGATTAGGAAGGGATCATGTAACATACCGCACTACCCCTTATCTCCTTTTAATTTGCTTTATATTGCTCTGGTGTTTAATTTGGGTGACTGCTATATGTTTGGAAGCAACGCTGCTAGAAAACGTTCCTGCTTTTTTGTTGTATCTAATAGATCTGTTCTTACTTTCACTGTGTACTGCCATCTTGTGGCGCATTGAAAGTACAAAATATTTCTGAGTTTATTCAGAATCGGTAGGAAACTGGAAGAAGCTTGCCTGTTCGTGTCTGGCCTTCTGCTGCACCCTCCCTTACAAAAACTAAAT
The DNA here is from genome assembly GCF_040807025.1 of Struthio camelus. Taxonomy (NCBI): domain Eukaryota; kingdom Metazoa; phylum Chordata; class Aves; order Struthioniformes; family Struthionidae; genus Struthio; species Struthio camelus. Next base: position 136,143,976 of record NC_090942.1, on the reverse strand, counting down.
TTTCAGTAATCACGTACGCAAGGGAAAGTAAATCAAGCTCATACCTGCACGTCTTGCATAAAAATAAATGTGGTTGTTTTGATCAGCCATTTCATATATTTTTGTCTTTTCAATGTAATGCTGATTTGAACCATATGTGTATTTGGAATTAAAAAAAAAAAAAACTGTCTGGGTGCTTGAACCACATTTAAAAATTGAGTGCAAACTACCAGCTAAGATTTTTATATATGAATATCAAGGGTTGTGCTTACACACTGTAAATGTGACCTGGCTCAGTTTGAAATCCTGTAATGGTTCATCTCTGTGTTCCTACGTGAGTTTAAAACGTCTCTTAAATACAATTTCAGAAGGGCCAGGCTTGCTAATCTTAAAGAGTTGTCATTCTTAGATGAGCTGAAGATGGGAAGGGCCTTTGTTACTTACTGGTTTTTGTCCGTGTTCTGCTTTTGTATTGTTCTGCTTTCGCAGAGTCAAGAGTTGATTATTCTGTAGAGGCTAGTATGTTATATAAATCACCTCTGTTAGGGCAGAGATTGATTCTCACGCATATTGTAGAAGCTGCATATAAAGAAGAATCTTTGATATTTCAGTTGTGCTTTAGCAAGCTGTGTCTATCTGACATGTAGCTAATAGGATTCTTAAATCCCTTGAGCATTGAATCTTGTAAATTTTCTTAAATAAAGCAAATAACGTTTGCAAGCGTGAATCTATTATGCTGAGTCCACGGGGTGTTAAAAGGGAAATTAGAAAAAAAAATTCTCATGGTTTTGTAATCCCTCTCCGTCTTCTTTTTTTCCCCCTAGATTGCCAACCATTTTGAGAGGAGGCGTCATTGATAGATACTGGCCCACAGCAGATGGGCGCTTGGTAGAGTATGACATAGATGAAGTTGTTTATGATGAAGATTCACCATATCAGAATATTAAAATTCTGCATTCAAAACAGTTTGGGAATATTCTTATCCTCAGTGGGGATGTTAGTAAGTATTGTCTCAAACTTTGAGGACTTTCTGGCTGAAACTGTAGGAGATGATGTTTTCCATCTTGCTAAGAACGATTGTTTTGATAGATTACTAAGGGTTATAGTTGTGACATAGAAAAAAATATATATGTATGCATATGTTATCTTTCTGTGTATGAATTATTTAAATAAAAAAGGCTGACCAGATGTGAAATCCAGAATACACAAAGTTTGCTTGTTTTTTCCAGAGTCTCTTGCTGTGGAAAGTGGCACATGACAGTAGAAGTTACGGCGCTTTCTTCCAGAGCTTACTCTACTTGAGTCTTTCATTCGATTTTTGTTTTTTTTTTCCTGTTTGTTTTGAGTGCCACCTCTTGAGGGCTTCTTTGTGACAGTAAAACAAGCTATTTGATCAGTCTTCAATACGCAATGGCATTTTAAAAAAATGTGAAGAAGTGGGTGTGGATGGTGGGTGCGGGCAGTAAACCTGCTGCTCTCTTGACTCCAGCTGTAATGACGGAATTACCACCGTAGTGAGATCAACTAGAACAGCTCTGTCTTTACCCATTTAGCTGCTTTCTTGTTGAACATCTTTCCTCTCTGGTCTTCAAAACTCTCAGTTTAACTCTTAGTTAATGAGAATTGTGGTGCAACATGTTACAGGAGGTTCTTTACCTCTAGTACTCCGTGCCTGCTGATTGCTGTAATTTGAAAGTGAACTTGTGGAGAGATAGGATCCTGTCCTTTTAAGCTGGATAAAAATGCCATTTGTTTCCCTGAATCCTAGGGAATAAAGAGTGTACTTGGTAGAGTCCGCCAGTGTTTATGCTGAGAAATACTGACTGAGGTAAATGAGCGATGTTGCTCTCTAGGGACAGAATAGCTGACTTCAGGCTAATAGGAGAGTAATTAAGAATTTTGACTATAGCAGTTTGAAACCACCAAAAATACCTCCAATTATTTAACTAGCTTTCTGCAGCTGCCAAGGGGACTTGTGTGCAGCTGTGAGTATTGTTTAATGTTGCATTCATCAGCAAGGTATTTTCTAATTTGGTTGGAATTTCATCTGAAATAACCAAATTATATATTCCATACTTTGGCCTGAAACTATCATCTAAGTTTCACATGGAAATAAAATTTTATTAGAACACTCGCAACATACATCACAAGTAAAAAGCATGCTTCCTATTTATTTTCCACAGGCTTTAAAAATATTGTTCTGTGCCCTTCTGTTATTGTGGACTTACAAACTAAGTGCTGATTGCCAGCCATAATGTTAGGATATGTGATCATGCTGCCGCACAAAGCTTTGCCTTGCAGCTCAGATCTGTTATTGCAGCTAAGGAAAGTTATTGCCTCGTTTGAAAATAACGATGAAATGAGTCAGGAAAAAGTCATGCTACAAGGCCCCTTGGTGGCTGTGTACTAGTGATTACTGTAGTGTTTCTGTGCAGGGATCCTTTGGGTACATCTACGTTAGCTTTCTAGTTGCAGGTAGAAGTGTACTTTCAAAGCAAAAATCTCCCGATTGTCTCTTGCTCTACTTTAGTTTGCACTGTGGAGTGGTGTCAGGGTCCATGAACTTGGATTCCTTTTAGATGAAACTGAACTGAAAAGTGTACCCCAGCACCAAATGGGTGTTCAGTCCATGGGACTAGACTGAAACTAGTCCGAGGTAAAAACCCACTGAAGCGTGTGTAGTGTGAACATCAGGTCCTCAGTACCCACTGTTTTACTATACAAGTCTGCCTCTGTTGGCCCACGCCACTTGCTAATGTAGCCATTGTTGGGTTTGCACTGAGAACTACAGAAATTTTCTGTGTTGTTTTGAGTAAGAACACATTGACTCTGGAAAATTATCAGCCTCCTGGTACCTGAACTGTCTCACTGAGAACTGGGTTGTTTGTATATGTGGTCCTGCATTGATCCGCTTTATCAGCTGTGGATTAATACCAGTTGATGAAACAAAGAGTAATGATGTAATGTTTCTGTCCAATTCTTTCTCTTTATTCCATTTAGATCTGGCAGAGAGTGACCTGGCATATACTCGAGCCATAATGGGCAGCGGAAAAGAAGACTACACTGGCAAAGAAGTGCTAATCCTAGGAGGTGGTGATGGGGGTATACTATATGAGATAGTCAAACTGAAGCCAAAGATGGTCACTATGGTAGAGATATCCTTTGACAAATGACTGATAATTCATTTTAAAAAATTCAGTGTGCATTTTCTGCTGATGTCATAGGACCTCATAGATAAATTTGTTTTGTGCTAATTTGCATGAGGACATAGAGTCTAAATTTAAATTTCTGCTTGTCAGTTTGGACAGTGACTATATATTTGGACATTGACCATATAGTACATAGGTTCATGCTGTAACTCTTGAACTTTTTTTTTTTTTTTAAAGAAACTATTAAAAAAAACCCCTAAAACCAAGTTTAATCAATGGGAATGTTAGGAATTGTGTTGGTGAATTGTGTTGGTGGCAGAACGATCTACTCCAGCTTATCTCATTTGAAGATGACGTTTTGCAAAACTAATGGTACAAATCAAGATTTCAACATTCTCTAGTTTAAGTATCATTTTTAATGTAAACCTACTGTTAGCCATTAAAATTTAGATTATCCTAGGTTTTGGGCCCCCCTTGCTAGACACTAGCAATAGTTGTTTTAAAGATGCAGTCAAACCTGCTTTAGCTTTATGGATTTTTTTAAAAACATACTATCCCATTGTTTATATTTCAAGTTTTAACAACAAGATGCCAGAAATACTGGTTGGAAACAAAATCAAGCTCTCATTGAAGTTGAGGATAAATACATAAGCTTGGCTCTTGCAATTTATATATCTTACTATTCCATTGTAATTTCACCTTCTTTGAGAATTTCTTTATGAAGACAAGGAAACTTTGCTCTCTGTGTTATTTCTGGAATGTGAAGTGCCTTAACCAACTTCAAACATTGACCAAATGGTGATTGACGGGTGTAAAAAATACATGCGTAAAACATGTGGAGATGTCTTGGACAATCTGAAAGGAGAATGCTATCAGGTAATCTTTGTTCTGCTCTTATTGAAAGGAAGGTTTCAAATACAGCTGGATCTAGCCTGGAAAACTGCTGTGGGGAAGGTTTTGGGGGAAGCCTTCTGATTTTCTTCACATTGGGAAGAATCCCCCCGCCCGCGACATCTCTGAACATCAGTAGTTGGCAGTGGGGTTTGGATTGGAAGTATACATTAGCGTCAAAATATTTAACTCTTCATCTTCAAACTCTTTTTAAAAATATTTATAGCCTTTAAGTAATGTGAAATTTGAGACAGTATATTGCCATGACAAATGAAGAGGAAAATAGCAATGCAGATGTAGACTGTTGAATATCATCTCTTAACCTGATGAAGAGATAGCAGAAGAAATGTTTATTTAAGCAAGGTTGTCCTGCACTATTGAGGATATACTTGGATACAAATTTGTTATACGCAACTTTTTTTAAATTTGTGGTCAAAATCCCGTGTTGTTAAACTCTCAGTGTAAAGAAAAAAATGCATGTAACCCAGCAGTTCAGGTTTTCATGTGCTCTATGTGCATGCAGGTCAAGTCTAACTTCTTCACTTCTGTTTTCATTAACGTTCCTTAAGCGTCTCGTAAACACCAGTTCGCAAGTGTGAGCGGGGGGGCAAAAAAAAAGCATGGAAAAAATTTAAGAGGTGTCGCTTGTTACCTTGCATGAGTTAGTGGCCCTTCATCCAAATAACTTATTTTACTGATACTTTGGGAAACCAGAACTGTTGCCCCCATTTGAGGGAACAGTGGTCACCCAGCAATTAACAGCAAAGCTAGGAAGCTCAGTCCTGTGGTGCCTCATGCTTGTAATTCCAGCAACTGCACTTCCTTTTTACGTGATGTAAAAAATTGAAAATGGAGCCTGTAGTTAAACCTAGATTTAATTTTTGTGCTTTTTTCCATCTTAATTCCTCTCAATCCATATTTGTTCCTTTTTCTGGTCAGTTCTAGGATATTTTCAGGACTAACTACAGTATTTCTTTCTTTCAGGTTCTAATTGAAGACTGTATTCCCGTACTGAAGAGATATGCCAAAGAAGGAAGGATGTTTGATTATGTAATTAATGATCTGACAGCTGTTCCAATATCTACATCTCCAGAAGAAGGTTAATCTTCTAATGTATTTTTCTAAAGTTCTGAGGACTTTCCACATTTCTGATGCTGTGTTCCACATTAATTAACAATTTGCATCAAAACTGTTTTGATTCTTACCTTTTTTTTTAATACTAACTTTGAGAAGCGAAGAATTCTGATAACACTTTTTCAAAATTTTCTTCTTGAATTCTCTTAAAAAAAAAAAGTATGCTTTTTGTTTGTTTGTTTTTGTGGCACTGTGCTCTCGTTCTAGGATAATCTGAACTCATGTAAATCATGAGAAAGAGTATTGGGGGAGTACGCACTCCAGACTATGCACACTAACTCCCCTCCCCACTCCTCCCTCCCCTGCACTTGGACAAATATTCAGGAAATTATGCTAAAGAAAAAGATATTCGCTTCCACCAGTATGCCATTGGGCTTTGTTTACACCTATGGCATGTCTACTTTTTAAACAGTAGATGTGTGCAAGTATTGACTGCATAAGCCAGTGAATAAGCCAGTCATGTGGTGTTTTGTTTTTAAATCATCCTCTATGTGCAGATTCCACATGGGAGTTTCTGCGGTTGATTCTTGACCTCTCAATGAAAGTCTTGAAACAAGATGGAAAATATTTCACACAGGTATGATATCTGGATGTAAAGAGGTATTTCTGTAAATGTATTGCAATCTACATTTACCAGACACTTAAAAAAATCCCCAAAATCTCAATGTCTTTAAACTTAAAAACATAATTTCAAGTATCGGGCATACTAGAGAACATTGTAGCTATAAGCAATTTTTGAAAGAACAGATGTACTTTATAAATAGCGACGTGATTTTTGTGCTAATGGTTCCAGCGGTAGAGTGTAAAATATGAAAATTTGTCATTTACAAAGGTATAGGAGAATTTGACACTGGCAAAATAAACGGGAGGAGAAAATTATTCAATTGAGAGTAGATACTCCTCTTTGTGCTTCCTGTCTTCTCCTAAAATAAAAATTTGCTTTGGCTTCTGGAAAACAGATTTTGAGCATTTATTTTATTTTTATAACGTGTGGCATGTTGTGAAGAAATTTCTAGAGTTCAGATAAGATTTTTATCCTCTTTTATGGAGTTTCTAATCCAATTCCAATCAAAAAGAAATAATTTAAGATTTATATACTTGTCACAGTATAGCCACCCCCTGTATAATATAGTGGTGATAAAGCTTTCATCTGAAGGTACTTTCTAGATGTAATTTGGAATTTTGCACACATTCTATTGTACAAAAACATAACAAGACCAGCAGAAGAGTTGAGTGAAGTATAAGTCTCTGAAGTTGTATTTCTGCTGATGTGTGTAGCATCCAGATGCGGCATTTTGAAATTTCTTGTTAAACTCTGAAATAGTTCTTAACCCAGCTGAAATTATGCTTTTGAACTCCTTATTCCTATCAGAGTAAGCTTTCTGAGGTATGCATAGGAAGTGGTTTACTGTTAGATAGCACAGGTTGATAAAGAAATGCAAAACTTGTAGAAGGGAGGTTTTCTTGGCAATTTTAATTTGCTGCTTTATTTTAAAATGCCGTGGTTGTGTAGGCAAGATAGATTCTTAATCTTGCGATTGAAATGTGAGATGTAACTAATACAGTCTTATCACACTGTAAGTCTTAATAGCTTTTCTATTCTGTTAATAATAATAGTGTAAACAATCCTTTCAAGATCAAAGCCTATCAGAAGACTACATCTTCTGGATAGAGTAAGCCCGTGTGTTGCAGTTTTCATACCCATAGCATACACAGTGAGACGAGCTTACTTCATCTGTGGGTATGTAACTGTACATCTGTGGACAGGCATGTGTCACGGCTTTGCAGAAGAGGACTCTGGCAGGACGACTGTGCTGCAAGCTGGTGTGATGGCTGTGCGGCAAGATGGGTGCAGGGGTGATTCCACATCAGCTGAAGCCAATGTTTGTCAGGGCTTGTGCAGCCCTGCTTCCTGTCCTGTCCTGTCCCGGCAGGAGGGAATAACTCAGCTTCTTAAGCATCACTTCTTCGGGGGTGGCAGTTCTGAACCAGCCCTAATAGAGATGGTTTGAGTTGTTGTGAAAGTGTGCAGTTCAAGTTTCTCTCTCCCAAGGCAATGGGGTGGGGCATGGCAGGACAGGAAAGAAATAATATTAAAGTGCCTTGGACTGGGATTTGTGGCTAATTGGTAGCTAGTGAAAGGGCTGGAGTCTAGAAGCAATATGTTCTTAGGCAACTTAGTCTTCCCGAGGGGTTTGAAAAGAGGAAAATGAGTACTGGGGCAAATAGCTATCAGAGCTTTCGATGTAGCTACTGGTATGCCTCCTACCCCAGCTCTTTCAGCACATTTGATAGTCCTTGTAGCCTCTTCAGTTGAGCCCGATGACATTGTGATCTGATTCTAGGAGGAACGGACTTTTAAGGGCACTTTAAATAAAATCAGCTGTCTATATCTTTCTTAAAAAAGCTTTTGAATTAAATTAACTGAAGCTGAATATCCAAAGGATTGGGTTACGCTGCAGACAGAAGTTCAAACATTACCGTTACCAACTTTGGTAGCCGAGTGTAGCTGTACACTGAAAATTCCTAGGATTCTGAATGTTCTGGTATGTTAGTTAATAAATGCCAGGCTTTTTGGCTGTATGTGTTAACATAGGCAATTTCAGTTACTTTTGTTCCAGCCCTGTATATGCAGAGTGCCTATCTTAGGTAGTAGGCTCCTACTGGTTTTACTTGCTGAAGCAACTGCATTCCTTTTAAGGCAGTTGTGTTTTAAAACCTAAGACTTAAGAGTTTCTCGCCGTGTCTGTGTGCCCTCTTCCAAGTTTCTTGAAGTGTTTTTTGGTTCTCTAAAACATAAAATATATTAAATGTCATCCAGAAGAGCAACTGGGGAACATCCACCAGTTTGTTAAAGCCTAAACTTTCACTGACGATAGGGAAATGCCTCGCCTCCTAGGAAGGATGTTGCAAAAGGACCGTTCCCTTGTTGGCCAGTAGCTCTAGTCATTTCTTCTGTCTTGGCTTTATGCTGTACTAACATTTCAAGTGTCTGTGCAATAGCTTATCTTCTGATGCTCTTCACACAAGGTGACCTTTGCAGTTTCTTGTTAGTGTCGATTATTCTTAGGGCTCAATAAATGCCTTATGCAAAAGTAGAACTCTCTTTACAAAATGCCTACCTTTCACATATTGTATTGCTGCCTCACTCTGTAAATGCTCCTGTTGACAAAAATAAACAGAAGTGCCTGTCACCTGGTCACATTTAGCTCTGCCCAAGTTTTGCAAAATGTTCCTCTTCAGCTCATGAATTGATTTGAGGCATTTCACGGTAGATAGCATAATGCACCATCCTGTTACTACTAGGAGCAGACCACTGTAGGTGTCGTTCAGGAACGCTCTCAGCAGGCAGAGTCTAGAGATCTCTAAACGTAGTGCTGTGGAGTCCGGAAATGTTGATTGGAAACAATCCTTAAAACAGTTCTGAAAATGAAATAATTGCTAGTGGGTTGGTGACATGGAAGCAATACAGATTGTGGCGGTCTATAGAGTGTTACAAGAAAACAGTCAAACACCTCAGGCTGCTGCGTAACTGGCTGCTGCATTCTGGTCCCATTCAATATACTTCCCTGTGGAGTTCTAGTTACTGTTCACAGCCTAATTGAGAACTAATTCAGCCTTCTGTGTGTGACACTGATTGATATAGCTTTGAACTTTCAGAATTTTTTCCTATTTTCTTAATTATTATTAATGTTTGGTAATATGGTATGCATTAACGAGGAAGAAGGTTCCACTTGCCAACTGGTTACATAATGATGCGTCTGATTAATTGATTTAAAACCAAGTTCATCAGAGCTTCAGTGCACAGAAATAATCTGTTTTTGACATAATTGTGTTGAGCAGGTGGCATGATGGCTTGCCTTTTCATCTGAAGGAGATGACAAAATGGATGGTGCTGTTGCTGAAACTGGCTCTGAGTCTGTCTGCTTCTGCACAGTTGATGGGTTTTTCTAAAGAATATTGGCAGACCATAGACTTTGATTAGATCTTGCAGGTTATAACGCGGGTGCTCTATTTTTAGGATGCCTTGTGCATCTGAGAATTTTTAAGAAAAGCTTCCTCTGATTTGTATCCCTCATTGCAGTGGAAACCAAAGTGAATGAGGAATGGTGTCTACACCTGGACCTGAGAGCTGAGAAGTGCTCCTGGACCCACAGTTTAGTTACCCATTCAGTGTTTATATGAAGAGACAGGAAAATCTTGCATTTCCTCTATTTAATTATTTCTTTATTTTTCTAAGCCCATCTCTTCCTGGAAACGTGGAATAAAAGTAGTTAATCCTGATGCCTGTAGAACTGCATTAATGCATTGCATTGCAATGATATCAAGTTGGCTGTAAGTTTCACTGACGGAAGTCCTAACGCTTTATTATGAAATCACGCTTTTTTATAGCAGGATGATTTCTTTTCCATTTGCAGCTCACGTCATGAACATAGATCAGGCAAATATTTTGTTTAGCTAAACTAGTATCTTTGCTTGTTAGCAGTCATCTTTGTATTTCAGACACTCATGCTTGCAGTGTGTACTATAGCATTTACAGGTCATAAATTGCCTTGAGTTTTGGTGGTGCTAATAATTCTTGTACAACTGGGACGTGCCTCTCCCAAACCTGCATGTATGGCTTTGCTTGAAATCTGGCTGGCAGGCAGGCAAGTAGAAGTGCTGATACAAAATTTGCTAAAAATGCTGAGGGACACCCTAGTAATTCCAGGAGCATGTTAGACCAGATACCTGAAGGCAACAGTGAACTAAACAAGAAGTTACACTGTACGGAGAAGGTGAAGACGACTGAGGTGGTTTTCCTGTTTTGTGTGGGAATGTTTGGTGGGGGGGGGGGGGCGGGGGGGGGCAGTGTTTTTTTTTTTTTTTTTTTTGCTTTGGCAAAAGTCAAACTCAACAATTGTATAAAAGAGAGGCAGGATTTAAAAACCCATGTGTGTTTTTGACTGAAACACGATTTCAGTCCAATCAGTCAACAAGATCGGTGTTTTCGTAGGGTCATGATTTCCCAGAATAGGTTTGTCAATAGCAGTTTCTTTCTTTGCATGTTATTCTAATGTTTAACCTGATTGTCTCCTTGGGATGCCCAGGTGTGGTGCTCAGAGCAGTCACAAAATGCTCGTGCAGGACGCGATTGGTGTTTTCATGGGATTGGTAATTGCCCCTGAAATACAACCATGATGTTATGAACAATGAGAGAAATCAGAAGATAGCTACTTTGTTCTAAGTAAATGTAACTTACCTAGTTATGCTTCTCCTTTGAGACTTTCAAAATAGCTTTTTTAGCAGCGGTTTCTTTCTTTGCGTCTCACTCTAATGAATAACCTGATTGTTCTCTTGGGGTGCTGAGGTGTGGTACTCAAAGCAGCCTCAAAGTGCTGGTGCATAACATCCTTCCTCCACTAGGTGGAGACTGGTAACTAATATTAGCTAGCAGTTTAGAGAGAGAGACTGCCTGCAAAAGGCTTTTCAGACTATTTATTTGCATTCCTGAGGGATACAGGAACATATGTGCCCAGTTTTATGATGAAGGAGAGGCTTTTTTTGCTTGTTTCAGCTCTGGAGAGATAGAAAGGACGATTTATAGATCCCATTCTCTCTTGCTTTAAATCTGTACTAAGTATTTTGGAAAAAAAAGCCTCCATAATTGCTCTGCACATCCACAAATAATAGTCACAGTGAGAACAAAACCTTGTACGTTTGTGTGAGTGGCAGCCTTGTTTTTCACGTCTGTGCTTTTTTAGCTACGTCATCTACCGTGATAGTCTTGCAGTCTACATAGAATCTGGATTTCTAATGTAGAAAGACAAGTGAGCCTCAGGACCTTTAACCTACAGATTTCGCAGCCTTGTCTGTGTGCTGAGAGTCAAGGCCTGTTTGTGAAAACTGGGAGCTGGACATAGTTCCAGTGCACTCATACTGTTGTGGGGCTTGCTACATTTCTCCTTCTGAAGCTGGTGCTTCATAGTGCTTGGTTATATAATCTGGGTCTGGTTCGGTGAAATACTCAGTGCTGCCCTCTCCAAGGGGAGCCGGTTACGATGGCAGGTCCTCGGTAACTGTGAGTCAGTGGATATTCTGGCACTTGGTATGTCCTGAGATCCAGTTTCTTCCCTTCTGGACCTTCCTGCTGGGGTGTTTCTGAACACATTGCACATTCTTATGTTAGTGCACTTTCTGAAAGCTAGTATGGTTTTTAAGATTGCCAAAGTGATTTTTAACTTTACTGGGATGTATACTTTTAAATACATACACGACTGGTGTGGTACATATTTTTTGCTCAACTACCACAATCCTGCACCTTCCCCATACCACCTCAGGATTGTCCTAATCGCTATGAAACTATACTTTGCAAGATGCCCAGACTGGTTGTAAGGTTGTCGATATCTGTCAGTTTTACATTTGGTTATCTGCTCTTTTGGACAGCGTGTAATTATGAAAATGTTTGTTTTTTTCTGTGCTGAATTTTTGTTCTGCTGATCTAATCCTTTGAGGTTGAACAGGCTATCATTTTCAGCCTGTTCATGAAGGAAGACCTTAAAAATACCTCTATACAAGAATTTTCTCCTTCCTAGTTTGGGTAGAAACTTTCTCAGGACTGCTCATGGGTTCGCGTTCCAGTAAACAGTGCTAATCACCAGTGCAAAGGATCAGATTTCTGCCCACGACACACACAGCCTTCCACCAAGCTGTTGCTTCCTGACTGCTCTCTAATACAGCGTGGCCTGCCCTGTAAGTGTCCAGACCGCCGTGCTGTTGCTCCATAGTTACAGTCCTTTTTTTGGCTGCTGTGTGGGTTTTGTAATTAGCACTTCCACAGAGGGAGCAGGATTCTCCTTGAGTGCAACGTGAAAGGAGGCTGGAAAAGCTGGTGCCTATGTGCGTGGGTGTTTGCACGCACACCTGTGTGATTTCTTGGCAGTTTGCCCCTTCAGAATTTTTATTCCAGGCGTTTCTTTGTGTTACTATGAGTTCAGTTTTAAATTAATTGATCATTTGGCCAGTGGAGACTTCTTCAGTCCACTTGCCTCCACTGCCTTTTTAAAAACCATCCCTGCCACACAAAGCTCACACCTAGCTTTGAGAGGTCTTTCAGGCTCTCAGCTTCTCCTCACTTCTTAGTCGTGCTGAAGCGAGGAAGGAATTAAACCTCGGCCACATTCAATTCCTTCCCTTGTCATTACAAAATAAAAATACAAAGCCATGTTAAGTTTAAACCAACCATCCAAACCCCTTCCATAGTACACGGTCACAAATTATATCCGGTAGCAATGACGTGTAGGGTTGAGTATAAGAAATTGGCAAGCACGAGAGACCTTTCCATCTACTTTCAGATCACTGGTTGACTTCCTAAGGTCATAGGAAACATAGAGGCCCGAATTCAACCTAGACAGTTGATAGACACATCCCCTTTGTAAGTGGTTTAAGTTAACTAGAACTAGTACGGTTTTTTAAACCTTTTTTTTTTTTAAACTACTTTAACTGATTGGCTTTTATTGTCTGCGCAGAAATGTATTTATTTTACAGTAAACATGTAGGCAATCTATTATGCTGCAGAAACCTAGAAATGAAAGCTGGGTTACTACAGAATTCATGCCTTATGTAAGCTGAGAAATGGTATTGGGAGAAAGGCATGAGCTGTCAAAATATGTACAAGGGAGGGGGCAGTTAAAATAAACATGTTATCTAACTGATCACTGTAGTGCGTTCTGGGCATAGTTCCCTGGATCATGTTTTAGTGATGCAAGAGTATTTCAATGTGATTGGCAGAGGCTCTTAACTTAAGCCTGTAGGTTTTAGTTGAACTCAGTTAATAAAGCTGTTTGTGTTGTCTTTTTGAAAACTGCTAATAGGGATTTTTTCTGGATATCACTTTCTTAATATTAAAATAAGTTCATCTAAGTTTTGTAGAGCTGGTAGTTGTCGTTTTTTGTTGGGTAAAACGAGCTAACTTAAAAATTTATATACTCCTATGCTGCGTGGCCCTAAGGAGGTAAGGTTAACAGAACACTGTCAAGTGGAATATGCTTCACCTTTGGGGACGGTCTTGGCTTGGAGATTGGGGGCCTGATGATGAGTAAAAATTGCTTATTGGCAGGTTTCGTTGTTTTTTCCTGCACTTGGTTTACCACATTGTCTGCAGTGATTTCTCCCTCTCTGAGGAAGGGAGAGAGGAGAGAATACTGGAAGGGCAGTCTGGGGATACGTAACTGTAGATACTTTTATCTCACTATATCCTTCCTATTAAACTTCCTCCATAATGGTGGTATGCTCTGTAAATTACCTAGCAATATTTTCTATTTACGATTCAAATTGCACACACAGGTTGGTGGTTTTGGGGGTTTTGTTTTATTTTTTGTTTACTTTTGCATTCAATCTGATGTTGAAACAAAATTATATGCTTGGTGAAGGGTGGCTGAACCAAATAACTGCTACAGTGTCCTGGATAATAATAGGTTACTAAAGAAGTACTGCAGTAGTCTCTTCAATGTTGTGCTTTATTCTGTTGTTCTGAGTTAGTGTTCATCTGTTACCTTTTTGCGGGCCTCAGAATTCTATTTTCTGATACTTATGCTGTCTTAAGCCAAATACAGTATAGTTAATACAAAGCATGTGATCATTCTTTACCGAAAAACCAAGTACACGCCTGTCAATGGAATAGGAAAATTATAATCAAATTCATGTTTTATGCCTACTTTCTTGAAGGAACTTTCAGGAATGTGAAACTCAGTGTATAGGATTTTTTAAGTTTTTCCATATGTGAAAACTTGAGCATAATGTAAAAAATTCAGAGGAAAAACAGTAGGATGAAATTTCTTTTCGCTTGCTCTAGAAATATGAATGTTTTTAATGCAGTAGAGAAAATAGTGTAATTCCCAAAGTCAAAATATGCTTTATGCACTTTGTTTCTACTTCTCATCTGATGTTGCTATATAGAAAAAGCAGTGTTGAGTAGGAGCTGTTCAGGCAGATTTTTTCAATAAAATCTCTGCTCGTTTCAGCCCTTGCCCCTTATTCATGTTTGCTTTTATATGCACAGGTGTGTCTGGTCAAACTCATCTTATTTCCTTGAGAAT